>NC_050069.1:23610792-24229542 GCF_009764565.3 Dermochelys coriacea
TTTACTCAGGATGAAGACTTTCTCCTGGCAGAGTCTGAAAGCACAGCAGAAGGTAAGGAAGCCAGTGTGTGATCAGTCTTCTAGGCTTATAGGCTGCAGGCCCTCAAGTTAATAGAGGAGGAGAGACTGAGGGAAATCAGGCAGAGAATTACTTCCTCCCCTTGCTCCCACTGCCAGCAGAGACCAGGCTGGCCTGCAGGGTCTGTAGGGGTGTTCCATAGAGGCAGCCCACCACTTCTCCTGAGGGCACAGGGTATTTATTTTATTTGTTAGATCTGTGGCCTGAAGCCTACAAGGGAAGGGAGGCAATTGAGTGAGCTGTCTGATGCCATCTGCTGGAGAGCAAGAGGACTTGACTGAGTGAGACAGTACTTTATTTGCATAAAAATGGTAGTTTGGGGGAAATTTGGGTATAATTGGACTAAGTTTTGTACTTGGGGCCCATTTTTTTGAGATTACCATGTTGGGAGCCTTGCTGGGCAAAGCCTGGACAATGAATGGGTATGGGGTCACCCTGTTGAAAACCAATATTTGCCAAGGTGGGGGTAAGTGGCCCTGGACAGAGTTAGAGAGAGAGCGGGTGCGGGCGCGGGCGCGGCGCGGGCACGGAGAAAGAAGTTACATGTTGCTGGGATTGTTTCTCTGAGTGGTCAGAAGCGTGATGGGTTCCTAAAGTTGCTGATCTCCTTGAGTCTGAAAGAATTGAGGGAAAGAGCTATTATTCTCTTAGGTCTAAGTTGTCTAGTGAGTGACAAGCAGAAGTCTGGGCAAAGCAGCCATTCTAGTTACTTGAGCAGTAGGCAGAACAATGCAGCAGTTAGGGACAGGCAGAGCAAAGTGGCAGTTGGATTCATCCACAGGCCACAGTTTCCAGCAGTGAAGCAGCAAGCCGAGAGCAGTTGCATGCACTATGGTGCAGCAGAGGAATTCATAGCAATTTTCTACATCAATTGAGCAAGTCTGATGAGGCCTCCCTATCCTGGCTGCTGAAATCATTATAGCAGGACAGGAGGTAGAGCCTCAGAGCAGTTTACGAAACAGACATTGATTTTCCTGGATCTACAAACAGCAAGTGAGGAAGTTGGGGGTCCATGAACTGAGAGTGGGGGGCTGAGAGGCAGAACAAACTGCACCAGCCAGTCATGGTCCCATTTGTTTAGGTTGGTGACTTATGCATCGGTGTTAAATTGTCAATATTTGTCCCTGTTCAACCTGGCTTTCCTTTTGTATCTTCCAGCCAATAAAGTTTGTTTGTTTAAGCCTTTGTGCTTGTGAGTAGGGTACAGATTTGCCTAGCAAAGGTGTGCAGGGTGGTTATAGGTTCCCAGATTACTGTATGGGAGCTGGAGCTAAAAAAAAAGTTAAGAAATCCCCTAAAGTAAGGACCTGCCCTTGTTGCTGCTGACACCATTGGCAGAAGGGTTACATATTTATTTTTTCAGATTTTCTCTACTCTGCAATGGAAGCTGCTGCTCTAATGCCCTGGCAATCCTTTAAAGACACAGTTATAAATAAACAACCCCAGCAGTTATCCTGAGATCCAATCTAATAACCCCAGAAATTAATTCACTTGAACGATGAAGTGAGCTGTAGCTCACGAAAGCTTATGCTCTAATAAATTTGTTAGTCTCTAAGGTGCCACAAGTACTCCTTTTCTTTATGGGGAGAGAGTCAATTTTGTAGGTGAGTAGGTCCCAGGCTACTTAAGACTTCATAGGTTAAAGAGTTGCTCTGGTTTCTGCACTGGGATAGGAAGTAGTGTGGAGCCTACACTGGGTCCCCGAGAAGAACCAATCGGAAGCCAGACTCTTCCTTAAAAATACAGCTTCAGACTTGCAAGCAAACAAACCAAGCTGGCTGTGTCCCTAGATCCTGCTCTGCAGGGCACAGTGAGGTGGCTGAATGAGTGGGACTTTCTGTTCTCAAAATGGTAGCTCATCCCTGGGAGATCCTGCATGGGAGAGAAGATCCACTTCCCCTCCTGAGACAGAGGGCTGGTAGAAGGGAGAGAGCCCAATCTTGTTGTCAATTGTGGGGTGTGTGTCAGGAATCTCAGAGTGGTCCAGACAGGAATGAGCCATTCTTAAAGGATCACTCACCCCAGAGAGAGTGGATAGAAGATGAGAACTCTGTGAGACAGGCAATCAGCAGAGGAGGAGAAGGCACCAAGCCCCTGCTACAGAGAGGCAGCTGAACAAAGCCAACAAGCCATGTCCCGTTTTTTCCTTTAAGAACTGTAAGCCCCGAAAAAGAAACAGCAACAACACTGACCCCGATCACAGGCCACTCATTGGCATGGGAGCTTTCAGCACAGTGCCGAAGGGAAGATTATTGACAGCCTGACGTCATCAGAGGAGAGAAGAACCTGCTTTATTCCAGCCCTGCCCATCCTGGTGTGAGCTAGGATCTGGAATGGGGCTTGCAGCTACACAAGACATGGGGTACTGCCTCGTTGGCATAGCCGCACTTCCTGCATCGCTTGTCCTGATTCCCGTGGCGGATGGCTCAGTTCAGCGGGACACAGTTGAGCTGGGCTCGGTGGATGAACCTCCAGTCGGCAAATCAGATGAAGCTATCCCTGGGGAGGAAGTGGTGGCTGGCGTCCCACTTGCACGTCACCTTGAAGACCTTGCCCTGGTCCGGCTTCCATTTCAGGTTTTCCATGTATTGGCAGCGGGTGGCATCCTTCAGGGTCCTCTCCAGTTTGATTCTGGCTCTTGGAGTGATGGTGGGCTCTGTGTTTTTCACCTGTGGCACCAGGACTCCCAGCTCCTGGTGTTCCTTGCACCACATCCAGTGGCAGCCGATACACTTCTCCAGTTATTGTGTAGCATTGCGGGCATGAGTCCAGAGTGAAGCAAAGTCTCCCCCCTCTCTTTCAAATTGCACTTCCAGCAAGCTGCTCAGGTAGGTGATGACATCTTGGTTGGAGAGGATCCTGGCGATTTGCTTCTTGATGGCATCCTGCTGAGCACTCTCCGTGGTCTTCCTCACTGTGGTGTCCAGGCATGTCAGAAGGTGGAAGGTGTGAGTGATTACGGCAATGTTGCATGGATCACCCATTTGAGGGATGTTGGCACTGTCCTAACTGTGTGAGATGTACACCAGTTAATTGTTGGCCATCTGGGGAAGAAACATCCACTTCTTCACCAGCTGCCAGATCACAGAGAGTTCAGAAGGAGGGAGAATCCAGGTCTCATGAGAATGTTGGGATCAGTGGGGTCACTAGTCTTCTACTTCTTCAATCTCTCCATACTTTAGGAGCAGCACCCGTTACCTAGACTCTCAGCTGTATAGTAGCAGCTACTCTGGATCAGGGAGAGACCCTGAGCTACTGCAGTGCACTTGCCATGCTTGGTGAAGCCCTGGGGCAGGCCATGAAGGTGACCACCAGGAATCAGCAAGGACACTGGAGGGCATGGGCTACAGAGGATGTGGGAAGGAACCCACAACTGCTAGACAGGGAGGCTCTGGGGTGGGGAGTTTCCTGCCAGTGCAGGATGGGAATGTGGGAGGGGTGAGGCACCCCCTACTGTGGGATGCAGTGGCCGTTGGCAGAAGGGGACCCTCATACCAGTGGATTAGGAAGGCTCAGAGGGGGAGGTGCCTGCATCCCTGGGCTATAGAGCTAACAGCTGTGTGGGAAGCATGCCTGTAAGGGCTGTCCAGGCCACTGGGTTGGTGGCACCCACACCAGCCTGGGTGTGGCGCCCCCCACCATGAGTCAGTGGAGCGATGAGGACTCGGTGAGGCCACCAGAATAGTGAAATGCATGCAGCTGAGGGGCAGTAGGCCACTGGGAGATTGGGGATCCCACCACTGCAGGATGGTGGTGTTGAGTCTGGGGAACTCACCACTGTGAGCCAGGAGGGTTGGGTATTCACCGCCATGGACCAGAGACCACCAAGAATTCGGGGAATGACCACCAAGCAGCGGTTCCCCTGAGTGTGTGTTTGGGCTTGTAACTGTGAGGAAACACAAGGAGGAGGGTGCAACAGGGGAGGCCTCTTGATTTATACTGAGAAAGCAGGACAATCGGCTAGTTACCTTAAATGTCTGTACATGAATGCAAGAAACCTGGGAAACAAGCAGGAAAAATTGGAAGTCCTGGCACAGTCAAGGAACTATGATGTGATTGGAATAACAGAGACTTGGTGGGGTAATGCACATGACTGGAGCACTGTCATGGATGGGTATAAACTGTTCAGGAAGGACAGGCAGGGGAGAAAAGGTGGAGGAGTTGCACTGTACATAAGAGAGCTGTATGATTGCTCAGAGCTCCAGTATGAAACTGGAGAAAATCCTGTTGAGAGTCTTTGCGTTAAGTTTAGAGACAATAGCAACGAGGGTGATGGCTGAGTTTTCTCTGAGTCTGGTAAAGTCTGTTTTTTGAAGTCCATTGTCCTTATTCTCCTGTTCTTACACCGTCCATCCCTAGAATCAGAAAGTCTACCATTTCAGGATCACTTTCACCTAAATTGCCTTCCACCTTCATATTTGCAACCAATTCCTCCCTGTTAGTCAGAATCAAATCTAAAATGGCTGGTCCACTGGTTACTTCTTCCACTTTCTGAAACAAAAATTGTCCTTAATACAGTCCAAGAACTTGCTGGAAATTTTGTGGTTTCCGGTATTACTTTTCCAACCAATGTCTGGGTTGTTTATTACCAGGTCTAGTGTTTTGGATATTTCTCTTATTAGTTCTAGAAATGCATCCTCCACCTCCTGATTTGGTGGCCAATAGTAGACTCCTACAGTGATGTCACAGCTGTTTCCCCCTTTTATCTTCACCAAAAAACTTTCAACTACTTTGCCTCTCACCCCCTTCTGGACATCACAAGTGTATATATTCTTAAGATATGATGCAACACCTCCTCCCTTTTTAGCCATGTCTCCCCTTCCTGAACAACCTATACCCTGCTGTACCAATATTCCAGACATGAGATTTATCCTACCTAGGCTCTGTGATGCCAATTAAGTCATAATTTAGCTTACATACTTTTAACCTAGTTTAACACCCTCCTCACTAGGTTGGTGAGTTGGTGCTCAAAGCTGCTCTTTCCCTTCTTGATAATCAAATATAGTAATTTGTGCAGTTCCATAATTCAGCTTTATTTTGTGTATGTCTTGCAGTGCTTTCAAGTTCTCTCTTGCTCCACTAGAGGGACCCAAATGCAAATAAAAACTGCTGTTTCTCAGTGGCTAAAAAAGGGAATCAGCTGTGTTAGCCCAACTGAGTAATGGGTGAAGTTTGCTGAAGGAAAACACGCTGCTTTTCGTCCCCTTTCAATTTATATTATTACTTCATTAAGGCCCTGATTCAGCATTCACTGAAGTCAGTGACACTACTACTATGCTTCAAGTTAAGCATGTGCTTAAGCTTTGCTGAACAAGGGGCCTACAACTTCATAATCAGGGCTTTCAAAGTTTAACTTGACTCAGATCTTAACAGCTGGAAAGACTGTTAGCCCCATGTAAGCCTCACCCATGACCTGAAGTGTGCACATCTGAGGGCAGCAGGGTAGTTCTGCCTGTGACATCTCTGCTGGGACTGCAGAAAGGATCCTTTCCAGCCGGCTAAAGCTAGAATGCCATTCCTGTCTTTGAGATGCCATGTATCTAGTGCTGTTTGTACAGATGAAAAATTACCACAGTCTCTCATACCTGAATGTCAGATAAATTATCAGAAATGAGAGCTTAAAAGGACAGAGGCCCATCTCTTTTGCCACACCCCTTTTTCCATTTTGCCACTAAAAGCGAGAGGGAGGGAGGGAAAAAGGGAGAAAATCAATAACAGAACATTTTTTTTCCATTTTGAAAATTTGCTAATTATTTGGTTTGTCAGAATGGTTGGGGTTTTTTTTTTCTGGTGAGAATTGATTTTTTTTTTAAAGCGAACAATTTCTGCAAAAGTTTTAGCTTTAAAATAGGACCTTTTAAAATACAAAACATTTCTGAACAAAAAATGTGATGAGTGCTCACTGAACTCAATAAGAGCTCTGCCTCTGGAGCCACAATGAGATTAGCAACGAAAGAGGATCAGACAAAAGCAGGACTGGGAACTAAAAAGCAGAGAGGAGTTTAGCTTTTTCAACACAGAGAGCTTGCCACTAGCCACTGCCTGTCACAAACTGCAGAGAGAAAAATATTTTAAAAGTAAATTGTGTCCAGTCCGAAGCACTTAAGCATATGCAGGGCTTCACCATTTACACTGCCCAAGCAGTTCGTGTCCAAAGAAGAAGAATTCTGTTGCTGCATCTGAATGACTCCAGTGTGTATATACACACCATGAGCTCGATCCTGTGAAGTGCGGAGCACTTTGGCCCCAATTTGAAGCACGTAAGCACATGCTTAACTGTAAGTGTCCTATTAACCTCAATGGGACCTTGACAAAAGGAAGGAAATTCAAAGGAAAGCAATCCGTGTAGTCCCTAAACACAAGGGAGCAACCTCTGAGGGCACATCTACACTTCACACTCCTTCACAGTGGAGTGTAGAGTACATACACTGTACTCCCCCTGCCCAGCACAGGTAGAAATAGCAGTGTAAATGGTGAAGCCCTGCTTAGGCAAGTAAAGACATGCCAGAACCTTAGGGAATATACACTACATGGCTATCTGCCATCTACCCTGCTATTTTTAGCAGTGTGGTGTCCCACTGCTGGAGCCTTTCCCCATCACAGGGAAAGACTCCAGCAGGGGGCAGGCAGTGTGAAAAGGCTCCTTGCCAGAGCCTTTCACTGCTGCAGGTAGCTACACATTGTAATGTGGCTGAAGCCTGCTTTTCACTGTGTCATGTAGCTACACATACTCTACATGCCACCAGCCGTGTAGACAAGACCTTAGGGTATGTCTACACTGCACACTGAGCCTAGATTCTGGTTCAGGTTTGAGCCCAAGCCCCCCAGACACATCAGTCTGACTCAGGTCAGCTAGCACGCAGGGTCCTAAGACTCCACTTGGGAGGGAAGGGGCAGAGTCCAAGTGCCCCTGTGACTTGGGTCCAAGCCCTGTCATTTTTTGGTGTGACTGCGGCTCAAGCTGCAGGCCCAAGTCAGAAAGTATGTGTAGTGCAGCATGGACACATTAGCATGGCCATGAGACCCAAGTCCAGCACTTGTAAGCCCAGGTTTACAATGCAGTGTGGCCACTCAAACATGGGCTTGAAAAGCACAATCCTGGGTCCACAGATCCAGGTTTACAATATGGTATAGACATACCCTCTGAGATAGGGTTATGGTCTGAAAAGTGATTCTAAAGCTTTCACCTGGTCACAGCACATATTTACTCCCTGCGTGCCTTCTGAGTCAAAGCACATCTATTTACTAACAAGAGTGAGGTTTTACTACTGTCAGGGATGCAGAGCCAGTTTGGCTGCAGAATCTCAAGCTTATCTTTCTTGCCTCATGCATCATCTCATTGACAGCCTATTCAGCAGAAAATATCCAGGGCTTTCCTTCAGCCCACTGTCCTGCTACAAAAGGATGCTGAGGCTGGAACTCTGCTGGGATACCATGTGGAGGCTGGGCTTGGTAGCAGCCATCCAAACTAGCTGGAGTGGAGGGTAGCAGCTGGGGAGGGGAGGGATTTCTGAGTAGTGAGTACTGGCGCTGGTGGATCATCAAGACCAGCTTTCTTTGCTTTTACGACATCTTTGATCCATGTTGAGCCCCTTTCTTGCTCTTCCCTTGCGGGCACACTTCCTTCTGAGGTCAGCCAGGAAGAGCTGTTTAATCTAGCCACTTACCTCTACCCTTCCACTCACCCCCTTATCAGTGCTAAAAAAGGGAGAAGCGAAGGCTCCCATAAATAACTCTTCCTGGCTGACCTTACAGACTTGTCAGCCAGAGAAAAGCACATCACTAACATTCAGAAGTCATGCCACCTTGAAATTCCCTTTGGGGCCAAACGATGTCCAGTCTACCAACCAAAAAATTTGTTGGTAGAGCCATACCAGCAAACCTGCCTACTGCAGATGCAGTTTGGAACAGCAAAAAAGTGCTTTTGCCTATATATATATATAACAGTTCCCCAGGCAAAATAAGCTTTATCTTGATAAAAGCTCTTGTATGCTGGTATAACTGCATCTACACTAGAGCTTTTTGCCTGTATAGAAATGTCATAAAAATTAGCCCTTTACCTGTCCTTACTATAGTAGGAAAAGTTTCTAGTTTAGAACTGGACTTTGTTTCCTACCCTGTGCTTTCCCTACCTGCCTGCAAATCTACAGCACCAGCATTACCTGTCTTGTATATTTCTCTTATCATCTGTTGCTAACAGTTTCCTATTAGGCACAATTTCCTGACTATCTTGCATATAATATAGGCACCCTGTAAATGCTGAGATTTATATGGCATTGCATGACCTGTGCTCTCGAGACACTTAAAAGAGACACTTGAAATGAACTATTTTGGCAAGATAATGAGCAATCAGAGAAGTCTGTCATTCCATAAGAAGTAGTTAAAGTCAACACAGGTTGATTAAGGTGAAACTGCCCTAGGCTTTGTATCTACTTGGGATTCAACAATCAGTAGCCAGCAACCAGCATAGCTGCACTGATGCAAACCACAAGTATAGAAAAGGAAAACCACAATTTGCACCCGTTGAACATACCCCATCTTTGAAACTACTCTTGTCGACAGTCCAAGTATGCTTGGAGCAAAACAAAAAGTCCCTGCCTCTGCGCTCCACTTAATCTTTGCAATAGAAAATAAAAAAGGTGAAACCCTCGTGCTTTCAGGCAATAGGAGCTGATTCTGGTTTTGAGGCAGACAACCTTAAATATTACTACTATGTTTTCACTTTTTTATTAGTCATTCTTGAAAGTGCCACATTTTGAAGAAATTAAAATCAACATTAGTTCCAGTGCCAAAAGCCTGATCCCGCAGTCCTTATCAATAAAGCAAAGCAAGTAAATTATGGTTACAGGCTCATGGTCATAATCCTGAACTTCCTCTGTCTGTATAGGCGATTGATAAGATGACAACATTCTCTTTAAGAATCAAGGTGGTAACACTGGGCTCTAGTTGTAAATGTTGTCTATCTACAAAACCCTTCACTTAAGAATGGAATGTCTAAATCACAGTCCAAAGGAGGCCTCTTCTACCAGTGTTGCTAATCCAGGCAGCTTGAAGAACAGTGGAACAGAAAGTTCTGGCACCCTCCTTTGTCTACACAACTTCCTCAGCTATTGTGAAAGTGAAAGGAGTTTCAGGGAGGGGAGAGGCAAAAATCACTTTTAAAGAGGGGAAAAAACCTGTTTCTCTCTTCTGTACTATAGAATTGGATACACAGGAGCCTTCATCCCAGATATTGAACCAGCTATCTGCTTTCCCACTGCACCAGCACACATGGGGAGGGGTGTAAGACAATAGAGATGTCATGTCAAATTCTGAGCCCAGTTGTCACTGATCATAACAGAAAGTGCAGAAACACATGAAAAAGAAACGTCAACAAGTAATTGTTTTGAGCTGTGGGTCAATCCTTTTAATATATAGAAAAATATAATGCCCCATAGAGATCCTCTCTGGAGTCTAGTGCAGGAATTTAGACCCAAAGATGAAAGCGCATCCTACGAATCCACCCCAGGTTTTCCACTGAGACCTGTGCATACTAAGTCAGGGTTTATGGCCAAGTTATCCCTGGCATGATTAAAAGTCTGGAGAGACAAGGTTGGTGAGATAATATCTTTTATTGGATCAACTTCTGTTGGTGAGAGAGTTTTCGAACTACACGGAGCTCTTCTTCAGGTCTCTGTGTAGCTTGAAAGCTTGTCTCTCTCACCAACAGAAGTTGGTCCACTAAAATATATTACTTCACTCACCTGGTCTCTCTAACATTGTTGAACTGACACAGTTACAACAACACTGCATACGACATTAAACTTCTGGAGTAATTTTAATACTTCCAGTTAAATAGTTGTGTTGACATTTAAATTGCAATCACTGGACTTCAGAGTGAACTCCTCTACTGAGATTTAATGGATAATTAACAGCTTTCTGGAGATGTTGGGTCATGCTATATGTTAGAAGATTCAGGAAGACACTACTACTTTGGGTTCTAGGGTTTCCCATTTAGCAGATTTTCTTTGCAACCATAATGGACCAAAATGTTCTGTTTTAATAAAAGCTTAGGATTTTGAAGGACAATTATTAGGCTTCGAAGGATTAGATATTTATTGGTATATGTCAGTAAATGTTGATTTCACCGAACACACACAAACTGATGAAAAATATTGTCATCATTAATATTTGAAATTCACAGATAGGCACAGTCAGAGAAATGCTACTTGAGAACTTAGATTTAAGAATATTTACTTTATGCATTTTGACATGTGATATTGATCATTTAAGTTTTAAGGGTTATAAAACTTTATTTTTTTGAATCTCAACATCTACTGTCATGAAATAACCATCGTCTGCTCCACCATTGTCTGCCCATGCCATAATTTTCCACAACTCTGAATATTTAAATGGATAAAAATAAAAATACGCTTAAAAATAAACATTGGCATTACCCATCAAAATGATAAAATAATAAAAATTGAACTCTGCCAAGCCTAACAATTATACAGCAGGGGGATTCAAAGCCACAGAATCATGGAAAGTACAGGGTCTTGACACTGAAAAAGCTGGGAAATTCACAGGAAAGTAATCCATCTGCTCCCTAAATGCAAGCTCCATTTTCTGAGCATGGTCGTTAAGCCTTTGAAAGTTGGCTATTAATCATTGTTAAAGAGTTCTATGTATCCTTAATGGCCTGCCTCTTAGGGAATGCATCTCCCATGATACTCTGTGGTTATGCAACTTCCATGATGCACCACCTCCCTGCACCAATAGTGTGTCATAATTTTCAATCCCCCAGGCACAGCAACTCTGGCCCTATAGATGAGAGCCGTACCATTAGGCCATCCAGCCGCATATAATTTTCAATTCTGTAGGCCCAGTACCTAAGGGATTTGAACTCTGGCCCTGGAGACAAAAGTGATACTACTGGGCGACTTAAGAGACTCAAGCTATAACACCCATGAGGCACGATGGTGGCATATCAAAATTGAAATATTTCAGTTTTTGATTTTTCACCAACAAATTGAAATGCGCTGACCAGCTATAATCAAGACTACTGTGACAGGGTCGGGCCAGATGGTTATAGGAGAGTAATAAAAGGCAGATATATTAGCCCCAGGCTAAGTAGGTCCCTTTTCCCTGGGTAAGGTAACAGGGAAGGTTCCAGAACAATCAGGAACCTTCTGGAGACAATTAAGACAGACTGATTAGAACACCTGCAGCCAATCAAGAAGCTGCTAGAATCAATTAAGGCAGGTTAATCAGGGCACCTGGGTTTTAAAAAGGAGCTGACTTCAGTTTGTAGTGTGCATGTGAGGAGCTGGGAGCAAGAGGCACTAGGAGCTGAGAGTGAGAACGCGGACTGTTGGAGGACTGAGGTGTACAAGCATTATCAGACACCAGGAGGAAGATCCTATGGTGAGGATAAAGAAGGTGTTGGGATGAGGCCATGGGGAAGTAGCCCAGGAAGTTGTAGCTATTGCACAGCTATTCCAGGAGGCACTCTAGACAGCTTTATTCCACAGGGCCCTGGGCTGGAACCCAGAGTAGAGGGCAGGCCGGGTTCCCCCCAGATCCTCCCCACTCCTGGTCAGACACAAGAGGAGTTGCCCTGGACTGTTGGTTCAGAAAAATGGCCAATCTGAGGGCTGCCGTGAAGCTCCAAGGCAAGCAAAATCCGCCAATAAGCGCAAGACACACCAAGGTGGAGCAGGAACTTTGTCACAACTGGTGTCGGAAGTGAGATCTGGTGTCTACAGTGCGGCGGAAGAAGGAGGGTGTTTGGAAAGGGAAAAAAAATGGGGGGGTGGGGAGAGGGTCTATTTTTATTTTTTTCACCACAATGGAGGAGGTAGTGCGGGCACTGATACAAGCCATGGCTGCCCAGCAGGAGGCTACTCCTGTCCAGGCAGCCGCCCAACAGGAGGCAGTGCGGCTGCAGTAAGAGACTAATCGCCTGCTGATGGACCAGGCTGCTCAAGACCGGGCTATGTTGTGGGAACTGGAAAACCAGGTAAAGGCCCTTACAGAGCTGAACCGTGGCCATGTTGGGACGCAGATCATGCAGGCCAGCAATTGGCGGCAGAAAATGACGTGGGAGGATGAGGTAGAGGCATACCTCCTGGCCTTGGAGAGGACAGCCCTGCGGGAGGCTTGGCCCTGAGAACAGTGGTCTGGCATCCTCGCTCCATTCTTGTGTGGCTAGGTCCAGAAGGCCTACTATGATCTGCCTGAAGAGGCTGTGGCAGACTATCCCCAGCTGAAAGCAGAGATCCTGGCCAGATCTGGGGTAACGACCGCAATGCGGGCCCAGCGATATCGTGAGTGGAGGTACCAGGAAAACAAAACCCCGCAATCCCAATTATATAACCTCATCCATCTCGCACGAAAGTGGTTACGAACTGAGTCCCGGAGTCCGGAGGAGATACTAGAGGTTCTGGTCATCGACCGATACATGACAGGACTACCGCCAGAACTTTGCACCTGGGTAAGCCAGAACGAACCCTGCACCTACGACAAGGTTGTTGCGCTAGTAGAAAGGCGAAGGACAGCGAGGGAGCTGACCCGACCAGTTAAGGAAGAAGCACCCTGGGTTAAACTAGCAGCACCAAGCCCTAGAGCTCGGGTGACTGGGCCACCAGGAGAACCCAGGTGGAAAAAGAGAGGAGCTGAAGGCCCACCAGAAGCCACAGAGAGTCGGAGCACTGAGAGGGAAGAGGATTGTGATGTTAGACTACCCAAACCAAGAGACCGGGGAATGCCTAGTGCTCCATACAGATGTTACGCCTGTGGGGAGTGGGGACACATAGCTGCACAGTGTCCCAATGCCGAGGAGCCTAAGCAGTGTAACCTGGGGAACTGGGCAGACCCATGCTCCCTAATCCACCTTGTGAGGGTCTCACTAACCCCACATATGTACACTAGACCAGTGAAGCTAAATGGGGTAGAGACCACAGCACTGGTTGATTCGGGGAGTGCTATCACACTTGTCTCGGGGAAGCTCGTGAAGCGTAGTTAGCTGCTGTGGGCTAAGCGTATGGGGATAACATGCATCCATGGGACAGTTGGTTATTACCCCACCATCCCAGTAAAAATCAAGATTCAGAGGAACACTACTGAGGTAGCAGCAGGTGTAGTCCCTAAACTCCCATACCCAGAGTTCATAGGGAGGGACTTCCCAGGGTTTGAAGACTTACTCCCGGGAGGGGAATTGGAGAATGGGGGAAGCCCTGAAGTTAGTGAGGCATCCACGGTAGACTGTCAACCCCCAACCTTCTCTGAAATATCCCCAGATTTGTTCTCCACTCCCAGACAGTGCAGAAAGATGAAAAGGGAAAGAAGGGCAGTTAAGGCCTTGGGAACCCAAATACTGGCCCAAAGCCAGAGGGTCGCTCTCGTAGGTAGGCGGACCCAATCAGCTGAAAAGGAGGCCACCCAGGAGGGAGAAGCACCTGAGTCTGGTCCACATCCTAATGCCTCTGAACCAGGAGAGGCAACAGAGACTGGCTCCCTAGATCTCAGGCAGATTAGCCCCGGGAGAGGAAATTTTGGACGGGACCAGGCTGAAGACCCAAGGCATGACAACATTAGGAAGGAGGTGACTGAAATAGATGGGGTCCCCGTGGAAGGGAAAACCCAGGGACCAGGACCCTACTTCATAATGAAGAAGAATCTCTTATACTGGGTTGCACCAGTACAGGGGCAGAAGGTTCAGCAGATCCTAGTACCTCAAAAACCCCAGAATGCTGTATTAAGTGTGGCCCATAGTCATTTTTTTGGGGGGCATTTGGGGGTAGAGAAGACCCTGGCACGGGTCCTGCGACGATTCTTCTGGCCCGAAGTACATGAAGAAGTGCAGAGGTACTGTGTGTCCTGCCCGGAGTGTCAGCTGCACGGTCCCCGTCCCCACTTGAGGGCACCTTTAGTACCCCCTTCCCATCATAGAAGTCCCCTTTGAGTGAATAGCCATGGATCTAGTCGGATCCCTGGAGAAGACAGCCTGGGGCGAACAATCTATACTTGTCGCTCTGGATTATGCTACTCGCTACCCAGAAGCCTTCCCCCTGCGGAACACGGCATCTAAAACTATAGCTAAAGAGTTGGTGGGATCTTTGCCCGAGTGGGGCTACCAAAGGAGATATTAACAGACCAAGGTACCCCATTTATGTTGAAGCTAATGAAGGACCTCTGTACGCTGCTCCATATACATACCCTGAGAACTTCAGTCTATCATCCGCAGACCAATGGGCTGGTAGAAAGGTTTAACCGAAAGCTCAAGGCAATGATAAGGAAAGTGGTAAGTCTAGACGGGAAGGATTGGGACGCCCTATTACCCTACCTTATGTTTGCAATCCGGGAGGTACCTCAGGCCTCAACTGGGTTTTTCCCCTTTGAATTATTATACGGACGCCACCCCCGTGACATACTAAATATTGCAAAAGAAATCTGGGAAAAAGGAACCCAATGAGGGGAGAAATATAATTGACCATGTGTTGCAGATGCGAGAATGAATAGCCCGGGTCATCCCTATTGTACGGGAACATTTGGAAAAGGCGCAGGAGGCCCAGCGAACCCGTTACAATCGCCTGGCAAAAGTCTGACAGTTCCAACCAGGGGATCGGGTGCTGGTGTTGGTACCCATGTCAGAAATCAAGCTTTTGGCCCAATGGCAGGGGCCCTATGAGGTGGTTGAACCCGTGGGGGAAGTAACCTACAAGGTGCGGCAGCCAGGACGCCGGAAACAAGAACAAATTTATCACATTAACCTCTTAAAGCCTTGGCACCAATGAGAGGCGTGTGTAGTGGCCCAAGAGACCCCGAGCCAGAGAAATAATATGCAGGAGCAGATCAGGATATCCACTGATCTGACACTAAACCAGAAGAAGGAGGTAACTGAGATGATCAACTGATACCAGGACGTGTTTTCAACCAAACCAGGCCGGACCACCGAAGCATATCACCACATTATAACAGACCCTGGGGCAAACATAACTTTAAGGCCCTATTGGGTCCCAGCAGCAAAAAGGGAGGAGATCAAGGCAGAGGTAAAAAGGATGTTGGAGCTGGGAGTCATCGAAGAGTCCCACAGTCAGTGGTCAAGCCCGATTGTGTTGGTGCCCAAACCTGATGGCACCACTAGGTTTTGTAATGACTTTCGCCGGCTGAATGAGATATCCAAATTTGATGCATACCCCATACTCCGTATCGATGAGTTAGTTGACTGCCTGGGCAATGCCCGATTTTTGACCACTCTTGATTTAACAAAGGGATACTGGCAGATTCCCCTTGCCAAAGATGCGAAAGAAAAGACAGCATTCTCTACACCAGAGGGTCTGTTTCAATATACTGTTCTTCCTTTTGGACTGCATGGGGCACCTGCCACCTTCCAGCGTCTTGTGGACAAGCTCCTATGGCCCCATACCAATTATGCAGCGGCATACCTGGATGATGTGATTATTCACACCCCCGACTGGGAAATGCACTTAGGAAAGGTGGAAGCGGTTCTGGACACGCTAAGATAGGCTGGCCTCACAGCCAACCCAGCCAAGTGTGCTACAGGGCTAGCCGAGGCTAAATACCTTGGCTACATTGTAGGAAGGGGCATGGTCGAGCCCCAACTAAACAAACTAGAGGCTATCCAAAATTGGCCCCGGTCGAATCAGAAAAAGCAAGTCCGGGCATTCCTGGGTGTGGTGGGGTACTATCAATGATTTATTCCCCATTTTGCTACCAGAGCGAGTCCCCTGACAGACCTGATAAAAGCCCGGAGTCCAGACATGATGAAGTGGACAGATGCTGCAGAGAAAGCATTCATGGATCTATAGACAGCCCTCTGCAGTAACCCCGTGCTTATAGCCCCAGACTTCGACAAAAAATTCATTTTACAAAGAGATGCATCTGAAGTAGGATTGGGATCTGTCCTATCGAAGATGGTCAGAGATGAAGAACACCCAATTCTCTACCTCAGCAGGAAACTCCTCCCGAGAGAGCAGAAGTATGCCATGGTTGAAAGAGGGTGCCTAGCTGTGAAATGGGCCATGAAAAGACTACATTATTACCTTCTGGGATGAAGGTTTACCCTTGTGACCGGCCATGCACCCCTCCAGTGGATGCAGCGAAATAAAGAGAAGAACGTAAGGGTGACCAGATGGTTCCTGTCCCTACAACATTTCCAATTCACCATACAACACCGGGCTGGAAGCCACCATGGCAATGCAGATGGCTTGTCACGAGTACACTGCCTGATGTCCCAAGTTGCCCAACCCCGTAGTGTTGAGCGGGGGGGGTGAGGGAGGGATATGTGACATATGTGACAGGGTCGGGCTAGATGGCTATAGGAGAGTAATAGAAGGCAGATATATTAGCCCTAGGCTAAGTAGGTCCTTTTTCCATGGGTAAGGTAACAGGGAAGGTTCCAGAACCATTAGGAACCTTCTGGAGACAATTAAGACAGGCTGATTAGAACATCTGCAGCCAATCAAGAAGCTGCTAGAATCAATTAAGGAAGGCTAATCAGGACACCTGGGTTTTAAAAATGAGCTCACTTCAGTTTGTGGTGTGCGTGTGAGGAGCTGGGAGCAAGAGGCACTGGGAGCTGATAGTGAGAACGCGGACTGTTGGAGGACTGAGGTGTACAAGCATTATCAGACACCAGGACGAAGGTCCTATGGTGAGGATAAAGAAGGTGTTGGGATGAGGCCATGGGGAAGTAGCCCAGGGAGTTGTAGCTGTTGCACAGCTGTTCCAGGAGGCACTCTAGACAGCTGCATTCCACAGGGCCCTGGGCTAGAACCCGGAGTAGAGGGCGGGCTCAGGTTCCCCCCAGATCCTCCCAACTCCTGGTCAGACACAGGAGGTGCTGACCTAGACTGTGGTTCAGAAAAATGGCCAATCTGAGGGCTGCTGTGAAGCTCCAAGGTGAGCAAATCCACCAATAAGCGCAAGACCCACCAAGGTAGAACAGGAACTTTGTCACTCTACTTAAAAACTGTTTGTTTGCTAGATACTAACGTACATGTTTATATTGCTCAGCGCTGCTATTAACATTCTCAATTCTTCAAAAATCAGAAAATTCAAATCAGATCAAAGTTTTGCTGCTTCTCTTGGTGAAGTCAATTGGGAGCTGTGCTCTTGGATTTCATTGGGAACAGTATGATGCTCATTAATTCCATGTGATAAAGAAAATAATCAGAGCAACACAACTTGTTTTTAAAACTGACATTGTAGTGTAGCTTTGGCAGAAAATGGTATTTGCCTGTTGATGCATGGAAGTTAGAAAGACCCAGGATTGTTATGTACTGTTTACTGTTCCATTTTCTATTGGCAGCTGAAAGCAGAATGCCATTCCTGATTTTGAGATGCCAGGTATATGGTACTATTTTTGGGGGGGGGGGGAGGGGGAGAAGAACCAGCACAGCCTCTCATACCTGAATGTCAGAAAAGATATTGTAGATAAGAGCTTAATTTTCATTTTGTTGCTGCTCTAAATTACAGCACAAATTAGTTGCATATGTAATAAGGCTACTGATGCCATAAGAAAATGATTTGCAACTATGAGAAAGCTTCTTAGCCAAAAATATATGAAGCTAATTACGTAATGATTCTTCCCCCCTCTAAGTAGTAGCAATGTTTGGCAGCCATGTATCCCTCACTACCTAATTGGCAGAACAACAAAGCAGTTCTTGTATGTTGGTTTGCGCTATAATATGTTAGTTATTGTAAAAACTTTGTGATCACCCAATTCCAAGATACCATAAGAAACTGATCTAAACAATAATAATAAATCAGGGTTCCACTCCGCTTATAAGTGCGTCTAAGGCTCTCTGAGTGTCCAAGGTTCCACAGTCACAGAAGTTGCATTTCCTTTTAGCATGGAATTGCTGAAACCTAAAGTCTTGCTTATGTGGCCACCTGAACCACCGTCCTTTAACTGACCCCCCACCCTGTCTGATTGCCAAATGGAAGGCTTTTTATACTCCAGCCCACAAAGGGGAAATTATCCCATTTCACTGGAGCTGCTGTATCTTCAGCTGTATTCTCACCCCACTGAGCTCTTTGCTTTGGTCTCACTCTTTTTAAGGGACTTTCCCAGCATGCTTTGCTCTGGAAGCTGGCCCTTTCAATTTGGAAGCTACAACCAATTGCAGCTCTAAAATGGTCAGTGTTATAGCTAGCTGCTGCACGTAGTACCCCTCTTGTTTCCATCTAGTAAATATTCTGGTTCCTCCTATAGTTTTTCCTGGCTTTGAAATGCTCTCATAGCTGAGATGATGGCATATCCTTGTAGCATGCAGATATGATGATGATTAGCAGCATAGAAATGTGAGAAATAAATGAGCTGTATATGGTGCATGTACTACAGTGAATGCTCAGAATTTATGAGATTCTGGTCACACAATTTTAGTGACAGAAATACTAAAAACTTTTCTTTATGTCAACTATTCCTCGCTTGTGTGCCCTCACTCCCTCTGTAGTGGTGGCTAGGCAAACTAAAGATTGATGAGCCTGGTATAGCCCTGGCTAAGAGATAAATCCCTTAAGCTCAAGCTATAGAGGCTCATACATTAAGATCCTGAAATCCCAGGTTTGATCCTTGCTGCTGACAACTCACCCTGGTGTGTTTGTGCTACAAGTAGTGGCCTGTATGAGGAGGGGGACTCGCAAGGCTAGCCACAGAAGTGTGTGTGTACCAATTGGACAGTTAGTCACCAGTACTAAAACTACAGAACTGGCATCTGTCCAAAGACATCCTGATTTCAGTTTTGAGCTGTTGAAGTTGGGAGCTGAGAGAAAAGCAAAACATCTCAGGGAGTCTTTGATTAATTCCCACTCTCCACAAAGGGAGTCTTTGAAATGCAGTGGACCATGCAGTGCATGGGTTCGGCAATTCCATCCCTGCAGAGTGCAGCATCCAGAGTGACAGAGTTCCAACCCAGTGCTCACTACCAAGAGCCAGCCAAGACCTCCATAGGACTTCAGACAAAGGAGCCTGGTTTGATCCCTGCTGCTGATGACCAACCCATCCAGGGATGTCAGTGTTACAAGTTGTGGCCTGTTTGGCAAATTGAACTGGGAAGCCTGGTATGAAGTCTTGTGTAGGTCTTGGCTGGCTCTTGGTAGGTGGTGCTGGGTGGGGTCTTGGTAGGGCTGGAACTGCCTGACCCATGCACTGGATCCCACAGCCGTTCATATTCCCTTTGTGGGAGTTAATCAGAGATTCCCTGAGCGGTTCCACTTCTCTCTGTTCCCAAAACTAAAACTAGTCTTTCTTTCTTTGTCTCTGTGTCAGGTTGTCTTCTCCCACTGAGGAGTGAGTAACCCTGGCTCACCACTGGCCCAGAACACTGCCTGTTCATATCACTGCATACAGAAGCATCCCATTGACCTCCGCAGGAGTTTCCAGTCCATTTTACGGTCGTCAGCAGGTGGGATCGAACCTGCGACTTCTGGAGCTTAAAGCATGAGCCTCTATCGCATGAGTTAAAAGCCTGTTAGCTAAGGCTGTAGAGCAGACTCATTACTCTCTCTATCTCTCTCAGTGGTCTTGGTGGGACTAGATGGGACAGAACACCACACCCAGAAGGTGTGCAAATTACACAAGAATCCTGGGAAATGGTGTCAGAGGGCTCTGGTAGCCACTATTGTTGTAGTCTATGGTGAAGGACCACCAAAAAGCTCAGTCCAGACTTCCAGGAGATGGGAAATGGGAGATGGGATCATATTTATAATTGTATTTAGACACACCTGGGTGACAATTCTGTATAATTGAATTGACAGAACAAGCCTGTGGTCCTCATGATTGGTTGTTACAAAATGCAAGCTCTGTCTTAGTTAAGATATGCCTAACTGTTAAAATTAAAAGTAGTAAAACTATAACTTTTTGAATTGGCTTAAAGTGGCTATAACCAGTGAGTTATATATGATCTCAGGATATTGTAATCCTTTTTTACATGAACCACTAGCTGAAGTTCAGGGCTGTGGGAGTTCTTTCTGCTAGGAGGAGAAATTGATGATGAAGTTAGGTATTTATCTGAGGTAATCCTGTTTATTAATAAAGAATGTATGAAATCCTGTTTCCCTGAACACACAGGCCTCAAAGTGGAACTAGTTTCTTTGTTCACAACTCCAAGCTCCTTTCAGCCAGCACTCTGCCCAAAAGCTCTCTGTACGTTCTCAGGGCCAGGATCAGGAGGTGTGGGGAACACTGCAGCCAGAACCTCAGTATGAGGTTCTGAAGGAGCTGGAAGTGGGGCTGCAACCTGATGCATTCTACACAGATGTGTGCCAGAGTGCCCCTCTCGCCACACAAGGGACCGGTGTCGGGAGAGTTCATGAACCATGCCAGGCACACACCTATGCTCACAGCCCTGTGAAGGAGCCACCAGCTGATACCCCTGGTGAGCCATGGAGCCAGAGTGGAGAAGAGGCTGGCTCACTCGGGTTCTTTGTCTTCCTCAGGTGGCAGCAGGTCCTGTTGTGACACTGAGCCAGAAAGGGTTAAGCAACTTGCAGGCCAAATTCTACCTTTAAAGACATATTGGGAAAGTATGTAAATGGTAATTAGGGCTATTCCTTCTAAACAGCTAGGAAAGCCACATGTGGCTCTTCAGAATTTAATATGGACTACAGCTTTGAAATGTAGGCTTGTATTGTTAAAGAATTGGAAGAAGATAGTGATTGTCTGTGGTCTATGTTTGCCTGTATCTTGTTAGAGGTTAACAATGTAACAAAACGGTTTCTGTCTGACACTCTGTTCAATTAGTGGCCACATGACAATTTTGGCCTTAATCTTTGAGCTGTAGTTTCCCAGCTGTAAAATGGGGATATTAATATTACTTTAACTCACGTGAGTGTTGTAAAGATAAAACCATTAATGTTTGTGCAATGCTCATACTGCAACAATAAATGTAATAGAAAAGTCTGAGAAAATTAATAATTCTGTATTAAAAGTGCAGGGTTTAGATAGTGTGCAGTAAATAAGGCAATAGGTCATCCATTGAATGATGAGCATAACGAGAAATATTATTGAGTAGCTACCCATTCCTTGAGCACAATTCATCCTGTGCACTGAAGGAGGCAGGGATCTAATGGAAAAAATAGTATGTAATTAAGACTGTATCATAATACATATGCACAACGAGACTGAATTAAGATGGCATAGACAACTTTAATTCTGGTATTTCCCAACATCTGAATGTTTAACTTTGCAACTTTATTAAAGTCTTTTAATGCAATATGTAATGATGAACAAAATTATCAGCATTTTGATATCACAACTTCAGTCTAAGGATCTCAAATTCCTTTATGCACATTAATGAATGAAGATTAACTACTGCTGATGAGGTAGTGCTTCATATTTGGGGAAACTGAGGTATAGAGACTTGATCCAGGTCATGAAGGAAGCGTTGCAGAGCTGTGGCTGGAGTCACATCTCCCAATTCCTAGTCCTGGTCTTTAACCACCAGACTGTCCTTCCTTTTCTAGACGATAATTTATCCTCTGTTGTATGTTGACATTCCGCTTTGCTCTAAATTGTGTGTGCTGCTTACATCAGAGACTTTATCTGAATAAATGCGAAGTGAGCTATTTCCACTGAGCATCAATTAGGGCAAAGAAATGCAAACCAATTTGTAGTTGGGTAATGGCTCTTCAGGGATGTATTTCCCTCAGGAGAGTTAATGAGAGACACTATTAATGACCGGTTTCAGAGTAGCAGCCGTGTTAGTCTGTATTCGCAAAAAGAAAAGGAGTACTTGTGGCACCTTAGAGACTAACAAATTTATTAGAGCATAAGCTTTCGTGAGCTACAGCTCACTTCATCAGATGCATTTGGTGGAAAAAACAGAGGAGAGATTTATATACACACACACAGAGAACATGAAACAATGGGTTTATCATACACACTGTAAGGAGAGTGATCACTTAAGATAAGCCTTCACCCACAGCAGGGGGGGGAAAGGAGGAAAACCTTCCATGGTGACAAGCAGGTAGGCTAATTCCAGCAGTTAACAAGAATATCAGAGGAACAGTGGGGGGTGGGGTGTGGGGGAGAAATACCATGGGGAAATAAGGTTTCAGAGTAGCAGCCGTGTTAGTCTGTATTCGCAAAAAGAAAAGGAGTACTTGTGGCACCTTAGAGACTAACAAATTTATTAGAGCATAAGCTTTCATGAGCTACAGCTCACTTCATCGGAAATAGTTTTACTTTGTGTAATGACTCATCCATTCCCAGTCTCTATTCAAGCCTAAGTTAATTGTATCCAGTTTGCAAATTAATTCCAATTCAGCAGTCTCTCGTTGGAGTCTGTTTTTGAAGCTTTTTTGTTGAAGTATAGCCACTCTTAGGTCTGTGATCGAGTGACCAGAGAGATTGAAGTGTTCTCCAACTGGTTTTTGAATGTTATAATTCTTGACGTCTGATTTGTGTCCATTCATTCTTTTACGTAGAGACTGTCCAGTTTGGCCAATGTACATGGCAGAGGGGCCTTGCTGGCACATGATGGCATATATCACATTGGTAGATGCGCAGGTGAACGAGCCTCTGATAGTGTGGCTGATGTGATTAGGCCCTATGATGGTATCCCCTGAATAGATATGTGGACAGAGTTGGCAACGGGCTTTGTTGCAAGGATAGGTTCCTGGGTTAGTGGTTCTGTTGTGTGGTGTGTGGTTGCTGGTGAGTATTTGCTTCAGATTGGGGGGCTGTCTGTAAGCAAGGACTGGCCTGTCTCCCAAGATCTGAGAGAGCGATGGCTCGTCCTTCAGGATAGGTTGTAGATCCTTGATGATGCGTTGGAGAGGTTTTAGTTGGGGGCTGAAGGTGATGGCTAGTGGCGTTCTGTTGTTTTCTTTGTTGGGCCTGTCCTGTAGTAGGTGACTTCTGGGTACTCTTCTGGCTCTGTCAATCTGTTTCTTCACTTCAGCAGGTGGGTATTGTAGTTGTAGGAATGCATGATAGAGATCTTGTAGGTGTTTGTCTCTGTCTGAGGGGTTGGAGCAAATGCGGTTATATCGTAGCGCTTGGCTGTAGACAATGGATCGAGTGGTATGATCTGGATGAAAGCTAGAGGCATGTAGGTAGGAATAGCGGTCAGTAGGTTTCCGATATAGGGTGGTGTTTATGAAGGTAAAAAATCCATTACAATCTACATACCACACAGACTATGCTGACAGCTTGTGCCACACACTCTCAAGGAAACTGCGGAACCACCTGATTAACATCCTCTACAGCAAACAGGGAAAGATTAAGAATGAGCTCTCAAAACTGGATACTCTCATAAAGAACCAACCTTCCACACAAACTTCCTCGTGGCTGGACTTTACAAAAACTAGACAAGCCATTTACAAAACACACTTTGATTCTCTACAAAAGAAAAAGGACACTAAGCTATCTAAACTACTATATGCCACAAGGGGCCACAACAATGGTTCCCGTAACCCACCCAGCAATATTGTTAATCTATCCAACTATACTCTTAGCCCAGCGGAAGAATCTGTCCTATCTCGGGGCCTCTCCTTTTGCCCCTCCACCCCCACGAACATGATACAGTTCTGTGGTGACCTAGAATCCTATTTTCGACGTCTCAGACTCAAGGAATATTTCCAACACACCTCTGACCAACATATTAACCCACAGAGACCTTCCTGCCAACACTACAAAAAGAAGGATTCTGGGTGGACTCCTCCTGAAGGTCGAAACAGCAGCCTGGATTTCTACATAGACTGCTTCCGCCGACGTGCACGAGCTGAAATTGTGGAAAAGCAGCATCGCTTACCCCATAACCTCAGCCATGCAGAACACAGTGCCATCCACAGCCACAGAAACAACTCTGACATCATAATTAAAAAGGCTGACAAAGGAGGTGCTGTCGTCATCATGAATAGGTCGGAGTATGAACAAGAGGCTACTAGGCAGCTCTCCAACACCACTTTCTACAAGCCATTACCCTCTGATCCCACTGAGAGTTACCAAAAGAAACTACAGCATTTGCTCAAGAAACTCCCTGAAAAAGCACAAGAACAAATCCGCACAGACACACCCCTGGAGCCCCGACCTGGGGTATTCTATCTGCTACCCAAGATCCATAAACCTGGAAATCCTGAATGCCCCATCATCTCAGGCATTGGCACCCTGACAGCAGGATTGTCTGGCTATGTAGACTCCCTCCTCAGGCCCTTCGTTACCAGCACTCCCAGCTATCTTCGAGACACCACCGATTTCCTGAGGAAACTACAGTCCATTGGTGATCTTCCTAAAAACACCATCCTAGCCACTATGGATGTAGAAGCCCTCTACACCAACATTCCACACAAAGATGGACTACAAGCCGTCAGGAACAGTATCCCCAATACTGTCACGGCTAACCTGGTGGCAGAACTTTGTGACTTTGTCCTGACCCATAACTATTTCACATTTGGTGACAATGTATACCTTCAAATCAGCGGCACTGCGATGGGTACCCGCATGGCCCCACAGTATGCCAACATTTTTATGGCTGACTTAGAACAACGCTTCCTCAGCTCTCGTCCCCTAATGCCCCTACTCTACTTGCGCTACATTGATGACATCTTCATCATCTGGACCCATGGAAAAGAAGCTCTTGAGGAATTCCACCATGATTTCAACAATTTCCATCCCACCATCAACCTCAGCCTGGACCAGTCCACACAAGAGATCCACTTCCTGGACACTACGGTGCTAATAAGCGATGGTCACATAAACACCACCCTATATCGGAAACCTACTGACCGCTATTCCTACCTACATGCCTCTAGCTTTCATCCAGATCATACCACTCGATCCATTGTCTACAGCCAAGCGCTACGATATAACCGCATTTGCTCCAACCCCTCAGACAGAGACAAACACCTACAAGATCTCTATCATGCATTCCTACAACTACAATACCCACCTGCTGAAGTGAAGAAACAGATTGACAGAGCCAGAAGAGTACCCAGAAGTCACCTACTACAGGACAGGCCCAACAAAGAAAACAACAGAACGCCACTAGCCATCACCTTCAGCCCCCAACTAAAACCTCTCCAACGCATCATCAAGGATCTACAACCTATCCTGAAGGACGAGCCATCGCTCTCTCAGATCTTGGGAGATAGACCAGTCCTTGCTTACAGACAGCCCCCCAATCTGAAGCAAATACTCACCAGCAACCACACACCACACAACAGATCCACTAACCCAGGAACCTATCCTTGCAACAAAGCCCGTTGCCAACTCTGTCCACATATCTATTCAGGGGATACCATCATAGGGCCTAATCACATCAGCCACACTATCAGAGGCTCGTTCACCTGCGCATCTACCAATGTGATGTATGCCATCATGTGCCAGCAATGCCCCTCTGCCATGTACATTGGCCAAACTGGACAGTCTCTACGTAAAAGAATGAATGGACACAAATCAGACGTCAAGAATTATAACATTCAAAAACCAGTTGGAGAACACTTCAATCTCTCTGGTCACTCGATCACAGACCTAAGAGTGGCTATACTTCAACAAAAAAGCTTCAAAAACAGACTCCAACGAGAGACTGCTGAATTGGAATTAATTTGCAAACTGGATACAATTAACTTAGGCTTGAATAGAGACTGGGAATGGATGAGTCATTACACAAAGTAAAACTATTTCCCCATGGTATTTCTCCCCCCCACCCCACCCCCCACTGTTCCTCTGATATTCTTGTTAACTGCTGGAATTAGCCTACCTGCTTGTCACCATGAAAGGTTTTCCTCCTTCCCCCCCCTGCTGTTGGTGATGGCTTATCTTAAGTGATCACTCTCCTTACAGTGTGTATGATAAACCCATTGTTTCATGTTCTCTGTGTGTGTGTATATAAATCTCTCCTCTGTTTTTTCCACCAAATGCATCCGATGAAGTGAGCTGTAGCTCACGAAAGCTTATGCTCTAATAAATTTGTTAGTCTCTAAGGTGCCACAAGTACTCCTTTTCTTTTTATTAATGACCATGGCTGTATATCAAAAGGTCTTAAAGCATCCACTATGATTCATTTAGAAAAATGCTTTAACCTAGGTAGGAATGATGGAGAGAAAAACAGCAGCTTAACAACCTTCCATGAGTGTGTTCTGTCTGTTCTGGAGAGCATCTCCCTTTAGAATACCATTGCCAAGAAACTCACGTTGATACCTGACCTCTCTAACACCTAGCTTGCTCTTCTACTCAACACCATCTCTTGCTGCCAGGTGGCTGCTATTTTCCTTGACCTGATGGCAATGGGCTCTGTATTTTTCCTTCTGCCCTCCCACTCCTTCACTTCCTTTGAGGCGTGCTCCATCTGGCTTATGACTCTCCTCTTCTAGTTTTCTACTCTAAGCAGGGTCTGAATGAGCTCTCCCCTGACATCTGTGATGAGCTGGGGGAAAAGACTCCATTAACTGACCTGGTTTGCATAGATACTCTGCCTAGGTGTGCAGCACCTCGGAGCTGCTTTACCCAAATGATCATTTTTGGCTGGTGTTGGATTGCAGGGGTAATACACTGTTGTTACCCATGTGTGTGAGTAAAAGACAGCAGGACTGTGCTTGGCATGCCCTGATTGCAGGTGGTCACCCTCAACTGAACTGCACTCACTAAGCAGGGGTGCCAATGGCCAGTGAAGATGAGAGGGTGGGGGTAGGTATTTGTGCTTGGTGGTGTATTGTCTGCCTGAAGAATGTGAGCTGCCCTTTGACTCTTCCCTTCTCTGCTATTTAATGACAGAGCCTATTAGACTCAATTGTTATGTGTAACCCTTCTACCAGGTGGAGCTGGCAGCAACCAAGGCTGGGTTCAATATCTAGGGGTTCCTCTTCAACAATACAACACAAAACTGGCTCAAACCCCCACCCAGTAGCCTGGGAAAATTACACACTACCCTTGGGTGCTTCTGAGAGGCAATGCTTCGCCACTCACAAGCACGGAGTCTGAGAATAGAAAAGAAACTTTTAATAAAAGCAGGGAAGTTACCCAACAATTAGGGAAAATGCCAGAAGCAGGATTCATAAATATAAAAGTATAAGCAGGACATCCCGCCCAGAGAGTGCGTGGGGCAGAGTCTTCTGCCCCATGTTCCTGAGTTCTACAACCAAAAGTTCCTCTCTGCTCCCTCACCACACCCCACTCACAGTGGTTGCCCTTAGTCAGCAAGGACCCAGGGTTCAGAGGTGCATTTGTGTGAGTTCACCTCTCTCCTGGGGAAGAAGACACCTGGCTTGCTCTGCCATCTGAGCACTTGCTCTGGCTGGCCGCCACTGTTCCTCACCACCTGGCCGCCCCACCAGGCACGGTTCCTCTCCATCATCCATCCCACCAGGCACAGTTCCTCTCCGCCAGTCACCCTGCCAGCCGCTCATTCTGTTTGCAGGCTGACTGTCACTCAGCTGCCTCTCTTCTGTGACCTTTACACATTAGTCTCTTAGTGCTTTTCAGCTCTTTGCAGGCTGAACAGAAACACCACCCCACCACAAGCTCTCATTTAAGCACTTTAACATAATAAAAAAGCTCCTAATAAATCTTCTTTAGCTCTATTCTAGAATGGTGGGGAGCAATAGGTTAAACCAGATGGGGGACCCTTAGGGAGAGTCCACACCTCCTGGCTAAGACACCTGTCCCCACCCCTCTTGCTTTCACAGGAGTCTGGCATTTGAGCCCCTGGCTTAGTGAGTTCCTTTCAGCTGGGGATGACCCGTCAGTCAGGATTAACTCACCACGGTTCTGCTCCCCTTTAGTCATACAGTGAAGATAACAACATTTTACTACCCCTGCATTGCATACTAAAGTGATTTGTAACCCGACGCCAAAGCTGATCACTTGGAGCTACACAGCTCCTGTCTGCTGGATACCTATGCAGAGTAGGTGTGTTCATGTAAATACAGTTTGCTCCTGCAGTCTCTCCCCCACCTGAACTAGCTGTCAGGGGAGAGTTCATTCAGACCCTGCTTACATACGCGTACCCAGAGCTGAAATCACTGTTAACCAGATTACCAGTGGGGCAGTATCTCCAGTGAGAGAGACTGACCAGCCTGCCCTAGTAGTGAGGCTCCCCCACTAACTGGTGAAATAACTGAGAGCTGTGTTAAATGGTGGGGCCTCAAAACATCGCAGAGGTTGTAGTAGAATGACGCAGCAGCAGAGTGAACAGTGACGCAGTGGTGCAGCAGCAGAGTGGATGACGCAGCAGGTAGCAATGAAGAGTGAGTGGCGCAGCAGCAGAGGCATTGCTCAGTGCCCCTCCCCCCCAAAGATGGGAGGTGAACCCACAGAAATGCACCTCTGAACTCTGGGTCTTTGCTGACCAAGGACAACACCTGTGAGAGGGGTGTAGTGGAGGGAGAGGGGAGCAGCAAGTTAAAGGAACATTTGTTTGTTGGACTTTCATAGCCCAATGTACTCTGGGGCGGGTGTTTTACTCTTGGCTGTATGCTTGCAGATCATGCTTGTGGAATTTCCCCAAATTAATGCAGGATTCTTCCCCCCCCCTTTAAAAAAATGAAGTCTTTTTCATACTCAGACTCTGCTTGTAACTGGGGAAGTATTGCCTCTTACAGGCACCCAGTTGGGGTGTGTCATTTTTCCAGGTTACTGGGTGGGGACTTGAGCCAGTTCTGTGTTATATTGTTAAAAGGAACTCCTAGCTATTGAACCTGCCACTTGTCACTGCTGACTCCACCAAGCAAAAGGGTGACATACTGTCCTCCTGGCTACCTGACTTACCATCTAGCAAACTATATTTACTCAGATCATGGGGAATTTGCTCAGGAGTACTAGGGCTAAAAACATGGCAGTGCCCCCCTCATCCTGCAACCTCCCCACTGACCTCCAATATGGCCTCCACTACCAGGGCCCTGGCAGGCAAGCTTAAAAGCCTCACTTTGCCTGAGGCCCCAGTTAGAACAACATAGCAACAGTGGGGGAGGCAATTTTTTAGCCTGTGCAGTCTCTAATGTCAGAGTCTAAATTACTTCACATCTGTCCCATTCATTCCCCAGCTGCAGCTCTGGACTCTTTCTGGCCTTTACTGATTTTTTTTTTTTTTTTGCCTCATGCTACCTTAGACTCTTGTTCTACTGACCCTGCCCTTCACCAAACCCCACTCCTTCCTTCCTCAAACCTACTCTCTTCAGCATATGTTCTCTTCCAATAGCCCCTCCTCATCTCCCCCCAGTGTGGGAGGCTTCCCCATAACAGAAAGGTTCCTTTGCCTCTCCCAGGTCAGGTCTTGCTGTGGATGACTGGCTGTATAAAAGCACAATGAATCTTTGCTAATCAGAGCTGCAGGAATGCTGTAAAAGCTTTTCCACACACCCATTCACATTTTTAAACAAATGCCCTTTGGCTCTGTTCACACCCATCTCAGGTTCACTTTCCATCACTAGCTAGTGACTGAGTCTACAAACGGGAATGTTTGCTGACATAATGCATTTTGGGCTTGATCCAGCAAGGTGCTGAACCCTGATGTGTAACAGGCCCTGCCTGAGCTGTCAGTGAAATGAGAACCTGGGACCTTCAGCGATAAAAACATGTACGAACCTCTGCTGCTTGAGGTAAAGGCATCCATCTGTTAGCTGGAAACAGTAGTGGGGAAAAGCCAGTAGATGGAGACAAAGACTCACTCTTTTAACTTGAGCATCTTGCAGGTCAAGCTCAGAAGTTTGGGGCCCTGTGCATGGAAAGTGCCCCAACCCCCAAACACCTTCCTTAAACTACACAGAGCGTGTGATAAACTGTCTGTGAATATGAAAAAATCTCCATCAATTATTAGATTGGAGAAGACAAAATCTAACAAATATATTAATAGATCTCAAATATTTAAATATACATGGCAACTGGATTTTTTAAAGCTGAACACCACCTCTCTCTCCTCTTTTGCTGTGGGAAACATCGGCTAATCACTTGTGAGTATTTATGAACTGTGACTTAGAAATGAACTCGACCATGCTGAGCTGGCTCCCCAGTTATAAGGGAAAGGGTTCCTGGTGAAAGTAGGATTTGCTGGAGACCATACAAAATCAGAAAAGAGCAAGGACATTAGCACATTGAATATTTGAGCCTCCTGACATTTTGCTGCCTTTTGAAAAACAGGCAGGGAAAGGGGGACTGAGTCCTACCTGGGTCTGGACACAAATTTGATCTGAATCAATACAAATAAGGGACTGACTCAGACACTGATTGTGGGATTGGGCTTCAGAGTTGAGTAAGCAAGAATGCTGGTGCTTTTCCTCCTAAAACAGTGGAGTTGGGTGTCATGATATCCAACTACCTGGACCCCCAAGAGGACACCATGGCTCTGATGGCTCATGACATCAGTGCCATCAAGGAAGCAGAATGAGCCAAAGAAGAGCTGAGCCCTGAAAAGGGAACCTGACCCTTCCGAGAAACCCCCTCCCCCACCTGCCCCACTCTTTCATGGCTCTGATGACTATGGCCATCTGGGAGGGTGCTGAGAAGAGACCTGGTAGCCTAGGGGCCAAACCTCCCTGTGCATCTGCCTAGGGCACGAAACCTGAACAGTGCTGCAACTCCAGGCACCAGGTTGCAATGACACTTCTTGAAGTTTGGCATGCCCACTTTCTATCATGAGTCATGGCCTGGGGTGGGGGTGTGTGCCTGGGCCAAACCTGACTGGGACCCAAATAGGATTGCCACATCCGAGAGTCAGAAAACCTACCCGTGACCCAACTCTCACCAGCATGACCCTCCTCTTCTCCTCCCAGGTGCCCCACCACCACCATCACCACCAGCCTGACCATCCTTTTCCTCTCTGAGGCACCTCCCCATCAGCCTGACCCCTCAGCACATAAGCCCCAATACCCCCTTCCAGGAGCCTCAGTCCAGGGAGCCCCTCTACTATCCTCTCCCAAACTCCCAGGTGCCCCTGCCTTCCACACTCTGGTCCTCACTCCTTACCCTGTTCTGCTGGTGAGCATCAGGTCTGTCCTGCTTCCTGGCACTGAGGGGAACAGGAGCAACCATGTTGGTATGTTGAGGGCCCAGCTTGTGAAGCGGGGCCTGAGTGCCGTGCTGGTAGCACTCCCAGCAGCCACATTACTTGTATGCCGTAGTGGAAGGAACTGCTGGTGCCTCCACGTGTGTGCACAGCAACAATTGCTGAATGCAATATGATGGCATTTTATCCCCACTTATAACTCACAAATAACTCATAAATTACAAGGGACCTCCTGCCCCAAGCACGCTGCAATCAGAAGCATGGGGAAAAAAAGGCAGTTGGGTGATTAAAAAATGGGCCAGGTAGTTGGGGGCCCCATACAAATCCATAGTAGTTAATCTGGCCTTGATCAATTGCTTTCCACAAATATTTGTAGAAAGTAAGTTTCAAATTTCTAAATTCTAATTTTCAAAATTCCTAATTTTCATACTTTGCACTGAAAATTTGATTCTAAGGGCTGGTCTACCCTGGAAACTTACATTGGGATTGCTATGTTGCTCAGGGGTGTGAAAAATCCACCCCCCGGAGATACATACCGATACCAACCCAAGTCCCGGTGTAAACAGCATTAGGTTGATGGAAGAATTCTTCCGTTGACCCAGCTATCATCTCTCAGGAACGTGAATTAACTACAGTGATGGGAGAACCCTTCCTGCCGGTGTAATGAGTGTCTACACTGCAAAGGGTGGAGCTGCGGCTGTGCTGCTTTAGTGTTTTAAGTGCAGACATACCTTAAGAGTTCTTATCCAGTCTGGGAACAGAAGCAAATACCATGTGACCTAATTGTCCAATTAAAACTAAGAGCTTGACTTTCACACGTCAAGTTCTTGCAGTGAAATGTTGTCAGATGAGCAACTCAGCGTATTTGCAGAAATGACTTGGCGAATACTTCTGAATAGAACTGAGTTCCCCATCTCTTATGTGATTTTTTATTTTTTTTTTTTGCGCCTAGAAGAAGGTCTGATCCAATGGCAGGGAATGAAATGTTTGCTAATGAGTTCTTGCAGTCACTGTAATTGATTGGTGTAAGGAGACCAGAGAAAACAGGTAGAAAATAAATATGAAAAACCCCAACATATTCAAGTTGTCATAAACAATGCAAATTACCATTATTTAACAGCTCCAAAAGCAGTCAAACTGTAGATAGCCTGAACAGCTTTTTGTTTTTTCATTTTTTAAATTAAGCCATTCAAAAATTACAGCAGAGTATGTTATTTTTGAATGTTCTCCCTCAATTTGTATGAAGTTATTTTTTTGGCCATGAACTATATTTTAAACATTTTCATTATACCGGGAAACAGGCTTGAGCCAACAACGAACATTTCAACACTCCGGAATTCTAATGGTGTTTAAAATTCAGATCTGGATTTTCCCAAAAGATTCCATCTTTATAATGGGCAGAACTAAAATGCCAGATCTAAACACCTCTGAACTTTGAGGTGTTCAAAATTTAGCTCCAGATCTGAATTTGAATTTTTGCAGCTTAAACTCATCGCTCCATTTGTGTTTGGTCTTGTGATATAGAGTGAGGTGTTACAGCATGGGAAATACATAATTTATTGGAGACTGGTTCAAGATCAGAGGCTAAATTTGAATTCAGGTTGCTGTATCTAGTAAGCTAAGCTGTAATTTGACTTTAGATTGAACAAAGAAATTGAATAATGTTCAGAGTAAATTGATAAAACATTGAATTGTCTGTTCCTGTGTCTTGAATGACTCATACTTAGCAAATAATTTTTTAAATAGGAAACATACCCATACATTGCTCACAATTACTACAAATGTGAGGATTTAAGCCAAGCAAAATAAGTTTTAGGATTTTCTCAGCTTTCTAATTCTGTTATCACATTGTACCGTAGAAGTCAGTCTGCTTTAACTTTACTCCTCGGCAGTTTAATAATCTATCAGGAGGGGGAAGTATTTCAATAAAAATCAAGTGGTTTGATTTTTCTTTAAAAGATATTCACAGAGAATTAGACAACTTAGCTTTTTACCTACTGACTCCTCTCCTGCATTTCTCATCATTTGACTTGGCTTTGGCACCAAGGGACTCTATGATTCATGAAACATGAGAGAGTCTCTAATCTGTGCTAAATAGAAAAGGCTTCCTCCTTGTAGCTGCTGAGAAAAATTTTAATAGATGTGGGGAAAAACTGCACATCATTGCCCCTAATATGCTTCTGTCGTTTTAAGCAAGAGAGAGATCAAACTGTCTAAATGCTCTCTGATATAAATTTATTATTCCTTTGTTCTGGGCCACAGTGAATACCATCACTAGAATTAAGCCTTCTTTATAATTTTTTGGCTTTGGCCAGTGGAATTATAAAGAGGGCACACTGTACTTTGTCATTGGAATAATTTGCTTAACTGTGAACCAGATTACTCAAAGCCTTGATCCTGCAATGAGCTCCAGGGGCACTCCTGCACTCGCTGAGCCAATGCTGAGCGGGTGCAGGCACAGAGGTCTGCTCATTTGGGGTAGGATTGGTGCTCTGATACAAGCATCCCTTTGCAGCATGTGCTGTTCTGGTCTATGAATCTATATGGCTTAAAGCAATTTATTTATTTTTGGCTATGCACCAAGTCCATATTTGCAGTTTTGCTTTAGCAAGTGGGGGGAATTATGCCGCCGAGACATTTCCTCCTCGCTTGCTGTTTACAAAATCTTGTTGGACTCTATATACAAATACATATATACATTTATATACAAATGCACAAAGCCTTGGAAACAAGCAGGGAGAACTGGAGGTCCTGGTGATGTCAAGGAATTATGACGTGATTGGAATAACAGAGACTTGGTGGGATAACTCACATGACTGGAGTACAGTCATGGATGGTTATAAACTGTTCAGGAAGGACAGGCAGGGCAGAAAAGGTGGGGGAGTAGCACTGTATGTAAGGGAGCAGTATGACTGCTCAGAGCTCCGGTACGAAACTGTGGAAAAACCTGAGTGTCTCTGGATTAAGTTTAGAAGTGTGTGCAACAAGAGTGATGTCATGGTGGGAGTCTGCTATAGACCACCGGACCAGGGGGATGAGGTGGATGAGGCTTTCTTCCGGCAACTCACGGAAGCTACTAGATCGCATGCCCTGATTCTCATGGGTGACTTTAATTTTCCTGATATCTGCTGGGAGAGCAATACAGCGGTGCATAGACAATCCAGGAAGTTTTTGGAAAGCGTAGGGGACAATTTCCTGGTGCAAGTGCTAGGGGAGCCAACTAGGGGGAGCGCTTTTCTTGACCTGCTGCTCACAAACCGGGTAGAATTAGTGGGGGAAGCAAATGTGGATGGGAATCTGGGAGGCAGTGACCATGAGTTGGTTGAGTTCAGGATCCTGACGCAGGGAAGAAAGGTAAGCAGCAGGATACGGACCCTGGACTTCAGGAAAGCAGACTTTGACTCCCTCAGGGAACAGATGGCCAGGATCCCCTGGGGGACTAACATGAAAGGGAAGGGAGTCCAGGAGAGCTGGCTGTATTTCAAGGAATCCCTGTTGAGGTTACAGGGACAAACCATCCCGATGAGTCGAAAGAATAGTAAATATGGCAGGCGACCAGCTTGGCTTAATGGTGAAATCCTAGCGGATCTTAAACATAAAAAAGAAGCTTACAAGAAGTGGAAGGTTGGACATATGACCAGGGAAGAGTATAAAAATATTGCTCGGGCATGTAGGAAAGATATCAGGAGGGCCAAATCGCACCTGGAGCTGCAGCTAGCAAGAGATGTCAAGAGTAACAAGAAGGGTTTCTTCAGGTATGTTGGCAACAAGAAGAAAGCCAAGGAAAGTGTGGGCCCCTTACTGAATGAGGGAGGCAAGCTAGTGACAGAGGATGTGGAAAAAGCTAATGTACTCAATGCTTTTTTTGCCTCTGTTTTCACTAACAAGGTCAGCTCCCAGACTGCTGTGCTGGGCATCACAAAATGGGGAAGAGATGGCCAGCCCTCTGTAGAGATAGAGGTGGTTAGGGACTATTTAGAAAAGCTGGACGTGCACAAGTCCATGGGGCCGGACGAATTGCATCCGAGAGTGCTGAAGGAATTGGCGGCTGTGATTGCAGAGCCCTTGGCCATTATCTTTGAAAACTCGTGGCGAACGGGGGAAGTCCCGGATGACTGGAAAAAGGCTAATGTAGTGCCCATCTTTAAAAAAGGGAAGAAGGAGGATCCTGGGAACTACAGGCCAGTCAGCCTCACCTCAGTCCCTGGAAAAATCATGGAGCAGGTCCTCAAAGAATCAATCCTGAAGCACTTAGAGGAGAGGAAAGTGATCAGGAACAGTCAGCATGGATTCACCAAGGGAAGGTCATGCCTGACTAATCTAATCGCCTTTTATGATGAGATTACTGGTTCTGTGGATGAAGGGAAAGCAGTGGATGTATTGTTTCTTGACTTTAGCAAAGCTTTTGACACGGTCTCCCACAGCATTCTTGTCAGCAAGTTAAGGAAGTATGGGCCGGATGAATGCACTATAAGGTGGGTAGAAAGCTGGCTAGATTGTCGGGCTCAACGGGTAGTGATCAATGGCTCCATGTCTAGTTGGCAGCCGGTGTCAAGTGGAGTGCCCCAGGGGTCGGTCCTGGGGCCCGTTTTGTTCAATATCTTCATAAATGATCTGGAGGATGGTGTGGATTGCACTCTCAGCAAATTTGCGGATGATACTAAACTGGGAGGAGTGGTAGATACGCTGGAGGGGAGGGATAGGATACAGAAGGACCTAGACAAATTGGAGGATTGGGCCAAAAGAAATCTAATGAGGTTCAATAAGGATAAGTGCAGGGTCCTGCACTTAGGATGGAAGAATCCAATGCACCGCTACAGACTAGGGACCGAATGGCTCGGCAGCAGTTCTGCGGAAAAGGACCTAGGGGTGACAGTGGACGAGAAGCTGGATATGAGTCAGCAGTGTGCCCTTGTTGCCAAGAAGGCCAATGGCATTTTGGGATGTATAAGTAGGGGCATAGCGAGCAGATCGAGGGACGTGATCGTTCCCCTCTATTCGACACTGGTGAGGCCTCATCTGGAGTACTGTGTCCAGTTTTGGGCCCCACACTACAAGAAGGATGTGGATAAATTGGAAAGAGTACAGCGAAGGGCAACAAAAATGATTAGGGGTCTAGAGCACATGACTTATGAGGAGAGGCTGAGGGAGCTGGGATTGTTTAGTCTGCAGAAGAGAAGAATGAGGGGGGATTTGATAGCTGCTTTCAACTACCTGAAAGGGGGTTTCAAAGAGGATGGCTCTAGACTGTTCTCAATGGTAGCAGATGACAGAACGAGGAGTAATGGTCTCAAGTTGCAATGGGGGAGGTTTAGATTGGATATTAGGAAAAACTTTTTCACTAAGAGGGTGGTGAAACACTGGAATGCGTTACCTAGGGAGGTGGTAGAATCTCCTTCCTTAGAGGTTTTTAAGGTCAGGCTTGACAAAGCCCTGGCTAGGATGATTTAACTGGGACTTGGTCCTGCTTTGAGCAGGGGGTTGGACTAGATGACCTTCTGGGGTCCCTTCCAACCCTGATATTCTATGATTCTATGATTCTATGATTCTGTGCATGACTTGGTGCGAAGATCTGACCTTTCACACCTTGGAGAACCTTAGTCAATCTTGTTGGGAATGTTTCACACAGTTCCAGTGGTAGTCGTCCTTGGTGGCCCAGTAGTTGAAGTAGACTGAAGCAGTAGAGTCAGGTCTCATCTCGCCAGCAAAGGAGGAAAGAAGAGTTCTGAGGGTACACTGATTGCCTAAGACAGAGAGCAACAGGGGGGCTGGCTACCTTCTGCTTTTAGCAGAGGAGGTGGAGCTGCACTTCCTTACACCCCCACTACTTATTACTCTAAGCCCTGGGCTGGCCTGCTAAGGGAAAACTGTGTAAATCCTAATACTAATGATAATCAATGGAGATTCTTCTTGAGGTGACATAGTAGAGGTTTCAGAGTAGCAGCCGTGTTAGTCTGTATTCGCAAAAAGAAAAGGAGTACTTGTGGCACCTTAGAGACTAACAAATTTATTAGAGCATAAGCTTTCGTGAGCTACAGCTCACTTCATCTGATGCATTTGGTGGAAAAAAAAACAAAACTTTTTTTTCCACCAAATGCATCCGATGAAGTGAGCTGTAGCTCACGAAAGCTTATGCTCTAATAAATTTATTAGTCTCTAAGGTGCCACAAGTACTCCTTTTCTTTTTATAGTAGAGGTTAGTAGTTTTGTGGAGAAGAACATGTGTTCCATTTCCCATATCGCATGCATATAGATTAGCTATCTATTTACCCATATGACATCAGCACAATAGTATCTGAGCACTTCAAAAGCAATAATGAATGTATCCTCAAATCATACCTGTGAAGTATGGCAGTATTATCCCTATTTTATAGATGGGGAATTGAGGCAGAGAGAGAAAGAGAAAGAGAGATTAAATGATTTGAAAGGTCACTTTGTCATAGTCTATGGCTATAGACTGCTGAAATGTGTCCAGTAGAAACAGATACGAGGGCACCAGCTTATTACATAAGGAATACAGAACACTCCTTGGATGGCATTAACACTTGGTTACTTCCAGTCCTGGGTAAAGATGACCCTGTAACAAAGGTGAAAATTCAAAACCTTCCAGCTAATCTGGTCAACTGCCCAGTCCCCTATTTTAATTATAAAATCTTCTCTGCATTTTTTCCTATTTCCTTTTTTTTTTTTAAATATCCTAAGAAAATACACAGGTCTTCCTTTTGCATGCACAGTTGAAGATATTCAAAATCCTAGATACCAATAAGTTTGATATTCTGTTCTTGTTTTGGACTGTTCGATCAAAGTGGAGTAGCTTGCCAGAAATATTAAATATAATTCATAGGATTGAGTAATACTAAAAAAAATTTACTCTTGTAATTCTTTTAAATATACTGTGGAGGTGAGACAGGGCTTGTTTACCAGTAGGGGATCCCTATCCTTCTACTTTTGTAGTTGTTAAGGAACTTTCTAAGCTTCCGTAAATCTTATTTACAGGTTAAGCTTTTACTATACAGCAGCACAAAGAACAATCCCTATTCTGCTAGGTCCTTACTGGATAGGGACTGTTTCACACTCTGGGTGCTGGTTAAGAACATGAGAGGATTCTATGTGTCTAAAATTAAACTGGCTCTTTGTTAAGAGAACTATTTATATAAGTGCTGCAACTGCAGCTAGCATTCCAGCCATGTGTCCACAGACTGGCTTCCTGGTGTCTTGCCAAACTGTTCCCTCCAGCAGCCTGTGCTTCTCCCTTCGAATTCCATACAGGTTGCTAATAAAACCCCAGTGTGGTGGTAAGGAGCATGTGCTGATGCAAGGGTGTCATCCTTTAGAGGCAATGGAGAACTGTGGTCTTAATCACTTTTCAGAATTAAAGATTTCATGACACTTTTTGCAATAGATGAGAAATTAGGCCCTGATCCAGCAACCAGTTACACATATGCTTAATTTTGCTTTGGTGAGTAGGCCCATTGAATTTAGGGAGGCGACTTACATGTGTAAAGTTATGCATAAGTGTGTTCAGGTTTGGGAATTGACCAAGGTCTCAGTTTTTTAAAAATAGGAACTTAAATAGGGATTTAAACACCTCAGTTTAAGAACCTAAATAAAATTGGCATGATTTTTCAAACATGCTTAGCCCCCAACAGCTCCCAATATCATGGGAGCACTTGGGTGCTAGTCACATTTGAGAATTAGCTTTATTTAAAAAATTTGTGCCTAAATACGGATTTGGGTACCTCATTTTAGCAAAGATTTTCAAAAATAAGAGCTTAATGTGGCTATCCACATTTGCCAAAAATACTGAGTGTATCTAAATTCCTACTGAGATTGTAGTTAAAGGATTTTTCACTTGTCCTAAACTGTTGCATAGTGTTGTTCTACATGATTAAACAGTGTCAAGTTCCACTGAGGCAGTAGCTGCATTTCTGCTGTGGGTTACATGATTCCTATTAAACGTGCTGGGGGCTTTCCCATTTAGAACCCTATGTAAATGCAAAGTATTTATTATTAGATATTTATACTGCAGTACTGCCTAACAGTCTTAGTCAAATTGGGCCCCATTATACTGTACGAATAGAATAAATGATAGACTAAGCTCTTTGGGGGCAGGGACTGAAGACAAAGGTGGTTCAGAAACAAGCAGGCTGGGGTAGGGGATACAGGACAACATCTAACAGGGTGTGCACAGTTCTTCACCAGTTACCAGCAGTGACCACAGCTCATCCCCTGCCCAGCCATTATGAGGAGAAGCCAGTGGAAGAACTCCCAGAGAGGGATGAGATGGCCAGAACAATGATCAAGGGAGATATTATAGCTGCATCTTGAACGGACTTAAGAAATTATTTCCTAGAAGTATGCTATTGGAAAAGGGTAGAATTGCTGTATGTAGCCAGAGATAGCAGAGAAATAGACACATGGATCACTTATTTTACATAATTTTGATTTGAGTCCCAGGACAAGAATGCTAATGTTATCTGAGGATAAACATCAGTCATCAATAAAATTCCCATAGAGTCAGCAAACCACTCAGGAAATAAGCCACCAAATCACCAGGTTCAGATTCCTCTGGAACACCCCAAACTCTACGTGCTTCTGTAGATTTGTGCTTGTTCTTTGTTCACTCTGTTCGTCGAAGTGTTGTCCTTTCTAGAGAAAAGAGAATAAATCATCACAGCTGGAACTTCCTAGACACTTATCCCTCTCCCCCCACTTCAGCTGTTTCCATTTTATTCAGTTTCCCCATGCTTCTTCCAATGCCCGGGAGGTATTTTATGCAATTTATGAGGCTACAAATCTAAGTTCTTCGAAATCCTTACTTAGAGCCCCTGAATCAGATGCCAGCATTGCTCTTGATGCAGAAGCTGCCAAGGAGATCCTACGGCAGTATTTATTCTTCTGTAGGCCATATGTGACCCTGCTGTGCAGCATAGAGGGGAGAAAATGCACAGAGAAAGCTGTAGTGGGGCCATACAGAGAGGGATAGCAGCTATGCTTCCCAGTTCTGTACTGGGATCTTTTCCCCACCACACAGTTACCTCCCTCGGAGGATACGTCTTACTGAGGGGATCACATAGGGATTTTAGGATATTGTAATTTGTTACCCCAATTGTTACTTGAGGCCAAACATCACCCATCTTGTATCATGCTCATGCATCTGGCAGCCCTGAAATGCTGTCTTGTAGCACTGGTCTCATTTATTTGGGCCACAAAAATGGCCCATAGCAGCTTCTCTTTGAAAAGCATGAAGTTTTGCAAGCAGACTCTCTGCTCCCCCTGCTGAATCAGAATGAAGAAGGAGCATTTGGGAGAAGATGTGGACACCAGCAGCAAGTATAGAGAGCAGCAGGAACTCAATACTGGCCCCAGACTCCTCCACCCAGCTACCTTCCATTACTTCCACCCTGATGCCACCAGACAGCCCTCATCCAGTCTCAACCAGCACCGCCAGAGAGCCCAGAGATATTGGAATCGGAAAAGATTCAGGAAAGGGCAACAAAAATTATTAGGCCTATGGAACGGCTTCCATATGAGGAGAGATTAATAAGACTGGGACTTTTCAGCTTGGAAAAGAGATGACAAATGGCGGGAGTGGGGAGATATGATAGAGGTCTATAAAATCATGACTGGTATGGAGAAAATAAATAAGGAAGTGTTATTTACACCTTCTCATAACACAAGAGCACAAATGAAATTAATAATAGATTTAAAACAAACAATAGAAAGTATTTTTTTTCCATACACACAGTCAATCTGTGGAACTTCTTGTCAGAAGATGTGGTGAAGGCCAAGTTTATAATAGGGTTTAAAAAAGAACTATAATAGGGTTTAAAAAAGTTCATGGAGGATAGGTCCATCAATGGCATCCCTAGCCTGTGTTTGCCAGAAGCTAGGAATGGGCATCAGGGGATGGATCACCTGATGATTACCTGTTCTGTTCATTCCCTCTGAGGCACCTGGCATTGGCCACTGTCAGAAGACAGGTTTCAGAGTAGCAGCCGTGTTAGTCTGTATTCGCAAAAAAGAAAAAGAATACTTGTGACACCTTAGAGACTAACAAATTTATTTGAGCATAAACTTTCGTGAGCTACAGCTCACTTCATCGGATGCATGCGGTGGAAAATACAGTGGGGAGATTTATATATACAGAGAACATGAAACAATGGATTTTATCATACACACTGTAAGGAGAGTGATCACTTAAGATGAGCTATTACCAGCAGGAAGGAGGGGGGGAAGGAGGAAAACCTTTTGTGGTGATAATCAAGGTGGGCCATTTCCAGCAGTTAACAAGAACGTTTGAGGAACAGTGGGGGGTGGGGTGGGGGGAGAAATAACATGGGGAAATAGTTTTACTTTATGTAATGACTCATCCACTCCCAGTCTCTATTCAAGCCTAAGTTAATTGTATCCAGTTTGCAAGTTAATTCCAATTCAGCTGTCTCTCGTTGGAGTCCATTTTTGAAGTTTTTTTGTTGAAGGATAGCCACTCTCAGGTCTGTAATCGTGTGACTGGAGAGAGTGAAGTGTTCTCCAACTGGGTTTTGAATTTTATAATTATTGACGTCTGATTTGTGTCCATTTATTCTTTTACGTAGGTATTGTCCAGTTTGACCAATGTACATGGCAGAGGGGCATTGCTGGCACATGATGGCATATATCACATTGGTAGATGCGCAGGTGAACGAGCCTCTGATAGTGTGGCTGATGTGATTAGGCCCTATGATGGTGTCGCCTGAATAGATATGTGGACAGAGTTGGCAACGGGCTTTGTTGCAAGGATAGGTTCCTGGGTTAGTGGTTCTGTTGTGTGGTGTGTGGTTGCTGGTGAGTATTTGCTTCAGGTTGGGGGGCTGTCTGTAAGCAAGGACTGGCCTGTCTCCCAAGATCTGTGAGAGTGATGGGTCGTCCTTCAGGATAGGTTGTAGATCCTTGATGATGCATTGGAGAGGTTTTAGTTGGGGGCTGAAGGTGATGGCTAGTGGCGTTCTGTTATTTTCTTTGTTGGGCCTGTCCTGTAGTAGGTGACTTCTGGGTACTCTTCTGGCTCTGTCAATCTGTTTCTTCACTTCAGCAGGTGGATATTGTAGTTGTAAGAATGCATGATAGAGATCTTGTAGGTGTTTGTCTCTGTCTGAGGGGTTGGAGCAAATGCGGTTACATCGTAGAGCTTGGCTGTAGACAATGGATCGTGTGGTGTGATCTGGAATGAAAGCTAGAGGCATGTAGGTAGGAATAGCGGTCAGTAGGTTTCCGATATAGGGTGGTATTTATGTGACCATCGCTTATTAGCACCGTAGTGTCCAGGAAGTGGATCTCTTGACAAAGCCCTGGCTGGGATGATTTAACTGGGACTTGGTCCTGCTTTGAGCAGGGGGTTGGACTAGATGACCTTCTGGGGTCCCTTCCAACCCTGATATTCTATGATTCTATGATTCTTGTGTGGACTAGTACAGGCTTAGGTTGATGCCAATGTGATATATGCCATCATGTGCCAGCAGTGCCCCTCTGCCATGTTAATAATGGAAGTGTTAAGCTGCTCACACTCATGGAAGGTTGTTAAGCTGCTGTTTTTCTCTCCATCATTCCTACCTAGGTTAAAGCATTTTTCTAAATGAATCATAGTGGATGCTTTAAGACCTTTTGATATACAGCCATGGTCATTAATAGTGTCTCTCATTAACTCAAATAAATTTGTTAGTCTCTAAGGTGCCACAAGTACTCCTTTTCTTTTTTGTCAGAAGACAGGAGACTGGGCTAGATGGACCTTTGGTCTGACCCAGTATGGCCGTTCATAGCCCAGCACTCACCTACCAAATTTTGTACAGCTCCACATCTTATCCTTATTAGTGCTTGGGGAATGGTAAGCATGTGGGGGAAAAGAGGGATTGTCTGTAAAGCACCCTCATGCTACCAAACCAGGTTTTGCTGTTGCTGAGCCAGCTCACTCCCTGGGGTAATTCTGTCTGAGCCCTCTCACAGAATCCAGGGAAGCAGTTGCCAGCAGGGCTGGCTGTTTTTATTGTAAGCCTTCTTAACAAAAACAAAACCTCACAGACCCTTCTCTCAAAAGTTTGTGCAGGCCAAATAGTCCCTTTCTCAAGTCTGTCCTTCACACCACTAATTTCAGCAACCCAAAATTTCCTGTCTCTTACCTCACAGCCTCAGTAATAAAGGACTCCACAGTCTCCCTTCTATCCCTTTGATTTCTGGAGCAATTCCTCTCTGCAGTAGCGCCAACAGCAATCTATGGGAAGCACAACACCTAGGCCCCCCTCAGCTTTCTGAAGGGTGTTGCAGTCTCCCCGTTTCATTTCCTACAGCCCTCTTTATAAGGACCAGCTAATTAAGTTCCAGCTCTTATATCCAGCAGTGAGCAGGACTAGTTAGCCAGCTAGCTGCAGGCCTCTGACCCTAGAAGAATGGTATCCCTTATACCCACACAGTCTCTCTTACCCATGAGAAACATCATACATGGTGCTGCATGAACTCTGCAGTTATAGTAACAATAGTTTGTGTCTGGGATTCTGTTGCTTGGGACTGGATTTCACATATTGTTTAGGTTACGGTTTGCAGAAGATATGGGACCCAACCGGGGACCTGAAATCAACCCCCCCCCAAACTTTGCAAGGGGTTTGAAATCTGGACTCAGACCTGGATTGCCACTTCTATGGCTCTGGTCTGTCTTTAGTTTTTGCTTTATATATATATATATATATATGTATATTTTTAATATTAACAAGCCTATAAAATAAATAGGCCAGATTATAAAAAGAAAATGAATGCTAAATGGAGCAGACAAAATAGCTAGGATGTAGCCTTTCCATCCGCTGCAACAAGAATTGTTTGATTCTGCTGCAATAAGAATTGTAGAAAGGTAAACCCTGCCTTTTATGGAAGAATTAGAAATTGTTGTTTCTCTAAATATTATAATTAATCAATACTGTTATGAGCTAGTATTCAACAGGGAACTTGTTAACTGCATGAGTATCAAAGGGGAAAATAGGTAAAAAAGATGTAGTTAAATTTTCCTCTCCTGAGTGTATCTTTGTAATTGTTACACCTCTGACTTGTTCCACTTTGGTGATTACCTGTGTGGATCCTCCATGGAGTTTATAGGTTCACCCTGGTCGAGCAAGTTGCGAGATTGTGTCTTTATGCTGCAGAATAAAGGGACTCAATTTTACATTCTAAATTGATCATTTAATTAATTCAAATAATAGGGCTGAGCTGCAAAATTTGAATCCTCATCTGATCTTTGTCAGACTTTAGTGATGTTCTCATCTGGGGATTGATTTTGCCCAAGAGAGGAAAGAGGGTGATGCTGTGCCGTGTTGATTTGGATCCAAGCTCCCCCAAAGATTCAAGGGTGTTTGAAGCTGTGGTTTTGGTTCAGGGCTATCTCTATTAATCATTATATACCCAGTGGTGAGCTGGAGCCGGTTCGCACCGGTTCGTGTGAACCGGTTGTTAAATTTTGAAGCTGGTTTAGACCCGGTTGTTAAAGGGATGGGCAAACTCCGGCCCGCAGGCCACATCCGGCCTGTGGGACCATCCTGTCCGGTCCGCCTGAGCTCTTGGCTGGGGAGGCTCTCCTGAGAATCCCTTTTTAATTTTTACTCACCCGGTGGCGCTCCGGGTCTTCGGCGGCACTTTGGCGGCACGTCCTTCAGTGCCGCCGAAGACTCGGAGCTACTGAAGGAACCGGTTCTTCAGTTGTTGGCAGCTCATCACTGCCAACTACTACTGCTACAGCTACACCTACTACTAACTGCTAGCTACTTCCTTTGAAACCATGTTGTACATGGTATTATACAACTAGTTTCTCAGACCTCATGGAGATTTGGAAGATCAGCATGATCCTGAGGTTTCTCTGATAATAATTATATAATTAGCATCTTTCCTGAACTGACTCTGGTGATTCTTTGTATGGAGTTGCAGGCAGACATATTGCAGGGTAGGAAAGCTTTAGGTAAAAGATAAAGAAATCCTTCTATAGGAATATAATGTGCTGAGTAAAGGATAGACATAATGCTTTTCCAACTAAGGCCTGATCTAAAGCCTATTAAATCTTTCCATTGACTTAAATAGGCTTTGGATAAGATTCTTAGTGGTGTTTGGAGATGATTAATTGATGCTGCTCCTAAATGTTTGCTGAATTTTGAGAATATAGTTATTGATTTTTTTGTGCAATATAGAGTTAACATTAAAATACATCCTGATCTGAGTGTTGTACCTTTTTTTCACTGGTTCACTTTGAACTCAGTATTGATCCTGGGCACAAGTAAAGCATACAATTCTTAGGTTTCATTCTGGATTCTGATCGTTTATCTTCTTGGACTTCAGAAGAAATTCCTGCTGAATATGAGGGTCACCAAATCATTGAGTGTACATTAAAGTCACTCAACCAGAGCGTTGACTGGCATGCTCACTATGAGAACAGGTCCTTTCAGTTAACTGGTCCGTTTCCTCCACACTGGTGCTTTTCAAGAAACTCTGTTTTACAGAAACATAGCATGTGTGGTTAGAACACATAAACATTCAGTGACAGATGCAGCGCTGTTGCATGATTTTTTTCCCCGGGGTGCCATCGTGAATCTAGTGGGATCCAGTAATTTAATTTGTGAAATTTTTAAGAGGAGAGAAAAACACTCAAAGATCTCAAAACTGTGGACGGATGCAAATAACATGTTGTAATACATTTATCACATGGTAATGCAAACCAGAGAAATATATAGAGAAGAGGGATGTTATATTCCCTGCCTGTGACATTATTCCATGTTTAAAGCCAGAGAGCAGACAATGTAGAAGAAAAAGAAAAGGGGGAGAATTTCCTTGGCTTTCTCCTTTACAAATAAATTCCTGGTTGGACCATACAACTTTTGCACAATTTCCTCTCCTTCTGATCTCCATTTACAAGGAGAGATGCTCACATTCTTAAGTTCTTCACCCATTTCGGAAGCACTGCACTTAAAATTAAGAAAGCGTTTTCCCCCGCCTCTCTCTGTAGAGAACAAGTAGTTCTCCCACAGCTGAGACACTGCAAAAAAGTCCTAGTCATTGATTGTTTCAATTACACAGACATAAAAATACACTTAAAAAGTGTGGCTGACTCTGATCTAACATATGCCACTTTCCCCTTCATGTAACGCTAATAACTTCAACAGGATTGCTGAATTGCATTAGTGTGAGAGGAGGATCAGACCTAGTGTCTGCAGTGAAGTCAGTAGTTACTCCAGATTTACGTCAATGGATCTGAGAGCAAAATCTCATCCGAGCAAACAAATGGCTTGCTTTTTCTTACTCCCTCCTGTTAGTTGCTTCTACAAGCTCCTTCAGCATGCAAGTTATGCTCTTTTTTGCACACCCACTGAATGCCAAATTGGTCCAAGCGACCACTTTACCATTTATACCATTTTTGACCAACCTACTCTTAAAACATAACATTTACCCCTCCTGAATTTGTTCTGGAGATTTTCAGGAGAACTGTACTCACCAGACCAAATTCTGTAGTTATTCCAGTTTAAATCCAAAGTAACTCCATTGAAATTCTACTGTTTATCTTGGAATCTTTGTTTCAATGGAGATAGTCTGGATTTACGTGGGGTAACTAATAAGCAGAATTTGGCCCAAATTGCATTTCTGTGAACACTTATTGCATAGCATGGTGTATTGGCTGTAAAATGGAATAAGATTTTCTGTCTTCTTTTAAAATACAAGAAAACTAAATTTAGTTTCAGATGCTGTGTCTGAGGATGCAAGATTTGTGAATCAATTTGCGAATTTGTGTTTCAAATTTCAGGTCTGTTTTTAGACAGAATTTCTCATCCTTTGAGAATAACAGTTTGATTTATATAATCTTTTAAAACAATAACCTGATCATTACATTTCAGGTAATAAATACATTTACATAGAAACCATAATGTCATTTGTACCGTGTGTGACATTACTTGAACGAGGAGAAAACAGAGGCTAGACATAACAATGGACTGTACTACTGTGTCACAGAGCAATTGTGGCACTTCTGCTCCCGAAAAGAGCTCTGAAACAAATGTTTTGAGTTCCTGTATGACTAAAACATTCAACAAAATAATCAGACAAAGCCATTTATATAGCAGCTGGGTAGTAGAAAATTTGCGGATTATATTTAAAGAGTAGCTCGTCACTCATAATTTATATAAATCTATATGGGTGGTTCTTAAAATGTTTCTACTGTGATTCCCATAATATAGACAGGAAATATCTCTCAGACCAGTAACAACTTTCAAATTGGTAAAACGTATGAAGTGCAACTATTGTATTTTAAAATATCTTTATGTCTTCAGCATATGGGGGATAGGACACACTTACAACAATGGAGAGAATAGTGTACATAATTAGTCTCTCCCTATTATATTATCAGGTAAATTATCCTGTAGTAGCTTTATATTTATTTTATTTATGACCTTGGGCAAGTCACTTCACCCCTCTCTGCCTTAGTTTCTTCATCTGTAAAATGTGTATAATAATACTGACCTCTTTCATGAAGCATTTTGAGATCTACCGATGAAGAGTATTATATAAGAGGTAGGTATTATTCTTTGGCCCCCATTACTGTAGTAATGGAGTGCCTTGCATATATTAATATAGCCAGTTAGGGTTGCCAGGTTTTCTACCAGAACACCTGGTCAAAAAGGGACCCTGGCAGCAGGGGTGGTGAATTATATACACTCGTGGTGCCCAGGCTCCAGCAATATTCAGGGCCCGGGGGCCCGGCTCCACCAATGTTTGGGGTCCCCTGGCCCTGCCTGCCGCCTCCCGCACCTCCCCCGAATGTCCCCCGCTCCAAACTTGCTGCCCCCGCTCACCTTCCCTGGCCCTGGAGCCTGCAGCTCACGCTGACTCTGCTCTGCTGGGTCCCCATATCAACTGCTGCTGCAGGGCCCTAGTGCCCCCCATTCACTAATGGCAGGGCAGGCTGCCCTTACCCTGCCCTTCCGTCCTAGCCTGAGCCTCTCCAATGCTCCAAACCCCTCAACCCCAGCCCCAGACAGAGCCCTCATCCCCCCACACCCTAATCCTCTGCCCCAGCCCTAAGCCTCCTCCCACACCCCAAAACTCTTATCCTCAGCCCCACAGCCCTCACCCCTGCACCCCCTCCTATCCCCAAACTCCATCCCAGAGCCTACACCCCTCATCCCTTCCTATACCCCTACCCCCTGCCCCAGCCCGGAGCCTACACCCAGCACCCAAACTCCATCCCAGAGTCTCACCCCAGGCCCCCTCCCCCACCCCCACCCAAACTCCCTCCCAGAGCCTGCATCCCTCCTGCACCCTAATCCCCAGCCCAGGGCCTGCACCCCAGACCTCCTCCCCCCACCCAAACTACCTCCCAGAGCCTTAGGCAGGTGGGGGTTGGAGTTTGGGGGGGGGATGGGTTCTGGGCACCACCCAAATTTCTACAAACCTGCCACCCCGCCTGGCAGCTCCGGTCAGCACTGCTGGATGGCAGCGCAGCAGGACAGGCAGCCTCCCTGCCCAGCTCTGTGTGGCTCCTTGGAAGCAGCCAGCATGTCCCACTGGCTTGGGGGCAGCTATGGGGTCTCCGCGCAGAGCCCCACCCTGAGTGCTGGTTCCAAAGCTCCCATTGGCTGGAAACCACGGTAAATGGGAGCTGAAGGGGTGATGTCTGAGGGCAGGCATAGCATGCAGAGCCCCCTGGCTGGCTCTCCACTTAGGAGCCAGAGGGACATCCTGGCAGCTTCCTGGGAGCTGTCTGAGGTAAAGGATGTTCAGAGCCCGCACCCCCACCCCCTCCTGCATCCCAAGCCCCTGCCCCAAACTCCTCCTACATCCAAACTCCCGCCCAGAGTCTGCACCCCTACAATCCCCGCCCACACCCCAACCCTGCCCCAGTTCAGTAAAAATGAGCGAGTGAGCGAGGGTGGGGGAGAGGGTGGGGAAGGGTGCTTTGTTTTCTGCAATTAGAAAGTAGGCAACCCATTCCTCACAAAAACCTTGTGAGGCAGAGAAATCCTCACCATTTTACAAACAGGAAGCTGATACAGAGAAAGGTAGTGGTGACTTGATAACCACAGTCACACAGGAAGTCTGTGACAGAGCTGGGAATGGAACCCAAATTTTGTGATTGAAAGGCTTCAGTACTGTAAACACTTAAGCATGTGTAGAATTTTACTTGCATGGGTAGTCTCATTGGCTCCAGTAGGAGTACTTGAATGAATAAAGTTACCTACCTGCTTAAGTGTTACAGGATCAGAATCTTAGACCACCTGTGTTGCTTTCATATGCTGTTATGTTTATTTTCCTGTATTCAGCCTTTTCTGGAAAGCCCATTTTCTGGAATAGCTGAAATAAATGACACTTTGAGAGAGGAAGCTTATGGAGACATGCACCATAATACAGTTTTTTTTTAAAATATGAAGTTAGAGCTAGTGAAAGATAATGGGTGGACAGTCTTGGAGCCACAAACCAGGCACAGCAGGAGTATGAGCTTCTGCACCGTTGTTCCTTAACTTTATTCTGAAAGGATTATCACCTTTTTAGGTTGAAAGAGTAGCTTAGTCTTTGTGATTTCCACCTAGGCTTTGGGTGACTCTCAGTACTTGGCCTATCACACACACTGCCCTCCTGCTATTTTCTGCCTTTTGTGCTTGAATTTGTCATGCTGCTGCACTATGCTTCATAGGCTGTCTCAAAACATGGCCTTATGCTTCACACAGTAGCCTGCTGAATTCAAATAAGAGGCAATAGAGGGCAGCCAAAGCCAGCTCTCACTAGCACCTGAATCCCCATTTCCTGGCGTGACTCTTCTCCAGTGATTCAATCCCTCATGTGGGTGGAGGGGACTAAGTTATTTTGGCCCCTGAACTCACCTGCCACAACTCAGGTCCACAGATTAAAGGGATCTGTGCTTAAACTACCCTGCTAGGTGGGGTGTTGGAAAATTTCCCTATATCCCACTCTGAGCTTGGCCCCCTACAGATTAAAGCAATAGAAGTGATTGAAGGTAAAACATATGATAAACACTCATTGTCAATGTAACATCCTAGAACACCTAGATATAGATTCAAAATGTACAATGAAGTCACTAGCATGAGGTCAGTTTAAAAGCACTGAATAAGCACATTCCCAAAGTCAGTTAAGGAGTTCTTCAGAGCGTTCTTCAGGAGTTCTTTGGGTTGGGTTGGGTTGGGTCGTGTTGGAAGGGCAATACAATTAGAAGCACGGAAATAAGTTAACTCATATTTAGTTTGCTTTGAAAGTCTGATATAGTTGGAGTTCAATTCCTGCTGTGCCAGAATATCTTTTAACTAGAGCCCATCACAAAATATGTCCTTCCTGGTTGAAAAAGTCAGTTGAATTCTACAGTATTTCCAGTAAAGATGCCCTTAATGCTGTTGATGTAGTTCAGGCTCCCGAGGTCAAAAGCTGGCTTTGTAAATCCACTGCTGCAGAAAATGGTTCTTAATGCTTCATTGTTTCTGTTAAAGTGCAATTGGCCCATGTGCGATTAAAAAAAATACAATAACCATGAAGATTAGAAGACAAGAAAGAAACATTTGTATGTTTGCTTGTGCGTGGAATCGTTCCCTTCTGAAAACCTTTCAGCTAATCTTTTTAGCCGGGGCAGGGATAGGCAAAACTGTAGCCTTGAATCAGTACCTGGGGGATTTGATGACTAACACATTGAACAGAGTTTTTTGTTCGGAGGGGACGCTTGCACTTCTAGACTAGGTACCAGCTGTTCCTTTGAACAATGTAGTACTTATGATTCAGATCATGGAGGTTATGTGGTAAGCAAATGAAACTGATTATTTCCCCCCGTACTCTTACTAAAAAAATGATGGAAAGAAGCTTTAGGTGGGCCCGAAAGATAGGGGAGCCTCTGAAGTACTTGTGAATCAGTTTCCTGGTATAACTGCAGCCACATGTGAATTTATGGAAACCATATGTGACTTTGATAAAAGATTACATTTAAAAAAGGGCCTAGAACAGGGCTACAGACAACAGGGCACTGTGTTTCATCAAACATTGAGTTCCACATTTTCAAATGTTTCATGTTAATGGAAAAAGTTTAGATGATTTTAAACAGTGCTGTGCTCAGTTTTCATTGGTTAGCTTATCACAGACCCACTTTTGGGCGTTTCTGTTATAGAATCATCCACCACTGCCATTCATCTAGTTGCTTGCTAGGGTGAAGACAATAAAGTTACCACATATTTACTGTAAGGAATTATATTGTACATTTGCATTTGCTAGGACTGGGTGAAGTGTGTGGGGAAAAGAAACACCAAACAATAACTTGCTCAAGATTCATGACTGAATCACCATAAACCCTGCGTTTTCAAGGCACAAAAAATACAATGATTATAACACAGTGCAATTTTTATTCACCAAATAAATTCAGATGATCAGAGTTTCTGGGGTAACTGAGGGCATTTTCAGAGTAATTAATAGACATTGGAGGACTTGACCCTACTTTGGACAACAAGATGTTTCAGGTAATTGAGGCTCAGATAATGGAAGTTGTACTGTTAGGTGTTTTCTGCACATTGCATTTGCAATACAAACAAATAATGCAACATTTAGGCTCTGATCAACCATTCCTGGAGTACACCCAAACTCTTGAATTGTGTTATCAGGACCCTGCAAATACCAATCCTGGCAATCTAATATTTTTTAAAAAATTAAAATATATTAATATAATACCCATGACACCACTCATATTAAAATGTTACTCTTCAAATGTAGGTTTAACTTTAGGTTCAAGCTGGTATGGGCAAGATACAAGACCCACTGAAGTCAGTGGAAAGACTCAGAGTTGGATTTAGCCTTATGGAAATAAATACAGTGGAATTCAACTTTACTGGTCACTGCTTATTGAGTTAAGATAACTCTGTGCATCACACCTAGGGTTAGGGGACCAGAACTGGCAGCTCTTCATCACATTCATCCTCAGGGTTTGGACAGACAGGCAGGACCAGGGACACCCCAGCCAACTCTCATGGGGGAGGGCTGAGCACTCCAGTAACATTCCTAGCCCGTTAGTGTGAGGAGAAGAAAGGGAGCTCTGGCTGATTCACATGCTGAGGGGGCAGGCTGTTTCTCAGAATGTACAGCAGTTCTGATTGGCTTTCCTTCCCCAGGACACAGGAAATAGAGAATGGCAGCAAATCAAATGAGGTTTAACCCACAGGTTCACTGGAGGGTCTGAAAACGCTTGCAGAGATGGTTGAAGGCCTTCTAGACTCCTCAGAACTCATCAGGAATTTTTTGACAAAATGTTTTTTCATCAGAAATTGCTGATTCATCAAAATAAACATTTCAGGGGCACATATTGATCTGTTTCGATGAACATTTCATCAGGAAGGTTTCTCAGATCCAGGATGGAATATGAGAGAGACGCCTACCCTGAATAGCCATTAGCCAAATTAGAGTATTATGGTGTTAGGGCACTCACCTGGACTATAGAAAACCCAAGTTTGAATCCCTTTTCTGGTATGGAGCAGGGATTTGAACGTGGCTCTCCACATCCCAGGTGGGTTCCCTAACTGCCAAGCTATTGACTAGTACTTGGTTGGTGTTTTCATGAAATATTTAAAAAAATCTCGGGTTTGTTCTGCTGCAGAACAAAAATAAATTCTGAAACCTCAAAACTTTTCATTAAATAGAATTCTTGTTTTCTGGCCAGCCCTACATTTAATTATATTTTTTGAAATAGCACGGATTGTCCTTGGCTATGCTGACAGATCAACTCTATTCAGTATTGCTTCAACTTCACCCATTGCTGACACATTGTGCTAATGAAGGCAAACGTTTTGTCTTATTAGATTGTAAGCTTTTCAGGTCAAGGACAAGTGTGTTTCTTTTAGACTGGAAGCCTCCACGCCTCCAGCTCATTCTGGGTACCATTGCAATATAAAAAATAATGACTCCTATTATTGTACTGGCTAAAACAGAAGACACAATGTAGTGTCATATCAGTGTCTGATTTGGGAACTGTGTTTGATTATGAATTGTGACTTCACTATAGACAAGAAAGGGCTTTGTAACCAGGAGAAGGTGACCTACAAAGCCTGCATTTCAACTTTTCTTTAAACAGGAGGAAAATGAAATGTCAAATGATGCAACACTAGATAAATTACTCAATATTGTTTACTTTGTCAGTTTTGTTTTAAAGAAATGTGGTTTATGATTATTTGTTTTGGATGACTGAATAATCCCTGCATTTCTGAAAGCCTCTAAAGTATTTCTTATTGGCAAACGATCATCAGTGATCTTTCTTTCAATGTACACTCTACAGCATTGTTTTATTTTGCCAAATGAAGATATTGCCCTCAGGGTCCAATTTCTTTCAAAGACTTCTATTGGGACATTTTATTGGGACCTAAATAAATAAAATATGTATACATTACCAAATACAAACTACATTAGTGACAGTTAAGTTTGCAATGGACACACTCCATTTACCCCAAACTTTAAAAGTATGGAAATAAGAAGTTAAAGGGAAAGACTTGTGCATTCCTTTCAACCTTTGGACTGCCTACAGTGGTGTTGATAACACACTTCAATGTTTCATATAAGGCTTACACTTCCATCTCCAACAGATACCTCAAGGCAATAGATCCCCACACCTTCACCAAACTTGCATCCAATGAAACACCTTAATAGTAACCTCATATGTTTTGACATCCACTATCCCAGCAGATTGGCAAATCTCACTGTCCCACATTCCATGCATGTGGGAAGTTATTCTGCCTTAACACCTCCAAGGTCACTGTTAAGATTCTACTGTGCTATATTAAGGGGCAGACCCTCAGCTGGGGTAAATGGCATAGCTCCATTGAAGTAACTGGAGCTATGCTGATTTACACTAGTTGAGCACCTGGCCATAATTGTAAAGTAAAAATCATAACACATTGTGACCAGTCCCCAGGTTCACAGGGCTACATTTCAAATATGTTTGTGTGCAATATAGTTGCATTTCAACTTGCAGTTTGTTCTGGTGCTGATCCCGCCTCCACACCGCCCCAAACCACCTGCAACTTCTTACTGTGACACTCAATGCCCAATTTTTTTTTGCCAAAGGATTACAAGATTGGGTGCATTATGGCAGAAAAAAGTGGTTTGTTTTGGGGTCAATACAGGAAAAGGTTGAAGTGGCTAGTGTAGATCAGATATCATGGTGATGAAGGCCACATATATAGCTGGCGGTTAAATATACAGAAATGTGGCTTGTTCTGTCAGTTTGGGGTTCTAAAGATGCTAGCTATTTAACAAGCAGCATTGCTTGATTGGAGTTGTACTGTAGAGGGGGACATAACATTTAATTAAAGGGCAACACTTTTAAGATTGAAGGAGATACTTCTTTTAAGCAGTGTATAATTAACCTGTAGTGCTCACTGACACAAGCTGAGATCTTGGGATGAAAAAAGGATTAGACTTTTCTACTAATAAGAACATCTACAGTTATGAGAGAGAGGATAAAATGTGTAAAGGGTACAAACCAGCCACTGACTGGTGGGGACTAAGAGGAAACCTCTATTACCAGCAAGTTAGTCCATAACTATTGTAGAATTTCTTGCATCTTCTCTGAAGCATCAGTCAGAGGCAAGATACCGGACTAAAAAAAGCCTTGAGCTTTGGGGTTCACACCCTATGAGAGCAGATTTTTAATATATTTATTTACCTCTCTATTATAGAAATTCACTTATCAAGACATGCCAGTGCTGCATCTTTTTCTGCTTGGATATCAGCCACCTGAATGGTAAGGAAAATAGGAACATGGTAATTTTCTAAAAATCAATGAATTGTCTAGTAAGCTAGCTCCTATGTGATGAGAAAGGTGAACTGCAGAGTAAATAAAAAAATTTCTCTCTACCCCGCATGCTTGATTTTCCTCAATGGAAAAAAAGGAGATGATACTTGCCTACTTCACTGGGAGGTCGTGAAACTTCATGCATTAATCTTGGTAAAGTCGCTCAAGGGCAGTGTATGGGAGCTGCTATTAACAAAAATATTAAGAAACCCATGTTGAGCTGTTTGGCATCTTGCAAGAATTTCTCAAAGTGGTGGTGACATGGTTTGAGAAACAACAGTCTCCCTGCTCAAGTAACCTGATTTAGCCTCTGGCTACATTTAAACTTGAGAGTAAGCGGAAGACACCATCCTCTTATAGTAAAGCACTACAGATACAGTGACTAAATAGCCTCTGAAATAATATTATTTCTTACTCCTATTTAACTGGCTTTGATGTCCAGTAGACTCTTTAACTTAAATCCTTAAAGTAAACAGGAATTTCAGTCTGTACCAAAGGGAGAGAAAAACTGTAAATGATTGTCATTTAATCAGAACCACAGTCTATAGTGACATTTAAAGTGTGTTGTGTTGATTATTTATATAAGTGACCTTAACAACAATGCCAACCATTTTTGTATATGCCTATTCCCATCCCTATCTACTGCCTCCAACAAAATAAGAAGGGGAATGCCTCGTGCAGGATAACTGTGCCATCAGTTATAGATCTTTCATTTCCAGCAGCCACTTGTCAGCTGTCTAACGAGCCATTTAGAAATGAAAGCTATCCCTCCCTTAGTGCATTTTCCATAGTGACTTCCTGTTGCACTGGGGCCTCATATCACTGGTCACCTCTATTCATTGTTTAAAGGCATCTCACCATCTGGACCACCTATGAGAAAATGTTTTCTTAAAGGGGGTAAAATTAAGGAACAGGGATTTACACCTCAGCCCCAAAGGTAATTACCAGATGGCAAATCGCTTGTTTTCACTTGATGACTCAGAATAATTGAATCAGATCTACTGAAGCCAGTCAGACGTAATTTGTAATGAACAGTTTCATTTTTCAAGCTGCAAAGTTCTTTTCCCACCCTTTAAACAATGTTTTTAAGGGTGTATCTCATGGTTAAAGTGAGAGTCAGGCATTAAGTGTATGATTTTTAGTATATTATGGACCCATCTCATATAGTATTAACTGTTTCAGTGCCCACATGTTTTATCCTTCAGCTCATACTAAGATGAGCATTCCCTCACTGGAAGTCCAACTGAAATCAGTGGGATGATATGCAAGAATAAGTGCAACATTTACTCATGTGAGTAGTCGAGTCAGACCCTTAGGCATTGGGGTTAGGAAGGCAGCCACTACAGTTAAGATTGGCATACAGATTTTATTCTAACCCTTCCACTCACTTTTAGTTGCTCAGAACTTTTCAAATTAGCTGCTCCACGGCTAATGTATTCCATGCTTGGTCTCATCTCAAAGGTACATTTTTTCAGCAAGTTTGAGTAAATTAGTTCAGCCATTTTTGAATTTTGCCTTTCATGCTCAAATAAAATTTTTTCCTGTATATTCCAAACAGAACATTAGCACAGGACTAATTAATAAAACAATAGAGTTACAAGCCAAAGCCAATTTTGCAAACACTTGCACATAAGTAACTTTACTCATGTAAGTAGTCCTATGGATTTCAGTTGGACTACGTGTGTGAGTTTACAGAATTAGGGCTTGAGTTAGAAGAAAATCATTCATACCAGTATAGTAATAACGAAAAACAAAACAAGAAAAAAATCAAGTCTTTTGGTGACTTTTCAAACTGAATTAAAGTTGGATATTTAAAAGTTTTAGTATGGTGTTAATTTACTAACAAAATATAATAAAACAAGAAGGTGACCCATTCCTGGGGCACCTGCCTGTAGCAGGCCACACCATGACTGGTACACCTGCCTCAGTTACCCCTTTCTTGACTGAGTCCCCACTAACTCCACATGAGAGCTTTCCACATATTAATAATCCTTTGCTGGATTAGTTTATTACAAAAGTCCCAAAATCATAATCCAGAATTCCCCAGCACAGTCCAAACAGCAAGAACATAAGAATGGCCACACTGGGTCACAGCAATGGTTCAGTTAGCCCAGTATCCTGTCTTCTGACAGTGGCCGGTACCAGGTGGTACAGAGGGAATGAACAGAACAGAGCAATTTATCGAACGATCCATCCCCCTGTTGTCCAGTCCCAGCTTCTGGCAGTCAGAGATTTAGGGACATCCAGAGAGTACGGTTGCATCCCTGACCATTTTGACGAATAGCCATGGATGGACTTATCCTCCATGAATTTATCTAATTGTTTTTTGAGCCCAGTTATAGTTTTAGCCTTCACGACATACCCTGGCAACCAGTTCTACAGGTTGACTGTCAGTTGTGTGAAGTACTTCCTCATGTTTGTTTTAAACCTACTGCCTATTAATTTCATTGGGTGGCTTCTGGTTCATGTGTTGTGTGATGGGGTAGACAACACTTCATTATTCACTTTCTCCACAACATTCATGATTTTATAGACCTCTATCATATCTCAGTCACCCAATTGTGTGATTTCCCTTTGTACCTCTTCACAGTCTGCTTTGGACTTAACTATCTTTAGTAACTTTGTGTCATCTGCCAACTTTGCCATCTCACTGTTTACACACTTCCAGATAATTTATGAATATGTTGAACAGTTTCAACCAATTTGCCTGAAGTTAGGCTTACTGGCCTATAATTGCCAGGATCACCTCTGGAGCCTTTTTAAATCGCCTGGGACCCTGGGCAATTGCCCCATTTGCCCCTCCCTGTTGGTGGGCCTGCCCCCTGACTGCCTTTCTTCCTTCTGATTTTACTAGCCTGATCTGGCTCCACTGCTCAACCAGGGAATTCTCACAGCTCCCTCCTTCAGGGCCATCTCCTCTATTAAGCTCTCAGACCAGTGGTGGTGTTCTTCTCCTGAGCTCTGGATTCACTCTGGGCTCTGGACTCTCCCTTGCTTTGGGGCTGTCTCTCATTTATAACTCTGGGGCCAGTCCTGTTGTCCTCATTACATCAAACTAGGGCACACCTGGACTGGTACAGGAAAGCTGGGCCTGATTTCAATTAAGGGGCCAGCTACCCTGTTATATATAATTATTAACCATGTACAGTGCCAATAGTATAGCATATACTGTATGTAAGTTTGTATAAGCGATTCCATACTGCATTATTTGATATTTTAATTTACAATTACCTTAAGACAGACCATCTTTTATGAGGGCTATGCACTGGGGGCAAAATTAAAGTTGGGATTTCAGCTTTAAAGCGTACAGTTTCTTGATTTTTCAGTCCTTCTTTTTTCACCTTTCAATGTTGCAGTCATACTACATACTTGCATTTAGTTATACGTGGTGTGAGCAGACTAGCTGTATTTCTTGACTCTGTAGTGTAGAGCCCCATCCTGCTCTTTTGAAATCAATGGAAGTTTTGCCTTGCCTTCAAAAGGAGTTTGATGTATTGAAAAGTGTATTAAAATTGTAAGCTGTGACTTTAAAGGCTTAGAGTTTTTTTCTGGTCCTGCTTGCAGGTGTAGGGGCCCTCCCCTGGCTCCCTGGTCTGGGTCAGATCTCTGCCACTCTGGACACTGGTCTTTGCAAGCTGGACCTGTCTGAGCCATGCACTAGATCCCACGGCAGTTCAAAGATTCCCTGTGTAGGCCCTGGGACCTAAGCAGAGACTCCCTGAGCTGTTCTGCTTCTCTCTCAGCTCCCAAAGTCAAGGTTCAAAAGTAAAACTAGTGTCTTTGTCTCTGAGTCAGGATGTCTTCACCCATTGAGGGTCAGAGCAGCCCTGGCTCATCATTGGCTCAGAAACCTTCCTGACCATATTACCCCATACAGCAGTCTCTCTATTGGCCTCAGCAGGAGTTTTTATTCCATTCCATCCCCACCAAGCTCCTAGCAGCTGGGAAATGGTGTCAAAGAGCTCTGGTAGCCATTATTGTTGTAGCCTATGAGGTAGAACCTGCTAGATAGTCAGTCCAGAATTCCAGGAGCCGGGCAAACTCCAAGTTCCAGTCTAAGTTCCAGGAGCTGGCAGACTCTACAAACACCCTCCCCTGCCTGGGAAACTTAATGTCCCTGTCAAGAACTTCAGTATACACACAAAATAATACATAATATAAATAACACTAGTGCACCCCAATACAGTGTCCTAATGAAACTTGAGGACAATGTAGAGGGGATGCCAACAGTGGGCAGAACACTCCTGACATACATTTATGGGTCACAAGAAGAGGCGCATTAGAAGAAACACCAAGGGAGTCATAGCTTAGTTGGATGATGGGCATCTCCTCTTAGCTGGCGCACCTGGGTACTGATGGATCTTTGGTGGCAGTAAGGTGTGCACTTCCTACCTCAGGCTCCATGCCTGGCTCGGCAACTTCTCCCTTTCTAGGCCTTTCCTTTCTATCTGTGGCTGCTCCTTCTAGATTCTGGGTGGGTATGAAGAGTTTGGCTAGATGGTTCAGCTCATGCCTAGGTGCATCAAGGATGGACTGAGCAGGTATTGGAGGTGTTAGGAACTCAGCTGACTCTGGGCACTGTTGCCTAGCAACTCAATGAGCTCTGCTGGGTCCAATAAATTCTCACTAAGTGACTGTGCTCCCTACCTGGACAGAAGGGCCAAAACATTACCATTTAAGCTTTGTAGTAACTATAGCACAGTGGCTGCTCAATGTCTTCCATGGCTGCAGATGTTCCAGAACTACTTCCTATACCAGCCCTTGCTCCAACCCATGCCTGCTGCTATTCCAGCCCTAGTCCTTACCTGCCTCAGAGCTCCTAATACCTGTCTGCAGCCATAGTCTTGTCTTCAGACCATGACTCCAGCTCTGCCCTTCTGCTCTGTTCCGTCCCTTGACTCCTGGCTTTGACCATTGGCTTGTCTTCTGACCATGTCTCCAGTTCTTCCCTTTGGTTCTACGCTGACCAGTAGGCAAGACTCCTGTTTGGATCACGAGGTTACACTGCCTACACCCTGGTGTGTTATAGGGGGTTCTTCTGGATCGAGGATTTCAGGTTCTCCAGGATGCTAGTCCCACCAGAACATCTGGTTGTGTGGGGGGAGTGCTCTTATATTAATGCTCCACGTGGATAACTGCATTCATTGTAATCAGAAGCCAGAGATTCCTCCTTGTGTGTAGCTGAATGAGCTATACTGAGAGATAGCACTGGAAACAACAAGATTCTCTTATCTTTCTTCCTTCTCCAAGTGACAGGAGATCTTTGGACAGGAGGTGGTAAAGCAGTGTTAGTATTAGCCACTAACTCTCCAATTGGCAACTCTTTGGAGAGACTTGTTATGCCCTCTCCCCTCCCCGGGTTGAACTTTGTAGACAGGAACTCCCAGCTATCTTCGAGACACCACTGACTTCCTGAGGAAACTACAGTCCATTGGTGATCTTCCTAAAAACACCATCCTAGCCACTATGGATGTAGAAGCCCTCTACACCAACATTCCACACAAAGATGGACTACAAGCCGTCAGGAACAGTATCCCCGATACTGTCACGGCTAACCTGGTGGCTGAACTTTGTGACTTTGTCCTCACCCATAACTATTTCACATTTGGTGACAATGTATACCTTCAAATCAGCAGCACTGCGATGGGTAACCGCATGGCCCCACAGTATGCCAACATTTTTATGGCTGACTTAGAACAATGCTTCCTCAGCTCTCGTCCCCTAATGCCCCTACTCTACTTGCGCTACATTGATGACATCTTCATCATCTGGACCCATGGAAAAGAAGCCCTTGAGGAATTCCACCATGATTTCAACAATTTCCATCCCACCATCAACCTCAGCCTGGACCAGTCCACACAAGAGATCCACTTCCTGGACACTACGGTGCTAATAAGCGATGGTCACATAAACACCACCCTATATCAGAAACCATTTTGACCAACTGACCGCTATTCCTACCTACATGCCTCTAGCTTTCATCCAGATCATACCACTCGATCCATTGTCTACAGCCAAGCTCTACGATATAACCGCATTTGCTCCAACCCCTCAGACAGAGACAAACACCTACAAGATCTCTATCATGCATTCCTACAACTACAATACCCACCTGCTGAAGTGAAGAAACAGATTGACAGAGCCAGAAGAGTACCCAGAAGTCACCTACTACAGGACAGGCCCAACAAAGAAAATAACAGAACGCCACTAGCCATCACCTTCAGCCCCCAACTAAAACCTCTCCAACGCATCATCAAGGATCTACAACCTATCCTGAAGGACGACCCATCACTCTCACAGATCTTGGGAGACAGGCCAGTCCTTGCTTACAGACAGCCCCCCAATCTGAAGCAAATACTCACCAGCAACCACACACCACACAACAGAACCACTAACCCAGGAACCTATCCTTGCAACAAAGCCCGTTGCCAACTCTGTCCACATATCTATTCAGGGGATACCATCATAGGGCCTAATCACATCAGCCACACTATCAGAGGCTCATTCACCTGCGCATCTACCAATGTGATATATGCCATCATGTGCCAGCAATGCCCCTCTGCCATGTACATTGGCCAAACTGGACAATCTCTACGTAAAAGAATAAATGGACACAAATCAGATGTCAAGAATTATAACATTCAAAAACCAGTTGGAGAACACTTCAATCTCTCTGGTCACTCGATTACAGACCTAAGAGTGGCTATCCTTCAACAAAAAAGCTTCAAAAACAGACTCCAACGAGAGACTGCTGAATTGGAATTAATTTGCAAACTGGATACAATTAACTTAGGCTTGAATAGAGACTGGGAATGGATGAGTCATTACACAAAGTAAAACTATTTCCCCATGGTATTTCTCTCCCCCCACCTCACCCCCCACTGTTCCTCTGATATTCTTGTTAACTGCTGAAATTAGCCTACCTTGCTTGTCACCATGAAAGGTTTTCCTCCTTTCCCCCCCCTGCTGCTGGTGATGGCTTATCTTAAGTGATCACTCTCCTTAGAGTGTGTATGATAAATCCATTGTTTCATGTTCTCTGTGTGTGTATATAAATCTCTCCTCTGTTTTTTCCACCAAATGCATCCGATGAAGTGAGCTGTAGCTCACGAAAGCTTATGCTCTAATAAATTTGTTAGTCTCTAAGGTGCCACAAGTACTCCTTTTCTTTTTGCGAATACAGACTAACACGGCTGCTACTCTGAAACCTGTAGACAGGAATGTGTGGAAACTTGTCTTCTGTGATGTAGGGTTCAGCCTTCCAATGCTTATTCCAATTCTTATGCTTTCACTGGAGTCCGAAATTCCATATTAGGATCCAGTCCCTGGGCTGTAGGACTTGATGCCTCATGTAGGTATCATATCTGTCTTTGTTGGACTCCTCTGTCTTTGTCATATCTGTTGCTATTTTTATAGGCTTTTTTCAATTATTCTGTCAGTTGGGTGACAGACTGTGTATGGGGAGACTTTGGCAAACCAGTAAAGTGCCTGAAATAACTATGGCTTATTGCTAAAAGCAGCCAAGTCAAGGCTGTAAATTAGTCAAGTCAGCAGGCTTAGCTTAACCAAGGCAGGAGGGGAGGGAGGTTTTTGGGTGTCACAGAAAGGGCAGCTTGACCCCGTGTCCTTCCTGATAAGAATTGTGTTGAAGTGGCTGATACATGCATTTTCGAAGAGCAGGATGTGCCCCAGGAATGTCTATTGGGGCCTCAAGGCTACACACTCTGGAAAAACCCACACCTGGATAATCAATAATCAGAAGGAACCTTTTGCTTGACTATTGAAACTGCTTACTTAACAAGTTTTCTTTAAGTCATTCTATTATTAATGTATAAATAAGGGGGAAAAGTTTGAGGTAGATGGACTCTTTTTGGACTCTCCCTCTGGATACATCTTGCATTCCCCACCAGCAGATGGAAGATTTGGCCACCGGAAGCCTACCGCTGTGCCACTCGAGAACCACACTCAGCTTTGGTAATTATCAAGGGTTGGGGGTGTTTTACTAACCTTTTGCGGACGTGTGTTAGTGCTTGAGACTATGTAAAGTTTAGCTTTAAGTGAAAGCACTCTTGTGTTGTCCTGTTTGTGCCAGCCATCTATCGGTTGGATGGCCATGTATCCCCTGATCTATTTCCTGACACCACCTTGCACAGAATAAAAGTTACCAAGAGCTTTGGGTTGAAAGAAGCCCGAGTAACAACTGGAGGAAGGTTTCGGGATAAACTCCCTTAGCAGATATTCCAAAACACAAACTCACAGGCAGTCTAATTTCTTTCCCAAATATCAGATAGTATGAGGAATATCCAGTGGATTCATGACTTGTGCATTTATAGACATGTACTTGGAAGCAGACATCCAGACTCCACTTGGGTCTTTGCTTAGGATTCAAAATGCCCAACATGTTTAACAAGGTCCTCTTAAATCTCTCTGGCTGAGGGTCTCCTTGGGGATCCTGATTCAGCAAGGTACTTAATCATAGAATCATAGACAATTAGGGTTGGAAGAGACCTCAGGAGGTCATCTAGTTCAACCCCCTGCTCAAAGCAGGACCAAGCCCAACTAAATCATCCCAGCCAGGGCTTTGTCAAGCCGGGCCTTCAAAACCTCTAAGGATGGAGATTCCTCCATCTCCCTAGGTAACCCATTCTAGTGCTTCACTATTCTCCTAGTGAAATAGTTTCTCCTAATATCCAACCTAGACCTCCCCCACTGCAACTTGAGACCATTACTCCTTGTTCTGTCATCTGCCACCACTGAGAACAACCAAGCTCCATCCTCTTTGGAACCCCTCTTCAGGTAGTTGAAGGCTGCTATCAAATCCCCCCTCACGCTTCTCTTCTGCAGACTAAATAAGTCCAGTTCCCTCAGCTTCTCCTCATAAGTCATGTACCCCAGCCCCGTAATAATTTTTGTTGCCCTCCGCTGGACTCTGCCAATTTGTCCATATCATTTCTGTAGTGGGGGATCCAAAACTGGATGCAGTACTCCAGATGTAGCCTTACCAGTGCCAAATAGAGGGGAATAATCACTTCCCTTGATCTGCTGGCAATGCTCCTACTGATGCAACCCAATATGCCGTTAGCCTTCTTGGCAATAAGGGCACACTGTTGACTCATATCCAGCTTCTCATCCACTGTAATCCCCAAGTCCTTTTCTGCAGAACTGCTGCTTAGCCAGTCGGTCCCCAGCCTGTAGCAGTGCATGGGATTCTTCCGATGTAAGTGAAGGACTCTGCACTTGTCCTTGTTGAACCTCATCAGATTTCTTTTGGCCCAATCGTCCAATTTGTCAAGGTCACTCTGGGCCCTATCCCTACCCTCCAGCATATCTGCCTCTCCCCACAGCTTAGCATCATCCATGAACTTGCCGAGAGTGCAATCCATGCCATCATCCACATCATTATTGAAGATGTTTAACAAAACCAGCCCCAGGATGACCCCTGGGGGACTCTGCTGCCAAGTTACTGGCTGCCAACTAGACATTGAGCCGTTGATCACTACCCATTGAGCCTGACGATCTAGCCAGCTTTCTATCCACCTTATAGTCCATTCAATCCAATCCATACTTTTTTACCTTGGTGGCAAGAATCCTGTGGCAGACTGTATCAAAAGCTTTGCTAAAGTCAAGATATATCACATCCACTGCTTTTCCCATATCCACAGAGCCAGTTATCATAGAAGGCAATCAGGTTGGCAATCAGAAGGCAATCACATGAATAACATTAAGTACATGAGCAGTCCCAATTGAAGTCAATGGGACTACTCACGTGGTTAAAATTAGGCACAGATTTAACTACCTCACTTGACTGGGACTTAAAATTTTAATCTCACTATTGACACAGCACCATAATGTCAAAAGCCTATGCAAGTATGAACTTGCACTGTGAAATACCATTGACTGACTTTATAAATACTGAGCCTTATTCTCATCTCACGTACACCAGCTTTCGATGAAGGCAACCCCAATGGCTCTAGTGAAATAACTCTTTATTTATACTGATTGCAAATGAGAGTGTAAGACAGACAGATGCCCGGCGGTGGCAGGCAGGATTGAATCTGGGACCTCTGGAGCTTAGTGCATGAGCCTCTACTGCATGAGCTAAAAACCATATGGCTGTTAGCTAAAGCTGTAGAACAGACTCATTAATCTCAAAGTAGTCTTGGTGCCACTAGATGGGACAGAGCACCACACCCAGGAGATGTGTGTGTTACAAGAGCAGAATTAGATCCAACATTTCCATATTGCTCATATGGAAGTAAGTAATATTTGCCTGCTCAATTGTTCTTCACTGTATTTTAGAGGTGCAAAATATTAAGGGCAGAACTCAGGACTTCCTGATTCCTGGCACTTTGCTTTTCTACAGACCATGTGTCTTTTGTAGGCCACCTTTTCCTCTGGCAGCTTTTTCAGAATTCATAAGTGTGAATTTTCAATCAAAGTGGTTTTTTTTTGCAACATCCGGCTAGTGAAAACTATTTGTAAAATTGCTCCAATTTCACAGAAGTTTTAAACAAATTTTAAATGAGACAAATATCTATCACCACCTTCTGCCCACCACAACTCAACCCCAAAATAAAATTTGTTACAAATATTTTCCCCATCCCTAATATTTATGGACCAATATATCTTATTACCATAAGATATATGCCGCTGTTATGAGAAAGCACTAAGTTTTCATAGTATACAATGATTACATCTTTGGGAGCTGGGGAAAAACACAGTCATAGACATGCAAATGATGGCTTTCAGAGAATTAGTAAAGTTATGTTTGTTATGTGGTTTATGGACAATATTTTTTTTTCAAAGAATTTCTTAGGCTAGTTTATCCCTCTTGAGGGGATCAGACAATCTGAACCAAAGGACGGGAACATGATATTAACCTGAAAGCTTGTTAAACTGCACCATGGCTATACATTTTTGGCATTCTTTTGTGTTTACACTAACTGCCAAAATAGATTTAATCCTTTAAGTCTTCAAGATGTATATTTTCTGACTTGTGGAGAGGCACTTTTCCGTACTGGAAAATGATGCCATATATCTTCCATATACAGTACAGGCTGATTAGGACAGAAGACATGGGTGAAATAACTGTTTTGGGGTATAATGTAAGGAACAGGAATCCAAGAGAGAGAGCGAGAGTGTCAAGGTTCCTTCCCCACTCTGAACTCTAGGGTACAGATGTGGGGACCTGCATGAAAGACCCCCTAAGTTTATTCTTACAAGCTTAAGTTAAAAACTTCCCCAAGGTATGAACTTTGCCTTGTTCTTGAACAGTATGTTGTCACCACCAAGCGTTTTAAACAAAGAACAGGGAAAGAGACCACTTGGAGATGTCTTCCCCCAAAATATCCCCCCCCCCAAGCCCTTCACCCCCTTTCCTGGAGAAGGCTTGATAATAATCCTCACCAATTGGTACAGGTGAACACAGACTCAAACCCTTGGATCTTAAGAACAATGAAAAATCAATCAGGTTCTTAAAAGAAGAATTTTATTTAAAGAAAAGGTAGAAGAATTACCTTTGTAAAATCAGGATGGTAAATACTTTACAGGGTAATCAGATTCAAAACGTAGAGAATCCCTCTAGGCAAAACCTTAAGTTACAAAAAGACACAAAAACAGGAATATACATTCCCTCCAGCACAGCTTATTTTACAAGCCATTAAAGAAAAGAAAATCTAACGCATTTTCTAGCTAGATTACTTACTAACTTTACAGGAGTTGTAAGGCTGCAATCCTGATCTGTTCCCGGCAAAAGCATCCCACAGACAGATCAAACCCTTTGTCCCCCACCCTCCAGATTTGAAAGAATCTTGTCCCCTCATTGGCCATTTTGGGTCAGGTGCCAGCAGGTTACCTTAGCTTCTTAACCCTTTACAGGTGAAAGGATTTTGCCTCTGACCAGGAGGGATTTTACAGCACTGTATACAGAAAGGTGGTTACCCTTCCCTTTATATTTATGACAGAGAGTATGAATAAAATGGAATAATCAGCTCATCGTCTGCCCTGGACACTGTAACTTCTACTGAAAGAGCCCCATACAAAAGATCCAAGGTTGTAACATGTATTAGTAGGGAGATGGAATACAAAGAGTTAATAGAAAAAATACTTTCTAAGGCCTTGTCTAGAAACATAAGTTGTTCCACTTTAACTATCCTAGTGTGGACACAGCTGTACCCATATAAATATGCTTAATTATTACAGCTTATTCCTGTACAGTAAAGGGAATATGCACCTTTATACTGGTGTAACTCTACTGGTAATAAAGTCACACCTCAACCAACATAGTGACACAGTAAGAGGACAAAAAAAAAAGAAAAGAAAAAGAAAAAACAAAAAAAAGTTAAAGGATTAAAAAAACCCACCACCATGGCTAAACAACAGATTAAAAGGCGGTTAGAGACAAAAATACATCTTTTAAAGATTGGAAATCAAATCCTACTGAGGAAAATAAAAGGAACATAAATGCTGGCAAGTCAGGTGTAAAAGTATAATTAGGCAGCCCAAAAAAAGAAATTGAAGAGCAACTAGCAAAAAACAGAAAAGCTAACAGCAATGTTTTTTAAAGTACATCTGAAGCAGTGTTTCCCCCAGGAATTGAAATTGTGGGGGGGAAGGGGTGTTCAAATTTACAGGCCAATTAGGGGTGAGACCATGAGGGTGAAGCTGGGCTGTATGGCACCATAGTAAAAACTGAAAAATGTTTCATGACCATTTTATTAGATTTTAAAATCATCACACAAATTAAAGTTGGCTATTCAAACCTTCTATGAAGCACTACATCTACATCCTTCTTGGTTTCTTGTTTTAATTTTGCACTACCCTGTTAATGAATTTCTTGAATGCAATGCAGTCATCTTTGGTGGCTTCTCATGTGTCCAGTACTTCCATTCCTTTAATTGATATGCTCATTAGTTCATTCACATTATCAGGCAGAAGGCAACTTCTTTCAAAACACAAAATTCTAGTCAATGATGAAAAAGAACACTCAACTTTAGCTGTTGTGACTGGGAGTAGCAAGAGATGAATTCCTACTTTTTTCAGCCCAGGAAACATAGCATAAAGATCGGGTTGAGCCACTAGTGATGATAAAAAAGAAGTTGAAGTCAAATCTTCATTCATTCATCGTATGATATTCCACTCTGTGTTCACATTCTCTATTCTGTCCTGAGCACATGGCAACCCCTTTGCTGGTAGTGTCTCACTTCGCTCAACTGTTGGTGTTTTATAGGATAGGGATCTGTAAAAGCTACATAGAAGTTGAGTAGAATCTAGAGGTCACTGCTGTAGATTTTTAAGAATCAAGTCGGTGTACTTTTTCAGTTATCTTAACAGACACTTCTTGTCCTCTTCACTTAAGGATTCAATATAAATGCCTTCATTAGTCAACTTCTGGACTGAAGTCTTTGCTTCTTCCAGTACTTTTTCAATGGATAGCTCTCTGATTGATCCAAATGTAGCTTCTATTGCTGGACAAAGATCTACTACTATTGTAGCAGATGCCTGGATGGCTTTGTTTAATGACCCAAGTGGTTTCAACAGTAGACTTACAAGAGAAAGAATGGCAATAGTCTTCTCTGAACGTAGTAGCAAAAGTAATCCACCAGCCTCACTCCTTAGATCCATCCCATCTTTGTAGATACTTTCCAAAGCCAGTAATAATGGCTGGAGTAATTTTAAGACAACGGCCAAGGATTGCTCATGAGAAAGCCAGAGGGTTTTCCCAGGTTGGACTAATTTGAACTTCAGTCCCAGTATATCTTCTATATTTTCCAAGATATTTAGTCTTTTTGGACTCTTGCTGAAAAAAGAATATAATGAAGATATTAAATTTATAGCTTTTTAAATGTCTTTTGAAGAGTCTGCAGCTCGTACTAGCACTAGTTGGAGTAGATGGCCTCCGCAGTGTGTATAGGAGATACTAGGGTTACACTTTTCTCTGAGCAAAGCTTGTGCTCCACCATGTCTTCCAGAGAAGTTTGCAGGTCCATCAAATGCACAAGCAGCCATCTATTTGTGGTCCAATTGACAAGCATTTAACTCTTCTAAGATATGGGTTGTCACAGATGCAGCCAATCTGTCTTCTATAACTTGAACATCTAGAAATGCATGTATTGACCTACCACTGACATCAAGGTAAGGTACACAATGACTTAATACTTGATGACCATTTGCATTGGTGCATTCATCAGCCATGTATGCAATTTTTTTGAATGTGGTGAGAGAGTTCTTCACTTTTTCAACTGTTGAGTCTTTCACTGTTGTACCACATGTGTCTTGCCAGTCAGTTGAGTTTCTTGCAGAAAGATACTGAGCATTTGCTGGTCTTGTTTGGAACCAGTGTTCAACTTCAGGATGAACAAGTGACAATGCACTTAACACTGGTCTCCAGTTTGTAGTGTGTGGTATCTCTTGCCTAAATAGAAAGTATGATGCCACAGCCATGTTTGTTCGCATGAACTGTATTGTGTAACAACTTCATTAACACTCACCAGTGTTGTCCTTGGTCAGTGGAGACTCAGAGTTTAGAGGTGCTTTCACATGAGTTCACCTCCCAGGTGGGGGGCAACAAGGCACCTTGCTCGTTCCTCCAGCTGCTCACTGTTTGCTCTGTCCACTGTTGTTCATTGTGCCACTGTTCATTCCATTGCTCTGTTGCCAATGGCCCTGCGCCGCCACCTTCTGCTGCCACCTGCCACTGTGACCTCTGTGAGTTGGTCTCTTGAGGTTCCACCCAGCTCTCAATGATTTCAGCTGAGCTATCAGTGGGGGAACCTTGCAGCTAGTGCAGACCGGGCCATCTCTTCCACAGAATCACTGTCCCATAGCAGGTCTAAGCACTTAGACCTGATTGTCAGTGATTTCAGCTGTAATGCTCACATAACAGAACAAAGACTATCTATGAAGCCCCTAATCAGCTCTGTCTTTAAACAGTGGAGAGGGGCAGATCAAATAGTACTTGTGTCTCAGGCAGACCATCAAGCAAAACACCTGTCCCCACCCTCTCTCTTGATGCCCTCAATCAGCAGAGGCTAAGTACAGTTCTACTGCCCTTTATTCATACAATAAGAATAACTACATTTCTTTACCCCGCACATTCGAGTGATTTGTAACCCAAACCCAGCCAAAATCTATCACTTGGGCAACACAGCTCCATTTGCTGGATACCTAATAGATTAGGTGTGAATGTAAATACAATTTGGTCCTGAAGCCTTTCCCCCCAGCCCGCAGCTCATCACTAGCTGTCAAGGAAAGCTCATTTAGACTTTGCTTACAAATCATAATTTGAAATTATTAGGTTGGCCAACGTTACCGAAATGAATGCACTGACATGGTCATAAAAACAACAGCTGTATAAGGAAGCTAGTCTATGTTCATACTTTTCAAATCTATTATATTTTTTCAGACACATGTACTTTATCATATACTGTATATGCTTTTAAAGTGTGTATTAATGTTTCAATTTCAATTCAAATTTCCAAACAATCACTAAATTGGCAACACTGCATATAACTAGTTCCCAAAACTGGGGAGGTGTTGGGGAAATTCGGAGTGGGGGGGGGGGGTTAAACACCCCCATGGGGGGAGTGTAGGGAAATCCTTGTGAAGCAGGAAGCCTGACAAACAATCAGTGGGGCCACTGGATGATGAAGGTTCTAAAGAGCACTCAAGGAAGACAAGGTAGTTGCGGAGAAGCTAAATGAATTCCTTGCATCAGTCTTCACTGTAGAGGATGTGAGGGAGACTCCCACACCTGAGCCATTCTTTTTAGGTGACAAATCTGAAGAACTGTCCCGGACTGAGGTTTCAGTAAAGGAGGTTTTGGAACAAATTGGTCACCAGGACCAGATGGTATTCACCCAACAGTTCTGAAGGAACTTAACAACTACTAATTGTGGTATGTAACCTATTGTTTAAATCAGCCTCTATACTAGTTGATATACACAGTGCCATCCACAGCCTCAGAAACAACTCTGACATCATAATCAAAAAGGCTGACAAAGGAGGTGCTGTCGTCATCATGAATAGGTCGAAGTATGAATAAGAGGCTACTAGACAGCTCTCCAACACCACTTTCTACAAGCCATTACCCTCTGATCCCACTGAGAGTTACCAAAAGAAACTACAGCATTTGCTCAAGAAACTCCCTGAAAAAGCACAAGAACAAATCCGCACAGACACACCCCTGGAGCCCCGACCTGGGGTATTCTATCTGCTACCCAAGATCCATAAACCTGGAAATCCTGGACGCCCCATCATCTCAGGCACTGGCACCCTGACAGCAGGATTGTCTGGCTATGTAGACTCCCTCCTCAGGCCCTTCGTTACCAGCACTCCCAGCTATCTTCGAGACACCACTGACTTCCTGAGGAAACTACAGTCCATTGGTGATCTTCCTAAAAACACCATCCTAGCCACTATGGATGTAGAAGCATCTACACCAACATTCCACACAAAGATGGACTACAAGCCGTCAGGAACAGTATCCCCGATACTGTCACGGCTAACCTGGTGGCTGAACTTTGTGACTTTGTCCTGACCCATAACTATTTCACATTTGGTGACAATGTATACCTTCAAATCAGCGGCACTGCGATGGGTACCCGCATGGCCCCACAGTATGCCAACATTTTTATGGCTGACTTAGAACAACGCTTCCTCAGCTCTCGTCCCCTAATGCCCCTACTCTACTTGCGCTACATTGGTGACATCTTCATCATCTGGACCCATGGAAAAGAAGCTCTTGAGGAATTCCACCATGATTTCAACAATTTCCATCCCACCATCAACCTCAGCCTGGACCAGTCCACACAAGAGATCCACTTCCTGGACACTACGGTGCTAATAAGCGATGGTCACATAAACACCACCCTATATCGGAAACCTACTGACCGCTATTCCTACCTACATGCCTCTAGCTTTCATCCAGATCATACCACTCAATCCATTGTCTACAGCCAAGCGCTACGATATAACCGCATTTGCTCCAACCCCTCAGACAGAGACAAACACCTACAAGATCTCTATCATGCATTCCTACAACTACAATACCCACCTGCTGAAGTGAAGAAACAGATTGACAGAGCCAGAAGAGTACCCAGAAGTCACCTACTACAGGACAGGCCCAACAAAGAAAATAACAGAACGCCACTAGCCATCACCTTCAGCCCCCAACTAAAACCTCTCCAACGCATCATCAAGGATCTACAACCTATCCTGAAGGACGACCCATCACTCTCACAGATCTTGGGAGACAGGCCAGTCCTTGCTTACAGACAGCCCCCCAATCTGAAGCAAATACTCACCAGCAACCACACACCACACAACAGAACCACTAACCCAGGAACCTATCCTTGCAACAAAGCCCGTTGCCAACTCTGTCCACATATCTATTCAGGGGATACCATCATAGGGCCTAATCACATCAGCCACACTATCAGAGGCTCGTTCACCTGCGCATCTACCAATGTGATATATGCCATCATGTGCCAGCAAGGCCCCTCTGCCATGTACATTGGCCAAACTGGACAGTCTCTACGTAAAAGAATGAATGGACACAAATCAGACGTCAAGAATTATAACATTCAAAAACCAGTTGGAGAACACTTCAATCTCTCTGGTCACTCGATCACAGACCTAAGAGTGGCTATACTTCAACAAAAAAGCTTCAAAAACAGACTCCAACGAGAGACTGCTGAATTAGAATTAATTTGCAAACTGGATACAATTAACTTAGGCTTGAATAGAGACTGGGAATGGATGAGTCATTACACAAAGTAAAACTATTTCCCCATGGTATTTCTCCCTCCCACCCCACCCCCCACTGTTCCTCTGATATTCTTGTTAACTGCTGGAATTAGCCTACCTTGCTTGTCACCATGAAAGGTTTTCCTCCTTTCCCCCCCCCCAGCTGCTGGTGATGGCTTATCTTAAGTGATCACTCTCCTTACAGTGTGTATGATAAACCCATTGTTTCATGTTCTCTGTGTGTGTGTATATAAATCTCTCCTCTGTTTTTTCCACCAAATGCATCCGATGAAGTGATGTAGCTCACGAAAGCTTATGCTCTAATAAATTTGTTAGTCTCTAAGGTGCCACAAGTACTCCTTTTCTTTTTGCGAATACAGACTAACACGGCTGCTACTCTGAAACCTATACTAGTTGAGTGATGGATAGCTAATGTGGTAACACCGATTTTTAAAAAGGGCTCCAGAGGCAACCCTGGCAATTATAGGCCCTGTAAGACTAACTTCAGTACCAGGCTAACTGGTGGAAATTATAGTAAAGAACAGAATTATCAGACACATAGATAAACATGATATATTGGGGAAGAGTCAACATGGCTTTTGTAAAGGGAAATCATGTCTCACCAATCTATTATAATTCTTTAAGGGGGTCAACAAATACGTGCACAAAGGTGATCCAGTGGATATAGTGTACTTCGACTTTCAGAAAAACTTTGACAAGATCCCTCACCAAAGGCTCTTAAGCAAAATAGGCAGTCATGGAATAAGAGGGAAGATTTTTTCATGGAATCACTAACTGGTTAAAAGATAAGAATCCAAGAGTAGGAATAAATAGTTTTCACAGTGGAGAGAAGTAAATGGTGGGGTCCCCCAAGGATCTGTATTGGGACTGCTGCTGTTCCACATATTTATAAATGATCTGGAAACGGGTGAACAGTGAGGTGGCAAAGTCTTCAGATAATACAAAATTACTCCAGTTAGTTGACTCCAAAGCTGACTGTGAAGAGTTACAAAGGGATCCCACAGTACTGGGTGACTGGGGAGCAAAATGGCAGATGAAATTCAATGTTGATAAATGGAAAGTAAGGCACATTGGAAAACATAATCCCAACTATATAGACAAAAAATGATGGGGTCTAAATTAGCTGTTACCACTCAAGAAAGAGATCTTGGAGTCATTGTGCATAGTTCTTTGAAAATACCTGCTCAATATGCAGTGGCAGTCAAAAAAGCTAACAGAATGTTAGGAATCATTTGAAAAGGGATAGATAAGACATACAATATCATAAGGCCACTATATAGATCCATGGTACACCCACACCTTGAATACTGTGAAGTTCTGGTTGCCCCCTCCCAGAAAAGATATATTAGAATTGGAAAACGTACAGAGAAGGGCAACTACAATGATGAGGGGTTTGGAACAGCTTCCAGATAAGGAGAGAGATTAAAAAGACTGCAACTGTTCATCTTAGAAAAGAGACTATTATGTGGGGGGAGGGATATGATAGAGGTCTATGAAATTGTGAATGGGGTGGAGAAAGCAAATAAGAAAGGGAATAGATCACTCAATAAATTGCCCTGTTCTGTTCATTCCTTCTGAAGCATCTGACACTGGCCATGGTCAGAAGAGAGGATCCTGGACTAGCTGGTCCATTGGTCTGACCCAGTATGGCCATTCTTATGTTCTGATGTTCTTACATTGGTACAAAAAAGTGTGTAGACTAGACCTCAGATTTCCATCTGGCAAACTCCATGCAATGCTGGTTATTACACGACTGGAAGGATATGCCTGTCTTGGAGAGGGTCTGAGGTAGGGCAACCATAAACTGGAGGAATGTCCAATGAGGAAATAAAAGTAGAGGCAGTCAGCAAAGTCTTTTCCTTAAGGAATAATGACCATAGCATGAAAGCAAAATAAATTAATGTAATTAGAAAAGGAAACAGAAACCTCCCCAGATTGTAGATAACTGAGTCCTTTGATTCCCTGGGTGTTCAACCAGACCTTCTCAAACACCTTCCATTCCCTGTGCACCTATACCCAAAAGACAATTTATAGTCATTCCCATAACCCTTGTAAGGGGGAGCTGAGCTGAGGTTAATGCCTTGCTTGCCTGATATTGCATTTGCTTCCTTGCATGCTGTCAAAGCAGCAAAGAAGATGGAATCTCAAAAATATAAATTAAGAGAAAAAGTTAATTGTTTGAGGAAAGGTTAATTGAGTTGGGCTTATTCTCACTGGAAAGAATAAACACCAGGGTGATCTCATGAAACTTAAAAATAAATGCTATATAAGGGGCTATATAAGGATCCAGAGAGAGAAAAAAAGTAAGAGTGATAGTTAGTTAGTGATACAATATTTAAACTGGCAGTGGGTTAAAAATTAAAGGACATACTATAAAAAGTCTGCATCTCTGCAAGAAATAAACAGGGGATGTAGACCACTTTTTCCATATATAATAATGGGTAGGACTGGTTGAAGATTTCCCATCTAAACTTCTTTTTGACAGAAAATTGGCTTTTTGTCTAACAAAAAATGTAACAGAAAGTGCTTGCTTTCCACAGAAAATTTGGGCTTGTAGTTGAAAGCCCCATTCCCTCCTCTCACTCCCCCCCCCCACAGTTTTCTTCTATATATTTCCTTCAGAGGTTCCCTTTACTTACACTTTGAGCCTGATCTTTGCTTTTTTTAAAATCAATGGGAGCTTTGCCACTGACTTCAATAAGAGCAGGAACAGATCCTACATATGTTTCTTACGTTTGGCTGATTGTAATTAGAAGTGGTCTCAAACTGCAACATTCGACACTGGATCAAAACTTTCCCAAAGTCTGAGGCTGTTTGGATCCATGGTTTTGGTTTGGGCCCATCTCCAGTGATAATGGGATGACTAAACTAGTTTCAGAACCCGTTAGGCCTTCTGTTTTGTGATATTTTTATTCTTTGTGGTTTGAAGGATATACACTGTACTATGAAAACATTACTTTTTCACTCATTGTTCAAGTTTTAGAACATTGCAAGCACAGGAAAATGAAATAAACCAAAGTAGAAAAATCAGAAAATGTGGACAAGGTAGCTAGTGTGAACAATTTTATTGGACCAACAAGTATATTAGAAAGAACACACAAGCTTCCAGGGCCAAAAAGTTCATTTGAAGAAGGGAATGTTTTGGCTGGAAGGATTGTGTAGTTTTAAATTTTGTATTGGTCCATTTTATCTTCAGTACTTGTCTAGTAAAAATAATTTAGGAAAAGAACATGTTGTCTCGAAGAACTTTGGACTAAAAGCAAATGTGTATCTTAAAAGTAGTTCATGTACTTATATTAATATATGATATACTGAATATTTAGTGTTTCAAGATTCCTAGTCCTTAGCAGAATATATACTGTTTCAGGAATTTAAAATGAAGCAATGGAAGATTAGTTCCTCATTTACACAAAATCCTGGATTCAGAGTCTTGTATTTTCACTGGCATCATTAACGCCTAAAGCGATGTAAGGTATTCAGCTCCCTCCACTATTTAGGTGCTGGTGAAGTCAATAGCTATGGTACTAGGAAGAGATCCTAACAGGTAGAATGTTTTTCAATTCACTTTAAAAATATTTGTTTGCAGTATTGTTGTAGCTGTGTTGGACCCTGGATATGACAGTGATAAAGTGGGTTAGGTAGTCACTTTTATTGGCCCAACATCTGTTGGTGAAAGAGACGAGCTTTCGAGCCCATAAAGCTCTTCTTCAGATCAAGAAGAAGACCTGAAGAACAGCTCTGTGGTGCTCAAAAGCTCGCCTCTTATAATAATGTTTATATTATTGGACACCTGGTCCAAGGTGTCAATGGAAAAATTAAGATTTTCTGAATAAGATTATTGTCTTTAAATCCATGTATCATCACTGTTTCTGAAGTTATGAATATTGTCTATATACTAGTATCACAATTGTGTTTGTTCCTGGGGTGACACCCACAAGGTAGTTTACATCCAGTCTAGCCAGCATATTGTGAATGGACTATTTAAGTTTGATGGCCCATCAAAGACACTTAGCTCTCACAATGGGCCTTAGAAGAAATTCATTCCACCCACATGGCTCTTCCTGCAGATGCCTCAGCCTCCAAGAGGCCAATGGCTCCCGCCTGTGAGTCATCAAGTCATATAAGGACATGGATATGCTCATGTGATCCTGGACTCCATCTTGTCACAGTAACTTTCCACTGCCTGGGCTGTGAGCTTTGTTTGAAGTAGAAAGTTTCCAGGCACATGGCAAAGGGTATAAAAGACCCCCTCCATTTTGCCTCTTTCCTGCCCTGATTCACTGGACTGTGAATTTACAACTAAAAGGAGCACATTGAACTGTGGATTGAGGACCTTCCAATCTTTTGGAAGTTATCAGAGAGACTTTCCAAGCCCGCAGTCTATAACATCATTGCTACTAAACCTGATCTAAGGACACAGAAGTGGATTAAGCTTTTGTGGGGCCTTGAGCCAGAGCAAGTGGGGGCCCCTCCCCACTCCTTCTGCCTACAATCCCACCTCCATTCCGCACCTTCTGCCTGTGGCCCTACCCATGGCTCCACCCCATTCTGCTCCTTCTCCCCACAGTTCCGTCCCATTCCACCCCCACTGCAGCCTTGCAACCCATTTGCTCCTTTCTGCCCCCTCCACTGTGGCCCCAAGATCAGAGAAGCTCTGTTCCCCCCCGTGCCAGGGCTGCAGCAGGGAGTGATAATTCCCCCAGCTCTGAGGCCACAGCAGGGAGCTAGCTCCTCCAGTCCTGGGATTGCAGCTGAGGTCAGGGGGCTGGGTCTTCCCGGTGAGCAGGGTCAGGGCGCCCATTTTTCCATGGTCCCGCAATTGACCAGGGCCCCTGGGCATAGGCCCCTTTGGCCCAGTGGCTAATCTGTCACTTAAAGGATATTGCAATTATTGTATGTATATGATCTATACATATATGTGTATATATATGATCTATTATATATTGTGTCAGGGTCTGGCCAGATGGCTATAGAAGAGTGATCCTATTGGGATCCAGGAAGTGGGTGGCCATCAGTGAGGTGCCACCTGCGGCCAGGCAGATGGAATAGTCCAGGTGACCCTTGGAGGCGGGAGCAGAAGCAGCGGTTGGGGGAGGGAGCATGGGGAAAGGGGGGCCGGGGTGAGGTCACCAAGATCAAGGCCCGCTGGCAGAGAGTCTGGAGTGTCTGGGGTGGAGGGTGGGCAGGTCCTTGATCTGGGCACCCAATCAGCCCTCACCTCTTAAAGTATGTGCCGGGGAGTACGAGGCCTGGAGAGCCCCACACACTGAGCGAGTATCAAGGGATCCAGCCAGTCTCCCCGGTCGTAGTCCAGGAGGTCTCCGCCTCTTGTGACTTCTGCCAGGACCAACCTCTGGCGCACCGAGCGGGACTCTGCCACCTGCACACAGAGCTCAGGGTTGTGTAGCAGGGGCTCCGTGAGGAGATCTACCCCCAGGGTGGCCGCTACGGACCTGGTTGCTGAGAACAGTTTCCAGTCCGGAGGAGGTCCTGATAGAAGACTGGCAGCCCAGAGAGGTCTCGCGGAAGACCTCTCGGATGGAGATAAAGGAGCTGCTCATCATATCAGAGCCCTCGGAAGCGGTGCAGGAAGGTGTGCGCCAGTATGCTCCACGCCGGACTACCTGCACCATAAATGAGCCTCTGCAGGGCCTGGAGGTGGAAGACATGCACCTGAGTGCATAGACGCTTCAGACCCTGCCCTCCCTCCTCCAGGGGTAGATGGAGAACCCAGTGCAGCCCTGACCAGAAGAACTCCAGAATCGATGTCCGGAGGTTGGCCAGGAAACCCGGGGCCAGGACCAGGATGTTGAGCCGGTACCAGAGCATGGACAGGACTAGTTGATTAAGCACCAGCGCTCTCCCTCGAAGAGAGAGGCAACGGAGTAGTCCTGTCCATTTCTGGAGCCGCTCTATCACCCCACCCTCTAAATTCTGCCAGTTCTCCGGCGGAGAGGGATGCGTGGCAGAAAGGTAAACGCCGAGATGGAGCAGTGGACCCATGCTCCACTGGATGGCCTGAAGTATGGGTGGGACGGTCAGCCCGTCCATGCCCAGAGATTTATTAGTGGGAATGCGACAGAGGGCTTCCAGGAACTCGGCCAGAGTGAGAGGCAGCTCTAGCCGGTCTCAGTCATCCATGCTGACCGTAGGGAGCTTCTCCCAGAACACTCTGCAAGCATTAGGATCGGTCAGATCCGGGGAGAAAAGGCTTGCGTAGAAGGCTCTCGCCCTCCCGCACATCTCCACCGGATCCGTCAGGGGGGTGCCGTCTTCTGCCAGAAGGCAGGTGACGTGTTTCTTGGCCCCCCTCCTTTTCTCCAGGGCATAGAAGAAGCGGGGGCCGCAATCCATCTCCCGAAGGAGACGGATGCGGGATTGAACAAAGGCACCCTGGGCCCGATGGTCCTCGAGGGCTTGGAGCTCCTCCCGCTTCTCCTGGCACGCTCCGCAGAGGCGGGGATCCTCGGGGCTGGTGGCCAGACGCCTCTCCAGCTCTAAGACCTCCCGTTCCAACTGCTCTCTCGCCGCATCCCTCCGTCGGCTGGCGCCCCGGATGTAGTCACGGCAGAAGAGCCGGGCGCACACCTTCCCTAGGTCCCACCACGGCCGCGCCGAGGGAAAGGCATGCCGCTGCCCTTACCAGGCCATCCAGAACTCCCGGAAGGATGCCACGAAGCCTGCATCCTCCAGCAAGCTGTTGTTGAAATGCCAATAGGCCGGCCCCAGCCTCTCCGCGCAGAGGGAGGCTGTCACGGTGGCTAAATGATGGTCAGAAAATGGGGCCGGCCGGATGCTGGAGGAGTGGGCTTGTGAAAGATGGAAGCGTGATAAATAAATGCGGTCCAACCGGGAGTGGCTCGACCGATGGGCCTCCACCCGGACAAAGGTGAACGTGGAAGTGTCATCCGGGTGGTGGTCGCACCAGATGTCCACCAGGGAGTGGTGTTCAACTATCTCCTGGAGGACGTTGGCGGCAGTCGGGCTCTGCTCGGTCCCTGAGCGGTCCCGCTCCTCGAGGGTGATGTTAAAGTCCCCTCCCAGGACCAGGCACTCATGAGGATCCAAGGTGCCGAGGAAGGCGGATGCCTGCTGATAGAATTGCAGCCGCTCCAGGCTCGCTGTCGGGGCATAGATGTTAATGAGGTTGACCACGAGTCCCTCCATACGGACCCGGAGGTGCAGCAGGCGGCCCGGCACAGCCTCGGTGACCCCCAGCACCTCGGGCCATAGGTCAGGGGAGAACAGGGTCGCCACTCCAGCCGTACGAACTGTGAGATGGCTAAAGTAGACCCTGTCCCCTTAATCCAGCCACCAGCTGTCTTCGGCGGTCGGATCCGTATGGGTCTCCTGCAGGAAAACCACAGAGTACCCCCCCCTCCCGAAGGAAGGAAAGCATCTAGGACCTGCGGAGACCCATCCTACAGTCCCGGGTGTTCAATGTTGTGATGGTAAAAGGTGCCATGAGGAGGGCTGGGGAGGATCCTCGCCGGCAAGGACGCTCGCGGCTCCCAACGGGCCACGTAACAGTCCATGACCTACCCCGTAGGTAAGTAAGGAGTCACGGAAGATGCGGACCCGCTGGTAGGCCGCGGCGTCCTGCTTCCCGGTTCTTTTACCCTTCCCCATGAGGGCCCTCATGGCTCGGAGGATTTGATGAAAGTCCTCCCATGGCTGGAGAGCAAGCTGTACCTTGTTGCGGGAGTCATGGACATCTTCTAAAAACTCCCGCAACTCCTCTCGCAGCGCATGGGGGGGTGGGGTTACGGTCTCCGGGTTGTTCCCCGACGGGGCCCTTGGTACAGCCTGAGGGCCCACTGAGACGGGCAGACAGGGTGCAGACCCCTGATGGGGTGCCTGATTGGCTGGTGCCACTAGGCCCGCCTCGAACCCTGGGGCGATAGGGGTGGCGGAGGGAGGATAGCAGTCCCTAGTGGGTCGGGACAGGTAAACACAAAGGCCGCTCCCTGGGGGTCATCTATTGGAAAAGGGAAGGAGACAGCCCCAGGGGCGGAAATAACATCGCGGGAGGTGGACGGGATAGGGACAGGGTCAGGGTCAGGGTTAGAGGTGAGATTCTGGGCAGGGGAGGGGGCTCTCAGCAATGTCGGGCACAGGCTCTATGGTGGATTTGGCAGCTACGGCATCAGGAGGTGGACTATCTTCTGTAGGGCCCCCGCCTGGGAAGGAGGTTGATTGCTCCTCATCAATGAGGGGTGCCCCTGGTGGCTTGGGTCCCAGCCGCGTGGCACTGGCTGTCACCTCAACAGGCTTGGTGGCTGTCAGCGGGGTGCCATCTGCAGCTGGGTTGATGGAGGAGTTCAGGGGCTCCTCGGAGGTGGGAGCGGAAGCAACGGTTAGGGGAGGGAGTATGGGGAAAGAGGGGCTGGAGTGAAGTCGCCTAGATCGAGGCCCGCTGGCATAGGGTCATCCTCCCCCTGGGTGACCGGGGTCAGACCCAGGGCCTCGATCTCCTCGTATATGGATGGGAGATCACTTTCCACCATCCCGGGATTCTCCCCGCTGGCACCTGACACGGCGGTCGCTTCAGGGCTCACAGAGGCTTCAGATGGTGCTAGGGCAGGAGGGCTCCCTTGGGGGCCTTGGTTGGGAGGGACTCCCATGGAGGGGAGATACTGCCTTCCAGTGCTGCCGTGTCTTCCCCAGCCGGCACCGGTGGATGGAACACACCCGTGGGTAGAGCGGAAGGCTCGGCATCGGTGCCCCCCTTCCTGGTCTTCCAGGGGGCCTCCGCATCAGATGGGAGGAGCGGAGCTCAAGCCTTCCACTTGCCCCGCTTCCCCTGGACTAGGGCCCAGCCCTCCATGGCATCATCCGGGGGCTGGCTAGCAGGGGTCGTGTCAGGGGGCAGAGGCGATGGCTCAGGGACTCAAAGAGATAACAGTGGGGCAGCACGAGGGAGGGAAGAGTCCCCTTGGGGCGGGCCCTCTCCCATGCCCGGCAGTGTCCCTGCCGCACCCTCCTCCACAGGCCCCGCCAGATTGCAAGCAGTGGGGGCGGGGCTCTCCTGCTCCTCTGGGCATAGTTGAGGAGGTGCCCCTTGGACCTGGGCGGGAGCAATGGTGGACTGGGAAGGAGGAGGGGTGGTTTCGGGCGCCGGGCAGCCAGGGGCGACGGTGATGATGGGGCCGGTGCCCTGCCGGGGCTCGGGGGTCCCGGATGCCCCTCCTTGCCGGGCCAATGGGCAGTCCCTCCGGATGTGCCCCATCGCCCGGCAGAGGTAGCACCGGGCCTCCCTCGTGGAGTAGTGCACCCGGTAATGGGGTCCCTGGAAGGGGACTAGGAAGGACCCCTCGAGTGCCTCTCCGTCACACACCGCCGGTGGCCGTGGAAGCTGCACTTGCTGGCGGAACGAGAGGACATGACGGAGGGTGGGGTCTTCGCAGCCCAACGGGAGAGGGCTGATGACAGAGATGGGTTTCCCCAGGGTAGAGAGGGCGGATAACAGGGCAGCATTGGGAAGAAAGGGAGGGATGGAGGTCAGGACCAGGTGGATGCCCAGGTCCTCTAGCGGCTCCAAGGGGACAAACGCCCCCCACTGCCAGGCCCTTCTCCACCACCTCCTGGGCAGCGGCCTCCGATGCTAAGAAGAAGACAACCTTGCCATACATTTTGGAGGCTGCCACAATGGCCGTCGGCCCTACCACCCTCACCAACGCCCGCATGTAGGTCTCCACGTGGGGCGAGGCGGGCACCAGGAGGCAACGGATGCCATGCTTCCTGGTCATGGTGGGAAAGGGGCCCCGGCTGCTATAGATGGTAGTGGAGGCAGTGGGTGGGAGAGATGACGTACGCCCTGGGGGCCAGGGGAGGGGCACCCGCAGAGCTGGTGGAGGGAACAGCGGGGAGGGACGCCGCGGCCGGTGGCGGGGCCAGGGCAGTGGGGGCAGCTCTTGCCATGGAGGGCCTTTTTAGAGGGGCTTTTCCCCTTCTTCTTACCCTGGCCCTTCCTGCCGGCTGGGGGGCTCCCCCAGAATCTGACGGGGGGGGAGGACATGGCAGCAGCAGAGGTCACCCTGATGCCTCAGCGGGGGCGGTGGCAGGTGGTTTGGCAGCGGCAGTGGAGGTAGAGGCTTGCGGGGGTGACGGAGGGGCAGGTGGGGAGGGGTAGCTGGGCTGCTGGAGGGGCCCCACCCGTCTCGTCCCCCGCCATCGTGAGCAGGGAGGGAAGGGGAGACACCAGAAGAAGGAGGGGAAAGGGGAAGCAGGTCGACCACTCCTCCCCGCTCGGCTGCAGGCTCCTAGGTGCTACCACCGCACCAGTCGCCGACACGGGGTGGAATTCCAGCTCCTCTAGCTGCACTAGGGGAGGGGGGGATACAACAGCATTGGGAGTGCAGTGGGCTACAGGAGAGTGATCAAAGCAAGAGCTATAGGTCCCTGATTAACCAGGTGCCTTTCCCTGGGTAAGGGAACAGGGAAGGTTCCAGAACAATCAGGAAGTTGCTGGAACCAATTAAAGCAGGCCATTTAGGACACCTGGAGCCAATTAAGAAGCTACCAGAATCAATTAGGACAGGCAGGCTAATCAGGGCACCTGGTTTTGGACCTCACTTCAGTTAGTGAGGTGCGTGTGAGGAGCTGGGAGCAAGAGGCGTGCAAGAAGCTGAGAGTGAGTAGGCGTACGGCTGGAGGACTGAGGTGTACAAGCATTATCAGATATCAGGAGGAAGGTCCGGTAGTGAGGACAAAGAAGGTGTTGGGAGGAGGCTATGGGGAAGTAGCTCAGGAAGTTGTAGCTTTCATGCAGCTGTTACAGGAGACACTATAGACAGCTGCAATCCACAGGGCCCTGGGCTGGATCCCGGAGTAGAGGGTGGGCCCGGGTTCCCCCTACTCTCCCAACTCCCTATTTCATAAAAGAGGAGTTGATCAGGACTGTGGGTCCCACCCGAGGGGAAGGTCTCTGGCCTGTCCCCCGACACATTAGGTAGGCCAGCAGAGACTGTGGGGATTGTTCTCCTCCTTTTCCTCATGCTGGCCAGTGATGAGGTTAACTGAGTGGACGTCAGGTTTGAGCCACTAGCAAAAGTGGCCAAACTGAGGGCTGCCGTGAATTTCTAAAGTGAGCAAATATGCCAATAAGCGCAGGACCCACCAAGACAGAGGAGGAACTTTGTCACAATATTTATAGATCTATCTATATTATATATAGATCTTCTGCTTTTCTTTTATTAATAAACCTTTAGATTTTAGTTACTAAAGGATTCTCAGCAGCGTGATTATTGGGGAAGATCTGAGTTATATATATTGACCTGGTTATGTGGCTGATCTCTGGAGATGGAAAGGACCCGATATTTAATAAAATTGTTTTTTGGTAACTACTGTACTTATCATAGAGTCTAGTGTCTGGGTGGTGAGATAAGGGCTGGGATGCCTAAGGAGACTGCATTTCTGACTTCTTGTTAACCAGTGTGGCAAAACAGAAGTCAACTTTTGTTATTGATGTGGTATAATCTTATGATAGAATAACCACCAGTTTGGGTGAATCTGCCCTGTTTCTCAGTAATTTGTCTTGAATCTGTCAATCTCCACTTGACCTACTGAGGCACGGTGGGATAGGCATCACAGCAAAGGAGAATTTTTGAGGAGGGATTTGAAGAGGAACAATGAGGTGTGTTGTGGATATTTATGTGCAGTTCTTCCCAAGTGTGAGAGGAGCATGAGAGAAAGCACACAGGTGCTTTTGAAAATTTAAATATTTGTGCGGTGGTAACACCTAGGAGCCCCAATCATAGACCAGGACCCCATTGTGCTGTACAAACATGGAACAAAAAAAAATCACGGACTGCCCCAAATAGGCAATTTGTTCCTCTTATGCTTAGAAGATTTTCATGGTATCATTGATGCCACTGTGTGGTACCAGTAAAAGCTGTCTTATTAATGGTAGACATTTTATGTAACAACAGCATAATAAGTTAGAAGCAATGTTCTTATATAGAGTATTGGCTGAACAAAGACCATTGCAGCTGGATTGAGTCTGATATGTAAATGAAATCCTTTAGTGCCCAGCATTAAGGAAGTTAACAAACTCTTATGTAGAATTTCTTATTGTTTGATTTATATCTTTAGCTTTTGAATGTGAATCAGAAAATCAATAATCAGAAAACCAATTGTTACAACACAAGCAAAATAGAAATAGTGTGTGTATGTGTATTGTGGGGTCATGAAAAGGAAAGAAAAATCAATGGCTCTGAATACCTAGTGACTTAATGGGAGGTTAGCCTGAATACGAACCGAGTATATGTGCTGAACAGAGCCAGTAGACAGAGAAATGAGGAAGAATAAAGAAAAAGTTAGTGTGTGTGTGTGTGTGTGTGTGTGTGTGTGTGTAAAGCACAAATAAAACTTGAAACTCCAGAACAGATTTATTTATCTAATAAGTTTGCTCGTTTGGAGAGCCTTGTGAGATAGACATCTTGTTTTCATGAGGCTCCCAGCTGTACTTGTAAAAAGAAAAATTACGTATATAGCTATAAAATAAGAAAAGGAATATTCTTAACAAAACAAAGCCTCAGGCAGGATGCATTGTTGGAAGAAACACCGCTGGTGAGACCATAAGAAGTGCAATCATTAGAAATATATACATCTGATTAGGAGACACAAGGAGACCACATTGCTTGGGGGGATGGAACACAAGCTTCAGTAACAAGCAATCAAAGAGTAACCATGGCAAGAATTGTAAAATAAAGCCACAATGACTTTTATTGGGGAAAGGAACTAACCACAATGGATTTTGTCACAGATGTCTTGGCCATGACCTAGAGCCTAAGGCTACCATCCTGCAAACACAACGCATGGGGATAATGTCACTCACAAGCTAAAAGTTGTTGGTTAGGATCGGGGCTTTAGGCTGTAAGTTTGTCCCTGCCAGTGACAAAATCTGTGATTTTTACATACACGAGTAGATTGAGTAGTCTCACTAAACGCAATGGGACTAATCAAACATATAAGTCTTTGCAGGACTGAGGATAAAGACACAAACTGTATAAACTTATTTTTACAAAACTGGAATGTTTGGCAAGTTTTGACCTCTCAATGCCCCTTCATGATGTAGTCACATTTCTAGCATAAACATTGATAACGTTTGTTAATTTAGCCCCATACAAATTTACCAAGGATAAAATTTAATTTACAAGATTTTGCCTTGGAAGAGAAGCTTTTACTTAGATAGTTTATCACCATTGAAACAAGAAAGTGGAGGGCTGTGTTAAGAAATGAACCCTATTTATAGTTTTCGATTCTGAAATGCTACAGGCCATTATTCCATGTCATAGACTGACGCTGATAGGTATTGTAGATCAAAACAACTGAGGGAGTTTCTTTTACAAAAGTGGCTACTGAATCTTCTCTATGATTTGTTTCCAATGAACATTTTATAAGGCTTCGGAGTATCTGGGCTTAAGTTGCTCTTAGGTAACAGCTGCATTACACAATACTGTAGAATGGCTCCAAAAGAACCATTTTGGTTTATCTATACAGTTACCAGCATTTTAAAAAACCTATTGATGTGATAAATCATAATGACTCAGAGTGAGGATTATGGTCTATCAAGGAAATAGTATATTATTATTGCAAATATTATATTGTATTTACTGTAAAGAATTGTTATGACATTCCTGGAAGTTTTATTCATCTGTGCTATATTAGTTCAGCCAGGCATTCAGTGCATGGGAAGAGCGAATTAGATTTCCATTTTCTGAATGTAAAGTGGAGCTGTACAAATTAAGGCCAAACTCAGTCCTGTGGCAAGAGGGTTCTCAATGCAGGATGGAGGCCAAAGAGTTCTATCCTGCAAAAATTTGGGTTTAGTCTTAACTTTACACACATGTGCAGTCCCAGTGAAATTAAGCACATGGGAAGTGTTTGCAGGATTGGGGCCTACAAATAGACCTATTTTATTTTGGTAACAGATTTTTCTTGATGGAATATTGTTTCAGTGATGGGTAGAGAGACATTGAGATCTCAACAATTAAAAAAGTAAAGAAATGAAAGGAAATGGTGCTGATATTAAAGGAAATGTTACCATGAATTTCATTAAGAGGTGGAGAATAAAGGCATAGCTATGGATAATAAATAAGGCTACATTTTAGTCATGGAAATTTTTAGTAAAAGTTACGGACAGGTCATGGGCAGTAAACAAAAATTCATGGCTTGTGACCTGTCCATGACTTGTATTATATACCGCTGACTAAATCTTGGGTGCTCTAGGGCAGGGGGAGGCCCTGGGGGCACTGCGGGTGCTCTAGGGTAGGGGATGGTTCAGTAGCACCGTGGGTGCTCTGAGGGGCGGGCAGTAGCATGCAGCTCGGGAACTCCACTGCTGCTGCGGGGGGTGGGACGCAGCACGCAGTCCGGGACTCCACCACTGCTGGGGAGTGGGGGCCGGCAGGTGGGGCGGGGGGGAACGTGGTGGGTGGCCCAAGACCCCCACTGGCGCTGGAGGGGCGGGGGCAAGATGACAGTGCATGGCCCAAAACCCACAGTGATGCTGGGGTGGGGTTAGAATTTAGAATAGTTTAGAATTGGTAGTTGGTACATATTCTAAGGGACCATCCAAGGTAAAGTGACCCATTAACACCCTGGTAGTCATAGGGAAAAAAGTGTGTGTGTATGTGTGTGTGTGTGTGTGGAATTAGTGGGTTACAGATTGTTGTAATAAGCCATAAATCCAGTGTCTTTATTAAGACCATGCTTTTTTACTGTCTAGCAAAGTTATGAATTTTAGATCCCAGGTTTGTCTTTTGAAAGTGTTGTGGAGGTTGCTTTTGAAGATGAACACTGATAGGTCTGCCATAGAGTGATTGCTCTGTGAAAAGTGTTCACTCACAAGTGATAGGGTGTTTTTCATCTTTTAACATTTTTCTGGGTGAGTTCATTTGAGAACATAGTGATTGTCTGGTTTCATCCACATAGTTGTTGTTCAGGCACATAGATAAGGTACACCACATGTTGTGATAGGCATGTGTGGGATCCATGGATCTTGAAACATGTATTGTGGAGGGTGTTGATCAAAGTGGAGATATGTCTGCAGGTTTTGCATCTGTTGTTCTAGCAGGGTCTGTGCCACTTTGAGTTGGTGTGTCCTGGTCCATGTGGAGCTTGTTTTTGATGATTGAAGAGGTTGGGGGTTGTTTGAAGGCCAGAAGAGGGTTCAGGAAAGACTTCTTTCAGGATGGGGTCCTCTTCGATTATGGGCTGCAGTTGTTTGATGATATCCTGTAGTGAGGTGAGATTATCCTGCTGGTCATCCTGGGAATTAGCTCTCCAGCCTTTGGAGCGCCCTCTGCATGCCAGTGTCCCGCTTGCCTCAGGCCCCCATGTCCCTCCCAGATCCCGGTGCCCCTTTCCTCAGGGTTCTGTCCTCAGCAGTACCCCCACAGCTCTGGGTCTCCCCTCCCCGGGGAACCCCAAACTCTCTATCTCCACCTCGCCTCAGTCTGTGGCTACTTGCCAATCACCATCTAGCCCCCGCTCACTGTGGCGGACTGCAGTGTACAAACCATTCATCATTGGCAAAAGGGTGTTTGGATCTGCTGCCTCTGCCTAAGCCCTGGGATGCAGCCTCTGCAACCGCAGTACCTGGTTTGGCCTTGCACAGGGCTTGCAGCCTGGGGAGTTGCCAGGCAGGAGCTCCCCAGCTCCTCTCGCCTTTCCCCAGCCCTGCTCTGTTGCCTGCACCCATGGCTCCCAGGCAGCTAGGTCCTTCTCGCTCTGAAGCTGGAGGGAGAGTCCTTTAGCTCCTGGCTCATAGCCCTTTTATCAGGGCCAGCTGTGGCTTCTTTTCTAATCAGCCTAGCTTTTAGCCCGCAGCTCCAGCCCTCTCCCAGGGCTGGCTGTAACCCTTTCCAGACCAGGGAGTGGGTGACCACCCTGCTACATACCCGTATGGATTCCAGTGTGGGAAGGTGACAACTAGGGGTGTGCAGTTGGAGAGGGTTTTATTTCTGTATTGAAACAGGTTTTCTGAGGGTATTTGGATGTCCTGTTCCATGATAGGTTTCAGAGTAGCAGCCGTGTTAGTCTGTATTCGCAAAAAGAAAAGGAGTACTTGTGGCACCTTAGAGACTAATTTATTTGAGCATAAGCTTTCGTGAGCTACAGCTCACTTCATCGGATACATTTGGTGGAAAATACAGAGGGGAGATTGATATACACACACAGAGAACATGAAACAATGGGTTTATCATACACACTGTAAGGAGAGTGATCACTTAAGATAAGCCGTCACCAGCAGCGGGGGGGGGGGGGGGGAAGGAGGAAAACCTTTCATGGTGACAAGCAAGGTAGGCTATTTCCAGCAATTAACAAGAATATCTGAGGAACAGAGGGGGGCGGGGTGGGTGGGAGAAATAACATGGGGAAATAGTTTTACTTTTTGTAATGACTCATCCACTCCCAGTCTCTATTCAAGCCTAAGTTAATTGTATCCACTTTACAAATTAATTCCAATTCAGCAGTCTCTCGTTGGAGTCTGTTTTTGAAGTTTTTTTGTTGAAGAATAGCCACCCTCAGGTCTGTAATCGAGTGACCGGAGAGACTGAAGTGTTCTCCAACTGGTTTTTGAATGTTATAATTCTTGACGTCTGATTTGTGCCCATTTATTCTTTTACGTAGAAACTGTCCAGTTTGATCAATGTACATGGCAGAGGGGCATTGCTGGCACATGATGGCATATATCACATTGGTGGATGCGCAGGTGAACGAGCCTCTGATAGTGTGGCTGATGTGATTAGGCCCTATGATGGTGTCCCCTGAATAGATATGTGGACAGAGTTGGCAACGGGCTTTGTTGCAAGGATAGGTTCCTGGGTTAGTGGTTCTGTTGTGTGGTGTGTGGTTGCTGGTGAGTATTTGCTTCAGATTGGGGGGCTGTCTGTAAGCAAGGACTGGCCTGTCTCCCAAGATCTGAGAGAGTGATGGGTCGTCCTTCAGGATAGGTTGTAGATCCTTGATGATGCATTGGAGAGGTTTTAGTTGGGGGCTGAAGGTGATGGCTAGTGGCGTTCTGTTATTTTCTTTGTTGGGCCTGTCCTGTAGTAGGCGATTTCTGGGTACTCTTCTGGCTCTGTCAATCTGTTTCTTCACTTCAGCAGGTGGATATTGTAGTTGTAGGAATGCATGATAGAGATCTTGTAGGTGTTTGTCTCTGTCTGAGGGGTTGGAGCAAATGCGGTTATATCGTAGTGCTTGGCTGTAGACAATGGATCGAGTGGTATGATCTGGATGAAAGCTAGAGGCATGTAGGTAGGAATAGCGGTCAGTAGGTTTCCGATATAGGGTGGTGTTTATGTGACCATCGCTTATTAGCACCGTAGTGTCCAGGAAGTGGATCTCTTGTGTGGACTGGTCCAGGCTGAGGTTGATGGTGGGATGGAAATTGTTGAAATCATGGTGGAATTCCTCAAGAGCTTCTTTTCCATGGGTCCAGATGATGAAGATGTCATCAATGTAGCGCAAGTAGAGTAGGGGCATTAGGAGACGAGAGCTGAGGAAGCGTTGTTCTAAGTCATCCATAAAAATGTTGGCATACTGTGGGGCCATGTGGGTACCCATCGCAGTGCCGCTGATTTGAAGGTATACATTATCCCCAAATGTGAAATAGTTATGGGTGAGGACAAAGTCACAAAGTTCAGTCACCAGGTTAGGCATGACATTATCGGGGATACTGGTCCTGACGGCTTGTAGTCCATCTTTGTGTGGAATGTTGGTGTAGAGGGCTTCTACATCCATAATGGCTAGGATGGTGTTTTTAGGAAGATCACCAATGGATTGTAGTTTCCTCAGGAAGTCAGTGGTGTCTCGAAGATAGCTGGGAGTGCTGGTAATGTAGGGCCTGAGGAGGGAGTCTGCATCCAATGAAGTGCGCTGTAGCTCACGAAAGCTTATGCTCAAATAAACTTGTTAGTCTCTAAAGTGCCACAAGTACTCCTTTTCTTTCTGTTCCATGAAATAATCTTCTTCTCTGGTGGAGTGTCCTTGTTTGGTAAAGGCAGTTTTAAGTGCGTGAATGTGGACTTTCTCCTCTGAGTATATTTTGTGGTATATGAGTGCCTGGCTCTAGATAACAGATTTTTTTGGTGCGTTTGGGGTGGTTACTGGATCTGTGCAGGTAGATGGAGTGATCCATGGGTTTCTTGTATACAGTTGACTGTAGGATTCCATTGTTGAAGCTGATCCTGGCGTTCAGGAAGTTGATTCTAGTGTGGGAGTGTTCCAAAGAGTGTTTAATGGATGGGTGGTGGTTGTTGAAATTGTGGTGGAAATCTATGAGGGAGTTTAAGTTGTCTGCCCAGAGAAGGAAAATATCTTTGAATCTCAGGTATTTCATTGGTTTCATGGTGCATTTGTCCAGAAATTCTTTTTTAGGATGGCCTATGAAGAACTTAGCATATTGAGGAGCCATCCTAGTACCCATGGCTGTTCATCTGTGGCTGAACACTTTTCACAAAACAGGTTTCAGATTAGCAGCTGTGTTAGCCTGTATCCGCAAAAAGAACAGGAGTACTTGTGGCACCTTAGAGACTAACAAATTTATTAGAGCATAAGCTGGGAGTGGCTGGATCATTACACATATTGAATCTATTTCCTTAAGTTAAATATCCTCACACCTTCTTGTCAACTGTCTAAATTGGCCATCTTGATTATCACTACAAGACTTTTTTTCTCCTGCTGATAATAGCTCATCTTAACTAATTAGCCTCTCACAGTTTGTATGGTAACTTCCAACTTATCTGTGTGTGTATGTGTGTGTGTGTGTGTGTGTGTGTGTGTGTATATACACACACACACATATGGAACATATAGTATGAAACATATATGGAACATATAGATATAGATATATATAATATAACTATATGTTCCATTCTATGCATCTGATGAAGTGGACTGTACCCCACGAAAGCTAATGCTCTAATAAATTTGTTAGTTGCTAAGGTGCCACAAGTACTCCTGTTCTTTTTTCACAAAACAATCACTCTGTATCTGACCTATCAGTTCTCATTCTTAAAATAAACCTGCACAACACTTTCAAAAGATGAGTGTGGGAGCTTAAATTCATAACTTCGCTAGACACTAAAAAGCATAATCTTAATAAAGACACTGGATTTATGATTTATTACAATAACCTGTAACTCACTAACCCCCCTTTAAGTTCTCTGACTACAAGAGTGTTAATGGGCCACTTCACCTTGAATGGTTCCTTAGAATATGTGGTTTCAGAGTAGCAGCCGTGTTAGTCTGTATTCGCAAAAAGAAAAGCAGTACTTGTGGCACCTTAGAGACTAACAAATTTATTAGAGTATCATGCATCCGATGAAGTGAGCTGTAGCTCACGAAAGCTTATGCTCTAATAAATTTGTTAGTCTCTAAGGTGCCACAAGTACTGCTTTTTTTTTTTTTTTAGAATATGTGCTAACTACTGTTGCTAAACTATCTGTTTTATCTTGTATTTAGCTGTGACATTCTTAGTACCTTTCCCAGACCTGAAGAAGAGCTCTGTATGGCTCAAAAACTTCTCTCTCTCTCACCAACAAAAGTTGGTCCAATAAAAGATTTAATTTTTTTATTAAAGCTAATGTTAAAAAAATTATATAATACATAGGTTGGGAAAAGAGTGTCTGTACATCTGGGTATAGTGCTTAGATTATCCACAAATACAAAGTTAGTTTTTAAAAGTCATATGATACATAGAGCACATAATCAGCAATAACCCAAATTTAGGTGAATAGATTTAACAATACAGTTTAGATAATAGAATCCGAATACTCGGGTACATCACTCATGAAAAGTTGTAAGGAGATTTGGTTGTGGAAAGCAAAATAAGTCAATGAGTAGAGATTGTCCCTCAGTATTTAGGAATTAGATTTGTTGTCCATTTGGAAAATATAATTATCTCACCCACCTTGTCTTTCTTGTATCTTTGGACTGACATGGCTACAACAACACTGCATGCAAACTCCTTTAAACTCCTTTGAAACTCCCAGTCTTAGAAGTAAAAAAATAAAAAGTTTATTAAATGTTTTTACAATGAAAATATCTGTGCAAAATTAGACTAATCAGCTAACTAAAGTTGTCACTGGATAAGTTCTTGTATAGCCCAGATGACATTTTATAAAGGAATGAAAAGGAGTACTGAAATAATGTTTGTTGTATTAATTTTGACATTGGCAAAATAAGAGATGTTGAAATTCCCTTTGTAATCACCTTTTTGTCCTTCTTCCAGACAGAAAGTCTTCATTCTTTAACCTTTAGTATAGTAAGCTGAGAGTGAAGAAGGACATGGTTTTAACAAAAGCTAAAAATTTGGGGCCAATGCCAGGGAATTTAGCCATTCATTTAAATAGGATCAGGACTGGCTTTTAGGGACTCTTTTGATCCAATAGACTAATCTGCTGTAATACAATGCTACCTTGAACTAACCAAACAGGAGTGTATAAATATTTTGTTTATTTGATGCACTTTCATCCACTAACATCCTATATTACTTTACTTTTACATGTGAGCCATATGGGAATAATACAATGTATAAATCTTTCCCTCAATTTCTTCTGAGGAAATCCTTTGTCAACAGTGTTTTTCTAACAGCAGGTGGGATACCTTTGCGTGCTTTTAACCCTGACATTTGGGGACTGAGTAAAAGAGAAATATCCACACATTAATGCCCGATTAATGCTGTCAAGTCCTTTTTACAGTCTTAACCGTTGATTTTTCAAAGCTGGTCTATTGGGAGATGATAGGTACTGGAAAGGTCATCAACACTGAGCCAACTTATCACTACACATGATATATGTGGGAAACTATGAGAAGTACTGTCAGCTCAGATAATTTCCTCTCCATGGCTATGTTTGCTTGGGCCACTAAATGGAGACCTGATGTTCATTACATCCTTCTTGAAATGGCTACTAGCACAGCTGATGGTGAGCCAGATGGTTCTGACTGAAAAAAATGGAGATCGAGGGCCAGATTTTCAAAAGAGCTCAGCTCCCATTTAAGTATCATTATTATTAATTGGAGATGCCAACTGTGGGGAACTTTTGAAAATCTGGCCACTACATTGAGGTGTCTAAATGAAATCTGAGCTCTTTTGAAAATCAGGGTCCTGCTGCAATATTCCTGTCACATGGACTGAATGGCTGGCTGAATTAGTTCAACGCTGATAAATGAAACTCACACTGAATATTAAAAATATCTTATTATTTAGTGCCACATGTGTTCTTTCATACAGGGCCAAGTCTTGGTTCTATTGAAGTCAGTGGCAAAACCCCAAATGTCAAATTACTTCAGTAACTTACTGGTGGTTAGCCCAGAGTGAATACGTGTGTCGTATTTATAGGATGTATGGAAACTCTAGACCCTTCAGACTTTATTCATAATACCCAGGTAGGTTGCTGTATAATTTCTGAAAGTGATATGGTGACTGATTAAGCACTAGAATTGCCTTGTCTGTATTACTGATTTACTAGGCTTAATATTTAAGGAACGTTGTGCTGTCAGAAGTAGAAAGTGTATCTTTATGTGTTGTAATGGTGTATTATATCCTCATTTAGAGAGGAGAGGAGGCTGTAGCAATCTGGGAAGAGAGGGGGAAAGTTTTAAATTGATTCTTTTCCTTGGGCAAAGAGAAGGAGAGGGAGGTTTGGCTGGTCACAAAAAGAGAAGAGTGTGAAACAGAAAAACAGTTGCAGGGCCTGGATTAACAGAGATGAGGAATTGAGTCCAAGGGCCTGGAGCAGAAAGCCACAGCTGGGACAAGCCTGGAACAGAAAGCAGTTCAGAGGATAATGCTATAAAATTACATAGTAGATACGTGTTTGAGCATAAACAGTGTTTCTTGGTGGTTACACTAAATTCCATGGCTTTCCAGTCCATTTCTTTACAGTACCCAGCTGGCTCCCATTTCTTGTCATGCCAGAAATGGACCATGTCTGTGGAACAGGGAGTCTTGCTGATAAATTTCTCTCTACAAAAAGAGTGAACAGATTTTCAATCGGAATTATTTTCGATTAAGGAACAATAAAGAAAAAAGGTTAATCTCCATGAGAGATTCGCACAGTTTGACCGTGTGTGTCTCTTCAGTAACAATCTGAACAGAAATGAGAAAAACTGGCTGTCAATCTCAGTAGAGCTCTTCAGAAATGTCAGCATCACACATCAGTTCTTAACCAGCTCTTAAAGATTTAAAGTTGTAGTACACCCAAACAATTTTAACTTCAAAACTTAACAGCACACTCGGTTTCAATTCAACTGAAAACAATAGTATTCAATGTGATTTAAGTGTCATTGTGTGTGTGCTAAGTATTACTAAACATGAATACACTTTTTAAAAAACATACTTATTTCTTGGCCAAATTCCTTTTTTTTTCTGATTCTTCTGAAACAGATGTATTCAGAAGCAATTTCTCCTTTTCTTCAAACACTGTTACATTTGGAGTCTGATAGGATCAATTTGATCTCCACTTCTCTTCACCAGGGGCAAAGACATGAAGGATCTGAGATGGACCTTGTCAAATAGCTTAAGCCCAAAGTTTGGCCTAATTTAAAGATGATAGAATACAGTTGGCAATGCTCATCAGATTAATTACTAGTCTAATAGGTTATACTGGCTGTAGAATGACTGTGCCTAACAGGGTACAAAATATGAGCGAGGCCAAACAGCAAAAATTAAGATGTTTATACACCAATGCGAGGAGCCTAGGTAACAAAATGGAGGAACTAGAGCTACTGGTGCAGGAAGTGAAACCAGATATTCTAGGGATAACAGAAACATGGTGGAATAGTAGTCATGACTGGACTACAGGTATTGAAGGGTACGTGCTATTTAGGAAAGACAGAAACAAAGGTAAAGGGGGTGGAGTAGCATTGTATATCAATGATGAGGTAGAATGTAAAGAAATAAGAAGCGATGCAATGGACAAGACAGAGTCCGTCTGGGCAAAAATTACATTGGGGAAGAAAACTAGTAAAGCCTCTCCTACGATAGTGCTTGGGGTGTGCTATAGACCTCCAGGATCTAATTTGGATATGGATAGAGCCCTTTTTAATGTCTTTAATAAAGTAAATACTAATGGAAACTGCGTGATCATGGGAGACCTTAACTTCCCAGATATAGACTGGAGGACCAGTGCTAGTAATAATAATAGGGCTCAGATTTTCCTAGATGCGATAGCTGATGGATTCCTTCATCAAGTAGTTGCTGAACCGACTAGAGGGGATGCCATTTTAGATTTAATTTTGGTGAGTAGCGAGGACCTCATAGAAGAAATGGTTGTAGGGGACAATCTTGGCTCAAGTGATCATGAGCTAATTCAGTTCAAACTAAATGGAAAGATTAACAAAAATAAATCTGCAACTAGGGTTTTTGATTTCAAAAGGGCGACTTTCAAAAATTAAGGAAATTAGTTAGGGAAGTAGATTGGACTGAAGAACTTATGGATCTAAAGGTAGAGGAGGCCTGGGATTACTTTAAATCAAAACTGCAGAAGCTATCAGAAGCCTGTATCCCAAGAAAGGGGAAAAAATTCATAGGAATGAGTTGTAGACCAAGCTGGATGAGCAAGCATCTTAGAGAGGTGATTAAGAAGAAGCAGAAAGCATACAGGGAGTGGAAGATGGGAGGGATCAGCAAGGAAAGTTACCTAATTGAGGTCAGAACATGTAGGGATAAAGTGAGACAGGCTAAAAGTCGAGTAGAGTTGGACCTTGCAAAGGGAATTAAAACCAATAGTAAAAGGTTCTATAGCCATATAAATAAGAAGAAAACTAAGAAAGAAGTGGGGCCGCTTAACACTGAGGATGGAGTGGAGGTTAAAGATAATCTAGGCATGGCCCAATATCTAAACAAATACTTTGCCTCAGTCTTTAATAAGGCTAAAGAGCATCTTGGGGATAATGGTAGCATGACAAATGGGAATGAGGATATAGAGGTAGATATTACCATATCTGAGGTAGAAGCAAAACTGAAACAGCTTAATGGGACTAAATCGGGGGACCCAGATAATCTTCATCCAAGAATATTAAAGGAATTGGCACCTGAAATTGCAAGCCCATTAGCAAGAATTTTTAATGAATCTGTAAACTCAGGAGTAGTACTGAATGATTGGAGAATTGCTAATATAGTTCCTATTTTTAAGAAAGGAAAAAAAAGTGATCCAGGTAACTACAGGCCAGTTAGTTTGACATCTGTAGTATGCAAGGTCCTGGAAAAAATTTTGAAGGAGAAATTAGTTAAGGACATTGAAGTCAATGGTAAATGGGACAAAATACAACATGGTTTTACAAAAGGTAGATCGTGCCAAATCAACCTAATCTCCTTTTTTGAAAAGGTAACAGATTTTTTAGATAAAGGGAATGCAGTGGATCTAATTTACCTAGATTTCAGTGAGGCATTTGATACCGTGCCACATGGGGAATTATTAGTTAAATTGGAGAAGATGGGGATCAATATGAACATCAAAAGGTGGATAAGGAATTGGTTAAAGGGGAGACTGCAACGGGTCCTACTGAAAGGCGAACTGTCAGATTGGAGGGAGGTTACCAGTGGAGTTCCTCAGGGATTGGTTTTGCGACCAATCTTATTTAATCTTTTTGTTACTGACCTTGGCACAAAAAGTGGGAGTGTGCTAATAAAGTTTGCAGATGATACAAAGCTGGGAGGTATTGCCAATTCGGAGAAGGATCGGGATACTATACAGGAGGATCTGGATTACCTTGTAAACTGGAGTAATAGTAATAGGATGAAATTTAATAGTGAGAAGTGTAAGGTTATGCATTTAGGGATTAATAACAAGAATTTTAGTTATAAATTAGGGACGCATCATTAGAAGTAACAGAAGAGGAGAAGGACCTTGGAGTATTGGTTGATCATAGGATGACTATGAGCTGCCAATGTGATATGGCTGTGAAAAAAGCTAATGCAGTTTTGGGATGCATCAGGAGAGGCATTTCCAGTAGGGATAAGGAGGTTTTAGTACCGTTATACAAGGCACTGGTGAGACCTCACCTAGAATACTGTGTGCAGTTCTGGTCTCCCATGTTTAAAAAGGATGAATTCAAACTGGAGCAGGTACAGAGAAGGGCTACTAGGATGATCCGAGGAATGGAAAGCTTGTCTTATGAAAGGAGACTTAAGGAGCTTGGCTTGTTTAGCCTAACTAAAAGAAGGTTGAGGGGAGATATGATTGCTCTCTATAAATATATCAGAGGGATAAATACAGGAGAGGGAGAGAAATTATTTCAGCTCAGCACCAATGTGGACACAAGAACAAATGGGTATAAACTGGCCACCAGGAAGTTTAGACTTGAAATCAGACGAAGGTTTTTAACCATCAGAGGAGTGAAGTTTTGGAATAGCCTTCCAAGGGAAGCAGTGGGGGCAAAAGATCTATCTGGTTTTAAGATTCTACTTGATAAGTTTATGGAGGAGATGGTATGATGGGATAATGGGATTTTGGTAAGTAATTGATCTTTAAATATTCAGGGTAAATAGGCCAAATCCCCTGAGATGGGATATTAGATGGATGGGATCTGAGTTACCCAGGAAAGAATTTTCTGTAGTTTCTGGCTGGTGAATCTTGCCCTTATGCTCAGGGTTTAGCTGATTGCCATATTTGGAGTCGGGAAGGAATTTTCTTCCAGGGCAGATTGGAGAGGCCCTGGGGGTTTTTCGCCTTCCTCTGTAGCATGGGGCATGGTTGACTTGAGGGAGGCTTCTCTGCTCCTTGAAGTCTTTGAACCATGATTTAAGGACTTCAATAGCTCAGACATGGGTGAGGTTTTTCATAGGAGTGGGTGGGTGAGATTTTGTGGCCTGTGCTGTGCAGGAGGTCGGACTAGATGATCAGAATGGTCCCTTCTGACCTTAGTATCTATGAATCTATGAATTTATCTTTTTATTTAAATACACTACTTTGCCCTGAAGAATTAAAACAAAACAACAGTTGCCATAGTTTGTAAAGGACTCTACAATATTTTTCAGAGTAGCAGCCGTGTTGGTCTGTATTCGCAAGAAGAAAAGGAGTACTTGTGGCACCTTAGAGACTAACAAATTTATTAGAGCATAAGCTTTCGTGAGCTACAGCTCACTTCATCGGATGCATTTGGTGGAAAATGCATCCGATGAAGTGAGCTGTAGCTCAGGAAAGCTTATGCTCTAATAAATTTGTTAGTCTCTAAGGTGCCACAAGTACTCCTTTTCTTTTTACAATATTTTTGGTTATTTATGCTCTGCTGCTTCTACAAAGGCAGCTAACCAGCCATCAGAGGGTGCAAAAGAAAACAAATATATTCTGTCCCTGGAGATGTGCAGCCATAATCAATGATACTGATAAAAACAAACAAGGAACTTAAAGGCGATGAAAGGTAGCAATCTTGAGAGCTCTGCTAAAGAAAGACTACGTGCCAGAAGCCTTTTGTGGTAAAGGCTAAATAATTTTGTCTTGGATTATAGAATTTGTATTAAGGCTTGATCCTTTACATTAGAATTTAGTATTAAATCTTTTACTTTGCCCATATTTCGTATGGTTCTGAAATATTTGGCTCACAATACAACTATGGAGGAGCCATTGGTATTTAATTAGAAATAACATCCATAATGCAATGCTAGCAAACCACACATTATTTAAAAAGAAGCCCTCAGAGTCCTAACAGTCCAATACAACCAACAAGATTTAGGACATACTACTGGTAAAACATGGACGGTCTGCAATCTCTAGGAAAGCATGTACCGCCTCTCCCAGTCTCCTGTTTCCTTACCGACAATAATCTATCACCACTTTTAGTGTGTCCTTACTTAGTTTATTGTAAGCTCCTTGAGGTAGAGGCCATGGTTTTTATGGAGCCGTAAAGCATCTGATGGATGGTGCTATTACTCCTGGGGCATTCTGTGCCAAAAAATTACAAATTCTGCACACAATATTCTAAAAGTCTGCAGATTTTATTTGTCAAAAGAATACTACATAATCATGCCAGTTTCAATTATTCTGGTAATTTATTTCAAAATATCTGCCAGCAAGTATGTCTGTAACAATGCAGAAACACACAAATTTTCCCCCAGGAATAGAGAGTTAAAGAAACCCCTGTGACAAGCCCATTCCTGTTCTCTGCCCACCCTGAGACCAGCTGTGGGGACAGACACCCATAATTCCCCCCCCATCTGAGCTAGAACAGGGACTGTACCGGATAGAAAGGAGTCTAGTCTGTGAAAGAAGCTTATTGGAACATTTTTGAGGGTGAGATTTCATCTGTATTCAGTTTCCTACTGTATTAGGCTTAGACTTGCATGTTTTGTTTTATTTTGCTTGGTAACTTACTTTGTTCTATCTGTTATTACTTGGAACCACTTAAATCCTACTTTTTATACTTAATAAAATGATTTTTTGCTTATTAATTGAACCCAAAGTTAGTGACTAATACCTGGAGGAGCAAACAGCTGTGCATATCTTTCTATCAGTGTTGTAGAGGGTGGACAATTTATGAGTTTACCCTGTATAAGCTTTATACAGAGTAAAACGGATTTATTTGGGGTTTGGATCCCATTGGAAACTGGGTATCTGGGTGCTAAAGACAGGAGCACTTCTTAAACTGTTTTCAGTTAAGTCTGCAGCTTTTGGGGGATGTAGTTCAGTCCTGGGTCTGTGTTTGCAGCAGGCTAGTGTGTCTGGCTCAACAAGACAGGGCACTGAAGTCCCAAGCTGGCAGGGAAAACAGGCTCAGAGGTAGTCTCAGCACATCAGGTGGCAGTCCCAAGGGGGTTTCTGGGCCCCAACCCATCACAAGACCACTCACATGTTTTAAATTAAGCATGTGCTTACATACTGGATAGTTCTCTGAAATGCAGTCTGATGGTAACAATTTGTTGAAATGGCCTACAGTCAGATTAGGGTATTACAGGCTCCATATTGTTATTTATTTAGATTTATATTACATTGGAAAGAAGAGTACCCATCCCAGACTCCGGGCATTCTTGCCATTCATTTAAAATATACAATCAAATAAATAGACTCCCCCAGTAACTCTCAGTGCATTGTACCCAAGCAGCAGAAAACTGAAACCTAAATTTAAGCCAGTCACCATTCTTTCAGCCATGCAATCCTACTTCTAGATACTACTTTCTTGTCTGATACGTTCCAGATTGCCTGATATTGTATTAAAATGAAGAACGGCCATACTAGGTCAGATCAATGGTCCATCTAGCCCAGTATCCTTTCTTCCAACAGTAGCCAGTGCCATATGCTTCAGAGGGAATGAACAGAACAGGGCAATTTATTGAGCGATCCAATCCCTATCATCTAGTCCCAGCTTCTGGCAGTGAAAGATTTAGGGATACTCAGAGCATGGGGTTACACCCCCGACCATGTTGGCTAATAGCCATTGATGGATCTATCCTCTATGAACTTATCTAATTCTTGTTTGGCCTTCACAAAAACCCCTGGCAATGAGTTCCACAGATTGAAGGTGCATTGGATAAAGAAGTACTTCCTTTAGTTTGTTTTAAACCTGCTGCCTATTAATCATTGGGTGACCCCTAGTTCTTGTGTTATGTGAAGCAGTAAATAACACAACCCTATTCACTTTCTCCACACCATTCATGATTTTATAGGCCTCTATTCATATCCCACCTTAGTTGTCTCTTTTCTAAACTGAAAAGTTCCAGTCTATTTAATCTCTCCTCCATACCGATAATCATTTTTGTTCCCCTTCTCTGTATCATTTTCCAATTCTAATATACCTTTTTTGAGATGGGGTGACCAGAACTGCACACAGTAGTCAAAGTGTGGGTGTATCATGGATTAATATAGTGGCCAACCTGTGTTATGTTAAGGAACTAATTCATCTAGTTCTCCTTTTTTCCCCCATTTCTGTTTGGTAGAAATTTCTCTGTAGGGATTCACTTCTCGCTATTAACCTGCTTTTTTCAGATTCTCTATAAATGACAAATTGATACTGGGACACTCACAGAAATGATCAAATGAAATTAGCAAAGGGCAGAGAAGCACAAACCTAAAATGAAAGTAATAACCAAAGAAGTAAGTCACACAAAGTGGAGCCATGCCATTTGTGAAATCCAAGAGTGTGCAGACACATTAATTCACGCCCAAATTCAGCAAAGTGCTTAACTGTGAGCTTACATGCTTTGCTGAACTGGTGCCTAAATCAGGGTTCTCAAAGCAAGAGCCACCTCCTTGGGAAAGTGCTGAGATGTTGAAATATGTTACTTTCATAATTGCTTCCTGCCTCAGTGCATCTCTTGCACTCACAAGGTCATGGTGACCTGGACACAAGGCTTACAAGGAGATCAATAATTCACAGATGAAGCTGACACTCCGTTCTTAATTTACATTGTAACTTTCTTTCCTTTTGTACGGAGTAAAGGATACAGCCTTATCTTGGGAATTCCCTGACTTTTGTCGGTTTGTACCACCACTTGAATGTTTTTTTTTAACCTAATTTCTTTTATCTGCAAGCATTTATGTCTTAAGCCTTTATCCTAAAGTGTCTCTATCCACTTTAGTGCTCCAGATAATGCTGAGTTATGTTCAAACAGCCGCTCCAAGGACAGGAAATCAATCTCTCCCCTTTTCCTTTTGCTTGATCTCTCGCTGTGGATGATGGGGATGTGTGTGTGATGTTACTGACAGACATCAGGATGACATCCATTAATAGGTTAAGGGGAATCTCACCCTTCATTCCTAGGAATCTGAGTTTTCTGTGGGAGTTTTATTTATTCCAGGCAGGGGAGGAGGGGAATGAAACAAGGGACAGTCCAAATCTTCCCATAAATCTGTGTTTATAGATTTCATTTGACAAGGATGCTAAATAAGGATCAGATTCTCTCACCCTTACTCATGCTGAGCATTGCCTTGAGCAGTCCCATTAATTTCAGCAGGGTAAAGTGGCAAAATCTGGCTCTAAATCCAGAAGCCTGGAGATGCATCTCAGAGGCTCAGACAGCTTTAGAATATGTTAGATATGTGAACTGGGAGATGGGAGTGATTAAAGTGGATTAAAAACTCACATGGAAATGTCCCCTGGACATAGAATTTCTCCTAGATGGACCTGCCCTTTGCAGACATCATTGATGATGCACGAAAAAAGAGATAAAGTGAGTGTCAAGCTCTGATAGAGAAACAAGGAGGAAAAAGAAAAAACAGTGGACCAGATGACTTATTCTGAGTCATGTGCGGAAGCAAAGGAACAGAGACTTGGCAGGAAGGACCTGGAATTAGGATAAAAAGGGAAGTACTGCATGCTCCCACAGAGCCTCCACAAGAGAAATATGTGACAGGGCTTTATATGAGACTAGGGAGAGAAGCTTAGTCTGGCCAGAGGGGAAGTTACTGCTATATACACTATGATCCTTGGGAAACCCACATATATTAATACTGGAAAGTCCACAGATGGTAGTGCTGCTGTGACCTCTGAAGCTCTTTCCCCCTAAGCAGCTGGTACCATTGGGGTGCTGATATTCTGCAGGATCGTATGTGTCAGCTGCTTCAATGCTTCAAGACCATTGCCAGTGTGCCGTGATGGCTCTTCCCTGATGTATCCATCATTCCAAAGGTGGGAGGCATTTGGAAGGTTAAGAGCATCCTTCAGTACCTCATAGATGCTAGTACATATAATATCACCTTGGAAATACCTGGAAATGGTGCCAGTGAAGGAGACTCCTTAGCTCCATAGGGGCGGAGTCATTTGAAACTGGAAAACTGGATTTTTTCATTTTGAAAATGTAAAAATGGACTGTTATGACAACTTCAGAACCTATTTTTTCAAAAATGTTTCAAGTCAAGAAACTAATTGAATCTAAGCATTTTGCACAAAAAGTTTCAGTTTCAACAAATTGACAGTTTTCATAAAAAAAAATCCTGATCAGTTCTAGGTATTATTCCTGAAGCAGGCAGCAGGCTTCCAGTGCTCCAGGAGCTCAGAGGAAGACCAATCACTGTATCACCTTGAAAGGGGTTGAAGCATTCACTTTCCAGCCAGCTCTAATGGTCAGAGTAAAGGGAGTGGAAGGGAAGCAAACAGGTCTATGTTCTCTTCTCTTTACCACTTTGGAGAAACTATTGGTAGCAGGAGCACTAACCTTGCATTGTTCTTGAGCTCAGGAGAGTACAAGAACCACACTGAGCTTGGTCCTTGTGTCCATGTGCTCCTTGTCACCCACACACCCATTTGGGACTAGATATAACCAGCTTCCTACCCTACAAATTCTCACACCTGATCTTGCTGACCTAGCTTTATAAGGTTGTATGTAACTCACAGATAAGGTGATGCTCCATCTCCAATTTACCCTGGGCTTTTTGTTTCTTTATTTGTCAAAAAGAATGGGTACTGGATAGTAAAATTGAATGAACTGTTCTTCTAGAGCCAGGACAGTGCATATGCTTCATTTAATGCGATGTCATCCACAGTCGGATGTTTAGGAGTTAAATCGTGCACTGAACAGAATATTTATCACAATGAAAATGGAATCAGATTGTTCATTTTCTGGCAGAAAGAAGGAAGACTTATGGCTCTCTTCCAAAGAGTCCGCCCTGTAATCTATTTGGATAAAGGGAAGCCAACAAATTAGCTTGAGCAACTTTGTGTAAAAATTATGGTCTAACTGCTCAACTCCTGTGTCCTTGTTATAATGAATCTTTCTGCTCTTAAAAGAGCTATTCTACATGGAGTTTAGCTCTTGTATTAGCTCAACTCTTATCATTTCTATAGTTCTTCTGTGTGTGGGCTGCTCAAACTGTATTATTATAGTGTACAGGAACTGGATAGTATATCATTCAATAGTTTGGGAGCCCTCTAGGGGACCTTCCCTGTCTTCTAGCGCAGATGCCACCAGACCCTAAGAGAGCAACAGTATATATATGTAGCTAGGCCTTGTGTGTTTGTATATTGTGCCTGTGAGGTTTCTTTATATCATTAGTGTTTTGTTGAGAGGAGCAAAGACATAGCAATTACTAAAGGCAAAATCTTGTCTCTGGTGCAAGGCCGGAGTAACTGGGGCTCTGCAGTAGGGAGGTCTGCAGGATTTGGGGGAAGTGGGAAATAATTCTCCAGACTCCATGGCCACTATTGTCAGAGCTACAGTAGCTTTCCTGCTATCACATGCTCCCTTTGTTGGCGTATTCAGTGACCCTATTCTGTTTATCCCACTGTCTGTTGGGGAGTAGGGAACTCCCATAAAACACAGCTGCATGTCATGCCTGGGGTCTAGGAATCCTGTCCTCTGTGCCATCATGTGCAATAGAACCATACCTTTCAAGCTGTGCCTAAAGGCCATGAGCTCACAGAAGGTATCTGTGTGAGAAAGTCAGAGGATGTGTGTCAAGGTTGCTTCCCCACTCTGAACTCTGGGGTACAGATGTGGGGACCCGCATGAAAGACCTTTTAAGCTTATTTCTACCAACTGAGGTTAAAGACTTCCCCAAGGCACAAAATCTTTGCTCTTGGACTAGGGTATGTTGCCACCACCAAGCGCTTTAACAAAGAACCAGGGAAAAGGACCACTTGGAGTTCCTCTTTCCCCAGCAATCCCCCCAAGCCCTTACAACCCCTTTCCTGGGGAGGCTTAAGAATAAACAAGTTGAGCACAGACCAGCTTGGGTTTCTTAGGACCCTAAAAACCCAATCAGATTCTTAAAAAACAGAACTTTATTAGAAGAACAACACAAAGATAAAAGAAAACACTCTGTAAGATTAGAATGGAAGATAATCTCACAGGCAGTCAGATTCAAAACATAGAGAATCCCTCTAGGCAAAACCTTAAGTTACAAAAAGACACTAAAACAGGAATACACATTCCCTCCAGCACAGCGAATTTATAAGCCAAAACGAAGAAAACCTAACGCATTTTCTAGCTAGATTAGTTACTAACTTTACAGGAGTTGGAGGGCTTGCATCTTTGATCTGTTCCTGGCAAAAGTATCACACAGACAGAGGAAAAGCCTTTTCCCCCCCCCCTCCAGATCTGAAAGTATCTTGTCCCCTCATTGGTCATTTTGGGTCAGGTGCCACCAAGGTTACCTTTACAGGTGAAAAGATTTTGCCTCTGGCCAGGAGGGATTTTATAATACTATATACAGAAAGGTGGTTACCTTTCCCTTTATATTTATGAGAATGTGCATCTTAAATAGCAGTAATAATGGGAGAGATTTTTATGAGCACTGAAACTGGTGAATTACTGTAACTTTGCATTAGTTTCTCTGATACATCCTGTGGCATGAGCTGAAATTATATTAATGTGTTAAAAGTTGTTTGGGAGGTGTGGGAGTCCTTATTCCCTTTCAAAATGGGGAAACATCCCTTGATATAAAATTTCATGACATAAACTAGTAAAAACGAAATTATTCAGTTGCCAAAACCTATTTTGCTTATGAAAGTAAATGGAAGAACACTTTATTTATTTTAAAAATAAAGAGTACTTGTGGCACCTTAGAGACTAACAAATTTATTTGAGCATAAGCTTTCATGAGCTACAGCTCACTTCATTGGATGCATTCAGTGGAAAATAGAGTTGGGAGATTTATATACATAGAGAACATGAAACAATGGCTGTTAACTCTGAAACCTTTATTTATTTAGACATTTTGATGTAAACATATTACATCCCGAAGAGGAGAGACAGTATATCTAATAAAAATTTGTGGATGACACAACGTTGGGTAGTATTGCCAATACGGAGGAGGACCAGAATATCATACAAAATAATCTGGATGACCTGTAAACTGGATAAATAGAAATAGGATGAAATTTAATAGTGCAAAGTGCAAATGTATGCATTTAGGGACTAACAACAAGACTTTTTGCTGTAAACTGGGGATGTATCAGCTGGAAGTGACAGAGGAGGAGAAAGACCTGGATGTATTGGTTGATCACAGGATGACTATGGGCTGCCAATATGATGAGTCTATGAAAAAGGTTAATAAAGTCCTAGGATGCATCAGGCGAGGTATTTCTGGTAGAGACAGGGAAGTCTTAGTATCATTACACAAGGCACTGGTGAGACCTCATCTGGAATACTGTGGGCAGTTCTGGTCTCCCCTGTTTAAGAAATATGAATTCAAACTGGAACAGGTGCAGAGATGGGCTACTAGATCTGAGGAATGGAGAACCTACTGTATGAGAGAAGACTCAAAGAGCTTGTCTTGTTTAGCCCAACTAAAGGAAGGCTGAGGGGAGATATGATTTCTCTCTATAAATACATCAGAAGGATAAATACCAAGGAGGGAGAGGAGTTATGTAAGTTAAGCATCAATCTGGACACAAGAAGAAATGGATATAAACTGGCCATCAACAAGTTTATGCTTGAAATTAGATGAAGGTTTCTAACCATGAGAGGAGTGAAGCCCTGAAACAGCCTCCCAAGGGTAGCAGTGGGATTAAAAAAAACCTAACTGTCTTAAAGACTGAGCTCTATAAGGTTATGGAGGGTATGGTATGATGACATTGCCTACAGTGGCATGTAGCTGATCTGTGATGGCTAGCAGCAAATATCTCCAATGGCTGGTGATGGGACACTAGCTGGGGAGGGCTCTGAGTTACTCCAGAGAATTCTTTCCCAGGTGTCTGCTGGTGGGTCTTGCCCACATGATCAGGGATTAACTGACTGCTGTATTGGGTTTGGGAACGAATTTCCCCCTGGGTCAGATTGGCAGAGGTCCTGGTTTATTTTTTTTGTTTTTTTTTTTAATAAACCTTCCTGTGCAGCATGGGGCATGGGTCACTTGCAGGTTTAAACTAGTCTAAATGGTGAATTCTTTGTAACCTGAACTCTTTAAACCATGATTTGAGGACCTCAGTAACTCAGCCAGAGGTTAGGGGTCTATTACAGAAGTGGGTAGGTGAGGTTCTGTGTCTTGCAATGTGCAGGAGGTCAGACTAGATGATCATGATGGTCCCTTCTGACCTTAAAGTCTATGAGATTATGAATTTATATGTTGAATTGTTGGCAGACAAACAGCTTTAGGTACAACTGGCTGAAATTTTCTGTCAGATCTGTTTGATTAAACATAATTTTTCACAAAAGTTGGTTTTATAGCAACAACAAAGTATTGTTTACACCAAACACAATCACCTGGAAACCAAAAATGTTTTGAATTTTTGGTCAAAAACTGAAATATGTTGCCGCAGTTCCTCATGGGAGTTGGTTGCCTCACATTCCCTTTCTCCTCTGGGCTGGGCTCCTCTGCTGGATTTAATCTCTTATGATTCACTGCCTCCCTCCATACTGTAAGCCTATATATTCTGTGGAGGACTCCCATCAAAATACAGAACAGGGCCAACCAAACTCAGTTTGTGAGATCAAAAAGGTTGAACAGTGACAGGCCAAATGATCTGCCCTCTTGTAACATTCCATCTTATTTCATTGATCCCAATTTCAGCCCAGTCCAGTCACAATCTATAGCTTTTACACTGTGGGTAGCATAGATTGAATTTTACTCTGCAGCTCAGAAGAGTTACTTGTTAAATCATAGTCCTGTCAGGTGTTAGTCAAAATATTAATATACCTGTTCTCATTAGAGGCCTGATACTGAAAATATGAATACTTGCACATGACTAGTCCTTACTCATTGACATTAATAAAAAAGAAAAGGAGTACTTGTGGCACCTTAGAGACTAACAAAGTTATTTGAGCATAAGCTTTCGTGAGCTACAGCTCACTTCATCGGATGCATTCGGTAGAAAATACAGTGGGGAGATTTATATACACACACAGAGAACATGAAAAAATGGGTTTTATCATATACACTGTAAGGAGAGTGATCACTTAAGATGAGCTATTACCAGCAGGAAGGAGTGGGGGAAGGAGGAAAACCTTTTGTGGTGATAATCAAGGTGGGCCATTTCCAGCAGTTAACAAGAAAGTCTGAGGAACAGTGGGGGGTGGGTGGGGGGAGTGACTACTCACATGGATAATGCTTTGCAAGTTTGCATCCTTAAGCTCAATCCTGTTGTTTTCAGCGTTCATAATCGTATTTAGCAAATATGTCTATTGCTAACTCAGGTTTGCTAACTGCTTTTTTAGCTATTTCACCTTTGTAATTAAGAAGATACTGTCTTACAGGATTGAGATCAGGAGTCTATTAAATCCACTATGCACAATCATTCCTCACTTGAAATTGACTGGTAACATTTATGGCTGCTCTTGGCTGTATTATCATACCCACTGATTGTCTTTTCATCTTTGTATTGTAGGTTGATGGACTTCACAGCTGTTTTAAGTACAGTATATATTTTTCTTGGTCTTTGTTCAGAGTTGCTTTAGGTCTTGTGAAACACTGATTTCCAGCTGGGAACAAAACCAGTTTCAAATGTCTGCAGCAGACAGCTCAGGATGCAGTTTAATTAGTCTACTTTGATCTTCTGTGTGGTGGCTGATGATTTACTAGAGTTTGCAATCTAGTGAGTCAATTATATTTCACGGTCATTACGACAGCATCCTTTGAGCTTGAGATATCATTAAAATAAGAGATTTAAAATGGGAATTTGTGGGGCTCAGAAGCCGAGATGATGTAACATTATATCCAAAAGGGTATAATAAAAGAGAGCTTCATAATCAAAGTATAGCGTGAAATCCTTGTCCCATTGAAGTTAGTGGCAAAAGTCCCATTGACTTCACTGGAATCAGGATTTTACTTATAAGCAGTAAAAAAGCAAAGTAACTTGATAGATATTCTGATGGATGCAAGATGCTTTAGGGAAAATTATCATGTTTATCATTTGGTGACATCATTGCTACAACATGTATGATTAAAGATATCTATAGTTACAGTCTAGAAAGTAAATCCTCACATGGGTTGGCTTCACTGATTACAAGCAGGAGGCCAAGATGTCCATTGGACGTATTCAGGTATATAAAATAAATCCTCCATAATCTCTTCTGTCCTGTTCTTCTAGAAGCATTTTAAGTATGTGATTTCTATGGTGAGTCCAGCACTCCATAACTCTCTCTCTCTTTTCTGTCTTTGGTACTTACTTTAATCTAAAATGCTCCTTTTCCAGTTGAGATCCATGGGACCCACAGAGTTACTTCTGCATACATCCCAACATTTCAAGTGGCTAAAGCGGGACATAGCACCACTCAAGTTTGGCCTATTTGCCCCTCTGTAGATGAGGTGGATTGGTGAAATTTGATTGGTATTGAAACCTAGCACATGGGATCACAATGCCTCTCAAATTTGGCCCAGCTACCCTTTTGTAGATGGAGACAGAGGGGTGGCCAGGCCAAACCTTAGTGGTGCTGTGACCCCATGTACTAAGTCGCAATACCACTCAGTTTGGGGGCCCTCTCAAATTGACGCTGATGTCAAACTGTCCTTCAGTGGGGACAAAGGAACTGGGGAGGGGGTCAAAGTGGGGTACTTACAAGACACCTGCGACTGTTGGGAGGTATGCTTCTGTCAGAATGGAGGAGCATCTATGGGTCTTCAAACAAAATGATACTTCCTATCAGTGGTAGTCCAGTTCTGAATTTTTCTGAAAAAGAGAATCTCTCTACACCCCATTAAGCTGCTTCACATTTCTACCATGGTTCCTTTGGTATGAATTCAAGCACAGTCCAGGTTAAGGACAACAGCAAAATCAGAGGGGTAGCAAACATTCAAGACAGCACCAAACTACAAAGTGACCTAGAAATATTAGTGTAGTGGAGGTACATGTAATAAGAAAAGGAGGACTTGTGGCACCTTAGAGACCAACAAATTTATTTGAGCATAAGCTTTCGTGAGCTACAGCTCACTTCATCGGATGCATTCAGTGGAAAATACAGTGGGGAGATTTATATACACAGAGTCTGTGTATATAAATCTCCCCACTGTATTTTCCACTGAATGCATCCGATGAAGTGAGCTGTAGCTCACGAAAGCTTATGCTCAAATAAATTTGTTGGTCTCTAAGGTGCCACAAGTCCTCCTTTTCTTTTTGTGGATACAGACTAACACGGCTGCTACTCTGAAACCTGTAATAAGGAATAGTTTGGTATCAACAAATGTAATGCCCTATCTGAATTATGCCTTTATTTACACCTTGTGCAATCCCATTGGAGTGAGTGGGATTACACAGAGCATAAGTGAGGGTAGAATATAGCTCAGATGAAGGATATAAACATCACAGTTACAAAATAATGGGGACATAACTATGCAAACACTAATGTCACGTTAAAGTGCATTGATTTACCCTTTCTCTAATATTACTTTTTCAGTGTAACCAAATATTATAGCTTTTCCAGAGAAGATGAAGAATTGGGAGTGGAAGGTTGGGAAGAAGAGTTGGCCTAGGCACTGCTCTTGGGTTTATTCAGTGGCCTGCCACATGAAGAAGTCTGACAACATCTGATAACCAAGGGTGAGAGTTCCCCTTTGCTAACCAAGGATAATAAGAAAATGTGCCTGATCAGGATCCACTGCTTCAATTTTAGGGCCCTATTCAGCAGAGCACATAAGCACACACTTTAAGTGCTGTGCTGAACTGGATGCACTGTGAGGCATTCAGTGTCCCTAAGGCTGCTGCTGCTGGATCCATTGGCTTAAGAGTCACCACACCAGCAGTCTGTGGCTCTCTCTGCTTGTGATGGGGTTTGTGCCCCACACCCATCGCGGGAGGGTTAATATGGGCCCAGAGGCCAGTTAATCAGCCTGGGTGCAACCAGTGGCATATTAACGCCTAGGCCAACAAGGCCTAGGCCTAGGGCAGCCAATTTGCAGTGGCGAATTTATAATAGCAGCCAGAGGCTGCTTCCCCTGATGCCGGTTTGCGCCCTCCGCCCCCGCCCCAACTCCACCCCTTCCCCGCCCCCATTCCCCGCCCCCTCCCTGCCCCTATTGGTCCCCTTTCCCAGTTAGACCTGGCTATTTCTGTTCCCATCTCAGTGATTTCTGTCAGCTATTTTTAGTTTAAAAAAAAAAAGAGGAACATTTGGTGGGTGGAGATTGCTCTTCCTCCTCCTCATTTACTACTTATCAACTGTCAACTCACCAAGATGAACAACTACATTCAGGATGCTTGAAGAACCGGGTAGACACAAATGTTCCATTACTCATTGGTAATGGTGTGTTTTGTAGTCTCTCCTCCATTTCATTCTCTCCCTTGCTAGCTCAGTAATTAATGGCTTTGGGAGATTTAAGGCCAAAGATTTAATGGCCATGAAGAGTGAACTATCCTCTCACCCAGAGGTTTTCCTTCCAAGTCAGGGGGCTTGTTGACCCTGTTGGTCAAGTGGTGGTGTGGGCAAACCTTGCATTGCCACTGCCCATGGAGTAGAGCCAATAGTGCAATTTCCCTGTTAATTGGATTCACTTTTAAAAGGTTCTTTCATTTAAAAAAAACACAAACAAACCGAGGTGCTGCCTTAACTGCTTTTGATTAAACATATGAGGGGAATTCTCACTATGCAGAATTGCTGAGTGTGTGAGTAGCCATGGGTTAAATCCTCCCTAGGTAGACAGAAGCTGTTAGTCTCCTGTGCTAGTGACCCTTGGATAATGAGGTCGCCAGCAGATTTTGGAACCATATGTTTGTTTCTGCCCAGGTGCTTTGAGGATGTGTAGACATGTGTCAAGGATATGTCAAAGCTCACTGACACTCCCACAAGGCTAGAGTCTAACCCAAAGCCACCAGTTGCCACACACATCCCTTCCAAATATCTGAATTGTGTCTGTCTTAACTCTGAACGTTCTTGCTTCAGTGATTTTAGATAAAACTTTAATGTTATCTGCACATGTTTTTATGTTAACTTACTCCTATGAGTAAAATTCTGCTATTATTGCTGCTCTGTCCTTTTATAAATGCTCTGTAATTTAGAATTACTATTAAAATAGTAACTAATAATAGGTCTGATATAGTGATCTTCAGAGTATGCTGCCAAGCTCATCTTTTTGCATTTGAAGACAGGAGGAATTATCAGGATTGGGGATTGTTGGGTCAGCAGAGGGGGATTTTAGCTGTAGTGTTGCTAGTTTGCTTGTAGTGGGTTATATTGCACTGTAATGCTGCACTTTAGTTATGTTTGGGTATTAATTTCATTATATTTTTAGGTTATCTCATATGGACAGGCATCTTATTTAGTGTTTCAAAAGTACTCAAGCACTTAGAGCCAGATTTTCAAAGGTATGTAAGTCTCTAATGATGATGATAGGCACCTAGTAGGATCTTCAGACGTGCCTAGGCACCTAACTCCCATTGAAATCCATAGGACTTTATGTGTTTTGGGAAACTTCACCCATCACCCTCACTTTACAAACATGGAAACTGAAGGCCATGTTACAGGGTAAAGGCCCCAAACCTACTCAGCTGAAGTTGAAATAAATGGGAATATTGCCAGTGACTTGATTGGGAGCAGGATCTGGACTTCAGCAATTTGCCAAAATTCACTAGTAACTATTAGTCCACAATATCCCAATAATTATTCTCATTCTATGGTCCAATTATTCTTTGCAGTCTGGTAGTCTTTAGTGATATATTTAGCACCTAATTTAAATCCTGAAACACTTCTTTTTGTACCTGTATTCCTTTCCAGTCTTCATAATCTGTAGAGTTTTGCTGAATCTTTCTCTTCCAAGACTTGTTGCTAAATGCTGCCCAGTGATTAAAAGCTCTTGGGGTGAGGCTCTCTTTCAGCTGTTGTTCTACTCCAGCATAAACATAATGATTATTCTTTAAGTTAGACCTTGTGCTCTGCGCTTTCTCTCACTGTCTTGCTTCTGTTGGCTGAGTGCCTGAAATAATGAAGTCTGAGATCTCCTGCAAAGCAGAACTATATCTTATTTTAATAATCATAACTCATCATATTCTGGAGGATGGGGGGAACCCCTGAAGAACTGCTGGCATTAGGTATGGGTGTATTTTATAGATCCACTAGATTATGGAGGGAAAGATCTGAAGGTACAAGGAGAATGTGCAATTATGACATATGTGCTAGGTGACAAATTCCTGATACTGAGCATATATGGGTGGGATGGGAAAAAGAACGATGTCGTAAAATAAGGCGTAATTTTTTTTAATGGTATTTAAAACTGACAATTTAAAAATCAAGATGGGATATTGTTCTAAATGACCTGCTCCAGGAATTATTTGGGGGAAGTTCTATGGCACGTTACGCAGGTGGTCAGACTAGATGATCACAATGGTCTTGTCTGGCCTTGGGCAGGTATATAGACTGTACCATCTGTTAGGATAATTCCCTTCTACATCAGGCTCACTCCACAGATCAGTGCAGAAGGGTGAGTGGGGCCATGACACTTCCTTCTCTTGCTTTTGGGCACGGGGAAAGAGCAGTCCCTGCACTCCCATTAATGTAGGGACTGCTGTCATGGCTGAGGTGTTTGCAGACTGCACTATCCTTTATGATAGCACAGCCCGAACCTCCTTTTCACACCTGGCCCCCTGTACAAATTAATGCTGTGGCACTACCACAGGGGTTGGCAACCTGTGGCATGCATGCCAAAGGTAGCATGTGAGCCAATTTTTACGGCACGCTGCTGCCAGCCGGGGTCCTGGCCGCCGGCCCCGCTCAGCCCGCTGTCTGCCTGGGTGAACGGAACCCCAGGCCACCAGCGGGCTGAGCAGGGGCGGCGGCCGGGACCCTGGCTGGCAGGAGCCAGCGGATGGAACCTCAGACCAGCAGTAGGCTGAGCCACTCAGCCCGCTGCCGGTCTGGGGTTCTGTCTGCCGGCCCCGCTCAGCCCGCTGACAGTCTGGCGTTCCGGCCGCCGGCCCCTTGCCAGCCAGGTCTCAGCCGCTGGCCCCGCTCAGCCCACTGCCAGCCTGAGTGAACGGAACAACTGGCTGGCATTGGGATGAGCAGGTCCCACAGCCGAGATCCTGGCTGACAGGAGCTGGCGGGACCCCAGACTGGCAGCGGGTGAGCTGCTGCCGATCTGCAGTTCTGTCCACCACCCAGCTCAGCCTGCTGACAGTCTGGGGTTCCGGCCGCCGGCCCCTTGCCAGCCAGGGTCCGGCCATCTCCCCCACTCAGCCTGCTGCCGACGTGTGGTACCAGCTGCCGGGCCCCGCTCACCTTGCTGCTGGTCTGGGGTTCCAGCCCCCTGCTCAGCCCTCCTGCTCTGCAGCCCTTATCAAAAATTACACTACAATTAGCTTAAAAACTTAAAAACTTTGTATATTACAATAATTGTTAAAATGTATAATGTTAATCATAGAATCATAGAATATCAGGGTTGGAAGGGACTTCAGGAGGTCATCTAGTCCAACCCCCTGCTCAAAGCAGGACCAATACCCAACTAAATCATCCCAGCCAGGGCTTTGTCAAGCCTGACCTTAAAAACTTCTAAGGAAGGAGATTCCACTACCTCCCTAGGTAACGCATTCCAGTGTTTCACCACCCTCTTAGTGAAAAAGTTTTTCCTAATATCCAACATAAACCTCCCCCACTGCAACTTGAGACCATTACTCCTTGTTCTGTTATCTGCTATCACTGAGAACAGTCTAGATCCATCCTCTTTGGAACCCCCTTTCAGGTAGTTGAAAGCAGCTATCAAATCCCCCCTTATTCTTCTCTTCCGCAGTCTAAACAATCCCAGTTCCCTCAGCCTCTCCTCATAAGTCATGTGTTCCAGTCCCCTAATCATTTTTGTTGCCCTCCGCTGGACGTTTTCCAATTTTTCCACATCGTTCTTGTAGTGTGGGGCCCAACACTGGACACAGTACTCCAGATAAGGCCTCACCAATGTCGAATAGAGGGGAACTATCATGTCCCTCGATCTGCTGGCAATGCCCCTACTTATACATCCCAAAATGCCATTGGCCTTCTTGGCAACAAGAGCACACTGTTGATTCATATCCAGCTTCTCGTCCACTGTAACCCCTAGGTCCTTTTCTGCAGAACTGCTGCCTAGCCATTCGGTCCCTAGTCTGTAGCGGTGCATGGGATTCTTCCGTCCTAAGTGCAGGACTCTGCATTTGTCCTTGTTGAACCTCATCAGATTTCTTTTGGCCCAATCCTCTAATTTGTCTAGGTCCCTCTGTATCCTATCCCTACCGTCCAGTGTATCTACCTCTCCTCCCAGTTTAGTGTCATCTGCAAACTTGCTGAGATGCAATCCACACCATCCTCCAGATCATTTATGAAGATATTGAACAAAACCGGCCCGAGGACCAATCCTTTGGGCACTCCACTTGATACCGGCTGCCAACTAGACATGGAGCCATTGATCACTACCCGTTAAGCCCGACAATCTAGCCAACTTTCTATTCACCTTATAGTCCATTCATCCAGCCCATACTACTTTAACTTGCAGGCAAGAATACTGTGGGAGATCGTGTCAAAAGCTTTGCTAAAGTCAAGGAACAACATGTCCACTACTTTCCCCTCATCCACAGAGCCAGTTATCTCATCATATAAGGCAGTTAGATTAGTCAGGCATGACCTGCCCATGCTGACTGTTCCTGATCACTTTCCTCTCCTCTAAGTGCTTCAGAATTGATTCCTTGAGGACCTGCTCCATGATTTTTCCAGGGCCTGAGGTGCGGCTGACTGGCCTGTTGTTCTCAGGATCCTCCTTCTTCCCTTTTTTAAAGATGGGCACTCCATTAGCCTTTATCCAGTCGTCTGGGACTTCCCCTGATCACCATGAGTTTTCAAAGATAATGGCCAATTGCTCTGCAATCACATCCGCCAACTCCTTAGCACTCTCAGATGCAGTGCATCCAGTCCCATGGACTTGTGCTTGTCCAACTTTTTAAAATAGTCCCGAACCACTTCTTTCTCCACAGAGGGCTGGTCACCTCCTCCCCATGCTGTGCTGCCCAGTACAGTAGTCTGGGAACTGACCTTGTTCATGAAGACAGAGGCAAAAAAAGCATTGAGTACATTAGCTTTTTCCACATCCTCTGTCACTAGGTTGCCTCATTCAGTAAGGGGCCCACACTTTCCTTGACTTTCTTCTTGTTGCTAACATACCTGAAGAAACCCTTCTTGTTACTCTTAACATCTCTTGCTAGCTGCAACTCCAGGTGTGATTTGGCCTTCCTGATTTCACTCCTGCATGCCCGAGCAATATTTTTATACTCTTCCCTGGTCATTTGTCCAATCTTCCACTTCTTGTAAGATGCTTTTTTGTGTTTAAGATCAGCAAGGATTTCACTGTTAAGCCAAGCTGGTCACCTGCCACATTTACTATTCTTTCTACACATCGGGATGGTTTGTCCTTGTAACCTCAATAAGGATTCTTTAAAATACAGCCAGCTCTCCTGGACTCCTTTCCCCCTCAAGTTGGATCTCCCAGGGGATCCTGCCCATCAATTCCCTGAGGGAGTCAAAGTCTGCTTTTCTGAAGTCCAGGGTCCATATTCTGCTGCTCTCCTTTCTTCCCTGTGTCAGGATCCTGAACTCAACTATCTCATGGTCACTACCTCCCAGGTTCCCATCCACTTTTGCTTCCCCTACTAATTCTTCCCAGTTTGTGAGCAGCAGGTCAAGAAGAGCTCTGCCCCTCGTTGGTTCCTCCAGCACTTGCACCAGGAAATAATCCCCTACACTTTCCAAAAACTTCCTGGATTGTCTGTGCACTTCTGTATTGCTCTTCCAGCAGATATCAGGGTGATTGAAGTCTCCCATGAGAACCAAGGCCTGCGATCTAGTAACTTCCGTGAGTTGTCGGAAGAAAGCCTCGTCCACCTCATCCCCCTGGTCTGGTGGTCCATAGCAGACTCCCACCACGACATTGCCCTTGTTGCTCACACTTCTAAACTTAATCCAGAGACTCTCAGGTTTTTCTGCAGTTTCATACTTGAGCTCTGAGCAGTCATACTGCTCCCTTACAGTCAATGCAACTCCCCCACCTTTTCTGCCCTGCCTGTCCTTCCTGAACAGTTTATATCCATCCATGACAGTACTCCAGTCATGTGAGTTACCCCACCAATGAAGTGAGATGTAGCTCACGAAAGCTTATGCTCAAATAAATTTGTTAGTCTCTAAAGTGCCATAAGTACTCCTTTTCTTTTTGCGAATACAGACTAACACAGCTGCTACTCTGAAACCCACCAAGTCTCTGTTATTCCAATCACATCATAATTCCTTGACTATGCCAGGACTTCCAGTTCTCCCTGCTTGTTTCCCAGGCTTCTTGAATTTGTGTATAGGCACTTGAGATAACTCGCTGATTGTCCCTCTTTCTCAGTATGGGGCAGGAGCCTCCCCTCTTGTGCGCTCTTGCTCGTGCTTCCTCCCGGTATCCCACTTCCCCACTTACTTCAGGTCTTTGGTCTCCTTCCCCCGGTGAACCTAGTTTAAAGCCCTCCTCAGAGGTTAGCCAGCCTGCTTGCGAAGATGCTCTTCCCTCTCTTCGTTAGGTGGAGCCCATCTCTGCCTAGCACTCCTCCTTCTTGGAACACCATCCCATGGTCAAAGAATCCAAAGCCTTCTCTCCGACACCACCTGTGTAGCCATTCGTTGACTTCCACGATTCGACGGTCTCTACCCAGGTCTTTTCCTTCCATGGGGAGGATGGACGAGAAGGCCACTTGCGCCTCAAACTCCTTTATCCTTCTTCCCAGGGCCACGTACTCTGCAGTGATCCGCTCAAGGTCATTCTTGGCAGTATCATTGGTGCCCACGTGGAGAAGCAGGAAGGGGTAGCGATCTGAGGGCTTGATGAGTCTCGGCAGTCTCTCCGTCACATCATGAATCCTAGCTCCTGGCAAGCAGCAGACTTCTTGGTTTTCCCAGTCAGGGCGGCATATAGATGACTCATTCCCCCTGAGGAGAGAGTCCCCAACCACCACCACCACCACCCGCCTCCTTCTCTTGGGACCTGTGGTCATGGAACCCCCAACCCTAGGACAGGGCATCTCATGCCTTCCAATCGGTGGAGTCTCCTTCTGTTCCCTTCCCTCAGATGTATCATCTAGTCCACTCTCTGCATTAGTACCTTTGGAGAGAACATGAAAACGGATACTTACCTGTCTCTGTGTTGCTGGTAAATGGACGTTCCCCTTTCTTCTTCTGGAGGTCACATGCTGCCAAATTTCTTCACCATCCTCCTGTCCCCGCAGTGCAGCCTGCTCTGAATCTTCAGAACATTGTGTTCTGATGTCTGTTCATAGGTTTGATGACACAAAGTAGTTGTACTTATGTGCCTGTGCTTAATTTGTCTTTTCGATGATTTACCTTCTAAAAATATCTCGCATGTCTCGCACCCCCAGAAAGGGCATCTCGTACCCCCAGTTAAGAACCACTGCACTTATTTTATGTACAGTTAGACAGGTTATGATGTGGAGCTGTCAAGTCCATGTTATAAGCCTATAGGCAAGGTAAAACAATGATATCCAAAATGAGCATGTCATTTTTTTTGCACAGTTCAAGAATCATTGCAACATGGCTATGAATACGGATTTTACTGTTTAAGTTAATTTCAACAGCTTGATGTGGTGTTTATTGGCCAAAGCTGCCAAATGACAATGTATTAGAAGATTTTTTTTTTGGTTTTGCATAGACAAGTGTGACTTGTTATAGAAATGATGATGTTGTTTAGGATGCGGCAAAAATGGCAAATATCAACATTTTGCAAAATACTAACATGAAATGTTTTCTCAGTGTGTATTCTTAATTGTCAAAATATCTTGCAATAGTTTTCTATATCAGTCTCACATGGAAGGTTGTGCATCAGTAACAATAGATTGTGTTCCCATAGTTTGTACTGTATAGTGGGTAAATTTAAATGCACATGAATTCTTAATATGTAATTTGTAAGAGTTTGTACATACAATGTAGCATCTAATTTGCCTGGTAGGCGATTTTAATTTGTAATTGCCTATGTGGGCATTACTAGCCTTTGAAATAGTTTAGAAACTATCTTTTTAATTCAATGACTCTTAAGCACAGGTCGGCATTAATGTTGGAGATGACAATGCGCAGCTTCATATTATGAAGCTGCAAAAGCTATGAGAGAAAGAAGTGGTCTAACAAGTCCACCATCAAATCCTTGCCTCTGCACTGAAGAGGGATGAGAGCATGTTACATCTCATACTAACCATGTCCTCAACAATGTGACAAAACTATTTGACTCTGAATCACATCCGGAGGTGCTTATCAACATATCTTCTGGATTGCATGTAGCTTCAGATGTTACAAGAGTTTCTGCTGAAAATGGTGAAGATGAAATGTAGAGGAATTTGTGAAAGGTGCACTTTATTCGGATGGGACACATAGCTTCTTCAGTACAGTCAAGAAATCGGGCATCAAAACATTTGCTGATATGGTCAAGAAGACCAAATGTAAGTCTGGCAAGGGAGGGACCATCACAGCAACTATCAGTCCAGAAACTGTTTTTGCAGAGCCCTGTCCTTAGGAAGGTGAAGAGATGAAGTTTCAGTGGCAACTGTTCTTAGTCACCCATAGGACCTGTGCCTATGCCCCTCTTCCATGCTGATGGAACAATGAGAAGAACAGACAAAGCTGAATTAGAACATCAGCTGGAAGCTCAAACTGAAAGAATCTATGACAAAGCAACAAAGAAATCACAGGTTTCAGAGTAGCAGCCGTGTTAGTCTGTATTCGCAAAAAGAAAAGGAGTACTTGTGGCACCTTAGAGACTAACAAATTTATTAGAGCATAAGCTTTCGTGAGCTACAGCTCACTTCATCGGATGCATTTGGTGGAAAAAACAGAGGAGAGATTTATATACACACACACACAGAGAACATGAAACAATGGGTTTATCATACACACTGTAAGGAGAGTGATCACTTAAGATAAGCCATCACCAACAGCAGGGGGAGGGGAAGGAGGAAAACCTTTCATGGTGACAAGCAGGTAGGCTAATTCCAGCAGTTAACAAGAATATCAGAGGAACAGTGGGGGGTGGGGTGGGAGGGAGAAATACCATGGGGAAATAGTTTTACTTTGTGTAATGACTCATCCATTCCCAGTCTCTATTCAAGCCTAAGTTAATTGTATCCAGTTTGCAAATTAATTCCAATTCAGCAGTCTCTCGTTGGAGTCTGTTTTTGAAGCTTTTTTGTTGAAGTATAGCCACTCTTAGGTCTGTGATCGAGTGACCAGAGAGATTGAAGTGTTCTCCAACTGGTTTTTGAATGTTATAATTCTTGACGTCTGATTTGTGTCCATTCATTCAATCAGACGTCAAGAATTATAACATTCAAAAACCAGTTGGAGAACACTTCAATCTCTCTGGTCACTCGATCACAGACCTAAGAGTGGCTATACTTCAACAAAAAAGCTTCAAAAACAGACTCCAACGAGAGACTGCTGAATTGGAATTAATTTGCAAACTGGATACAATTAATTTAGGCTTGAATAGAGACTGGGAATGGATGAGTCATTACACAAAGTAAAACTATTTCCCCATGGTATTTCTCCCTCCCACCCCACCCCCCACTGTTCCTCTGATACTCTTGTTAACTGCTGGAATTAGCCTACCTGCTTGTCACCATGAAAGGTTTTCCTCCTCCCCCCCCCCCTGCTGTTGGTGATGGCTTATCTTAAGTGATCACTCTCCTTACAGTGTGTATGATAAACCCATTGTTCCATGTTCTGTGTGTGTGTGTGTGTGTGTGTGTGTGTGTGTGTGTGTGTGTGTGTGTGTGTGTGTATATAAATCTCTCCTCTGTTTTTTCCACCAAATGCATCCGATGAAGTGAGCTGTAGCTCACGAAAGCTTATGCTCTAATAAATTTGTTAGTCTCTAAGGTGCCACAAGTACTCCTTTTCTTTTTTTAAAGAAATCACAGTATCACACAGAGATGCCGTGGCTGTCATATAAATGATGGCTGGAGACAAATTCCATACATTCAGTGAGTTAGCTGCTGAGTACTTGAGGCAGGTTTTAAAAGGGTTTGACAAAGCTAATTCTGTAATCAGTCTTTGACAGAAATGACAACAGTAACTGTGAAAGCTGCAGAAAGACGGCACTAGACAGGATCTAAGCTTGGATGCAAGAAATACCAGATGATTGATTGATTTGCCCTGTGCCTCTATGGAAAAAGTTTTTGAATGTGGCATCCAACAAGCAGTCACTTGTAAAATTTCTCTGTGAATATATAGTTCAAAATGCATCTGAAAGTGTAGAAGCACACCCAACCCAAATCTCCTTCATGATGGAGGTTTTTCCAATGGTGAAGTAGCAAAGTCCATCACCAGCAGAGGTGTTAAAGTCTGAGACTTGTACAATAATCAAGAGGAAGTGGACATAAGGATGCTTGTGCATGCTGTATGTGCCAATATGGCTTGTTGGGTCTATTGGTGCCAAAAGAACCATAGAAATTAGGTCACCTGATACAGATGTTTTGGTTCTTTCTCTTCACTACTTTCCGAAGATGAAACACGTAGATAACATGTATATTGAAACAGGCACCATTACCAGAACAACTGACAAGCATCGCTTCATACTTGCGCATGTCATTTCTGAGACACTCACTCCTGAACTCTGCAACATACTTCCTGCTGTATGTGGTTAACAGAATGTGACTCTGTGTCATCCCTATATATCGAGGGAAGAAATGTGTGTTTAATGTTGTCAAAACAAGGGAGCTTACTACTTCAGAGATCTTGCAAACGGGGAATGATGGACAAGCACACTCTCGACAGAGGTCATGATCAAGTTGATGATAAGCTGGTTGACTAGAAATGTCACCAGAGCTGTTACATTTCAGTGATACCTGTACAAGTTTATTACTAGATTGTTGTGATGTTTTGAGGTCACAAAGAAATCCAAGTTTATGTCTTGAAAAAATACATAGTCATTAAACTAACAGAAATCAATGCAAATATTTCCAAAGTGGTCATTTTAATGTGTTGATGGTATCATTGTTTCTTTCTGTTTCTATGGTAATGGCACCACATGATAGCTTTACAGCATATCTCATCTTAAGGTAGACATAATAAGCTTTCAAATGATGTCTGATGTGCATGTGTGTAGAGAGGGTACGTTAAATTGACCAAATTGGTGGTGTCTGCTGCTCACCTACAGTCCCTGTTCTCCTCTCTCTGCTGTTGGGAAGGCTATGCAAGGGAGTGGAGATGCAGCTCCTTGCACACCCTCTTATGAGCCAGACACAATGTAGCTGAACATCCAAGCTACTTTCTTTGATCATGCAGGATTTTTTAAAGTCTTTACATTTTTTCTTAAAGCTACTGCTACATTCCAAGATGCTTCTTTTAAATCAAAGATCTTCTCTTGCCCTGGGGATTTGGTTAGAACATTTGCTGCTTTAATCTTTGAGCAGAAACATCAGGACCTACTTGTATCAAGAGAAGAACCACCCTGGCTATACTAAAACCACATGTAGAGTCTGTCTAAACCGTGGTGGGCAAACAAGGGCCCGCAGGCTGGATCTGGCCCATGAGCTGTTTTAAGCTGGCTCATGAGCTGCACAATGTGGCTCGGCCCTGCTCTGGCACTCTATCCAGGATGCAGGGTCAGGGGCTTCCCCACTCTGGCTCCTACGTGCTCCAATGGGAGCTTCAGGGGGGAGCCTGCGGATGTGGTAGCATGCAGAGCCTCCTGCCGTGTCTCTGCGTAAGAGCGCGAGAAGGGACATGCCACTGCTTCCGGGAGCTGCTTGAGGTAAGTGCAGTTCAGAGCTTGCACCCCCGTGCCTCTCCACACACCCCAAACCCCTGCCCCAGCCCTTATCCCCCTCCTGCTCTCCAAACCTCTCGATCCCAGCCTGGACCACCCTCTTGCATCCCAAACCTCTCATCCCTAGTCCCATGCCAGAGCCTGCACTCCCAGCCAAAACCTGCATCCCTTCTCTCCCTTCTCGCACCTCTGCCCCATTCCTGATCCCCCTCCTGCCCTCTGAACCCCTTGGTCCCAGCCCAGAACACCCTCCTACACCCCAAACTCCTCATCCCCAGCCCCACCCCAAAGCCCGCACCCCTCAACGCACCCCAACCCCAATTTTGTGAGCATTCATGGTCTGCCATACAATTTCTATTCCGCGATGTGGCCCTTGGGCCAAAAAGTTTGCCCACCCCGGTCTAAACTATAGTTTCAACAAATTCAAGGGTTCCAGCTAGAACATGGTTTTCTCCTGAAATGCTTATAACATGCTTCTAATTTAGATTGGACCCAGGACCTTCATTGTATTCCCTAATTGCAAGCTATTGTGATAAAATTATAGAAAACATGGACCTTTAGAGTGTTATAAAGATGGAGAATGTGAGCACAGAATTGTTGCAGGAGCTCAGGAAGTGATGTACTTCAGTTGTGATTTACTAACAGCTCATTGGTATCCAACATCCCCACTGAAAAATACATCTATTAGACTATATAGGATACAGGCATTCTGTGGCCAAGATTTTTAAAAATAGGTGCCTACAATATACTTCTACATCTACAGTTGTGCATTTAAGTCAGATGGTCTAGTTCTCAAAGGTTTTGAGCACCCAGCAGCATGGACTCCAGTTAGAGTTGTTGAGAGCTCAGCATTTTTGAAAGTCAGATTACTTATTTATAAGCCTAAATAAAAAATAAGCCTAACATTAAGCTCCCGTTCTTGAAAATCTTGGCCTGTGTCTGTGCCATCTCATTCCTTTCCCAACAAGAAAATAAATCACTCCTGGAATCCAAACCTTCCTGACCACTCAGAAGCTGGGACAATATCCAATAATTTGAGAACCTGGGAAGACAGTGTACCCACAGGATGCCATGTCAGAAGCTCCTGCCAGCTACAAAAGAGATGAAGTCTGTACTTGCAGAACAGAAGAAAATATAACATGTAAATGGCTTTTGCAGTTCAGGCCATGAAAGATCTGAGACTAGTTTAAACCTTACCAAAACTCTCAAACTTTTAAAAATGTTTGGTTTGTTTGTTTGTGGGAGTCATCTGAAGTGTAGTCAGTGCCAAAGGGAACTGGCTTTAAAAATGAATAATGGCCTGATGTGACAACCATGCGCAGTAGGGTCACAAGGGGAATCAGACAGAAGAGCAACAGCCAACTCGAGAAAGGAATCTGTCCAAAACATTGTTGGAAGTCATTTGCTGATCATTAAAAGTGCTGCATCTCCACTGAGAATGAATAGAATTGCCATGTGTTTGTAGCTTGGAAAGGTCCAGCCTGTTTAATCACTCAGTCTTACTACTTTTGTAATTTCTTGTTGGAAAATCGGTAGGTTTTTGCCAGATGTGGGAGGATATGTTACCTGCTACAGAGTATAGGCAGGATATTCAACAAGATGAAAAGGGGAATCTTAGGAAATAAAAAGTAAAAGAGAGAAGAGTAAATCTTCCCTTAGATTTCCCCTATCTCATTTCATATAATCTTTTCCCTTCCATTTTCTCTACTCCTCTTTGCTTCCCTTATTCTTTTCCTCTTTCATTTCTGCTACTATGTTAGACAAGATTTGGGTACTGTGGCCTGATAGTAAGAGTGTAGCTTCAAATAAGCAGCTGCTTAGACAGACGAAAAGCTAGGGCATTGGCTCAGAAGGCACAGTGCCTCCGACTGAACCAATGCCTTTACACCCTGCAGTATCTTCAGTTTCCCTTTAAGGTCTTCCATTATCCAGCAGCTGACCAGGTCCAATTTTGCTTAGTTTGGGAGATCTACCAAGACAGCAGGTGTAGGTACTAACACATTATTCTGTTTTTTCCAAATGCCCATTAGATTTGCTGCCCTTTAAATGGTATTGCATGTGGGCTTGTTTGTCCCCCCCCCCCCCAATAACTTCAGCCACTGGAGTGAGTCAGATTTCCAAAGGTTTGTATGGCTGCTGAAATGCTCATGTAATGTGGATAACCAGAATGAGATGGTGCCAACTTAGAATTTTTCAAAGTGGAATGGGGTGGCTGGTTATGTGTAGAATGTGAGTGTGCTCTCAAGAACTGGTGAGTTCAAATGGGTGGGCTAGTGGGGATGTCGTTGGGAACATTTCCCGAATTTCACAGGTTGTGATCAGACCAGCTTGGCTCATAGGAATGCTGGCATGTTTAACCAATAAATACCAGCGGAGAATATTTACAATCAGCCTTCCCTTGGCATCACTGTTTCAAAAGAGTCAGCAACTAGAAAGGCAAGGATGAAGAGGGGAAGATTGGACAGGTGAGCCGTTTGGATGCAAGTGATTTGTGGAAGGAGAGGTGGATAAAGAAAGGACTATGGGAAACAACTGTAGTCAACCAGATAGCTGCATTTACATGCCTTTTGCCTGGCAAACTTTACACTGGGCACTTTTTGGTGCACGGCAGCAATACCTGTAAATCTTGAATAATTTTTCCCTTTTGTGTTTTCTGTTGTAGAGATCTGGCATCTTGGAGAGAAGGTGTCTCTGCAGCTGCTAGAGGCTGATGCTTCCAGAAGGCCCAGTAGAGAAAAGTACAGTAAGTTATTTGTTTGGGGCTACTAACTGCTAAAAGTATTTACTTATTGGGGAAAAAGAGTTTGACTGTTTCCCTGGGTGTGACTTTTGCAGGACCCGAGAGCACCATTAGGCTTCTTTTGTTTGGGATATGTTGTTGATTTATTATTTACAGTTAAGGCTTTGTTAAGGTTTATTAGACTTTTTTTTTTTCATAGATTCATGGATTGTAAGCCCAGAAGGGACCATGGCAATTATTCCAATATGACCTCCTGCATAACACAGGTCATAGAACTTCCATGAATTCATTCCTGTTAGAATGACTTCATTTGAGAGCATATCTTTGAGCCAAATATCCAATCTTGATTTAAAAATTTCCACTAATGGAGCATCCACCACAACCCTAGGTAGACTGTTCCAATGGACAGTTACCTTCACTGTTAAAAAAATTGTTTGTTTATTGCCTTGTTTAGTTATTGCCTTATTTCTAGTTTAAATTTCTCTAGCTTCAACTTCCAGCTGTTGGATCTTGTTATATCTTTGCCAGCTGTATTGAAGAGCCCTCTTTTATCGAATTTCTGTTCCCCATCTACATACTTATAGAGTGGATCAAGTCTTTCCTTAACCATCTCTGTGTCAAACTAAACAGATTGAGTTCCATGAGCCCATTACTATAAGACATCTTTTTCAATCCTTTCATTATTTGTGCTGTTCTTTTCTGAATCCTCTAACTTTTCCAACATCCTTCTTGAATTGTGGACACCAGAACTGGTAGCAGTCACACCAATGCCAAATACAGAGGTAATAAAATCTCTCCACTCCTATTTGGTAGTCCCCTGGTTCCACAGCCAAGGATTACATTAGCTCTTTTACATTACATTAGCTCTACTATCACTGGGAACTCATGTTGAGTTGATTATCCACTATGACCCCCCCAAGTCCTTTTCAGTGTCCCAGTTTCCCAGCATAGAGTCCCCCATCCTATAACTATGGCCTACATTCTTTATTTCTAGATGTATTACCTTTACATTTGGCCATAGTGAGACTTGTTTGCTTGCTCCTAGCTTAACAAGTGATCTAGATGGCTCTGTATCAGTGACCTTTCATCTTCATTGTTTACCACTCCCCCAATCTCTGTGTTGCCTGCAAACTTGATCAGCAATTATTTTATGTTTTCATTGAGCTGTTAAGATGCATGGTGTCCAGCAGGATCATTCAGATTGTGTTCCAGAGGGCCAAAACCAGCTGAGCAATGACATGGCTGCTCTGGGTCCTGGTGGGAGCAGGAGAAAGGAAAGTTATTGGGGTGCTAAAAAGGTGCAAGAGACAGCAGCTCAGTGAAGCAGCCTGGCACACTTAACCCCTCCTACCACCTTAAACTCTGAAACCACCCAGGCTTTGAGCCCACTCTTGCCAGCTGTAACTTTTAGCGTCCCTGCACATGCCCATAGGTCTTTCTGAGGCTGCAGAACAGGCAGTGACCATAGGCATCACTGTGTGCACTCTATGAGCTCTTTGGAAATTTGGCATTGAATGTGAAAAGCAGAGCCAGCCTGAAATAAATAATAGTCTGACGTTTTTTGTTGTCCAGTTCTGAGTACTGCATAATGACTATCTGTTTGCCAGATCCGCACTGGGGCCTGTCCTTCCAGCAGTAGGGCAATAAATCCATATCCACTGTAGCTCTCATCTGTAGAAATACTATAACTTTTTTTTCACTCCTTCCTCTTCATTCTTTCAAATGTGCTTTTTGGGGTGGGTCACGTGCACTCCTCTATCCTATACTCAGCTCCTTGTCCTGCCCACCTGCTTCAAGAGGAATTGAGTGCTGAGAAGAGGCTTTGAAGAAGTAGTCTGGCTGTATGGAAGTGGGGAGGACAGAGAGAGGAGTCTTTCCTTCAGCTGGTTGAGGACCATGAGGCGGACAGAGACCCAGCACCTGGAGGAGAGTTCCTTTATGGCTCCATTGAGATGGAAAGGGACTGGCTTAACATGTGGGGTGTGGTTTGGTGGGAGGAGCTCTGGTCTGGGTTATTTTGCTTACCTGAAAGGTGGGAACTACTTGCTCAAGAGAAACTCAAGGGGTAGGACAGCAGGAAACATTGTGTGCAAGGCCTAAGTTTCATTGGCATTACCATGACATGCTTGCAGTCTGCACACAGTGCCTTCCTGCATTATATCTGGCTTTAGCGTTAGTTTCACTAATAACTTTTAAAGAAACAGTCGGATTTTAAAATCATACTTCTCTCCTACTTCCATTACAGCCACATTGGTTCAGAATATGAAAATGTAAAAGAAAGAAGGTTGCTCAAGAGAAGACAAAGGAGTTCAATAAAATGCACAAGGTAATCATTTGTGAGACCCCTCCTCCCCCCGAGATTATTTTATTGTGTCTCCCATTCCCTGTATATTTTTACTTTGCTTTTATTTAAACATAAGAATTGACCCCCAAATCACAACCAGATTGTGAACTCAGCATCCTGAAGAGATCTCAAGTTTTCTGCATTATGCAAGAGGGGGAGATCCTTATCACCCCATGTTAATTTGTTCAGAGAATATTAAGGTTATTGCAACCCCTTTAAAAATATATAGCATTAATGCTTAAAAGTTAGATCATATTATCTGAAGTTCTTTATTTACAGATTGGCAGCTACATGGGAATAATATGCTAAAAACATGGATTAAGCAGTGTTGGATTTTATCAGCAACAGTTGGATAACGTCACTTTAAATTGCTTTTTGTATCAGGCTGCTATGTTGAAACTATTGTCAAAATATGGACTTGGGCCATTCATTGGAGGATTTATCATTTGTGTGAAAGATGGTAAAAGTATTATGGAAATTACACTTCTCATATTTGTTTTGCATCAGTGTCCAAACTCACCAAGATTTTTATTTTTGATCTGCCCTAGCAAATTACTGTGTTTTATGTTTGATGTGTTACAGAGCTGTAATACTGTCTTATTATTGGTTTGGATGATGTCATGGTACAGAAAAAATGATGACAAAGCAGGTTGTAAAGTCATCCAAAATATAGTTTGTGTTTCCTGATATAATTGTGTAAACTATGGGGTATTCATGCATGTGCGAGTGTGCTGTATCTGTGTATATCATACCTCTTAGAAAAATCCAATATTATTATTATATTGCAGAACTGCCCATTGATTCCAGTAAGGACAAGGGTTGCATTGTGCTCTGGGCTGTATAAAAACATATGAAGACATGATTCTTGCCAAGGATATAACTTTCCTATAATTTTTGAACCATTCTGCAGAATTTGATAGATAATTAAATCCCTGCTACACAATCCTATAAGTGGAAAGGTTATCAATCTCCATTAACTATGATGGACGTTTAAGAGAAAGTCTATAGAACCCTATTCAATTCTAATAGAATCCTATAGGTTAACTTTGCTTTTAAATTTATTAGCATTTTCCACATATATTGGAGTGTGTGTATCTGTATCCAGAGCAATATATTTCAGAGTTAAGAGTTGTGATGTGCAGGAATTTAAATGTCTATCCGTCTTCAATACCACACAGTTCCTATGGCCAATCAAGACTTGGCCTGATCACTACTCCCAAAAGTATTCAGGTTGGTTGTAAGATACCAGGGTTAATTAGAGAGACTGACTGCCAGGGAGAGCACTCTAGAGGTCTCCAACCTTCTGCCCCAGGGCACTAGAATGAAGAAGAGGAATTAATGGGAATGAAGTGAGAGAAGAATAAGAGGAGTTTGTCCTATGAATGTAGCCAGCAGACAAATACTTGGGGGGAATCATTCACAGATACTTCCACAGATACGGAGCCAGATAGTCCATAGCTCAAAGTGGGCTGGTGTACTGTGTTACTTTGTTGTACTATTTTTGCTAACCTTGTGCGAGCATAAGCAAAAATCTTTTAATGTTCAATTCAGTGCTGGCAGATAGCACTTAAAAGATCGAGTCCAGCAAGTTTTGCCTTGGTTGTCCTCTGAGAGCAATAGGATGGGGATAGGGATACAGTAATGACAACAAAGAACGACGGATGGGAGGAAAGCAACATGGGATGTGGAGGAGAGAGAGGTGAGAACACAGTCAGACTGGTCAGGAGGAAAGGCGGCAAGGCTACTAAATGGAAGAGGTGAAGCAGGAAATAGGACCACGTTAGAAAAGAATGAGACAATACAGCAAACTACACAGAATAGAAGGGCAGTAAAAGAGGGAAATCCCAAGAAAAAGGGTGATTAGGAAGAAAAGAAAGTAAATGGAGAACAAGTCCCACCTCTATGGAGAGGATGCCTTTGAGTACTGAATTTCCAGTTAGGGCTAGCTTGGATCTCTCTTCAGGCCTGATCCAAATCCCATTAAAGTCAATGGGAAGTTCTCAGTTGTCTTTAATAAGCAGTGGATCATGCCCATTGTCATTAAGTTCAATCTTCTACATTTCCTATATTGTTCTCTGGTATGCACCTTCTTTTGGATATTTCCATTCGTAGTGTCTTTGTTTTTCCTTATGCTGTATCTAATCTAATGTTGCTTTCACAGTGTGTATTGGTCAAAGTGAAACCTCAAATGGCAAATAAAAATCAGAAATGCTCAGAAAATAATAGAACCAAGTGCCTGGGATTTGCAAATAACTGCTGTCAAAAAATCAATACAAAGGGAGATAATAAAAACATATTTTTAGACAATTGGCATTTTTTAGTTCCTTGAAAGCTGCCAAATCAAGTCAAATCAATGAGGTAGTGTTAACATATTATCAATCTGAACACTGAGTACGACTAATCCTATCCTGACTTTTTTCCATGAGTCTGAGGGATTCTCATTTCTGGGAAGAGGCAAATGTCAGGAGCTAAGCCTAATATGAATGAAAAGTGTGCATGGTGATTTAATAACAAATTGTGCAATACAATGGCTACATGGTTAATGTTTCCTTCTGTTAAAAATCACATACAAAGTATGTGCAATGGCCTTTCCCATCATTAACAGCTAAAGGGCAATGAAGTTGCACTCTGACTTAGTTCATCATAGGAATCAGAGAGCATCTTGTTCACATCACTGCCAATGCAGGATTGTACGCTATGTATTTTCTTGAGAGAAAGCCACCATGACTTTGAATGACACACTCCTCATCACCTGAATTACAACTAACGGACCCTGGAACAAAGCACTAGAAGACAGGACAGTGAACAATTTTTCTCTCGCTGGCAGAGGGGACAAGTGCCCAGTCAGCTACATTAGGAGTCTCCACAATTTGAATCAAGCTCTTCTTGTGACAGCCTCATCCCAGCTATATTTTATTCTTGAGCTATTGAAACTCTGAGGGCCACAATGTATGGAGGAAGGTCAGGGAAGAAGCACTGGCAAGAGGCAGGAAGAGTGGAGGGTGAGGGAATCAGTGATATGTGGCTCCATTTGTCCTCTGGTTGGCATGTGGGAGAGGGAAGAGAGCTTTAAGGAGAGTCTGAGCATTTGAGAGCTGAGTGGCCAGAAAAACTTGCAGAAGGAAGCAGTGGGGAGAAAGAAGGGGCATGCCTAGTGTGACATACTTTTTGGCCAGGGGAAAAGAAATTTTGGGATGGATGAAGGAAAGAGATTAAAGGAGGCTGTTAGAAAAAGTGAGGTCCAGGGAAGTGGCAGGGGAAGTGATTTAGGCCATGGTAGAGAAGAGACAGAGGAAAGCATGTGAGAAAGGCAGGAAAGAAAGGAATAGCAGATGCAATGAAAGTAAAAGAGAGAAAAAGATCTGATGCTAAAAGGCAAGAAGGTAACAATGAAGAAAGTGAGTAAAAACAAAATAATAAAGAATTATTGAGTTTTGATGCAATTTCAAATCACCAACAAAATGTCACAAACATGTTTATTTCAGAGTAGCAGCCGTGTTAGTCTGTATTCGCAAAAAGAAAAGGAGTACCCGTGGCACCTTAGAGACTAACAAATTTATTAGAGCATAAGCTTTCGTGAGCTACAGCTCACTTCATAGCTGTAGCTCACGAAAGCTTATGCTCTAATAAATTTTAGTCTCTAAGGTGCCACGGGTACTCCTTTTCTTTTTGCAAACATGTTTATGAATTTCTTCCCCTTTTGTTTCAGATCATCTCTAATGTTCTCACATTAGGTCAGATCTTCAGCTGGTGTAAACTTGACTTCAGTGGAGCTATGTCAATCTACATCATCAGAGGATCGGACCTGTTGTAGGTCCCTAATACAAAAGGGGATATTCATCTTAAACCTTGGGAAGGGGGCGACTCTTTGAATGGATTGTGGCCTGGGGATTGGGAAGGTAAAAAACGTATGTCTTTCCCCCTTGCCTCTCAAGTTCCAGCACTGGTATTACTCAAGAATGCAAAATCTATTGTATTCCCAAACAAGCACAGAGGAAAGAGCAAACTTAAATCGGTAGACTTGAGCGAGTGGCCTTCTATTAAATCCACATAAGTACATTTTCATGATAAGATATATATGTATTATGCGCTTACATTTAGCCGAGAGATTTGCACATTTAGGAAATTAAGAATTATTGAAAAGCCCTTTGGGCAGGATTATCCTAGAGTGCATACAGTCACGGGATAGGAATTCTGCTGTGCAGAAGAAATTGTTTTCAACTGCACCAAGAACTTTGGTTTTCAGAAATATAAGCAATCTACATTTTTGCATGTACTGTTTGGCTTGCCTAAGGCTCTAAGCTGTGCACTTAAAATGCATTCTAAAATTTGAGCACAGTGTGGCCTTTGTGTGGTCTTCTATACCAGCACAAAGTGACTGCAAAGCAAGCTCCACTGGGCAGCAAAATGAGTGTTAAAGGCTACCATTGGAATTTGGTATTATTTTGCGCAGGTGGTGAGGCAGTGAGGAGTCAGGTCTGTCGAGCACAACCTTACTCGGCAAGCAGTCCTTTTGAAATCAGTGGGACTACTTGGCGATGATATGTCTGATCCTAATCCTACTGAAATGATGCAGGGGCTCCCACAGCTTCCTAACCTCCTTAGAGTTTGTGGATATTTATATCCAGTGCTTGGTTTGTTCTCATCCCTAGATGTAAGTACTTCATAAAGGAGGGCTCTGACTCTTTCCTAGCACTTGCTGATTGGACCTCAACTGGAGTATTGCATCCAGTTCTGGGTGCCACATTTCAGGAAAGATGCAGACAAATTGGAGAAAGTCCAGAGGAAAACAAAAAAACACAATTTAAAGTTCTATAAAACATGACCTACGAGGGAAGGTTGAAAAAACTGGGTTTGTTTAGTTTGGAGAACAGAAGACTGAGAGGAGACATAACAGTTTTCAAGTACATAAAAGGTTGTTACAAAGAGGAGGGAGAAAAATCGTTCTCGTTAACCTCTGAGGATAGGACAAGATACAATGGTCTTAAATTGCAGCAAGGGCTGTTTAGGTTGGACATTAGGAAAAACTTCCTAACTGTCAGGGTAGTTAAGTGCTAGAATAAATTGCCTAGAGTTTGTGGCATCTCTATCACTGGAGATTTTTAAGAGCAGGTTAGACACACACCTGTCAGGGATGGTCTAGATAATATAGTCCTGCCATGAGTGCAGGGGACTGGACTAGATGAACTCTTGAAGTTCCTTCCAGTCCTATTATTCTATAGTCCATCTGAACTAGAATTAGATTTCAGCATGGTGAGCTTCCTTCATAATAATAATAATGAATAATCTCTTGGCCTGATTTTCAGAGGCATTCAACATCCCAAAACTTTTCTAGAGTGAGAGGTGTTGATTCATTTAAAATCCACCCATCTTTTTGTTGTAGTTTACAAGGTAAGTCACGTAGCCCATTGCAGTCTAGATGTTTTTCTCCCTGACTTGTTTCTTGTAACCAGTCTGCTGATCATTATTAAAAACTCTTCTGTTTGAAAGCTGTTGCATGATATGCAATTATTTTTAAAGGGTTATTGAGGCTTTCAATAGGACAGGTAAGAGAATACATGATAATGCTTCCAATTCTGCACCCGGTTACACTGACGTAAATCCACAGTGACTCATAAATTTTAGTTCCCTCTACTGTGAGTCATGGCAACTAATTGCTGAATCTTCCAGCTGAAATCACTGTTGATTTTCTGTCAGATACCTTTTTCTCAGCCCAATCCCTGCCAATTTTGAGGCTTTTTCACCTCTTTTAATATTAACTCTGAAAGGGAATTGGATCCGTCACATCCCAGACAGCACTCATGTAGCTTGCTAGAATTAACTCTCTAATCTGGGGGGTGGATGTTGCTCAATTTGAGTATTTTGTTATGATATAACAAATGCCTCCTATTAGTGAAGCTTCCTTCAGGTTTCTGTGAAAACTACTCTTTCGATCTGTACCTCACAATGTGGTTTTGTTTCTTTAAGAAAATAGAATCATGCCATACACACAGTGATTTTCTACATTTCCACTAGGAAGACTTTTTTTAAAAGATTTTGTTGTGGTAACCAGACAATAGTCAGCAGCCCACACATCCTGGGACTCATTGGCACAGCTCAGAACAATAGATTTCTGTCTGCTTGCTAGTAAAAGAAACCACAAATGGCATCAGAAAACCAGGAAGACCTCCAGATAATATGGGATGATTAGTTTTCCCTTGTGAAATACTCAGGGAGGGGCAGTATTACAAGTGGAAGCACAATAAAAACCTGCTTTACTACACTTTAAAAAAAATCCTCTTTGGAATGTTCACCGCACACACCATTTTACAGCCTTAAAATGATCTTAATAGACCCAGATAGATGGACTTGCTGATGCTGACAAGCTGAAATGAGACCTGGCTGGTCTTCAGCTATTGAAAAATACATGCTGTCCGGCTGGCTTTCCTTCAGTGGGAGACTGGTGAGCTCATGAGGGGGTGGTAGGAACTGGCTTTACATCAGAGGAGAGACAATTATGTGAGGATGGCCAAAAATGCTTAGAGGAGAGGTGTATGCTGAGCAAGTCTTGGAGCACCTCCCCTACTGTCATGCACTAGATTCAATATAACCCATTGATCTCAGCCTTTTCAGGCAGCAGCATGAGTCTGAAATCAGCATAGCCCTTGTACTGCTCTCCATAGGATGTATCCTATATTGCATCTGATCCCAGATAATGGAAGGCTTCATTAGGACAGAGTAGCAGGAAGGTCAAACACTAAAATGCAGATGTAGCAGTTCTGGAGAGAGATGCAAGCATCCCAACGAGGAGGGGTGTTTGGATCCACTGTGATGGTTCTAGCCCGTCTTGAATCAGTGCTTAGTTTAATGGTAAATAATTTTATTGGGTTATCACTTTTATTTTGGGGAATTTATAATAACTTTTCAAAATTTTAAACCAATTTTCTCAAATGGTAACCCAAAGTGTGAGAATAGTCCTGTGGTAATGGGCACATGGTTTGGCCAGAATGGAGCCAGTGGCAGGATCAGGCCCTTTATTTGTAATGATTTCTTTTCTGTTGTGAATTAGGCTATTCTGTACCTGATAGGAATTATCTTTTCTTCATCTGAAACATTCTCTTGTACTATTTCATCAAAAAGATGAGTCTCACCTTTGAGTTTTTTCATTCTACATAGTTTCATAGATTATAAAGCCAAATTGGACCACTATGATCATCTAGTCTGGCCTTCTTTATAACACAGGCCATAGGACTTCCCAGAATTAATTCCTGTTTGAGCTAGAGTATATCTTTTATAAAAACATCCAATCTTGATTTTAAAATGGCCAGTGGTAGAAAATTCTTCACAACCCTTGGTAAGTTGTTCCAACAATTGGCTTTCCACTTAGCTTTCTTCCAGTCTTCTAAAACTTCTCCAGTGTTCCAAGAGCTGTTGAAAATTAACATTTAGTGAGCTTCTTGGTCAGCTCTTCTAAAACTGGATTAAAGGGTGAGAAATGTGAGTAGCAAGTAAGGTAATAAATGGTTTACTAGTGAGCTAGTTGACGGGCAACAAATGAAAATGTATTGTCCGGTCTCGGGTATTTTCTAATGAGACATCTGGTCACATCATCACAAGATTATTATACCTGATTCCCATGAAATCACTTAATATGATTGTCAGTTACTGTACAAGAGCAGAATCTGAATAACAGGGCTGTCTAAGTGCTAGGGCTGAGGTGTGCTTGGTGAAGATGGTATAGTGCATGGTGTCATTGGCTTCTGAATTTCATGAGCATTAAGGCCACCCCAAAACATTTTTATTTTAGAAATCTTTTGTACTAAAATCAACAATGAGCCAAATCCCTGTACCATTCGTTCCGTGTTGGGTGCAACTGGTACAGCAAAGGTAGTGTTGTCACCTTTATGTCTCCCTGATCTTGGGTGTGTGATAGTGAATAGTCCAAAATCACATGATAAGCCAATGGCAGAGCTGGGAGAGAAAAAGCTCATTTGAATGAGAGAGATTGTGACTTATCTATAGGGTTCTAAAAACGTATACAATTTAACAGAGAATTATTGAATTTTACAGGATGGTTTAAAGAGAGTATCATTCTCTGTTAAATTCTATAGATTTTTAGAATAATTTCTATAGACTTCCTTGTTGTTTTCATCTCTATAAAATTCTGCGGGACATTTCCATGTGGGTAGAACCCAGGTCTTCTGATTACCAGCCCCAACCCCTACTAAACAATACTGATAGCTCAAAGGAAGAGGCAACCAATACTACTTCGCTGTTCCTTAAAGGTTTCACAGCCATGAGGTATTCTGGGATCACAGTGTAAGTTGTTATGGTTGCAAACAAAACCAAGCTACTGCTTTGAAAATCACTCAAAATTATTATTGTCACATCTACACAGTAAAAACCAGGCAAAAGTATATATCTTCTACCACGTTGGAAAGTTTGGAAAAGTTCTTACAGATTTGTTTCCATTTTTGTAAGGACTTTTCTTCATATTTCTGATAATGAAATCTACATAGCAAGCAACCATAAACTGCCATAAATCATATAACTATTGCACCTCTGGGATATTAGAGTTGATCGCCCATAAAGACACATAAAGGTTTGAAAAATGTCCACCATTTTAGCCCGCATTCTGACAGATGGATTCTGTCTCCATACGTATCATGTTGTTGCAACAATCAGTTAATAGTTTATTATAACAATAATCACAGTGAAAATTTCCCAAAAGGAAGCTTTAATTTTTCAAGTCTGAAGCCACATTGAAGGAACAAGGTCTGGTTTTATTATTAGTCTTACTTTGAGACATTCAAGTAAGGATATAGGATACATCAAGTCCAGCCCCCTGCACTGAGGCAGGACCAGCTAAACCTAAGCTATCACTGACAGGTGTATGCCCAACCTGTTCTTAGAAACCTCCACTTATGGAGATTCCACAACCTCATTTGAAAGCTATTCCAGAACTTAACTACTCTTATAATTAGAAAGTTTTTTTCTTATGTCTAACCTAAAGCTCCCTTGAATGCCCTTTACTATTCTTCCAATCATTCCTTCACATCAGAACTGACTCCTTTAGAAACTGTCAGCTCTCCTGAACTCATTTATCCCATAGCGTTTTTTTCTCAAGAGATCTTACCGATCAGTTCTCTGAGTTTGTTAAAGTCTGCATTTTTGAAGCTGTGCTTATATATCTGAGAGCAAAATTTGACCCAAGTAGGGGGGATAAATTGAAAGAGAATCTGAGTCTGCAGTCTTCACCCAAATTAGTAATAAATGTTGAGTCTTTGGTACCCGATACCCAAAAGCCTCTGCATGGCTTAAGAAAAAAGTCTTGCAAAATAGCTGTGAAACAGGCAACAGCACGCACTCTCTGGAAGTGCAGAATTGAGCCACGGTTGAGCTCTGCGTGTTGAGAATTGTAGAGTCACTACCGGTCAGATATTGAAGCCTTACCTCTCATTAATTTATCTTGGGACAATGTGAGCAGTTCCAATGCCACACTTCTGAGCTGCTGCAGGCTGCTCTTCCCATAGATGGGTCCTATATTATTTACTATTATATTTATAGAACCCAGAAATGTGCTAGATGCTTTGTAGTACGAGTAAAAGATAAACTTGCAAGCTAACATCCCAGTCCTGCAAACACTTGAGTTACTCTCCTGATGCAAGCAGTTCTGTGGAATTCAATGAGACTGCTTATATGAGTGAGAGTGTGAGTTTGCAGACTGGGCCTTAGTTTATGACATGGGATGATGAATGACAGTAACAGACAGACAAAGAGGAGGAGAGAGACAAGGAAGGATGAAGGTTGCTATAGGATTGGGTAGTTACTTGGTTTAGGGAATGGTCACATCGTAATGGTGTGCGTATTTTAATATTAAAGCTTAATACACTATTGGGTAAACCTTGGTTCACATTGAACATAGACATCCAGTGCAGATTGCTATGTTTTTATTAATGAAAGTCAGTACAAGAACCACCATAGGCTGGTAATGGTATAAAGTGTTTACATAGTGCTATAAGTCTACAAGGCAGTTTGCAAACAAAGATGAAACACCCAGAAACACCAAAGCTGAGAAATGTCAATGGTTTTACACAATACTGAACCATCTTTGAAAGAATTCAGATAACTGACAGATTTGTTAAAGAAATAAAATAGCCCCTGTCCCTGATTTTCCAAAAAGTACCATGCAAATATATACAGAAGTATTGTCTTGACATGGCTGTATTTAGATCATTACATATAGGTCCCAAGTTACCAACTCTTTCCTCAGTTTTAATTGTTCCCTGGTTTCAGTCTTTCTAGTTTTGAGGTACTAGACTAGATCTTCAATCGGTGCACTGAGCATAGCTTCATTGATTTCAGTGAAGCGTTGCCAATTGGCACCAGCTAAGAATCTGGTCCATTGAGAATTTGCCCTAAAATGTTTTATAATTCATTCTGAGAGACTATATGTAGGCCAAAGTGTACTCATATTGAAAAGGAAACTCCTACTGACTTTAATGGGAATAGGATTGGTTCTGATATGTATCATTTGTGTCAGTTTTCTATATTAGCTTGAGACCACTCTACTTTAAAAATGAAATCATACTGATGGGGTAATAGACGTCAGCTAGAAATCAATAATAAGTTTAGTTATCCACATCAGCTATTGTTAAAATAATTAATTTTTTTTGTATTGGAAATTAAGCTTCATTTGTCTAGAATTTATTCCTCATTCTGAGATCTTCAGGTATATGCAATTAATTTAATAATGCAAATACCCTTTTGTGTCAAGAAACAGCATTATAATGAGGTTGATATAAGATGATATTCCTCTGTCTTGATTTAATTTATTTTGCTAGAAACTAAGGTTGAAATTCTCAAACATGGGTGCCATATATAGGAACCTAAATCCATATTTGGGCATATCAGTAAGTGAGCACACTTACTTTTACAAGTAAGTTCAAAGGTGATTGTGCACCTGTTAGGGGACCTTCCCTTCACCCTCTCCTCTGGTTTTTGTCACGCAGACAGAAAGCAAAAGACTGAAAGTCCAAAGTGCAGGCAACGTGATGTTTATTGGGGTTTGTTTCAAACAAGCATATCCATAACCCTGATGCCGCAGAGCCTTTCCCCAGTGTTCCATCCGCCCCTCTCCTTAGCTGGGATAAATATACCTGTAGTGCATGCACAGCCTTGGTCCCACCTCTTACAATTTCTGGTCATGTTTTGGGCTGGGGGGGGGGTGTCGTAAATCTCGGGGCTTTGTCCAACCTCTTTTGTATCCCATGGGAGGGGTAAGGAGTGAAGTTGTGCTATGGTCAGGGACAGGCATTTCTTTGGCCTTAGAGTTTCTTATATCTTCCCCTCCCATCCCCCCTTGCTTCTCCCGACTGGTTACTTGACTTTGCCTTGAGATAGGAATTGACGCATTCTTCAAGTGTGCGCTGGTATATTATACTCCAACCATACCTAGTAACACTTTAGCTCTGTTCTTATCTGTTCCCATTATATTAACAAACCCATCTGGCTAGGCAGAAGCAACACACAGTGTCTTTGTTCTTTGTTCACACACATTAGTAAGGACATAAGTGTATCAAAAGTCAAATAGGAAAACAAGACCCAAAATTCTATTTCAGGTGAATATACAGACCTGAATCCTACATTATCACTAGCACTGCTAACAGCACCTATCAAATCTCAGAGTGAGATCAGCATGTTTAAAAACTGGGCCACTTATTAAGATGCCAAAATATGAATTTAGGCCCAGATCTTTCCATTGGGAGTTAGGTGTGTAAATACCTTTGGGGAACTGGGCTTTAGGACTTGATCCTGTTCTTATTGAAGTCAGTGGTGTGGGATCAGGCCTTTAGAACGTAACTATAGGTCCCTATTTTTGAAAATGTTGGCCTTGCCTTTCATTTGAGATACCTGGAACTGGTTGTAGGGGGACCTGATTCTCTGTTGCCCTGATCCTTATGCAGCGTGAGTGTGAAATCCTGTCGTTCTGATTAGACAGTGTTTTACAGCTACTTTTCATTCTGCACAGGCACATGGCAACAGATTCAGGCCTGTGGACTAGCTGACCTCTTGAAGTCCCATCCCATCCTACATTTCTATTAGTATAAACTGAGGGTTAACTGCTACTGAAACACCTCAGAGAGAAGAACCCTGATCGCAGAGGACATTTCATCAGGTGGAGTAATGGTTTGAACAGTAGATCGTGGTGAAAGGATTTGAGATTCTTCCCTTTACCCTCCAAGCAGAAACCATTGTAGAAGCCTGTATAGGCACGGGAACTGTCAAAAGGTATATTACAGTTAGCTTTGCAGTCTCAAACTAGTATTCTAAGCCAATATCTTCATATAAAGTTGGAACCCTGTTCTCTTTCATATCAGCACTTAAAAATTTTAAAGTTTTACACATCTCCCTCTAAATTTGGTAGAACTATTAAATATATAATGGTACTCTACATTGTTTCACTGTGGTCTTGCATTGCCATTCCTAAGTGAAATATATTGTGGTATCAGTTTATGCAACATATTAGAAGTTCATATCTTAGTGTTGGTTTTAGGATTATAACCTTAAATCTGTCAGTGGTTATTAAATGCAATGATCTAATATGTTTTGTAAATGTACCCTCGTAGTCAGGGCTGAATACCATTTTGAATCTTATACTGTACCTCATGTTGTTTTTTGCAAACCTATCAAATCGGAATAGACAAAGGGAATCAGATTCTTTGCAGGCTATAAATTGGTGTAGTTCCATTCTTTTCAAGGGAGCTCTGCTGATTTACACCAACTGAGAATCTGGCTGAGGCTGTGACAGTGCCTATTGTGTATTATGAACTACTATTTCATGCCTTAAAACAGTCTGTGGAAGCTATTTTTATTTCCAGTTTCTAACTTGTGGGTTTTAAAATAGTGCTTGTCTCAAATGTAAAGAAACCACAGAGTAAGATTTGAAAGGATTGTTTTAAAAGACCTCCAGAAGGGAAACCGCATGGACTGGGTTGCTGCCCCAACAAAACCCAGCTTTAGAGAAGAAACTGAGACATCTCCTTAAGGAAAGAGAAGAGACATCTCCTTAAGGAAAGGGAATGGTCCTTTGGAAGGTCTCCAGCAAACACTGTGGATTCAAGGAAGGGCAAGATGGCTGATCTGCATGTTCAAGGAGATCCTGATGTACGCTTTGAATTGATCCTAGTTACATAGAGCAAATTTTAAGTTTTAATTATAAAATTCTTAACTCAAGGTGGCCTTGATTTACATAAATAAGGAATATTGCCTAAATGGTAGTAGTAAGAAATTAAGAATATGTAACTAAGGGTACATTTACACCAGGGGTCTCAAAGTCCCAGCCTGTGGGCCATCTGCATCCCGAGAACCTCCCCACTGCGGCCCGCGGAGGAGAGATGCAGGCAGACACGCCGCCGGCAATGTCTGCTGCAGCACTGCCCCCCCCGCAGCTGCCATTGGCTGGGGGAGAGGGACAGAGATACCATCACTAGTTGCTGAGCCCAGTCAGCCATGGAGGCAGCATCATTTGTTGCCAGGCAGAGTCAGCCATGGAGGCAGCGTCACTTTTTTCCACAATAAATATAAACAAGTCAAAATACTGAACACAACTACCTGACACCCATCTTGCTGCAATCCTGAAGGTTTCAACTGCTCAGTCACTGAGAGCAAACATCAACAAACTGACAGAGCTGACGCATTGCCAGGTGTCTAAAAACTCTCTGGCAGACAAAGAAAGTTGCATGACAGTTTTATTATTTCTAAGAAATTTGAAATAAAAAATACAATATAAACATTTTCTTTTCTGAACACCATCTTCAGTGACGTTCTTGGCTTGCTGGGAGGATCTGAAGACTGGCCCTGGCCCTAAGGTAAATTGAATTTGAGACCCCTGATCTACACTATGAGTTAAGGGTCTGATCCCCCTGCTCATGTATACGTACTCCTGGAGCTCTCATCGAGCTAGCATGAGTATAAATAGCAGAAGCACTGGTAGTGGCAGCAGAGGTATGGCTGAGCCCTGCCAAGTACAAACATGCATGAAACTGGTGGGTATGTAGCCTAGCTTGTAGTGTAGACATAGCCTAAGGGTACGTCTTTTTGCTGGCCAGAAAGATAGAAAGCTGTAATTTATAGCTGTTGCAGTAAGTGTCACCACACTCCTCTTGCACTCAGTTCTGATCTATGGCCATTAAGTATATCCAGAGGTCTGCAGCCCTAAAAAGCATTTTACCTTGTGGAAGAGGACTCTGTAATCCATGTCATTCGGATTGAAGTGCCCTAGCTAGGTAGGATCCAGACACCTGCCCTTCTCCGCTACTTCGACACTGAAAATTGCTTCACTTCTTTGAGGTGTCTGATGTTCCAAAGCACTCTGAAAACACTTGGGTTGTGTCAAAACAAGATTCTTCCAAGAAGAGAACGGTAGTGTAGTACAGTGACTAGTGGGCCTGGAGTAGGACGCAAGGGGCCAGGGTTCTCATTGTGGTTCTGCTATTAGCTTGGGGACTGAAGAGTATAAGTCACAAAAAAGAGAGGTTTCCTTTCTTCAAGGGTAGACTGGCATAGGGAAATGGAAGATATAGACACACGTAACAGTCTTGACTCTGGCACTTAGGATCAGATCCTGAGCTGGTGTAAATCAGTATAGTTCCATTGACTTTATCAGAGCTATTCCACTTTATATTAGGAAAGGCTTTAACCCTGAGTGCTTAACTAATATCCTTAACATTGTCTTAACATTTCCCCCCTCAAGGAATAGATTTGTAATGGGTATAAATAGTCACTACTTGGTTTACTATTAGTCAGACATGACAAAACTCATAGGCTTTCTTTAAGTCTATAATAATAATATTCCTGCTGTCCTAAATGTACCATTACTCTTCAGTATGGAGATGAAAGAGGAGTTAAAAAGCATCCCATGCATAATATGAAGTAAACATAACTGATTACAGATTTTGTTTTGCAATTGAATAAGATAAATAACCCCCCCCTCCATATGGTTCCAATCAGTACTTTTTCCTTATGCCCTTTTCTTAATGTGCTTCTGGCATTTTAATGCCTTAAATTAAAAAAACATTATAGTATATTTTATAATAACAATAGTGAAATAAATTTATCCTCTTTTCTTTTTTAATAGTGCAGTGACTAATTGGGCTGATCCAAGATACAGTGGAGATTAATCCTGCCAGTCTTTAGCAGGTAGATTTCTACTTAAACAAGAAGCATATTTCTCCCTTGCTAACCGATGGCAAAAGATACATTGAAGATCTGGGATGGGAGAAATTGAAATAAAGAAGATTATTTATAGGGTATGATCAAAAGCCTATTATAGCCAATGGAACTCCTTCTGTTCACTTAGTGGGCTTTGGTTCAGCCCCATAGAGAGTGGCTATTATATTTTTATTACCCTTTTTGGGGAAGTAAAAGTGTGTTGTTTTCATTGTCTTTAAAAATCATGAATGAATTTAGCACTCATGAGAATGAATCATTTATCTGAGATAGATGTATCATGCCTATAGATTCTATGCAGACTCTACCCTCAGCCCTTTCCAATGCACTCCACTTCTGTTATGTAGTCTCCATGCTCTCCCCAGGGGATTGTACCAAACTTTGCATTCATTTTGTAGCATGCACAAAGGTTGGGGGAGACTAGGGTGAAATCATCAAACTCATTGCCATTTGTGATCTCCTAAGCCAGCATTGTATCCTGATAGATACTGGGCCAAATTATGCAGTCCTTAGCAAAACTCCCAATGGACTTGGATGGGCCTAGATCCACTGAAATCAGGTAATGAACTACAACAATTTATACCAGCTGAGCCTCTGGCCCAGGGAGTTCTACTTTAATTTAGATTGCTGCACTGAGCCCATTATACCTACAATGCAGAGTAGGGGTGGTCTTGACTGTTGCATTGCCAGCAGATATTTTTGAGCTCCCCCACATCATCTGTTGATTCCTACTGACTGACCTTCACATAATCTTTTCTTATACTAAAGACTGATAACAGGAGTGGTGTGCCTGTCCTGTATAAGTATCAGGCAGAACTGGAAGTGGTATGGTTGGTACAAGAGAGACCACTATGCTGGGGTGCCTCTTTTCCCACAAGCTGAGGGGGCTGGGAGAGGAGCTGGGAAGGCAGAGAAATAACAGTTGGAGAATGGAGCTCCATCCAGGCAATAAATGCTTTGAAGTTGGTGTATTAACTGGGATGTGAAATTGCCAGAGAAAAAAAGTGGCTGAATTTGGGGTTATGGTGGGGAAAACAATGTGAATCACTGACTTAGAGGACAATTGCCTAAATTTGGGGCTAAAATATGCTTGACATTTTCTCTTAGAAATGCAGTAAAAGAGGCAGCCTTTGTTCAGGGTAACAGAGTAGCAGCCATGTTAGTCTGTATCTGCAAAAAGAAAAGGAGTACTTGTGGCACCCTAAAGACTAACAAATTTATTTGAGCATAAGCTTTCATGAGCTACAGCTCACTTCATTGGATGCATGCAGAGGAAAATACAGTGCAGAGATTTTATATACACAAAGAACATGAAACAATGGGTGTTACCATACAGACTGTAACAAGAGTGATCAGGTAAAGTGAGCTATTACCAGCAGGAGAGTCTGGGGGGAGACCTTTTGTAGTGATTATCAAGCTGAGCCATTTCCAGCAGTTGACAAGAATGTGTGAGGAACAGCAGGGAGGGAAATAAACATGGGGAGATAGTTTTACTTTGTGTAATGACACATCCACTCCCAGTCTTTATTCAAGCCTAAGTTAATTGTGTCCAGTTTGAAAATTAATTCCAATTCAGCAGTCTCTCGTTGGAGTCTGTTTTTGAAGCTTTTTTGTTGAAGAATTGTCACTTTTAGGTCTGTAATCGAGTGACCAAAGAGATTGAAGTGTTCTCCTACTGGTTTTTGAATGTTATAATTCTTGACGTCTGATTTGTGTCCATTTATTCTTTTACGTAGAGACTGTCCAGTTTGGCAAATGTACATGGCAAAGGGGCATTTCTGGAACATGATGGCATATATCACATTGGTAGATGTGCAGGGAATGAGCCTCTGATAGTGTGGCTGATGTGATTAGGCCGTATGATGGTGTCCCCTGAATAGGTATGTGGACACAGTTGGCAATGGGCTTTGTTGCAAGGATAGCTTCCTGGGTTAGTGTTTTTGTTGTGTGGTGTGTGCTTGCTGGTGAGTATTTGCTTCAGGTTGGGGGGCTGTCTGTGAGCAAGGACTGGCCTGTCTCCCAAGATCTGTGAGAGTGATGGGTCGTCCTTCAGGATAGGTTGTAGATCCTTGACGATGCATTGGAGAGGTTTTAGTTGGGGGCTGAAGGTGATGGCTAGTGGCGTTCTGTAATTTTCTTTGTTGGGCCTGTCCTGTAGTAGGTAATTTCTGGATACTCTTCTGGCTCTATCAATCTGTTTCTTTACTTCAGCAGGTGGGTATTGTAGTTGTAAGAATGCTTGATAGAGATCTTGTAGGTGTTTGTCTTTGTCTGACGGGTTGGAGCAAATGCAGTTGTATCGTAGAGCTTGGCTGTAGACAATGGATTGTGTGGTGTGGTCTGGATGAAAGCTGGAGGCATGTAGGTAAGTATAGCGGTCAGTAGGTTTCCGGTAGAGGGTGGTGTTTATGTGACCATCGCTTATTAGCACTGTAGTGTCCAGGAAGTGGATCTCTTGTGTGGACTGGTCCAGGCTGAGGTTGATGGTGGGATGGAAATTGTTGAAATCATGGTGGAATTCCTCAAGGGCTTCTTTTCCATGGGTCCAGATGATGAAGACTTTATCATCAAAAACAGATTCCAACGAGAGACTGCTGAATTGGAATTAATTTGCAAACTGGATACAATTAACTTAGGCTTGAATAAAGACTGGGAGTGGATGTGTCATTACACAAAGTAAAACTATTTCCCCATGTTTATTCGCTCTCGCTCTCCTCCCCTCCCCCACTGTTCCTCACACATTCTTGTCAACTGCTGCAAATGGCCCACCTTGATTATCATTACAAAAGATTTCCCCCCACATCCACTCTCCTGCTAGCTCACCTTTCCTGATCACTCTTTTTACAGTGTGTATGGTAACACTCATTGTTTCATGTTCTCTGTGTATATAAAATCTCCCCACTGTGTTTTCCACTGCATGCATCCGATGAAGTGAGCTGTAGCTCACGAAAGCTTATGCTCAAATAAATTTGTTAGTCTCTAGGGTGCCACAAGTACTCCTTTTCTTTTTGTACAGGGTAACTTTCCTCATCTACGTACTGTGGTACAGTATATGAGGTAAGCAACACAGCCAGTGTGCAAACACACTGTAGCTGTAAAGATTATTTAAAGTGGTCTTTCCTTCACTAACTTGCCTTATAACTGGGATGTCAAAATATGCTGGGTACCATGTAACTCTGAACTTTTTTGTCACTGTCAACTTTTTTGTATTGTGGTGATGTCTAGAGGCCATTGTACTAGGCACGGTCCACCCATAATGACAAGATCTCCTCTACCCCAAAATACTTATTACCTAAATAAAAGATATATGGAATCCTTTCATTGGCTGTTTGTGAAACTTTCATGCTGGTGAGGAAGAATTTCAATTTCTGATTTGATATGAAAACTAAAACTTGGGCAAAGGTTGACTAATCAACTGCTTCAGTAGCTGTATATGTTCACCTGTGTGTAAACACAACTTCTGAAAATATCTCTGAGTGAATAATTCACAGAGCATAATTTATTTTAAGAATTAAGCCATTTTTCCCTTTTGGTTCATGAATTGTCCATGAGCAATTTAGGATTTTCTCAAATGCATCCATGATTCAAATTATTCACCAAAGAATTTCTATACATCACTCTTGGTCTATGCATTGTTCCCGAGTGGTTTGTTCTGGGTAGTGGATTAATTTTGATTGGCCCCATCGTGCACAACTGGTGAGATGTTGCTTATCTGTGTAGTCCCATTGACTCCAATTGGACTATTCAGGTGAATCATTGCATCCAATGAAGTGAGCTGTAGCTCACGAAAGCTTATGCTCAAATAAATTTGTTAGTCTGTAAGGTGCCACAAGTACTCCTTTTCTTTTTGTGGATACAGACTAACAGGGCTGCTACTCTGCAACCTGTCATGAACATGAGTAAAACATATGCAGTTTGGCTGCATGGTTAAGTACAATGGGTCATATTCTGGTGCTGGATACAGGGACAAATGAGGGCAGACTTTGGCCATATGGTTTGTTATATTACTAGATAGTCAAATCTAGAATAAGAACTGTTTAGCATGAAAAGTTATGATAGGGCCTGGAATGATTTTTAAGGGTGTGTCTCCACTCTATCTGGGAGTGTGCCTCTCAGCTTGGGTAGAAAAACGTGCACTAGCTCAGTTCAAGCTAAAAATAGCAGTGTGGATGTTGTGGGACTGTCAGAGGCTTGGGCCAGCGACCTGAGCTCAGACCCAAGGGATTAAGTGGATCCCAGTTTGGGTGGCTGGCTCCAGCCTCTGTTGGTCCCACAACATCCACATTTCTATTTTTACTATGCTAGCTTGAGCTGAGCTAGTGTGAGTCTCTTTACCAAGGTTGGGCTGCACATCCCAGCTACTGTGTAGAAAAAGCTTTGCCTGTGCAGTGTGTGTGTGTGTGAGAGCAAAGAGCTTGCTCCACTGTTAGCCAGTGTAAGGGTCAGACAGAATTCCAGTCCTGGCCAGCCATGTAAGTGTGTAGCAGTGGACGTATGCCTCTGTGTGCCTCTAGTCTGCTACAAACTGCCCTCAACACAAGGATTTGCCTACAAGGCTCAGTCAAACCCTTAATTTATTGTAGCTTACAATGCATGGCACAATTGTTTCCTTTCCTAATAAAAGACTGCTGAAGAACAGAATAGGGCCCTGCAGCCTTGCCAACTTGTGTGCTAACCCAAGCACACCTTATAGGGTGCTTGATTCTGCTCCCATTGAAATCACAGTAAAAGTGCCATTGATTTCAAATGGAAGCTGGATCAGTTTCAGTCTGAGACCCAAGGTCAGTATTTAGATAGGCGACCTCCAAGACACTGCAAATGGGCCATGCCCTTGGATGAAACAATCATCAAAGCCAGGAAGGGTGAATGTTTTCAAGGAAGAAAAATCCAAAGAAAACAAAGGTAATCTAAACTGCCCCAAAATAGTCTGGCCACAATACACATAGACCTCAACTGATGGATGCAGAAAGAGGAACCTGCTAAGGGAATGCAGAATTTCCACTTTAGCTGTTGAGTAGTTAGTCTCCTCTCTGCAGCCAGGGTTTTAGGTAGTTCCTTACAATTTTTCACAAAATTGTACATCTACATCTACATCTCTACATCTGCACAAGGCCCCATCTCCTCCAGATAAACCTACTTAGCGGCAGACATCTCCCTTCCTATGAGCACTTGGCCATCATCTTATTTGGGGTCTTTTCCCTGTTTTTGGCTCTTGTTTCTAAACAAACAGCTTAAGAAGGGCCTTAGAGGGATCCACATATGAAGGTATGAATTCTGAGGATGTTTCTCCTAAATTACCAATCTCTTGGTAGGTTAATTTCATTTCTAAAAACTGAACATACTTGCAACTATCTAGCCAGGCATATAGTTAATTAGTGTAACATCACTGTTCACCCTGCTTTTCCCTATTACTTCTGATTGACTGTTGATGTACTTTGTGTGTCTTTTCTTAAATGAGGCTGTAACATTTTTGGGGTAGAGATTACACATTACTGTGTTTTTGCATGGTGCCTAGTCCCAATTACAACTGAGGTCTTTTGGAGCTAATATAATGCCAACGAGTAGTAATAATTAACAAAATAAAATATGGCGCTCAAGAGTTATGGGCCATACACTGGCCTTGACCAGCTGCAGAACTCCCATTGACCTTAAGTCCCAAGCCAAGGTACAGGCTGTTTGTTCTTAAAACAGATGGACCAACTTGCTTCTGGTAGTTCTAGGCACACTGAGAGATGATATACTCCCACCTCACTTAAGGATGGAATACAACAGTGTATCACTGTTGAATGGATTTCCACCCTGCGGCCTAGATTAGCATCCCACTAGGTTATTTGGCTAATCTATTGACTAGTGTTTCATAAATTTGTAAGAAAAAGCTATGTTGTAACAAAATCATGCAAACTATTAATGAATGCTCACATATTAGCTTCCTGAAATAAATACTTATCTCACCATTCTTATGGAAAATATGTGTTTACATTAACATTTTTGGTTCCAGCCTTTAGACGCTGCCAAACCACAATCCTCGTTTCTGGATGATGAACACATGGCTTCATAGTTCCATTATTTTAACAAGGGTACTAAATTAAACATTGTCTTATTGATTTATTTGTTTGCTTGATAATGAATGTGAAAGCGAAGGTATTCTTTATAGGTTATTTTATTGCTGGGTGGATATACACGTTTCCTTTTTCTCCTGTTGCTTTATTTCTGGCTGCTATTCCAATGTTTTCAAAATTCAGGTAAAAAATTAATTGTTAGTTAATTTTTTTGCATTCTTCAGCTCTCAGAGTCTGTTTATACTGCAATGGGGAGGTGTGACTGGAGCATGTGTAGACATATCCAAGCTAACTTTAATTTAGTTAGCACAAGAACTAATCGCAGTGAAGGCATGGCAACATCGGCAGTAACTGATCAAGTAAGTGCCCAGAGTCCCAGGTGGATAGGGCTAGCCCATGCCATTACCTGTGTTGCTGTGACTTCACTGCTATTGATACTCAAGCTAGCTTTGATTCAGCTAGTTCAAAGCTAGCTCAGGTGAGTCTACATGTGCTGCAATCACACCTTTCATTGGCAGCGCAGACTTACCTTGAGTGTGGGATTTCTAAATGTGCCGAAGTGAGTTAGATGCCTAACTCCTAATGACTTTCAATGGTAATTAGGTGCCTAGGTCACTTAAGCGCTTTTGAAAATCCCACCCTGAGTACTTTGTTGTCTTGTTCACTGAAGCACCAAGGATTTTCATCTCAAGTCTCTTTGCCATCTGGGACTGGTATTGCTAGTGTACAAGCTACCACACATGGAGGAAAGAAAAATGAAGACAGATTCATGAAAAAGGAACTCGGAGTGTGAACACAGACAAAGCCCCTTTAACAATCCAGTCAAAATCCATCCGAACATGTGCAAACTATAGCTTGTCATGGTACCAGCTCTGAATGAATTTATTTCGGGACTGAATTGTAGCTTTGGCACAAGCCCCAGGTAAGGGGTAGTGTGTAATTGGCTTGCTCCAGGAGGAGAATTTTGCTCAGCCTGATCAAAGCAGTCTTCTAATCATGCCATTCTCCAACATTTCTACTGAAAATAATGAGCCCATTCAGTACAAGGGGAGTGAATATGAGAGAGATATTCACCTGCTTATGTGAGGTATTCCCATGAGCTTCAGGCAAAACACTTGGTTGCAGGCGTTCTGGTTCAAAGCTGGCTTTTTGTTTTCATTCTTTGTTTGCATGTCGGAGGTGTTGCATCCTGTCTTTTGGTGGCTTCTGTATTGTGAGCTCTTGATTATTTCGTTAAAACATCTGAGCTTATTTGCCCTTCTGTCATACGTGCTAAATATAAGTGAAGAAACAAATGGAACACAGCAAAGTAAACAAAGACCAGGAAGTGTGAGACAAGACCTCTCAAGATGTTTGGAATTCCCACATGTTTCATATTACAGACCAGCAGGCTAGTGCTCCCCACCACACAGGTGGAAATGTGAGTGAGTCAAGGCCACTGAACACTGAATATTTACACTGTGTCAGATTACAGTATGATTTGTGCTGAATAGCATTGTACTGAGCCACTGTGAAATACTCTGAGGTTTTCAATAACATCAGCACTTCTCTAGATGGGCTAGCATTTGCATAGTTGGCTTTAATATAAAAACATAGAGATACTTTAATTGGTTTTGAGCATGTATGTCTGCACCCCAAAAAAGGTGCATGCTTAGCTTGGGTTAGCTAATATGGATAAAAATAACTGTTCAACCCCAGGCTGCCACATGGACTTTAACTAGAGCTGCTAAACCAAATTAAAAAACTGAATTGCCATGTCTTCACTGCTATTTTAACTTGAGTTAGCTGAGTAAAGAACAAACTTTTTTTTTTCAATGTAGACATATCCTAAGAGAAGTAGTATTTACACTGTCCAGTATTTGTTCATTGCTACACTGAGGTGTACATTGCTATACTGCTCTCACATGATGAAACACATAAGAAGCAACTAAATAAGGATGGCCAACTAATGAGAAATCTCTGTGCTTGTGTCTCAGTATGGAACTCTCAAAGTGCAAGACCGTGAATGGGTGAGACAGGTCTGCATTGCCCTGAGGATTGGCACCCAGGAGAATGATCAAATGGGAATGAGAGTAGAAAGAGAAGGTCTAAGAAGGAGGAGGGGAGATCTTGCCCAGAGCCCAAGGCTTGTCGGCTTAGAGATCAAGGATGCTGCAGAGCTTGGTCTAGAACAGACAGTCAAGATTACTTTATGTCCAAATGAATGGCTGCTGGTGTTGACATGTTATCTCTAAAAATGAAGGCACCTGTAATATCAGCAGGTTGTATATGCTAAACTGTTACATATTGAGGGCCTGATCCAAAGCCCATTAAAATCAATAGGAGCTTTCAAGTGATTTAAGTGGACTTTGCATCAAGCCTTACAAAGAATAAGAATAGGAGTAACTTTATATTGGTGTTGAGAAAATACCTTACTGAGTAACTGTGTGGTATTATCAGTCACCTTTCTGTTCCCTTCCCAGCATTGTCTGTTTTCAACTTTGCTTCTTTCAAGTTGAAGATAATAGTTTTTGCCCAGAAAAGCACACACAAGTCTCAACTTGTTTTGTAAAGGAGCTTAAAGCTAGGCATCCAAACTCACAATGAGGCTGGATTTCTATAGCTGCAATGCATCTATAACTCTCACTGAAGTCAAAGAGAGATGAAGGCTCTCAGCACCTGGCAGGATTGAGTCTTTAGTGAAGACTCCAGTATTTTTTAAGACTGACATGGTCATTTGACGCTGGAATGAGCTTCATAATTAATAAGTATGTCTATTTCAACAGAAGCTCCAGGTATAAAGAAGAGTCAGCCAAGGACAGAGGTACAGTGTTTCTCCTTCATTTAGCACATAATAGCTTGTGAAATATCTCTAACACAGGACTGCGCAAAAACCCCTGCATTGGTTCATGTGATTTTTTTTTTATGAATCTCTTTAGCAGGTTTGGTTGGCTTAGCTTCATGCCTCCAAATTCCATTCTGAGTTGGCCCAAATCCCCAAATGCAGGATGACAACTGATGAGTGTAATTGGCTTCATTTTATGACTTGTGGGTTTTGTAACTAAATCTGACTGCTGAAGCATGCAGGTTTGGAGCAAAAATCTTTTATTATTATTTGCATTCTGGTTGTGTCTATAGGTGCCAACAGAGACTGAAATTCTGTTTTTCTAGGACATACACATGGTAAGAGACAGTCCCTTCCCTGACAACTTTACAATCTAAAGAGATGAGATCAACAAAGGAAATACTGTCACCATTTTACAGATCGGGAATTGAGGCACAGAGAGATGAAGTGACTTGTTCAAGGTCACACAGAAAGTCTGTGGCAAAACTGGGACTTGAAGCTAGAGTTTAAGAGGGGGTAATGGATTGTCTTAACCAGAAGTCTATCTTTTTTCTCTTTTGCCATTCCTCGTCCCTGAAAAACAGGCGCAGCAGGAAGATTCAGTGAGTCGGTTCATGTGAACCATAGTGGGCTTTGCCAGTTGGTTAAAAACCTGAAATTAGAATGCGGCAATTATTGAAAAGAAGTGAACTTCAGGCCATTGTGATGTATTCTCCATGAACAGCGTGGGGAAAGGAAAATAGAAAAAATTGTTAACCAGAATACCAATTGTCACTCAGAAGGTAATAAAAAAATTCCTGAGGAGGCTTTGGTGTTGGAATAACATCATTACATATCTAATGGAGTGTAGACAATTAAAATTATACATGTTGTTTTACATTTGTCTTGTACCCCAGAGCAGTGACAGGAAAATTAAGGGTGTCTTCCAAGAAATGTTTGTATGGATTGCCTTTGGTTTATTGCTGCTCATCTTCTGCTGTGGTACATTTTTTTCCCTATTCTTTTGGGCACTGTGTGTGGTACATACCATTTACATTACATTAACTATAAATTGCTGGAGTCATGGTTGGTTGGTGAACTACTTGGGGGATGATTACATACTGTTGATGGGAGACAGTACTCCTGATGATATGTTTCCTAAAGAGTTCACAGCAAAAGCAAACTTCTATTGTGTGTTGCTACAAATGTGCTTCTCTGAATAGAGCAACTATTGCTTTTACTTAAAGGTGACCAGAAAAAAAAATGGATTTGTGACTTTTTAATTTTTTTATGAAATCCAGGGGAAGGCCTAGACTTTTTTTTTAACTTGTTCTTTTGCTTCTTTTTTATATTGGAGATTGGGTCATGCCTGTCTTGTTTTTACTGGAAGTTTCGATGGATGACTGAGAACTGGTAGGTTTATGACATCATAGAATCATAGAATCATAGAATATCAGGGTTGGAAGGGACCCCAGAAGGTCATCTAGTCCAACCCCCTGCTCAAAGCAGGACCAAGTCCCAGTTAAATCATCCTAGCCAGGGCTTTGTCAAGCCTGACCTTAAAAACCTCTAAGGAAGGAGATTCTACCACCTCCCTAGGTAACGCATTCCAGTGTTTCACCACCCTCTTAGTGAAAAAGTTTTTCCTAATATCCAATCTAAACCTCCCCCATTGCAACTTGAGACCATTACTCCTCGTTCTGTCATCTGCTACCATTGAGAACAGTCTAGAGCCATCCTCTTTGAAACCCCCTTTCAGGTAGTTGAAAGCAGCTATCAAATCCCCCCTCATTCTTCTCTTCTGCAGACTAAACAATCCCAGCTCCCTCAGCCTCTCCTCATAAGTCATGTGCTCTAGACCCCTAATCATTTTTGTTGCCCTTCGCTGTACTCTTTCCAATTTATCCACATCCTTCTTGTAGTGTGGGGCCCAAAACTGGACACAGTACTCCAGATGAGGCCTCACCAGTGTCGAATAGAGGGGAACGATCACGTCCCTCGATCTGCTCGCTATGCCCCTACTTATACATTCCAAATTTGCCATTGGCCTTCTTGGCAACAAGGGCACACTGCTGACTCATATCCAGCTTCTCGTCCACTGTCACCCCTAGGTCCTTTTCCGCAGAACTGCTGCCGAGCCATTCGGTCCCTAGTCTGTAGCGGTGCATTGGATTCTTCCATCCTAAGTGCAGGACCCTGCACTTATCCTTATTGAACCTCATTAGATTTCTTTTGGCCCAATCCTCCAATTTGTCTAGGTCCTTCTGTATCCTATCCCTCCCCTCCAGCGTATCTACCACTCCTCCCAGTTTAGTATCATCCGCAAATTTGCTGAGAGTGCAATCCACACCATCCTCCAGATCATTTATGAAGATATTGAACAAAACGGGCCCCAGGACCGACCCCTGGGGCACTCCACTTGACACCGGCTGCCAACTAGACATGGAGCCATTGATCACTACCCGTTGAGCCCGACAATCTAGCCAGCTTTCTACCCACCTTATAGTGCATTCATCCGGCCCATACTTCCTTAACTTGCTGACAAGAATGCTGTGGGAGACCGTGTCAAAAGCTTTGCTAAAGTCAAGAAACAATACATCCACTGCTTTCCCTTCATCCACAGAACCAGTAATCTCATCATAAAAGGCGATTAGATTAGTCAGGCATGACCTTCCCTTGGTGAATCCATGCTGACTGTTCCTGATCACTTTCCTCTCCTCTAAGTGCTTCAGGATTGATTCTTTGAGGACCTGCTCCATGATTTTTCCAGGGACTGAGGTGAGGCTGACTGGCCTGTAGTTCCCAGGATCCTCCTTCTTCCCTTTTTTAAAGATGGGCACTACATTAGCCTTTTTCCAGTCATCCGGGACTTCCCCCGTTCGCCACGAGTTTTCAAAGATAATGGCCAAGGGCTCTGCAATCACAGCCGCCAATTCCTTCAGCACTCTCGGATGCAATTCGTCCGGCCCCATGGACTTGTGCACGTCCAGCTTTTCTAAATAGTCCCTAACCACCTCTATATCTACAGAGGGCTGGCCATCTCTTCCCCATTTTGTGATGCCCAGCACAGCAGTCTGGGAGCTGACCTTGTTAGTGAAAACAGAGGCAAAAAAAGCATTGAGTACATTAGCTTTTTCCACATCCTCTGTCACTAGCTTGCCTCCCTCATTCAGTAAGGGGCCCACACTTTCCTTGGCTTTCTTCTTGTTGCCAACATACCTGAAGAAACCCTTCTTGTTACTCTTGACATCTCTTGCTAGCTGCAGCTCCAGGTGCGATTTGGCCCTCCTGATATCTTTCCTACATGCCCGAGCAATATTTTTATACTCTTCCCTGGTCATATGCCCAACCTTCCACTTCTTGTAAGCTTCTTTTTTATGTTTAAGATCCGCTAGGATTTCACCATTAAGCCAAGCTGGTCGCCTGCCATATTTACTATTCTTTCGACTCATTGGGATGGTTTGTCCCTGTAACTTCAACAGGGATTCCTTGAAATACAGCCAGCTCTCCTGGACTCCCTTCCCTTTCATGTTAGTCCCCCAGGGGATCCTGGCCATCTGTTCCCTGAGGGAGTCAAAGTCTGCTTTCCTGAAGTCCAGGGTCCGTATCCTGCTGCTTACCTTTCTTCCCTGCGTCAGGATCCTGAACTCAACCAACTCATGGTCACTGCCTCCCAGATTCCCATCCACTTTTGCTTCCCCCACTAATTCTACCCGGTTTGTGAGCAGCAGGTCAAGAAAAGCGCTCCCCCTAGTTGGCTCCCCTAGCACTTGCACCAGGAAATTGTCCCCTACGCTTTCCAAAAACTTCCTGGATTGTCTATGCACCGCTGTATTGCTCTCCCAGCAGATATCAGGAAAATTAAAGTCACCCATGAGAATCAGGGCCTGCGATCTAGTAGCTTCCGTGAGTTGCCGGAAGAAAGCCTCATCCACCTCATCCCCCTGGTCCGGTGGTCTATAGCAGACTCCCACCATGACATCACTCTTGTTGCACACACTTCTAAACTTAATCCAGAGACACTCAGGTTTTTCCACAGTTTCGTACCGGAGCTCTGAGCAGTCATACTGCTCCCTTACATACAGTGCTACTCCCCCACCTTTTCTGCCCTGCCTGTCCTTCCTGAACAGTTTATAACCATCCATGACTGTACTCCAGTCATGTGAGTTATCCCACCAAGTCTCTGTTATTCCAATCACGTCATAATTCCTTGACATCACCAGGACCTCCAGTTCTCCCTGCTTGTTTCCAAGGCTTTGTGCATTTGTATATAAGCACTTGAGATAACCTGTTGATCGCCCCTCATTCCCAGTATGAGGCAGGAGCCCTCCCCTCACAGACATTCCTGCCTGTGCTTCCTCCCGGTATCCCGCTTTCCCACTTACCTCAGGGCTTTGGTCTCCTTCCCCCGGTGAACCTAGTTTAAAGCCCTCCTCACTAGGTTAGCCAGCCTGCTGGCAAAGATGTTCTTCCCTCTCTTCGTAAGATGGAGCCCGTCTCTGCCCAGCACTCCTCCTTCATGGAACACCATCCCATGGTCAAAGAATCCAAAGCCTTCTCTCCGACACCACCTGCGTAGCCATTCGTTGACCTCCACGATTCGACGATCCCTACCCAGGCCTTTTCCTTCCACGGGGAGGATGGACGAGAACACCACTTGCGCCTCCAATTCCTTTATCCTTCTTCCCAGAGCCACGTAGTCCGCAGTGATCCGCTCAAGGTCATCAAAGGTATCAAGAAAGTACAACTAGATTGGGATGGCAAGCAATTTTTATTGAGTGTTTAAAACGTGTGTTTTCTGTTTAGTTTTGTTAGTACCTATCGCATTGCAAGTTGGGATATTAATAATAACTCTTATGCAGTGCTTTTCATCAGTAGATCTCAAATTGACCAAGAAAGTCAGCATCATTATTTCCAGCTGAGGCAAAGGGAGACAAGTGACTTCCCCAAAGTCATCCAACAGATTAGTATCAGATCTGGGAATAGCACTGAAGTCTCTGGTCCTACTTAAGTACTTTGTCTACTAGCCATACTGGCTCCCAGGTAGATGCAGATTTTGGGGGCGGGGGGAGAGGGCAAGGGGGAGAAGCTCATTTTTATTAAAATTATTAGGCAAGATGTGTCTTTTGCCCAGAGCCAGAAGTAAGGAACAGTGTGTAATTGCACCACCCTTTTTGGGAGGGAATGCTAATTTTTGAAAGAAATAAGGGCATCCTGGATTTCCTAATCTGTTGTGCTAACTACCAGGAGATCAGGCCAACTGCGTAGCTGAAAGAAGCGTCAACAGGCAGCAATTGTGGGCTTCTCCGAAGTTGTACATCCTCTTAAAAACAGCAAACTCCTTAGCCTAGTGCCTTACAAACACTTCACTGCCATTTCCCTCTCCAAGCATCCATAACTCTTATAGTATGTACCTATGGCTGGTATTTATACCTTTGTAATTTCCTGTTACTTTTATGATGCAAATGCTTTGATGCCAAAAATCTTTAATAAAAAAGTTAAGCGTTCTTATAATAATTAAGAAAACCTAAAGATTACATGTAACCCATGTGATGGAATGAGCTATGTGAGAGGAATCTTTACATGTTTTCCCTAGAAAGCAATTTCCACTTTGCTACACTACAGTAGCTAGCACCCCATGAAGTGTGGGAAAACATTTGCCCTACAATACATCGTAAATTTCATGACAGATTATAAATTTTGCTGGGCCAAACATTTAAATTAAACACATTGGTCTTTCCTGACTTCCTGAAAAACTGTTCTTTCCTCTTCATTAAAGAGTATGTGAAATCACCACTGTGGAGGAAGCACAATGATGGAGGGAAACGATATAGTGGTTGGCTGGGTCTCAAACCCAAAGAAAGCTAACAATCATCTAAAAGCCAGCATTATAGATAATTAGGCAGGATCATCTTTGGTAAATTGATCATGCCTCATAAAAGATGGACTGTAGCCTTAGCAGTGTTAATGCTATAGAACATTGTTCAGCGGTGCAAGATCTAATTAAGTTACTTTTCCAACTAACCATCATTTTTTTGATTTGCTTTTACAAGGGCTTTTGGTTACATCGGTAGTTATGTCAGATGCATTCTGGCATTTATGATTTCCCATTCTATTTTACTCTAAAATCCCCATGAACTTTTCAGTGCTTCAGCACGAAAACACTTACAGAGGAGCAGTGATCTCTTGAAAATGAATGAAATACTTCAGGTCCCAAACCTGAAATGTGATTCCCTGGATTGGTCCCCTGAGTCATGTGGAAATTGCAGGCCTGGAGCACCCATGGAAAATAAATAGTGGGTGCTCAGCACCCACCGGCAGCCAAGCTCCTCTCCCTCCCCCCCACTCCTGCCTGCCACTGGCTCCGCTGATCAACTCCTTCCCCTCCCTCCCAGAGCCTCCCGCCCACTGCGAATCAGCAGTTTAGCAATGTGCAGGAGGTGCTGGGGGGAGGAGTGAGGGTGGGGTGTGCTCGAGGCAGGAGTGGAAAGAGGCGGGTTGAGCACTCCCCGGGAACACAAGAACACGGCACCTATGACATAGGGTTAGATATGTTTTGTGGTTCCCTGCCATCTTTTCTCTTGGTGAGGACATAAATCCTGTAACACCTTGATTTCCTGCACCCTGTTGCCTGCACCTGACATGGGCCAAAATCCCTGCAGCCACTGATGTCATTGCCCAATCCTGAAAGAATGAGAACCATAGTTCTGGGAGGAAGTCAAGACCTCAGCAGCGCCAGGTGTTTCTCAACACCTCATTGAACTTGTCAAGCAGCTACCATTACCATTTATGAACAGTGGTCCTGGATGTAGGCTTTGGATTTTTAGTGTGGCTCTTATTGTCTTTACAAGGCACAAGTGCCCATCTGCATATTTATTCGACACCACATTATCCCCCTTTTCTCTCAGGGGAACCATTTCAGATTTTTTTTCGGGGGGACTTTAACTGTGATTCCAGGAGCTACTTAGGCACCTGAAAATTCTAGATTTTTTTGGCAGATGATAACTTCCAAATTAGCCAACAGGAGCACTGTATCTAATTCCTATATAGAAAGGAAAATATATATACAAACATCCATTAAAGCCATATTTTAATTCTGTATGTAAGTTTAGAAAAATCAGGAGATAATACAGCCAAATATTCCCAATCCCAATCCTTGAGGTATCATAAGAATGGCAGTACTGGGTCAGACCAGTGGTCCATCTAGGCCAGTATCCTGTCGTCTGACAGTAGCTAAAGCCAGGTGCTTCAGAGAGAATGTACAGAACAGGCAATCATAAGTGATCCATCCCCTATCGTCTACTCCTAGCTTCTGGCAAACAGAGGCCAGGGACACCATCACACCCAGAGCATTGGGTTGCATCCCCGCCCATTCTGGCTACTAGCCATTGATGGACCTATTCTCCATGAACGTATCTAATTCTTTTTTAACCCTATTATAGTTTTGGCCTTCACAACATCCCTGGAACCAAGTTCCACAGGTTGACTGTGTGTTGTGTGAAGAAGCATTTCCTTTTCTTTGTTTGAAACCTGCTGCCTATTAATTTCATTGGGTGATCCCCTAGTTCTTGCATTATGAGAAGGAGTAAATAATACTTCCTTATTTACTTTCTGCACACCCGTCAACATTTTATAGAACTCTATCATATCCCCCCTAAGCGGTCTCTTTTCCAAACTGAGCAGTTTGAGTCTTTTTAATCTCTCCTCATTCAGAAGCTGTTCCATGCCCCTTCTCTGAACCTTTTCCAATTCCAATATATTGTTTTTGAGATGGGGCGATCAGTTCAAGATACTAAAGGTATAAAGATTCAAAATATTAAAAAATAAATAAATTGAAATTTCATTTATAAATGACAGATCTAAAAGCCTGTTTTAGCCTCTGGAAACAGTTCAGTTTTATAATGGAATATAGAAATCCTGAGCATGTATCTACAGTGACCCAACTGGATGATTCTTAACTGTGCCTTAATGAAAATATAATATGACACTATACATCTTAAATGTTATTAAGAGAAGTTGCCCTCTAAACAATGTCATTTTCCAGGTCATACTCAAATATTAAGGAAGTTAGTAAAGAGACCTAAGGGTCCATAGACTAATTCAAGAAAGAAAACATGTTTATTTTCTGATTGAGAAGTATAGGTATGTACAATAACTTCCTTTGATTTTCATAAGGAGCAGCTGAAATGTATAAGAGGAGCACTGATTGTTACACTGAAAATAAAACTGATCACCTCTGTGGGAGAGATTTAAGGAGATCAGCACTCATCAGGTCTCTTCTCTCAGCCAAGGCTATCCAGAAACTGCTCTCTCTTGGGTCTCATCCTATTAGCTGGGTGACAAGGAACTATTTACCCACATGAAGTGCTTTGCACATCCCTCTGGTCTCAGGGCGGCTAGCGCTGCTGCTGGCCAAGGGGGCTGGTAGGAGAGGTTTCTAATGGGCACTCAGGCTCTCAGCCACCCAGCCAGAGGGGGCATTTGGGAACCTCACTAGACTCCTCTGCAAAGGGGTGCGGGTGGACAGTGCAATACAGAGAGCTCTCCCGCTCCGGGCCACTGAGCAGGAGCAGCTCATACAGTCCAGAGCTGAGGGGTAGAAGGGAGCTGCTGATACAGCTCCTCAGGGATAGCCCTGTCAGCCAACAGCAACTTCTTACTCAGATCACAGCTAAGGGCTTCAGGTTCCTCCAGTGAGAGCGTGTGCAACTGTTAATTTTCCTGTTTGCACTCCACAGTGGTAGGAAACTTGGCTAAGGGGGACAAGGGGGGAAGCCCCCTCCCACCCTCTCTAAATGGCACCTCTGCTTTCCCTTCTGGTCTGTTTTTGAGTACCCTTAAGTGCAGGGACACTGCTCCTGCTGATAATTGTATGCCCATTACATTTAATGAATGCGAGGACTAGGGTTGCCAGGTGTCCAGTTTTTGACCAGAACACCTGGTTGAAAAAGGACCCTGGCGGCTCCGGTCAGCACTGCTGACTGGGTCATTAAAATTCAGGTCAGCGGCGCAGCGGGTCCTCTGCCTGCTCTGGCTCCGTGCGGCTCCTGGAAGCGGCCAGCATGTTTCTGCGGCCCCTAGGTGCAGGGGTAGCCAGGGAGGCTCCACGTGTTGCCCCCGCCCTGAGTGCTGGTTCCGCAGCTCCCATAGGCCATCTTAGGTGATTTTCTATTTACAATATGGGCCACAGATTGGTTGTTGCACCAGAAATGGACTTTTTTGTTCTGAAAGGATGCTCCCCAACAATGACTGCCACTAGTATAGGAAAAAGCCTCAAGGAAGATGAGGTCCCCTCTAATACCGTGAGCCACCCAACACACCACACTCCATGAAAGTAAACTGCCAAAACCCACCCCTCCTCAGGCGTCAGACTGTACCCGCAGCTCAGTTTTGAGCTGCCAGGCAAATGCCATAATGAAAGCCCATTAAACTCTTCCAGGAATCTTTCCCACATGTCTAAGTCTTCTTTCATTCTCCTTGTTTCACTCTCACTTTTACTCTGATAAAGTGGTGGACAAGGCAAAGGCCGATGCCAGACAAGCACAAAATGCCCTGTTGGGTAACCGACACCAGAATGGGCAGAATGCTATGCCCATGGGAAGTCCCATTGAGAGCCTGCATCAGTGCACTGACCGATTCCAACTTCTCTGTAGAAAACCTAGAAACACCTGGAACTGTGTCCAGTTCAATGCCCAGGAACATCAAACGTTTGGTAGGCCCTCTTTTTTTATTCATGCCAAGGGGGACCCTGAGGCACTCAGCTAGGTTCTGAAACACCTGAAGCATGTACTTACAGTTGCCTGTCCCTAACCTTCCTGCAGATAAGAAGTCATCACTGGGTAAGGCAGGCGAGTCTCACACACAATTGCCACTCCAGCATGGAGCTGCATCTTTCAAAAGCAGTACATGCCACTGAGCACCCCAGGGGCATGGCTTTATCAAAACGATAATGGCCCTCAAACAGAAACCCAAGCAGGTTAAAGCCACTGGGATGCACTGGAATTAACCGGAATGCAGACTTTAGGTCACATTTTGCCAACAGCACCCTAGAGTCACGCTCCCTAACCATGGCTACCGCAGCTTCAAATGAGGAATATCTCACTGAATACAGTGGGGGGTCAATGTGCTCATTTGCCGATGAGCCCCCAGGGGTAGGACAGGTGATGGATCAGCCTGTGTTCCCTCTTCCACTTCTTCAGTACTACACCCAGGGGAGATGCACCCAAGGAGTGCAATTCTGTCACTGGAATACATCAGATGGGGCCTGCCACTCCCTGCTGCTACCTCTGCGGTGAATTTTACCTTTTCTAAATTCCATCAACTCTGGCAGGAGTCCTCTCTTTGGAAAGGAAGAATGGTTTGCAGTTAAGGTAATAGAGTGGGACTCAGGAAATCTAGGTTTGATTCCTGGCTCTGCTGCAGACTTCCTCTCTGACCAAGGGCAAGTCACTTAGATTCAAATTCTCAAAGGGATCTAGGCGCCTAACTCCCATTGAAACCAATGGGAGTTAGGCGCCTAGATCCCTTTGATGATCTGGACCTTAGTCTCTCTGTGTCTTGGTTTGCTATCTGGAAATGGGGATAATAGCGCTTCCCTACTTCACAAGGGTGCTTTGAGTTATAGTCATGGAGGCCCAGTCCTCAAAAGTATTTAGCCTAATTGAGGATATGGGCCTTAGTGCTTAGGCCCTGATCCTGCAACTGGATCGGTGCACGCAGACCTTGATTGCCCTCAGTGGGACTTCCCATGGGCATAGCATCTGCCCATGTGGAATCCCACTGAAGTCAGTAGGTCTCTATGTGAGTGAAAGGATCCCACTGCACTGATTCTACTGCTTATATACCAAGGTGGGTGGTGCTATAGCAAATCTTAGGTAGATATCACTCCCCTGGCACTCTCCTTTAAAATAATTACATTATGGTGACAACGCTGCCCACACAGATTGTGAATGGAGACACAAATTCGCACTTCCAAAAATGTAGCCCATAATACACACTTTGGAAGAGACGGTAGTCTTATTATTGCTGTCTTGTCTATTTAGGTTGTAAGCTTTTTGGGGCAGGAACTTTGTCTTACTATGTGTTTGTACAGTGCCTGGCACAACAGAGCCCTGAACTTGACTGGAACCTCTAAGCACTACTGGAATATAAATAATTACTAATGTACTGGGTATATGGGAAGAGTAGGCATTTTATCATGTCGAAAATAAACGTTCTGTTTTTTAAAAATAAGATAGAACATGCCCATTTCCCAGTAAGCGGGCACATCTGTCTAGTACCTCTGTGTGAACAAAGCAATAAAATACTCCTTCCTTTTGCTCTACAAAGAAACCATATAAATGTAAAGATAAAGGGTACTGAATAGGCTTGTACTTTTTATTAAATGTTGATTCATTCCTTTTGAATTTTATATTTGTGTTTGAAAGCTGGATAGTTTTTTCATGAGGAAAAAAAAATGATTACTGGAGGTAGAACTACTGGAGGCTTCAAAAGGCTGCCAGCAAATGTATACCATCAGGGCTCCCAGTGGGTGGGAGCTCCAAGTAACATTTGATTCTAAATGCTGACATTCAGGGACTGTATCTGGATGACTGAGCCACGTCGATTTTGCCTTTATTTTTCTTGCACTGTAACCTGACTTTGGTTCAGGAAGAGGAAATCCATGGTCTTAATTGAAGCCAATCAGTGAAAGGTCATGGGGTAATACTTAACAGACAGAAATAGGGGAAAGGAAAAATGAGGAAAAGGTAAGGGCTTCACTTGCATCAAACCATCCACTGGGTTTTGGAGACAGAATGCACCTGGAAGGAAAATGCACTTGGACCCCAAATATACACATCACTTGGGAGTTATAAAACTAAATAGAGTTTGTTTAGATTATTTGCTTCCCGTTTCTCTTGTGACCTGTACAGCAGTAACCTCTGCTTAAGGGGGTTAGATTGCTTATTGCGAATATTCAGGTGTTTATTATAGTGGCGCCCGCAAGAGCAACTGTGGGGAGAGGGGTGTCAATGTTTCCATTATAAACCAGAAGAGGAGTTCTGTGGTTCCAGCTGTTAAAAAGCTTGGATTTAAATGAAATATTGCTAGCTAATATTCCATAATGTGGCTTGCTTCCTCTGGATATTTTTTATTGTTTCAAGTAGAATCACAGGGATGCTTTGTTAAGATTTAACAACAGCTACTGACCATCTGCAGCATTACATTTGCATTTGAAAATTCAGATCTTGATTCTATATTCATTTACACCCATATAAATTATCAATAGTAGTAATGGGGTTATGAGATAAGAGCCCCATTGTGCTAGGCACCATATATAAATGTAGTAGAATACAGTCCCTGTCCTGTCAGGCAGCTAAAAGTCTAAATAATGGCAAAGGGTGGGAGAAAGGAAGTATTATTATTATTAATAATAATTATTATTATTAGGGGTAGCAGATTAAACAAGAATAAGTTGAGAACAGGCTGAGAAATGCCAATTCACATGCTCTTTTGAGGAAGTAATTTCATGGCCAAGTGGGGAACAAAGATCTTATCCAACAACTTTCCTTCATGATGACCTACGTGGGGTTTCAACCTCTGGAATCTGATATTCAGTATGTGTAGGTTTGCCCAATTAAATTTAAACCTGGTGTTTCAGTTCATCTATGCCATACAATCTGATCAAGGGAAGCCAATGAAACACCACTAATAGAATGAGTAGGATCATTCTGACAGATAGAGTAAAATATAAGCCACTTGTGGCACATGTATTTTATTACAAACATCCATATTTCTGATCCTTGGATTTGAATACATGGTATAAAAGAAATGCCTTGTAACTTAAGTGGAGAGAGAAGCCTTTGTCTTGGTTTAACTATGAACATCCATTCATTCTGTAACAGCAAAACAGAATTGGGGGGTATTTCTGACCCTTCCTGTGGATGTATATGTTTAAGCGGAAAGCCCAAATTATATACATAGACAATAAAGCAGTTTCAGTGTCCTCAATAAATAGCTCTCACTAAAGCCTCTGTAAAGAAGAATCAGTTTTAAATAGCAAGTATTTAGAGGCTACCAGAATCTTAGAAAACTATTTTTAAATGGCATCAATGAAACAAAAGGAAATGTGCTGAACCAGCATAACTAACTTCATTATATGTCCAAGGCCACCACACTAATAGGGCAAAGTCCTTCTTTTCTTCCCCACAACTGGTAAGGAATTTCAGATTCAGCATTCCATCCTGTGCAGCACAGACTTTGTGGCATCTTAGCTAAACTGTCTGCACAGCATGATTAATAGTATAATGTGTGGGTAAAACCATGAGACCATTGAAAAGAGGATCAGCTAAAATTTTTGTACAGACACCTACAGACAGTTATTTTATAACTGTAAAATATTTGGACTAGCTGGTGTTTAAGATTCCAAGCAGGATCCCAACTTGCAGGATTGGTCCCTCAAAGATAGGATCCAAAGCCCACTGAAGTCAATGGAAAGACTCCCATGGACTTCAGTATCCATGCCCATTACCAATCCTGTGAGGCTGCCCAGAACTACCATCTCACCAGTGAAAAGTTAAAACTAATTTCCATTGCACATCAGTTGAAGTTTATTATTACTGCTGTGTGCATTCCATCTGCACCAACAACTTTGCTATAGGTCCTTATCTGTCTCTACTGTTATCTGTAGTATCTGAACACCTCACAATCTTTAATAATTTAAATCTAATTTAAATTTGCCCAAAATAGCCCAAGAAAATCTGTGGCAAAGTGGGGAATTGAATTGATGTCTCCCAAGTTCCACACTTGTGGTTGAACTCCTGGACCATCTTTCCTCAGCTGGATATATGTCCAAATGTTCTAATAATTTGAATGGATATGCCTTAGAAATAAGAGCAAACTTTGAATATTTAAATGGTTTCACTGGTAACTGGGACATTTGCTGCTGTCCTTAAAATTTAAGAATGGGATTGAAAGGATTGTATGTTTTCCATAAACCTTTACACTGCAGTGATTCCAATTAGTCTTTTAAAAGTTTCTAAAAATGCCGACTTACTCTTTCGGTGCCGTACAGTGATATCTGCCATCTAAGCATCAGCACAGCCATGCAGACAAGAATATGGTTTGTTTAAATTCTTCCCCTATGAAAAACACTGGGCTCAAAAAAGTACTATTTGGGAGGAAACACTGCTATTTGGGAGGAAAAATCACCCATCTGCTACCAAAATTCCATGTGGAGCATAATAATCCCTCACACTTTGCTTTGACCTGCAGAATGGAAGATAGATTCCCACTGTTTTGGAGAAACAGTGGATAGATGCAGAAGAGCTCAGACTAACAGGAACACAAAGTAATGACAACAAATTATAATGTAACATCAAGTGCAGTCTTGGTTACCACATAAAAGTTCTCTGGAACAATCACTTTTATTACATTGGCCTGGCTTTATGGTCATTATCCTGGGTATTTATTAGAACAATACCACGTTTATTGCTTATGTCACTTTGAATTAATTACCACCCAATGCAACGAGATTGAACTCTGACCTTTCTATGGCTTTTAAATAATTTGTTTGTTATATGATTTACTATTATGTGATATTGAATTTTAATGACAAGTTATTGGTATAAGACTGTCTCTGATTGAGAGTACAAACCCCACGCTAGTCAAGAACAGGTTAATGAGAGCCCAGGGGCTTAATCAGCCCCACCCCTATGCTGTCAGTAGGTGTCAGATCTGGAGCTAAAATGGGAGAATCCAGCTTAGCTGGTGGTTGACAGTGGAGGGAAGTAGATCTTTGGCTCTCATTGGGAGGGAAACCTGGCTGAGGAAACTGTGTCAGATTGTTGGCTGTTAGAATCTCCCTGGGGGAAGGAAGAACTGAGGCAGGGAGCCCAGATGAGTGCTAATTAGAAAAGCAGACTCTGAGGAGGAAGGCTAGGTCCAGCCATTGATTGGGCTGGTTGACCCTCCCTTTTGATTTTGTTATATTGTTTTTGAAGTTTGGAAGGGGTGGAACTTGGGCTCACTTAGCTACATGGCTAATTTACCACAGCACTGGACTGTTCTGGATATGGCTGCTGATCACTGAAGACCTGGAGGGAAACTGAGGCAGGGTGACTAGTGCCCTGGTGGGCCACAAGGGGGTGCTGTGGAGACTGAGCCTGCCACATTCTCACATACTCACAGTCCTAGTTCCTGAGAGGGATTTCACCTACTGCACTTCCGCATGCCAGAAGATGTGGAGCAAACTGTCTGTTTAAAGCAGAAGCCCCTGCTAATGGAAAGTTGAGGATAAGAGATTATCATACAGATCACGATTCTTTAAATACTCAATACTAAATGCCGCTGTACCTTAACCCCACGTAAGCTGACTTGCCACTGCTGGTGCTCGTATGTCAGCATAGCTTCACTGACTTCAGTGGAGTTAGTCCTGATTTCCACTGGTGTAACTGAGTAGAGACTCAGATCCATGGTATTATCTTTTGCAATGGTGCTTGTTATGGCTTTGAGTGAAATTGCCACCCAAATCCAGAGTAATTGGGCTCTGTGCAAAGATCTAAATGGGGGTTCTGAGGATGGAATCACTGCTACAAGTCACAGGCAGGCAGGCCATGAGGCAGGTGCTCAGTTTCTCCACAACTGGAGTAATAACCAGTGTCCCTTTCCACCCACTCTGCACAAGATTTGAGCTACTATATCTACATAATTCCACTGGACTTTTGGGACTGAGGGAGCAATTCAGATAGACGGGATGATCGAATAGTTATTTTCCATCCCTAACTTGTATGATTCATATCAACAGTGAGAACAGAAAATCATCTGAGTGGTTGTGATTCAGGTGTTAAGCCTATTAAGGAAAGTGATTAGAGCTGGTGGAATGCCTCTTTCTGTGTGTCATAATCCTTTCACCTCTACCCCGCAATGAAACTTTACTGCCATTGTTGAATGAACACATGCAAAATGAAATACCTCTAGGTAATGCTGTGATTACCTATTGCTAAGTCATATACAGCACTAGCCAGTTACTGTACTTGGAATGAGTTGATGCAGAATCTGTTAGGAAGTGGACAGACTCAGCATAAGCAAGACATTGCTGTTTCAATTTTTTCCTTCTTCTCTTGTCACTTGTCCTCCTTCACAGGATGATAGTGATTCTGAATGTAAAAACAGTATAGCTCAATTACTCTTTTTTTGCATGTGGCTATCTCACCTAAGAAACATCCTATCTTTTTGTTTTCTGAAAAAGTCCCACTAACTTAAGGATATTAGATTTCCAGTAGCTGTTACACACTCCCCTGAAAATGAAGAGGAAGACTTCCAGTGAAATCCTAATTTTGATTATGGCTGTACTAAGGAGACAAAGTGATGTAATGACCACTGTAACAGTACTTTGGGCAACAGAAATGTGGGTACTTTTGTGAGTAATACAAAGCTGCAAGGGACCACTTGTTCTATATGGACCTGATCCAAAGCCCACAGAACTTGTGGGCCATATATCCACTCTTATTATATTGTGCTCTTAGTAGGTGGATACACCTGGAGAGTCCCAGTGACATGCTATTGATGGCTGTTACCAATCCTCTGAATTCTCATGAAAGCATGTTGCTATTGGTTTTTGAGCTTGGATAACTTTTTCATAGAAGAAAACTACTTTTCTCCCATAAAAAGGCTTTCCCCAGCTCTCTGACTTCCAGTGAAGTCCAGCACAGAAACCGGTTAGTACTCTTTAGTTCTTCTCTCTATGGTTATAGGTGCCACATGTGGCTTTGTGGGTTGTCATCAATCCAACTCTGAGGGATGGCTGGATGCCAGGATCAGACACAGCAAAGAAGTCTTGACATGGGAAGTACCTATTTAGGTCATGTTCTCCATGCCTCTATGCAGGGTTCTCTCTACAATATAATCTCAAGTTCCTTGTCCAATTCGATTTTAACTGCATTGAGAAATGTCTCTCACTTCCCTAGGGAGGCTAGTTCACAGTATAAGACACATTGCTGTTGGATGCTTTATCCTGATATTCAGCCTACATTTTCATTGTCTTTTATTTCATCCCATTTTATAATTTTGCTCAAGGCCATCCAGGGGTATTTCTTCTTCTTTGGTGTTCAAGTAACATTCATCTCTAATAAATTTGGCTATTTTCCTTTATTAATCTTGTGGCACATATAGCACTCTTGAAGAGACACTACCAGTCTAAGGGGGCTGATCCAACCCCACTGAAGTCAATGGAAACACTCCCAAAGATTCCAGTGAGGTTTGGATCAAGCCCATAGGGAACTTGTCAAGAAGCAGGGTCTGCAGCAGAATTAGGCTGGAAGCAGAACCAACAACAGGGCCAGTCTCTGGGCAACGTAACAAGAGCAGCTGGCTTGTAGTAGGCTGTCTGATTGGTTGAAAGGATCAGCAGACTGATTCTTAAGACGAGCTCCAGGTGTTCAGCAGCTGCTCAAAGCATTAGCCCATGTATAAAATAGTGCCGGTTTTGGACCCAGCCCTTTGCCTGCCTTGCCTCACTCTAGACTCTGACTCCTTGCTCCTGATTCTGGTTCTGACATTTGACTCTGGCTCTGATTCCTGGCTACTGATGCCTGCTCTGACTACGAGGCACGACTGCCCATCTCCTGGTCACTGACAGAACTATAGCTAAACTCATTTAAATAGCATACATTAATTTATAATCCTGTCAAATACTAATAATTTTAAATGCTAGATTACCTACTACTTTGGCTATTTTATTCTTTGCTAGTGGTTTTTATTTCTTGAAGATTGTATGATTTGAGGATCTTTAAAAAAGGCTTAACTCAATCAACAGACATCATTATGTTAGCTTTTTGATTTGATTCCTTATTATGTGTCATATGCTGAGTTTATTTTTGTAACGGTCCCTTTCTCTTTTCAGTATCCCTGTGTAACTAGGTCAGTGGTTTTCAACCTTTTTGCGTTTGTGGACCCCTAAAAATTTCAAATGAACGTGCAGACCCCTTTGGAAATCTTAGACATAGGCTGCAGGCCCCAGGTTGAAAACCACTGAACTAGGTTGTCTGAGCAGCACCCCCTTGTGGCCTGCAATGGCACTACTCACCCTGCTGCAGGTTTCTGAGTGTCACCCCCTGTAGATTTGGGTAGTGGTGCCTCAACCTTCCAGGTATGCCCTTCTGGGGGTGCCAGAATCCAAACAAAAAAGGAAAACAGCAATGTCAGAATCAATGTCTACAGGTTTGTCAAAAGGGCCCTTGTGTGTTTCCCCGGGAAGCTAGTCCCTTTCCGTCAGTCCTCCTGGGCCTACTTGTCCCATCCTCCAAATAGCTCACACAGGTGGCAAGTTGTCTTAGGCTCTTGGCTGGAACCAGGATTCCCTACTTGAGGAAGTAGCAGACTTCTGCTCTCCTTCCTGGTCAGCCCTGGACTGGGCTAGGTCTCCCTCTTTTAGCGTCTTTCTCCAGGCCTGACATTGACAGCAGGTGTAGTGCAATGGGTTCAGCAGGCTCGCCTTATCTGTCTTGTTGCTACTGGAGAGTCTCTCAGTCTCCCTAACCTTCTTGTTGCCAGTATGGGGCAGAAAGGCCCCATCACACTTTGTTATACAAATAAGGCGTGATTGTATCTGATCCCAATTATACAGGTGGGGACTGGTGTAAGTATACATAGTCCATTGAAGTCAATGGAGCAACACTGACTTGCACCAGCTGAAGAGTATACCTGTATTTTTCACTAGTAATATAGGCTGTGCATATGATGTATATTGACAGCAAGACCTCTTATGATACAAAGTTTACATTGGAGGATAATTCTTGCCACATATATTGGATCCACTATTTGTATTGTGGTAGCATCTAGAAGCTCCTGTCATGGATCAGTGCTAGGTGCTGCACAAACAAAGGACAAAAAGATGGTCCTTGCCCCAAAGAACTTCCAATCTAAGTATAAGACAAGAAACAGGTGGATTCAGACCACCAGTCAAGGGAAGCACAGGGAAACAATGAAACAATATTGGTTAGCTTGATAGGTAGCGATCTCGGCGCACCAGCTATAGAACCATTTAGGTTTTTTGTGGATAACTTTCATTTTTCTTTTAGATAATGAGGCAAATGGCCTGATCCTTTTTGCCTTACTCACATGAGTAGCCCTTTTGGGTCAAATACTTTGACTTAGTTTTGGGCCAAGACATAAGAAATAGCAACTTTCATAGAAGAGCCTTCTCAGTCTGAAAGAGCAAGCTGATAGTTGTGCAATAAGTTTCCTGACAGAGAGGTGACCATGGAAAGCAAAACATCTACCATTGTCTGACAAAATCAATCTACTCTTTAATTGCACCTCAACTGCAGCCATCCAGAGACACAGTGCTATACAATTTGATTATTTTTACAATGTGCACACCAAATTCCACTAAGGAGTGTCTGGGAAACTGTGCTTGCCTGCTGTGTGCATGAGACATCACCATTTGGAATGAGCTGTGTGTTAACATTATATGATTTGGACCATGCACTGACTGAGCATCATATAATAACACTTCCTGATAGTCATATGAACTTTGTTTTGCAACCATTTACATGTAGCTAATTTCAGGGAGTGTTGCTTTTAGAGCTGGTTGGGAATTTTCTGACAAAACGTTTTTCATCAGAAAATGTCAGTTCCTTAAAACCGAAGAGGTTGGTTTTGATATCTCCATTTAGTTGAAATAAAGTTTCAAAAATGTCAAAAGAGGATATTTCAACAGTTTTGAAAAACATATTTTTCAGTTCAAAATGACTAATTTGAAATGTAAATCTATACTTCAAAAGAAGTGAAAAATCAAAATGAAACACTTCAAAATTATTAAAACAAACCACTTTGACCCAATCTGAATTTGTTTTGGATTACTGGGTAATGGAAATGTTCAAGACTTCAACTCCCCCGCCCCATCCTGAAATGGGACAAACTCTTTACATCTCAAACTCTCATGAGATGGGAAAACCATTTCCCACCCAGCTCCTGTTGCTTTAAGCATGTTTACTTGAAAACAAAGCTACTGCTGCACCAAGGCCAGGACTGTAGAATATGAATGTGATATACTTCCCAGAAGGGACTGAGCTAATAGGATTGGTGTAGATCTAGCTGCACGTTATAGCTGGTACTTGCTAAAAGCAAGGTTGAACAAAGTTTCCATTATAACCACCGCTTTCACAAACTCATAACTTTACAAAAAAAGTTCCAGATTTGGGCTCAAATTTTGCATGAATGATCTCTGGTCAAATGTGAATTTGTTTAGATAATATCAACAAAATTCCTCCCTTTTAAAAACACATTTCAGTGAGAGTGGGGAAAATACATTTCTTGTGTTTTAAGAATGCCTCTCCTAATCTCAGTGGGGAAGGGGATATATGATCAGACTGGCAGGAGAAGGACAATCCCTGAGGTTCTGGAGAAGGAGGGTCAGGCATGGCTGCTCACCCTGCTCCCCATCTGTAATATTATGTGGAGATCCAGCTTGAGCTAGGAGATGAGTGCAGGGGACAGGACTAGATGACCTCTCAAGGTCCATTCCAGTCCTGTGATTCTATGAGGGTCAGGGAGGAGGAGAATGTCTATCATTTCCCCCTTTCTGTATGTTAAGCCCTCAAAGCATGCACCACCATTTAAACCAATGGCAATTAACCATAGGAACAATGTAGCTAGGTTTATAATGCATTTTCCATCACCTGAAGCCTTTATATCAAGATGGGATTTGTTTCTAAACTTAGTGCTCACCCAGAAACTTTGGGCCTGATGCAGGAATCACTTGGTGAAATTCTATTGCCTTTGTTATACAAATCAGACTGGATGGTTATAATAATCCTTTGTACTCCTAAAATCTATGAATCTATAATCTTTGATAGCTGTTGCTTTCTTTAGTAGTCTTTTAACAGTATTCAGTGGCTGTCTGTCCAAACCATTTGGTTGTGGATATCTAAGTGATATACAAGAGCACGTTTGAATTTCAGCTCTCATGGAATTATTCACTTACTATGGAGGCGCCAATCAGAGCTCCATAGCTGAAGGTTGAGTTAAGCTTTGCAGTTAAACTGTAGTTCATTGACTGGCCTTATCTCTTGACATATGCCAGGCCTTTCTGGGACATTTTGTGTAATTAATCACAATGTTGCACGTGGCATTCTGGGTCATATGATTTCGTTAGGAAAAATTATTCATTCCTATTGCCAGGCGGGCAGGTCTGTTTCCAAGGGTTTCTGTGGAACATCTATATTCTTTGCTGATTTGATCTCCAGTTAAGTTTTGTTCATTCACAAGAATTATTTTAACTTGTACATCCAACTCTCCATGTATCTAACTGCAATAAGTGTTGCCCTTCTACTAATGATACTTGAGCCTCAGTTCTTCCCTGTTATGCCTACTTTCTCTTCCATTTGGGAGTTTAATCAGTGCATCTACATAGCTGCAGATCCAGAAACCTTGCTTTCCAGAGACTCCCTTCAACCAAAATTCTCTTTGTGGAAGGATTCCCAGAGGGTCATTGCTATGCTTTTTTCAAGGAATGCAGACCCCTAAGTGAGATGTCACATCCTTACATACACATTTTTTTTGCACCACAGCTGGCCTTAGGTGCACTTCAGGCTACAAGGCAATTAAATATGAAGCTAACTTAGCTGAAAATAGATGACTGATTCATGCTTGGTAGTTTTCACTATTACTGTGTTTTATTTTATTAAAAGTTGTTTAAGAAGAGTTTAATATGTGCTTTCATATATATATTTCTTGTGGATTCTATATGACTAGCCGCCAGAAGAGTACTAGAACTTATTAAACATATCAATGTATGGTTGTAGAAAAAATACATATTGCAGTGTATCATTTGAGAGTATTTTTGGAGGTACAGAATAGTAATTTTCAGAAACCATAAATCAGAGTCTATGGATAACATGCGGAACTGATTTTTGTCATATTACACAGTAAAAAAATCCACAAGTAATGTCTCTGACAAATTATTCAACTATAAAATGATTGTTTCAAGAAACCATGGTTGAAGCCAAACATTTCATAATACAAATTTACTCAAGATCTACCTCCCACCATAGATCTGTATTCCAGGGATTATGATTTGAAAGCTGTTTCTTTTTACAGCTACAGAATAATTATGACATCAGTGTTGTGAGTTCCAGAGCAAAATGAAGAGTGTAAAGTCCTCTTTAATATAATCTCTTATTTAACTCTAGTTTAGCTACTTCAGAGTGCTTTGATTTCTTAACATTAATTACAATCAGCCCCCTTTGCCTCAGTAAATTCCCTAAACATCTATGTATGACTTCGTTCAATGTTTGTGTTTAAAATGTGTTTGATATTTTTAATTTAACAGATTAGAAAAATTTGGTCTTCATGCACTATTTACGTGAATAAGAAGTTCTGGATTAGGCCTGTAATATGCACATAATGGTAGCATACAGACACTACTCACATGGGATGCTGGGGCACAATTGTCTCCTCCAGGCTGAAGAATAGACTGCAAAGTCCAATAACCAGTTTGAAAAACTGCACAAAACATCCCAAATGGGAAGCAGAGTTATCGCTTTACTCAGTGTACTGCAAGGTTGTCCCTAATGTGGGCAGGCAGTGCACAAAGGCAAGGTGTACTGGACCCATAGAAGTGCCTTTTATTCATCAGATGAGTTCATGGAGGATAGTCCATCAATGGCTATTGGCCAAGATGGCCAGGAACTCAACCCCATGCTCTAGGTGTCCCTAAGTCTCCAAATGCCAGGAGTTAGGACTGGACAACAGGGGGTGGAACACTTGCAATTGCTTTGTTCTGTTCATTCTCTTTGAAGCATCTGGCATTGGCCACTGTCGGAATACAGGATACTGGGCTAACTGGACCATTGGTCTGACCCAGCATGGCTGTTCTTATGTTCATTCAACACTCCTGTTTCTGTAGGTACGGTACAGCTTGCTTTTGTGCATGAGAGAATTACGGAGAAAGTGCAGGCTAAGCCTATGTCTACACTTACAAGCTTGCAGCAGCATGACTGTACCAATACAGCTGTGCTGCTGTAAGATTGCTCGTGTAGCCACATTATGCTCTCTCCCATCGACATAATAAAACCAACTCAATGAGCAGCAGTAGCTATGTCCGTGAGAAAGTGTCTCCCACTGACAAAGCGCTGTGCACATGAGCGCTTACACCGGCAAAATGTATGTCCCTCAGGGGGCTGTTTTTTCACACCCCTGCATGACAAAAGTTTTGCCAACATCAGTGCTAGTGTAGACATGGCCTCAGGCAGCTCAGACTTTGATTTCTTTTTTCTGTTTTCATAGATCCCATGATTGGTGTTAATTAATTTCTTAGTAATAACAGCACTGGTATGGTTATGATGGCTAGACATAGTGGTTCCTGGCTAGTCAACATGCACTGGGCTGTTTTTTGGGGCGAAAGAGGGAGAGCTAATCATTATATCACTGATAGCAGCATAAGCTGATAGCAGCTATTTTGTGTGGAATAAGACACAGTTAGGCCCAGGAACTAAATTCTGCTCTCTTACCCCCTGTATAATACTATAGACTTCACTGCATTTTATGGATAACTTAAGGTGAAGTTTGACCCATATTGTGTAATAACACCAATATGTATAATTTGCTGTGGAAGTGGATTCTTTTGAGTGATTTAACATAATTTTCATGCAATAATCTATACCAACGGAATGAATAAAATACCCACGATTTTTGGTTACACATATTTCATAGGATAATATTTTTGTGCTTATGCTGTAAAATGTCTTTCATTCATGATCAAGCTCTTGTACAGATGTTTGCAAGTGATAGCTGACCATCCCACTAACAAAGTTATATGCTGAGAAATATTGCTATACTGTACCTGTAGAGATAAATAATCACTAGAGCTGAGGCTGAATGGCAATGTTTGAATGTGAACGTCTCCAAAACCTCTTTATCTCTGGCTGTGGTTTGGCCCAATAGTGAAAGAAGGACAAGCTGAACAGTTCAGATCTGAATCCACTTTCTCAAAGTTGAATGTGTTTGCACGAAGGATTTTGGTTTGGATCTATTTCTAAAAACTTTCTTTACGAGATTTCAGAGGAATTAAAACTTCAATAATCAAGCTTGTATTGAAACAAGGAAGCTAAAGGTAGCATGCTGATGTTTTTATGGTCTTCTCTTTTTCTAAAACCGGATCACAATTGGAGGCTTACACAGAGCATGAGACAAAAGCTGCAGGGTGAACTGAACTGCGGTATCATGAAAACTTGGCCAAAAAGCAAAGAGAAGAAGTGCATTAACTCAGTAATTTTTTTCTTTGTTTGAGGGAGCCTTTGCAATCACTGTATACAGCAGCTTTTTTTCTTTTTCTCTTTCTACCCATGGTCTCTGATAGACAGCATTGCAATTCCTACTGTACTGCATATCATTTCAGCTGTTAAAGGAAGCACAAGATAATGAACAAAAAGAGCTTTGGTAATGACAAGAGCTGGTCAAATAGCATTTGTTTGAACCAGAATAACGTGAGATTTTTCAAATCATTGCAAAACGGCCCTGTTAGCTGCAAAAGTATTAGTTTTTAAGTGTTCTATGAGTTCTATTTTTTTATCACAAATTTTCACTCTGAGTTGTTGGCTTCAGCTATCTTCTGTTCACGGGGCAGGGATTAATTACATAGTGCTGTTTCTGCTTTCTGATCTGTGCATGGCACACCATAACTCCACAAAACACTGTCACAGCCTAGGTAGCAATGCTAATGTCTTAAAAATGATTATAGAAGCAGAAAAAAATCCCTTATAGCCATTTTAAATACAGCTGGCATTCAGATTATTTTTTATTACTAAGAAGATTTATCCAAATTACATGTTAAACATTACCTTTGTTCAATCCTCCTGATTTTTTTAATTTGAAAGATCATTTGTATCAGAACAATAAATAGAATCCTTTGAATTGTTTCCTGCATTAAATTATCTAAGAACCCTGTAATTCTTATCCTAGGGTTGGTGGCAATAACAAGGGTGGGGTTCCTGATATCCAGGGGGTTGCTTTTTTCAAAAATAACAAAAATATGGCCTGAGTTACCACCCAGAGTCTCACTTATATCTCAGCTGTTTATCTCATTTTACTTCGTTTTCCCTGGTTGCCCTTATTGGGAAGCACTTCTTCACTCTCAAGCATTCTTGATTATTTTGGAACAGAGAACTTGCATTGAAAGGATAGGGAATGAAAACAATGGAACATGGTACACACAGCCTATAGATATCTTCAAATTAAAGATTAAGAGTGTGACAGGTTGGATCACAGAAACCCCCTGGGAGCTGCCACCTGATGTGCCAAGACTACTTCGGCCCCTGCTTTCCTGCCCAGTCAACTTAGGACTTCAGTGCCCTGCCTTGTTTGAGCCAGAACCGCTAGCCTGCTGCAAAACCAGACCCAGGTCTGAACCACGTCCCCTAACAGCTGTAGGCTTAACTGAAAGCAGCTTACAGAAGTGTGCCTGTCTTTAGCACTCAGATGCCCAGCTCCCAATGGGGACCAAACCCTAAATAAATCCTTTTTACCCTGTATAAAGCTTATACAGGGTAAACTCATAAATTGTTTCCCCCTGTAACACTGATAGAGAGATATGCACAGCTGTTTGCTCCCCCAAGTATTAATACATACTCTGGGTTAATTAATAAGTAAAAAGTGATTTTATTAAATACAGAAAGTAGGATTTAAGTGGTTCCAAGTAGTAACAGACAGAACAAAGTGTATTATCAAGCAAAATAAAATAAAACCTGCAAGTCTATGTCTAATAAAACTGAATACAGACAAAACCTCCCCAATTCCAGTAAGCTTCCTTTTACAGACTAATCTCCATCTAGTCCAGGTCCAGCAATCACTCACATCCCCTGAAGTTACTGTCTTTTGTTCCAGTTTCTTTCAGGTATCCTTGGGGGTGGAGAGGCTATCTTTTTAGCCAGCTGAAGACAAAATGGAGGGGTCTCCCACGGTCTTAAATAGACTTTCTCTTATGGGTGGAGACCCCCCTCCTCTCTCCTATGCAAAGTCCAGCTCCAAGATGGAGTTCAGGAGTCACCTGGGCAAGTCACATGTCCATGCAGTTTTTATGGGCAGAAGCCATTGCCCACATGGTATCTTGAATGTCTCCAGGAAGACTTCTTATGTGGATTGGAGCATTCCAAGATGCATTGTTCCTTAAGTGCTTCTTGATTGGGCACTTAACTTTGTGAATTCCTTTCTCCAGGAACTGACCAAATGCTCTACTAAGGTTATTTAGAAATGAAGCCAGTACATGGCCACTATTCATAACTTCAAATACAAAAATGATACATGCATACAAATAGGATTAATAGATTCAGTAGATCATAACCTTTACATAGATATGTTACATGGCATATGTAGCATAGAACATATTCCAGTTATATCATATATATACGTAAGCATATTTCTATAAAGTCTTATGGGGAGCACCATCACAAACAGAACCCACTGTAATTTACAGAGAGTTTATTCAAATCTTCCCCAATCTGGTACCCCACTCAAGATATGTCAGTCAGTCTCATGGTAGCCCAGGTCATCTGTGGATCCTGTCTTCTCCTGTCACAGCTGCATGGTCATAGTCCTACCCTGTGCTATGGCCAGCTGGTTCAGCTTTCTGGTTCAGCTTGCCCCCATCTCTGAGTGGGTCAGGGCCCTGTAAAGGTGGCTTAACTCACCCTCTGCCAGTCCTCACTAGGAGTCCTTTCCACCACCACTGGTCCAGAGTCCAACCTATCACTACCAGTCCACATTGCCTTTTTTGAAGAATTGTCTCTACTCTGCATGTCTGGTTGGGCCACATTAGCAGCAGCTACTGCTAGAATCTGCATGACTGGACTTTCTTCAAGCTGCTGGCTTTCCAGATGGGGAAATGAGAGCAATAGTGGATCCCTAGACAGACTCCTCACCAGGGAGAGAAGAGAGAACCCTTTCTTCCATTTTTTCCCCATTATGTTCAAACTCCACTATCCAACTGTGCAAGATTGGGATTAGGTTAGGGTGACCCCTCACCCAGGATATATTTAGCACAATTCTTATGTCCTTTTATGGTACAATAAGGACAATTATTACCTCAAAACTTAGTCAAACTTTAATTCAAGCTACAAAACTTTCATGGTGGAATTATGGGTAACAAAAATGCAAATGAAGCTAGTTTATTCTATCTTTCCTCTGGACACCAATTGAGAGGAGTAGAGTGATTTATTTCTCTGAGCCTATACCCTGGAGTTTACAATTAAAACATTGCATAGCTTATATATTGGTACCTTACAACTCTATATCTAATACACAGCATGGCCAACTTATAAAAAAAATGGACATCTAAAATTAGGCCCCTATGTCCATATTTAAGTGCCTGATTTCAAAAACTGCTGAGCACCCACAAGCTCCATCAAGACTGTAGGTGCAAAAATATGAATATAAGAGCATAACTTTAGGCACTCTTTTTTCAAACTCTTGGCCTGTGTATTTATGTAACATACTATTGCTGTATATTTGTATGTGAATTAAATATTTGAAGGAGTTTGCCTTTTGTTTTGAATTAAAGTGCTGTGTTTGAATTAAAGTTTTAGTAAATTCAAGTGCTATGCATTTTGTCTCATTAGAGGAGCAAACAGAACTTATTATTCTTATGAATTTTGCAGGAGAGAGCTGGACATTGCAAAGCACCTAGGTTTGGGAAAGTTTAGGACTGGAGGTGTGTTGGGCCACCAAGTCTGGTAAGAGTGTGTCCATGACAACTGCTGGCTGGCTGTTGGATTCAAAGTGGTTGAGTCAGAGCTGTATACAGAATGCAGAGTGCATACTGGCTGTGTGTGTGTGTGTGTGTGTGTGTGTGTGTGTGTGTGTGTCCTAAACAGAACCTCGAGGGAGGTTATAATACAAATGGTGACACGATCTCTCACTGGTCTGAATTGTATCTCAGAATGTGAGAAGAGTTCATTTACTTAAAGCAAGACTCAGACAACCATTTCTAATATAGGATCCTTTCCAGTTGTTAATTTCCCCCCATGATTTAGATCCTGCTCCAGCTCCTATTGAAATCAATGCCTTCACTCCTATTTAGTTCAGTGATGAAGGATTGGGTCCTTAAAATTGGTGAAGTGAAAGTCTAAACCTGTTTTAACCCCCAATTATCCCAACTCACTAATGCTCCACATTTCTGTCCCAGATACCGCAGAGGGCAAGTCCGTTTCTCTTTTCTTAAACCTTGGGTTTTGTAATGGTTGTTAATAATAAAAGACCAAGGTCCTGATCCTGCAAGCTACTTCATGCAGGTGGATTCATGCAGGGTCCCATTAAAGTCCGTGGGGCTCTGGGCAGGCATAGGGATCTATTAATATGGAACAGATTCCAGGATTGGAACCCAAGACTTTTGTATGAGTGAAAACATTTTTGTATAATCATCTGAGAACTGGCCCATTTGTGTAAATCAGTGTAGCTCAACTAAAGTCAATATAGCTATGCTGCTTTACCCCGGTTGAGAATCTGGCCCAACATATTTTATTTGCTCGCTAACCTGGAAAAATAGATGCATAGAACTTTGTAAGGCTACTTTAAACAGGGCTGCATTAAAGGCATCTGGTCTACAGCCGTCAGAACATACAAGCTAAGCAGGTTTAACCTGGGCAGTAGATGGCTGGGAGACATTCAAGAAATACTTGGTGCTTGTGATGGGATGTGCTCTCCACACTAGCCCTGCAAGAGCTGATGGAGGAGGTGGGCCCAATCAGTTAATTAGGCTGGAGGCAGCCAATTAGAGAGAAGCTCACCTGTGAGGGACAGATGGGGCTTCTACAAGACAGGAAACTGGAAGCAGAGGGGGCTTCAGGGAGGGAGTTTGCAGTAGTGAAAATACTGGCAAATCCAGAAAAGTGGGGAGGGCCAGAAGCTATGGAAGTGGCCCAGGGAAAGGCAGCAAGGTGAAGGGAATGGACCTTAGCTGATGTGTAGAGGGAACCCAGAGTAGAGCGTGGTCAGGCATGGCACTGGGAAGCAGAAGACTGCCTGACACTAATGGAGAATTTTGATACTTCTGTCTTCCCTCCTGCCCCTCCACCCCGGAGGGGGAAACCAAAATAGTGACCTGGCTGGAGGGCTGAGTCATGAAGAGGATAGCTGCAGCTCCTGAGAGCAAGAGAGGGGCTGTAGAGGAGAAACTGATGGGGTATAGCTGCTGGAAGGAGTGTTGGCCTGACCACGCTAATCCCCAGAGCTGCCAGGAGGTGGTGCCATCCAGCAGTGAGTAGAGCAACCTGTCATAGCCCTGGTCTACACTAGGCGTTGAGGTCAAATTTAGCAGCATTAAATCGATGTAACCCTGCACCCGTCCACATGACAAAGCCCTTTTTTACGACTTAAAAGGCTCTTAAAATTGATTTCCTTACTCCACCCCCGACAAGGCGATGAGCACTGAAATTGGTTTTGCTGGGTCGAATTTGGGGTGCTGTGGACACAATTAGATGGTATTGGTCACCGGGAGCTATCCCAGATGGCTCCATTGTGACCGCTCTGGACAGCACTCTCAACTCAGATGCACTGACCACGTAGACAGGATAAGGCCCGCGAACTTTTGAATTTCAATTTCCTGTTTGGTCAGTGTGTCAAGCTGCAGGTGACCATGCAGAGCTCATCAGCAGAGGTGACCATGATGGAGTCCCAGAATTGCAAAAGAGCTCCAGCATGGACCGAACGGGAGGTACGGGATCTGATCGCTATATGGGGAGAGGAATCCATGCTATCAGAACTACGTTCCAGTTTTCGAAATGCCAAAACATTTGTGAAAATCTCCCAGGGCATGAAGGACAGAGGCCATAACAGGGACCCAAAGCAGTGCCGCGTGAAACTTAAGGAGCTGAGGCAAGCCTACCAGAAAACCAGAGAGGCGAACAGCTGCTCCGGGTCAGAGCCCCAAACATACCGCTTCTATGATGAGCTGCATGCCATTTTAGGGGGTTCAGCCACCACTACCCCAGCCGTATTGTTTGACTCCTTCAATGGAGATGGAGGCAACACTAAAGCAGGTTTTGGGGACGAGGAAGATGATGATGATGAGGTTGTAGATAGCTCACAGCAAACAAGCAGAGAAACTGGTTTTCCTGACAGCCAGGAACTGTTTCTCACCCTGGACCTGGAGCCAGTACCTCCTGAACCCACCCAAGGCTGCCTCCCGGACTTGCTAGGTGGAGAAGGGACCTCTGGTGAGTGTACCTTTTAAAATACTATACAAGGTTTAAAAGCCAGCATGTTTAATGATTAATTTGCCCTGGCATTCGTGGCTCTCCTGGATATACTCCCAAAGCCTTTGCAAAAGGTTTCTGGGGAGGGCAGCCTTATTCCATCCACCATGGTAGGACACTTGACCACTCCAGACCAGTAGCACGTACTCGGGAATCATTGTAGAACAAAGCATTGCAGTGTATGTTTACTGGCATTCAAACAACATCCGTTCTTTATCTCTCTGTGTTATCCTCAGGAGAGTGATATCATTCATGGTCACCTGGTTGAAATAGGGTGCTTTTCTTAAGGGGACATTCAGAGGTGCCTGTTCCTGCTGGGCTGTTTGCCTATGGCTGAACAGAAATGTTCCCCGCTGTTAGCCACGTGGTGGGGGAAGGCAAAATGCGACCTTGTAACGAAAGCACATGTGCTATGTATATAATGTTAACAGCAAGATTTACCATGAAAGAGTGTACCCATTGTTCTATAAAATGTGTCTTTTTAAATACCACTGTCCCTTTTTTTTTCTCCACCAGCTGCATGTGTTTCAAGGATCACAGGATCTTCTCCTTCCCAGAGGGAAGATTAGAAGGTGAAAAAAATGCACTCGGGATGAAATGTTCTCTTAGCTCATGCTGTCCTCCCACACGGACCGAGCACAGACGAATGCATGGAGGCAGACAATGTCAGAGTGCAGGAAAGCACAAAATGACCAGGAGGAGAGGTGGCGGACTGAAGAGAGTAAGTGGCGGGCTGAAGAGAGGGCTGAAGCTGAAAGGTGGCAGCAGCATGATGAGAGGAGGCAGGATTCAATGCTGAGGCTGCTGGAGGATCAAACTAATATGGTCCAGCGTATGGTTGAGCTGCAGGAAAGGCAGCAGGAGCACAGACCGCCGCTACAGCCCCTGTGTAACCAACCACCCTCCTCCCCAAGTTCCATAGCCTCCTCACCCAGACACCCAAGAACGTGGTGCGGGGGGCCTCCGGCCACCCAGCCACTCCACCCCAGAGGATTGCCCAAGTAACAGAAGGCTGGCATTCAATAAGTTTTAAACTTTTAAAGTGCTGTGTGGCCTTGTCCTTCCCTCCTCCACCACCCCTCCTGGGCTACCTTGGTAATTATCCCCCTATTTGTGTGATGAATTAATAAAGAATGCATGAATGTGAAGCAACAATGACTTTATTGCCTCTGCAAGCGGTGATCGAAGGGAGGTGGGGAGGGTGGTTAGCTTACAGGGAAGTAGTGTGAACCAAGGGGTGGGGGTTTCATCAAGGAGAAACAAACAGAACTTTCACACCATAGCCTGGCCAGTCATGAAACTGGTTTTCAAAGCTTCTCTGATGTGCACCGCACCCTCCTGTGCTGTTCTAACCGCCCTGGTGTCTGGCTGTGCGTAACCAGCAGCCAGGCAATTTGCCTCAACCTCCCACCCTGCCATAAACGTCTCCCCCCTACTCTCACAGATATTGTGGAGTGCACAGCAAGCAGTAATAACAGTGGGAATATTGGTTTCGCTGAGGTCTAACCGAGTCACTAAACTGTGCCAGCGCACTTTTAAACGTCCAAATGCACATTCTACCACCATTTTGCACTTGCTCAGCCTGTAGCTGAACAGCTCCTGACTACTCTCTAGGCTGCCTATGTATGGCTTCATGAGCCATGGCATTAAGGGGTAGGCTGGGTCCCCAAGGATAACTATTGGCATTTCAACATCCCCAATGGTTTTTTTCTGGCCTGGGAAGAAAGTCCCTTCCTGCAGCTTTTGAAACAGACCAGAGTTCCTGAAGATGCAAGCATCATGTACCTTTCCCAGCTATCCCACGTTGATGTTGGTGAAACCTTCCTTGTGATCCACCAGTGCTTGCAGCACTATTGAAAAGTACCCCTTGCGGTTTATGTACTTGCCGGCTTGGTGCTCCGGTTCCGAGATAGGGATATGGGTTCCGTCTATGGCCCCATCACAGTTAGGGAATCCCATTGCAGCAAAGCCATCCACTATGACCTGCACATTTCCCAGGGTCACTATCCTTGATATCAGCAGATCTTTGATTGCGTTGGCTACTTGCATCACAGCAGCCCCCACAGTAGATTTGCCCACTCCAAATTGATTCCCGACTGACCGGTAGCTGTCTGGCATTGCAAGCTTCACAGGGCTATTGCCACTCACTTCTCAACTGTGAGGGCCGCTCTCATCTTGCTATTCTTGCGCCTCAGGGCAGGGGAAAGCAAGTCACAAAGTTCCATGAAAGTGCCCTTACACATGTGAAAGTTTCGCAGCCACTGGGAATTGTCCCAGACCTGCAACACTATGCGGGCCCACCAGTCTGTGCTTGTTTCCCGGGCCCAGAATCGGTGTTCCACCGCATGAGCCTGCCCCATTAGCACCATGATGCCCACATTGCCAGGGCACATGCTTTGAGAGAAGTCTGTGTCCAATCTTCATCACTCTCGTAACCGCACTGACGTCACCTACTCGCCCGGTTTTGCTTTGCCAGGTTCTGGTGCTGCATATACTGCTGGATAATGTGTGTGGTGTTTAATGTGCTCCTAATTGCCAAAGTGACCTGAGCGGGCTCCATGCTTGCCGTGGTATGGCGTCTGCACAGAAAAAAGGCGCGGAACAATTGTCTGCTGTTGCCCTGACGGAGGGAGGGGTGACTGACGACATGGCTTACAGGGTTGGCTAACAGGGAATTAAAATCAACAAAGGGGGTGGCTTTGTGAGAAACTGAATGGCCCCCTCAGGGATAGAACTCAAAACCTCAAGGATAGAACTCAAAACTGGGTTTAGCAGGCCGTTGATTTCACAGAGGGAGGGAGGGAGGGAGGAGAAATGAATACAAAATAAATCTGGTCTATTTCTTGTTTTGAGCCACTTCCTCTATCTTTATACATCTTGCTGGCAGCAGACTGTGCAGTACGACCGCTAGCCATCGTCACCTCCTGGGTGCTCGGCAGAAGACGGTGCAGTATGACTGCTAGCCATCAACTTCTGCTGTCTGCAGATTAAAAGACAGTGCACTGTCGGTAGGACTCAATCCCCATGAGACGAAACAAGGGAAATGACCTGGCTGAGTCACTCCCTTATTTGCCCAGGTGCCCGGTTAAAAGAGCACCCAGGACTACGTCGACGATGGCTACCAGTCGTACTGCACTGTCTGCTGCCAAAAGGCAATAAACTGCTGCTGTATAGCAATGCAGTACCACGTCTGCCAGCACCCAGGAGACATACGGTGACGGTTAGCTGAGCGAGCTCCATGCTTGCCGTGGTATGGCGTCTGTACAGGTAACTCAAGAAAAAAGGCGCAAAACGATTGTCTGCCCTCGCTTTTACGGAGGGAGGGAGGGAACGGGGGCCTGACAATATGTACCCAGAACCACCCGCGACAATGTTTTAGCTCCATCAGGCACTGGGATTTCTACCCAGAATTCAAATGGGCGGTGGAGACTGCGGGAACTGTGGGATAGCTACCCACAGTGCAACACTCCGGAAGTCGACGGTTGCCTCGGTACTGTGGACACAGTCCGCCGACTACGTGCACTTAGAGCATTTGTGTGGGGACACACACACTCGACTGTATAAAAATGCTTTCTACAAAACCGACTTCTATAAATTCGACCTAATTTCATAGTGTAGACATACCCATAGTGCTGTAAGAAGTGATACTGCTGCATCAGTAGGTGACCCAGTCTGCATGCAGCACTGCCCCCATGGCATTGGGTGAGGTAGCTTACTATATTTCACTTGTTCATTTAATCATAAACATTAAAAATCAGTTCAGATAATTCTGTCCTGATAGAGAAATGAAGGTGGTAGGTTGGGGGAAAGAGGCAATAACATGGTGGCACCTTTATGATTAATCAGTAAGGCCTGGTCTGGCTCCCACTGAAGTCAATGGAAAGACTCCCTTTGACTTCAGCAGGAGTTAGCTCGGACCCTGATTGTGGCTTCCATTCAGCCAAGCACTTCAGTTTATGCTTATCGTCTTGCTGAATAGAGATGGTTGGCTGAAGTGGGCATTGTATGAGTAAAATTCCAAAGGCCTGTATTGAAATTTTTGACAAGTTATCGTCATGTTAAATGTCTAAGAGTGGGATCATCAAAGGAGACTATGGGAATTAGGTGCCTGACTCCTACTGAACTTCAATGGCATTTGGGTGCCTAACTTCTTTAAAGGCTCTAGAAAAGCTCAACCTAAGTGCTTCAGGGATGTTGATATCTGGGGTCAGTTCAACACTTCACATCACTAGTCTGGGAACACTGAAAAAGTGATGTAAGAACAGTTGTGCTAAGAGCAGCTGAAGTCATGGTATTTCATGGGTGAACATGATAATATTGAAAGCATAGCACAAAACACAAAGCTCCTAGAATGGCTCTGGCTAATATCGGGAGCAATACTTTACCTTATAAAATGAATATGAGAACTTACAAGTGAAATTTTTTTTTGACTGCCAGTATGAAGAAAAAACATCAAATAAATGAGTCATCTATGGACCTGGAAAGAGTTTGGGAAACAGATGTTTTTACATTCAGTACAGATGTTTTGTGATAACAGCTCTTTGAGAATAGATGCAACAAGAACTCACTCTAATTGAAAAATGCCATGGGATTTCACCAAAAAAGGCATTCATCAAAATATATGAAGACAGATTTTGATGCTATTGTATGATGTAAATGATGTGGCCAACAGATCATAACAGTGAAACCTTTGTGGGATAGAGGTATAGATTAGGTATTTATAAATTAACATGAGGTAAACTCACAGAGAAAGCTTTCAGGGGGGTTAGGGGAGAGGTGAAAAATGAAGCTGAGATGCTAAGTTGAGTGGTGCTGCAGGTTATTTATTGTACTGCCAAGAGATTAAATGATAACTACACGGTACCTATAAAATACCTTTAATGGAAACAAGCTTAATAACAATGCTGCTGTTTAATAAGTGCATAGTGCCTAGGGCCTGATGAAAAGCCCCTGAATTGGAAAGACTCTGTGGATTTTGTATCAAGTCATAATAGCTCAAAAAGATACCATCTATGGAGTTACACTAAAGTACACGAGAGCAGTAGAATCTAGACCAGTGTTGTCACTTATTATTCTCTGCTTATTATTATTCTGATCTGCTAAGTCTTCACATCCACTGTAGATAAGGAGTAGAATAAAAATAAAGGGTGAGATCCACCCCTCTCTCTGGTCCCTTTATGTTGAATGAAAAGGCTGATACAACATAAAGAGGTCCTAAAAATCTTGTATCCGGCTTGAAGAGGTTCCCTCAGTACAGGCACTGTGGGAGACACGCCTGGTGAAGGGGTGTGCTGAGGACAAGGCTGAGGGCAGGAGCGGTGTATTGTTAGCAGGGCCATAGCATGAAGTTCTATAGAAATTCTGCCATAACTTAAGCAAGCCCCATGGCAGTCTGTTCTGTCACAGGCCTCTCCAGCCCCTGAAGCAGCCCAGGATCAGGAAGGCACAAAAGCGGCTTAAAGCACCATAGCCCCCAAAACCTGGCTCCTGAGCTGTGAGTTCTGCATTGCACCTTGGAGGCAAGCATAGAATCTCATCCCAAAAGACCCAATCTACTCCTTTATCAAATGTGTCTTTCTGTTCTTCAAACCAGCACCCATGGGCAAAGGCTTCCAAAGAAACTCCAGGAGATGCAGAGTTATGATCCACTATAACATGAATCAAACAAGATCTCTTTTGTAAGCTCTATGTGATAACATCAATTCAGTAATAAACTGGGACACAATTAAATTAGGCAAACTGATCTTCTTCTGTCAAAATTTCACATTGCAATGAGTGGTTCCTTGAGAAAGCAGTAACATTTTGGTCCTAAGAGAATTTCTAATCACAAAATTACCAAGTGGTTGGCAGGACATGCACTAAATTTACCATGAAACCAATTATAAAAATAATGTGTATAGGATAAGGACATTCATGATTACAAACCAGGATGAATATGTGCCTACATTGTGTTATTGGATTCTTTGCTGACTTTAGAACACCAAAGAACCCATTGGAGTCCCCTGAGATGTAAGCTACTGAAGAAGGCAGTCACTAGATTCTAACAGTAGCTTTAATTTTATACAAAAGTAAGACGACTTTTCTGTATAATCAAATTGATCACCTATTATACTTGGAGCTATCACAGTGCAACTGGAGAGGAGTTAGGAGAGGCTGCTGTAGTTTTCTAAAAGCAACAGCAGCATAACAAAACCCAACCTACCACACACGTTTTTGCAGAACATTTTTAAAGCTGCCCCTCTAAGTTAGCTTCTTGTTTTCCCAATGTCAGAGCCCCAGTGTAATTAGAGACCCTGTAAATATAGTCTGTAAACTGAAGTGTTAAGTTTCAGTTAGCACTTGGGGATTATCTTGTACCTTGATCCAGAACAAGATGGTTATTTCCTTTGTGATCCTTTCAGATGTCTGCTCATCAGCAATCAGACAAAAGACACTGACTTTCATATATCAGTTCCAGCTAGTTAATATTTCTAAACATGCACGAATATTGGGCAATATTCTTCTGGCAAGAGTTTGACTTGGACTGCCTGCTGATTCAGAGATGTGAGAGTAGGCTACCTGCTAATGCCCCTGCACAGAAAAGGCCCTCACTTTTGGGTTCGATGTACAGAGTGCTGCAGGCCCACTTACCCTAACCTCTCCCACCAAGTGGAGGTGATGCGGAAGGGTATTGAATGGGAGAACCTTGCCTTTGTCCCCTAAACACTATGGCCAGTAGGGCTAAGCTGGTCAAGGGTTTAGGGACAATGTAGTAATACAGTCCAGCAGCAAACTACCAACTCTTGGAGCAAGGGGAGCTGGAGGGAAAGAGGGGGCACGGGAAAGTAACTATGATTCTTGTTCCAGGGATGATTCAGGGGAAGCACAGAAACTCACTGCCCTTTCCTATGAGGTGTGTCCTTGGCACGCAGTTTAGCCCATGGCTGTTAATCATGCCTCTGTGCTGTTAATGACTAAAAACAACACCTGTAAAAATTAATAATTACCATGTAAATAGAAGCAAACGCTTTGCTGGGTCAAGAAAGAGGAATTGGGTCAGATTCTGCTTTCATGCCTTGTTCTAAACTGGGGATTTTTCCACTAATGGAAAAAACACTAGTATAGAGAAGCCTTAAATTACACAAATGTAAATTACTCAGGGAAACTCATTTTTAACAAAGGGGTAAAAAAGATGTTAACCAAACAGGAGTAATCTTTCAGCATACTAACAATGAATCATATCTGGTCTGACTTGGCCATTCTTATTCACGTTGAGTGTGCCTTACTCACACAAACATCTAATTAAAGAAAAACAAACACTTGGAGAACATGGAACTACTGGCATAGTAAGATACAGGATAGGTGTTAGGGCCTAACTTGTTTAGACAATTATGTAAATCCCAGTAAGTACTTATTTGCATCCTTAGGTGCTTTTAAACCTTTGGAAAGCTGTCCCTGGGTGCCTTTATGTAAAATAAATTGGTTATAATGAAATTCCTAGTGCACCTTATTGAGTCTCTGGTTTTTTACCCTTTTCAGCCTATAGAAAGCTTTGCTTTGAGTAGGTTTTATTTTTTGGGCAGGGCTGGTGTGAAGGGACAAGAAGAGTAGCTGATACTGTATATTTCATTGTGGCTAGTGGAAAAAAACCTTATATAATATAACGTTAAATGTCATTGTTTGCAGAGATAGGAAGGAATAAGAGAGCAGAAATATATTAACCTTGCTGTTAGATATTCACTAAAAGGCAAAGTCAATTCTCAGTGACACTAGAATGAATCAGAAATAATTGCATTTAATCGAATGGAGTTATAACAGCAGAAAACCAGTCAGAGTGAGATCAGAATTGGGGCCAGAGGACTTACTCAGGATTTACACCTGAGAAACAGAGTAGAATAGAGTCCTTATATTTTACAATTCATCGTTTATTTGATGATCTATAAAATTGTGAGGAAAAAGAAATAATATAAAAAGTGAAAAAAACTTCATTTAAAGGTAATCTTTTTCTGCGGAGGTGTTAGATCCAATGTATGCCTCAGATAGGCTTTAGAACCCTTTGGCTGCTACAACACAATGGCCCATTAAACTGAACATAGTAAGAAACAGGAGGCTATTGCAGACACAGAAATTAGACACTTATTAAAACCTGGAGCCTGAAGGCATAATCCTTTTTCCTAGAAAATCTGTACACCATGTAAATAATTGAAAGACTTCTTAAAAGAAGTTTTTTTCCCAAATAATTTCCAGGAGATCCATGGAGTCTTTTCGGAAGTGACTGATATTCTGGGATTTCTGTCAGTGACTAATCTTTGCATGCACTTGGCCCAAATGTAGCGAGACCTAGAGGAAGAAAGCTATTCATTCAAAGTTGTCAGCACATCTAAATTAATTGCTCTTCCTAACCTTCAATGATTTTTCTTGGTATAATAAAAGACTTTGTGTAAGAATGAGGCCCTCTTCAAGGTTTGCCACCACAAACATACATTTCCTTGTTAATTCAGATTTGATGCAAAATGTACTACTTTGTAAACAATAACTGAAAACAAAAGAGAGAGCTGAAGTAGAGAACATAATACTCTGGGTTTCAAAATATGGCTTATATTAGCCTAAGACTCAAGCTCATATACTTGGCTTTGGAAAATGCTTGCACATTGTACTTTTGCTTTGAAAACAAATATCAACTCTTGCTATCCAATTCTGAGTTAGAAATGACAGGGGAAGAGCTGGGCAAATGAGTGGAGGCATGTGTTAGCCCCAGAGGGCCAAATTCTGTTTTCAGTTATGGCTGATGGGATTCAGAGTAACATCTGGACATACACTGGTGTAATTGAGAGCAAAATTTGGCCCAATATACTTGTAATGACCACAAGTCATTGATTTCAATAGGGATTGAATCCATATGACTATTAAGGCTGAAATCCTGGTCCACTGAGTTCAATGCCGGAACTCCCATTGACTTCAGTGGGGCCAGAATTTCACCCTATGGGTATCTCTGCATTTGAGCTGGTAGGTTTGATTCTCAGCTCACAGAGACATACCTGAGTTAGCTCTACTCAAGCTAGCATTCTAAAAATAGTGTAGCCAGGTTAGCAAGGGGCGGCTTGGGCTAGCTGCCAGAATAGATACCTGCCCAGACCTCTGCAGCTATGTACTCTGGTGGCTAGCCAGAGCCACCACCCCTGCTACCCTGGCTATGCTGCAATTTTTAGCATACCATCTCAAGAAGAACTAGCACAGGTAGTCTACATGAACTGGGAATCACACCTGCCAGCTCAAATGTAGACAGACCTTAAGAGTCTGATCCTGTGCCCACTGAAGTCAAGAGAAAGCCTCTTTGCTTCTGATCCTTTGGCCACCACTGAGACAGGACTAACGACACGCTCAAAGCTAAGCATACGCGTTTGCAGGATCTGGACTTTGGGTAAGATTGCCAACAAGGGTGCCATTTACTGCCAAAAGTGGGGATGACTTTTTTTTATGAAGTCATTGAGTCTACAAGTTCATTTCTGGGCTATTGACTCAGTCATTAGATGATGCAATTTTTATCTCTATTGACCCCAAACTGGTTTTCAAACCTAAAATGATTGAATGTACTTTAGGTTTATGTTATTCCAGAGTGTTATAAATGATGCATCTAATGAAGTGAGCTGTAGCTCATGAAAGCTTATGCTCAAATAAATTTGTTAGTCTGTAAGGTGCCACAAGTACTCCTTTTCTTTTTGCGAATACAGACTAACACGGCTGCTACTCTGAAAAATGACCCTATAATTTCTAAACAATATTGATATATTTTATTGGTAGGTTCTCACAGGCAAATGAATTCTTTCTCATTAAGCAAGGGAGAGGGAAAAGCTAAGCTATTGCATGAATTAAAACAAGTACAGGGAAATGTGTGCATTTAATTGAGGAAGAAGACTATCAAAATAAACCAAGTTTTCCTCTGCCTGTCAGGAAGCATGGGCAGGTTTTGAAGTAATAAATCCAAGGTATGTATCCACCAAAGGGACTGCATAACAAAATGGTGCAATAAACAATTTTTGACAGAGGTCAGAAAGGTCAGCAGCACTTTGTGTGAGTGAAGAATTTGGATAACAGGATTTAATTTTTATAGGGTAAATTAGATATTGGCTGAGAAAAGGTAAGCATGTGCACAGAATTGTGAGAAAATGGGAAAACAGTGGGATCAAGAGAAGGGAAATTGTCTTAAAATAAGTTTGAAAAATTTGTGACACAGAAAACAAATCCATGGAGATGCTACACAATGGACAAGTGAAAATCTGGGATATTCCAAACTAGTAGGTAGTAAATGAAACTAGGAAATCTACGGGCATGTTAATGAATATGGTGGTTGTTCCTGTTAAATATTTATATAATGGCATCCCTAGCAATCCCAATGATATGTGCCTTAGTAACCTCTAACATAGCCAGTTAGTTGAGTTGGGTGAAATCTCCTTGAAGCTAGCAGGGTAAATGTAAGAAAGCATTAAGTTCCTCTATGGAATGAGATAGCTGAAAGAATAGGTGACACCACCCAAAACGTAGGCTACATGGAGGCGGGTCAGAATCTGAGCTATTTAGGCAGAGGGATTTCAAGAGGAGCTGGGGGTGCAGGTGCTGGTATTTTGTTCAAACTGTGTATTTCTGCTGATTCTCTTCCTACAAAATGGAGAAGCAGAAGAAAACCAAAGACCGCCAGAACAAGGATTGGAAGCATGGCCCTGAGAAAAAAGCCTAGAGAAAGCTTTTTTTTTGGGTTGAGTGCTGGCTGAAAGAGGCTGAGAATTGTCTTCTGCTGGATTCCTACTGTATTCAGAGAAACAAGATTATTTTTTTTTGGTACATTCTTTGCAAATAAACAGGATTACATCAGAGAAACACCCAATTCCATTAGGTTCTCCTCCTAACAGAAACAAGCCTCAAGACCCTAAATATAGACTATCTGATCAAGTCAAAAGAGGAAACAATAGATTCAATCAGACACTATGAATAACATTGTACAATGGACACAGTTCCACCTCTAGTGCTGATCATGCAAAGAATTATGTACATGCTTAATTTTGCACACTATTAGTAGATCCATTGTCTGCAGGGCCTAAGGCCCTTCAGAGGCCTCAGTTCTCAGCTGCACTCAGTATCTGCTCGGCACAGCTGATGGGGAGACCCATTTGGCTCCAAGGAATTATCCAGCAATCCCCAGCTTGCAGACAATAGACATGCTCTGTCAAAGCCAACTCTTGCCTCTGGTATGCCCCAAGCTGGGGGCTTGGAGACAGCTTCTATGGTCTCTCATGCCCGGTGAATGATCTAGCTGCTTTCCATCTCACAAATGGAGCAGAGGGAGGCTCAGGACTGAGATCAGAAACTATTCTATATTGATCTCACAATTTCTTCAGCTGAATCCACAGACCTTTCAATACACTGGGGTACCGGTAAGTTGACTTTTCTATTTTAGTGTTCACAAAATACAGCTAACTAGAAATCTGCATGACATTTCTGTCTGAAATGTAAGAACTTGCTTGTGTTCTACAATATCAACAATAATTTTACTGACCTCTTGATCTTTGTTTCTTCTCTTACGATGTGTTACCTGTTCTTCTTGTGGCATATTTGATATGATCTTGGAAATGTCTTATATGAATTCCTGGGCTTGGAAGGTCCCAAAGTTTTTACCGTAATTGACCATTTTCCCTGACATTTCCCAATAATCCTCTGAGTTTTTGTTTCAATATTTTTATGGTAGGAGAAACTTTTACAATCGGATGAAAAAGTCAGATTTTTTTCCCCATAAGCTTCTCTTGCATTGCTTCATGTCAGATAATGAACAAATTTAGGCTTCATTCTAATCTCATTCATGATGGTGTAATTCTGTTGACTCCACCAGCTATTCCTGATTCTCACTAGTTAAGTGAGAACAGAATCAGGGCCCAGCATCTTTTGGAAAAATACTAATTGAATAATGAGCAGGAAACTTCCTTCAGAATGCCATGTCATAAGTATAAAAGATCTTAAATTTGCAAAGAAATACAACCTAAGGAACACACTGTTTTCTTAGACCCTGAACAACCTTGCTCCAAGGGGTGACTGGGTCAATGACCTTTTACAACTTGGGCTTATTCAAAATCTTTGGATAGCATGTGAAATTGGAGATTTGCAAATACCCCATTGTACTCTAGGGCATATTAGCCACAGAGTGCTTGACGCTTCTGGGTCCAGAGAGTTTCTGGTTCTATAATGAGGAAGAATGGATAGTCAGTTTGTCCAAAATCCATTAGATTCTGATCCTAGCCTGGTACAACTCAGAAAGGGGAAGCATCAGGTAGATAGAGGGTGGCCAGAAAAAGCCATGTTTTAAATATAATGAACCAGTATCCCTTCCCTTATTTAGTATTCTAATATTATTAATGTATGCATGTAATTTCTGGAAGAGCCCACAAGTGCTAGGCACCTTTCACACATATATGAAGATCTTGACTCTTGGATGCACAAATCCAAAACCCATGACTATCATTTGCATCTTAAGAGTTCAGTGCATAGCAGTAGGCTTTCAGAAAGACCTGTGGAGTAGATTGTCAATTGGTGTACAGTGGAATAACTCTATTGATTTCTGTGGAGCTATGCCGATTTATATCCGCTAAGTATCTGGCTAGGCCTTGTGGCTTCTCTGTATAATATCAAATAAATTTGTTAGTCTCTAAGGTGCCACAAGTACTCCTTTTCTTTTTGCGATACAGACTAACACGGCTGCTACTCTGAAAAAAATTATAAAAGTAGATTTGTGTCCTTTGAACCAAAACCACAGAAACCTCAAATTGAATGATTTGGATTCATTACTTACTTACACAGCAATCTCTGAGAGCAGAGTGGTGAATCAGAAGCTTCATTAAGATGAAATCACAGAAATCCAGTGCAAAACTGAGTACAGTCAAAGAAGTCGTACTAGCAGTGGAATATGTGCCTGTAACTGAAATATGTGAGGGGAGGGGGAATCATGATTATTTAAAAAAAATCAGATTATAAACGTAATGTATTTGTGTGCATTTGTGAATCCAGCCTTCGCATACCTTAATATCAACAGCAAACACACTCACTATCTGTTATGGGTTACAGAATAATTTAAGTTTTCAGAAAACACACAAAATAGTAGCTCCAGTGGGCCATCAAGACTTTATGGTTTGTCAAAGACACACAAAAAAGGACCACCCACTAACTTTACTGTTGCGGTATTAATCCAAATAGCTTGAATTGCTATAACAAAGTGTGTCTTAGAGCTTAGACACAGTGAAGGAGCTCTTTAGATTTTACTGATTTTTACTCAGGGAACAAGCTGTCCTTCCAGAAACCTTCCCAAGGGGCCTGTCTAGACTGGGATAAAAACTGTGTGATTTAAAAAACAAACAAACAAAAAAACCCCACATTTGCCTAGCACGTTTAAAACTCTATAGTGTATTCAGGACAAGTTGTATTTTAACATACATTTACCTGATAGAGATGAACCCTTAGACTGAGCACTCTTAGGCTAAGTCATAGAGTCATAGTCATAAAAATGTAAGGCTGGAAGGGACCTAGAGAGGTCATTTAGTCCAATCCACTGCACTCATGGCAGGACTAAGTATTATCTAGACCATCCCTGACAGGTCTTTGTCTAACCTGCTCTTAAAGCTCTCCAGTGATGATGATTCCACAACCTCCGTAGGCAATTTATTCCAGTGTTTAACCATCCTGACAGGAAGTTTTTCCTAATGTCGAACCTAAACCACCTTGCTGCAATTTAAGTCCATTGTTTCTTGTCTTAGCTTCAGAGATTAAGAAGAACAATTTTTCTCCTTCCTCCCTGTAACAACCTTTCATGTACTTGAAACCTGTTGTTATGTCCCCTCTCAGTCTTCTCTTCTCCAGACTAAACACACCCAATTTTTTCAATCTTCCCTCATAGGTCATGTTTTCTAGACCTTTTATCATTTTTGTTGCTCTTCTATGAACTTTCTCTGATTTGTCCACATCTTCCTGAAATGTAGTGCCCAGAACTGGACACAATACTCCAGTTGAGGCCTAATCAGCACGGAGTAGAGTGGAAGAATTAGTTCTCGTGTCTTGCTTACAATACTCCTGCTAATACATCCCAGAATGATGTTCGCTTTTTTTGCAACAGTGTTACACTGTTATCTCATATTTAGCTTGTGATACACTATGACCCTCAGATCCCTTTCTGCAGTACTCCTTCCTGGGCACTAATTTCCTATTTTATATGCGTGCAACTGATTATTCCTTCCTAAGTGGAGTACTTTGCATTTGTCCTTATTGAATTTCACCCTGTTTACTTCAGACCATTTCTCCAGTTTGTCCAGACCATTTTGAATTTTAATCCTATGCTTACCAAGCTCAGAGCCATTGCAAGTGCTTTGATCACCAGCAAACTTTATAAGTGTACTCTTTATGCCATTACCTAAAACACTGATGGTGATATTAAACAGAACTGGACCCAGAACCGATCCCTGCGGGACCCCACTCAATATGCTCTTACAGCTTGACTGTGAACTACTGATAACTACTCTCTGGGAACGGTTTCCCAACCTGTTATGCACCCACCTTATAGTAGCTCCATCTAGGATGTATTTCCCCAGTTTGTTTATGAGAAGGTCATGAGAAACACTATCAAAACCCTTACTAAAGTCAAGATATACCACAACTACCACTTTCCCCTATCCCCAAGGCTTGTTACCCTGTCTGTTACCCCTGTTACCCCTGAAGAAAGCTATCAGGTTGGTTTGAGGCAATTTGTTCTTGACAAATCCATGCTGACTGTTACTTACCACCTTATTATCTTCTAGATGTTTGCAAATTGATTGCTTAATTATTTGCTGCATTATCTTTTCAGGTTCTGAAGTTAAGCAGACTGCTCTGTAATTCCCCAGATTGTCCTTATTTCCTGTTTATAGATAGACATTATATTGCCCTTTTCCAGTCCTCTGGAATATTTCCCATCTTCCATGACTTTTTGAAGATAATCACTAAAGGAGCTGACTGAAGAGGTATCTGAGCCATGAATATTCCAGGATGTATTTCATCAGGCCCTGGTGACTTGAAGACATCCAACTTGTCTAAGGGCAGGTCTTCACTACCCGCCGGATCAGCGGGTAGTGATCGATTCCCGAATGTACTCCCTGTCGACTCCGGAACTCCAGCTTGCGAGAGGCGGAAGCGGAATCGATGGGGGAGTGGCAGTGGTTGACTCACCACTGTCCTCACGGCCAGGTAAGTTGATCTAAGATGCGCTGACTTCAGCTATGCTATTCATGTAGCTGAAGTTGCGTATCTTAGTTCAACAACCCCCCTCCCCCAGTGTAGACCAGGGCTAAGTAGTTGTTAACTTGGTCTTTCCCTATTTTAGCCTTGATGCATTTTCACTGTCAGTCAGTATGTTAGACATCCAGTTACCACCAACCTTCTTGGTGAAAACTGAAACAAAAAGTCATTTAACATTTCTGCCAATTAGTCCACGTCACAGAGAGACAAAACTATTTTATTGGGTTCCCTGAAGTTTCAGATCAGCACCACAAGCCCCTCGGCTCTCTTCAGCAAAGGGACATCACACTCTGTTTATCCAACTGCCAGACCGGATCATTCTACCACCTGTTTCCCCCCACCTTTCCGCCTCGGCATGTGCTGCATGGCTCAGTGCAGGGTGAGGCCAGGCACCAGGAACAGGGATGGTAAAAATTTGTAATCTTTCAAGGGAGAAAAAGGCTGTTGTGACTAACTTTTCCTCAGACAACCATAATGTTCCCTTCCTCTTCCAGGACCTAACCCTCCCTCTACCTCAACCCCCACAACCCTCCCATTTCATGTGGCTCCTGTTTGCCAGGGGATGGGAAGAAGTTGAAACAATGTAATCTTCCAAGGGACAAAAGACAGCTGTCACTAACTTTAGACAAACAGCTATAAAGTTTTCTACAACTGTCCCATCCCCAACTGGGACCTTTCTAAATCCCTCTGTTCCACCAGTCTGTGATACCCCACCCTGATTTTGGTCTTCCACAGAGAAATGGCTGGGGACGGAAATTTTTCAGCATTTGATGGTCAGCTGTAGTTGATGCTGGAGGGCCAAAATTTGGTCACTTGCACCCCTGCAGCATTTGTGCTGATCCATATTTTTTGGCAGGGTGGCTTTTTCTAGATGGCTGGGTCCAGTACTAATTAACTTTTGTACTGGGTTCAGATACCTAGTTATGGACATTATACCAATGTATAAGTAAATATGCATGTGCTAGTACCTGAATATCCCTCTCTTGTAGCGGTATCTAACCTTTTAACATTTAGCATTTAAACTTCACAACACGAATAGGACTATTTAATAAGCCTACTGGTGATTGGAAATACAAGTCCAGGTCATGATTTCAGTTACATGAGTCTAAATCTGGAGTAAATTCTTTAGAAGTCAGTGAAGTTGTTCCAGTTTTACACTGGAGCAATTGAGATCAGAGACTGCCCCAGTATCTCTCTTTAGTCACTTGTTTAATAAATAAATATCTATTATGCAGTGGATAAGCTTCAATAATTTTGCCTTCAACTGTAACTGGGGAAACACAGGAACACATTAAATATTAGAGAGAGAAAAACATAGCCTTTAATGCTTCAGTAGAATGACTTTGAGATGATTATCTTGGGAGAGTATGGGTATGGCTGAAAACTGAAATGGGGAATCAGGTTAAAAGTGCTTAATATTGAGGTGGGGAACATAAAGAACTGGAAGTTGGCAGGTACAGTTTTCTGAGCCAGGTTAAGCCTTCTTTAAAAACTTGGCATTACCTTTACAGATTTTATTGTCTTGAAAGACTGATGAGCAAAAATGAGTGGTTGGGAAATGGAATTATACTGTTTATTAACTATATGTGATATATCGGTGGTAGAACCTTCTCTGGTGACTTGACTTCCTGATCCCTAGTAATGCTTCTTAGTGCAGGATGTCCTTTTTATAGGATCTTATTTTCCAGCTTGCCTTCCTGGCAATTGCCCTTTAAGTCTGGCAGAACCCAACAGGGGCACCCGTAATGGGGTCATTTTGTAACTAGCAGCATATCTCTCTTCCAGCTGGTAAGAATTTGTTGTTTTCCCTATTGCTCAGACGATGGCACTTTCTCACACTACTCTCTCTATTTCATCCACTGGTAAACTAGTTCTGACTTTCTCAGGAGGGTACAGTTCCCTCTGGCTTTACATTAATGAAGGATGTGGCACTAATCCTGGACTTGCTACAGTGTTTATTATAGTTTAAAACATGCAATTTGGGCTTCCAAAGAATCCTGTATTTAACAGTTTAGTGAATTCTGTTAAAAATATCTGTCTCTTTATAGATTTGATTACAGAATTCCCCCAGTACCTCGACCTGGAATAAGGGCAGGTCTACACTAGAGCTGGGATCGACGCTCTGAGATCGATCCACCGGCGGTCGATTTAGCGGGTCAAGTAAAGGCCTGCCAAATCAACTGCAGAGCGTTCTCCAGTCAATCCCTGTACTCTACCCCCAACGAGAAGAGTAAGGTAAGTTGACGGGAGATTTTCTCCTGTCAACTCCCCCACAGTGTAGACCCCGCGGTAACTGGGATTGTTTAGTCTGTGGAAGAGAAGAGTGAGGGGGGATTTGATAGCTGCTTTCAACTACCTAAAAGGGGGTTCCAAAGAGGATGGATCTAGGCTGTTCTCAGTGGTAGCAGATGACAAAACGAGGACTAATGGTCTCAAGTTGCAGTGGTGGTGGTTTAGGTTGGATATTAGGAAAAACTTTTTCACTAGGAGAGTGGTGTAGCACTGGAATACATTACCTTGGGAGGTGGTGGAATCTCCTTCCTTTGAGGTTTTTAAGGTCGGCTTGACAAAGCCCTGGCTGGGATGATTTAGTTAGGGACTGGTCCTGCTTTGAGCAGGGGGTTGGACTAGATGACCTGCTGAGGTCCCTTCCAACCCTGATATTCTATGATTCTATGACCCTAAGGTATGTTAACTCCAGCTACTTTATTCACCTAGCTGGAGTTGCATAGCATAGGTTGACTTACCGCAGTAGTGTAGACATAGCCTAAATTTTCCTCAGGAAGAAGATTGTTTGGAACAGAAAAGCAATAACATTCTTTATTTGAGTCATCTTGTCATCATCAGTAACAAACAGAAGTGTCTAGAGCAGTGGTCTCCAAAGTGGTGTGTGTGCACCCCAGGAGGTGCGCAAAATGATCAATTTGGGGGCGAACAAGAGGAGCGCCACCAGAGCAAAAGGGAGGCATGGCAGGAGGAGCACTGCCGGAGGGGGAAAAAAAAAGGGTGGGGGATGGTCCTGAGTCCTCCGGCCTGTGGAAGAGCAGGGGCAGCTGCACTGCCAGCGGCCGGAAAGAAGCGGCACTTTCCCCTTCAAAGCCGGCCGGAGAGAAGCAGCGCTTTGAAGGGGAAAGAGCTGCTCCTCTCCGGCTGCTGGCTGTGTGGCTGCCCCTGCTCCTCCTGAGTCCTCCGGCCCATGCTCTCAGGGCCGCATTCCGAAAGAGGCTTTAGAGCTGCAGTCCAGGGCCCTGGGTCCTCCTTAGCCCAGGGCCCTGAAGCCCCTAAAGCCCCTGCGTTCCGGGTGGCCCTGCCTGCTGGGGGGGGAGGGGGGGCAGCTTCCAGAATTGTAGCTCCCAGAATCGTGGCCATGAGGGTGGTGCTGTGCTGCGCAGAGCCACCTGCCAACCCCCTGCACCAAACAGGAGCTGCCCTAGGTAAATGCTCTGCACCTCCTGTCTGCCCCAGCCCTAAGCCCCCTCCCGCACCCCCACCCTGAGAACCCTACCACACCCTAGCTCCCTCCGAGACCCTGCACCCCACCCTGAGCGCCTGTTGTATCACAAAGTGTTAAACCAAGATTTTCAAAAATAATAAAGCATATTCAATCACATTGCTCTCACTAAAAATATTATTATTAATAAAACTTTTTAGTGAGAGGAAAAGTTTTTTGTACCGTTAATAAATAAAATAAAAAATTATTTAAAAAATATTGTTTATTTCATCTTTATCTCATTGTTTTTTAATTTCTGTTTTTTGTGTATGTTTTATAACTTATACAATATATTAGTATGATAGCACATGAATATAATTTATACATAAATAAATATACATATATTGGGGGGGTGCTCAAATTTTCATGATAGGGGTGCGCGATCAAAAAAGTTTGGAGACCAGTGGTCTAAAGAACCACTGTAGAATACGAAGTATTCAACTTCCTTTCCTTGCTAAATTCTGAGCACTTTTATATTTTCTGCCACATGTGGAATATGACAGTGATATTGCCTTTGAAAAATGTCTTTGTTAATCTATTACCAGGAATATATTTGGCAAAGGAAATACAGGGATGGCCAAGTCCTCTCATGCACTGGTCAACCATTGATGTTAAATCTAAATGGGAGAATGAAATGCAAGTGACAATAGCTAATGGTGAACCGCTAAATATTTGGCTGTGTATTAAGAATGTATCTAACTCTCTGATCCGTAGGTTATGCCTAAATAAAATTATCAAATGTATGAATTTAGGGTTGGCATTAGAGCTGACCAGAGGATGATTCCATTTTGTGGAAACTTTGGAGGCTGTGAAATTTGTTTTCATCTACACTGGAATGAATGTGAATGTTTACACAAAAATGGAAGCGCATGTGTGTCATATACTCCATAGTTGGGTGGTTAGGACACTGACCTAGGAAACTCAGGTTCAAGTCCCTGTGCTTTCTAATTCAAAGCAGAGTTTTTCTTTCCAGGCTACTGACTCAGACAGAGCAGGTATTTGAACCTGAGTCTCCCACCTCTCACGCTAGTACACAAACCTCCTGTTAGAATGTCACTCTCTTGCTCCTTCAATCCAAAAACCTTCCGAATTAAAATTTCAAAGAGACTAAAGTCTTAGCTAAGGGTTTCAGCTTAGATGTGTGATTGGGCAAAGCAGGGAACTAAAACTCCTATCAGCTCCCTCCCCACAGCACCTCTTTCCCTGGTGAGGTAAGGGGAAAGGTCCTGAAGGAGGAAATGGCTGGCTGTTTGGAAGCTGAAGCAGCAGCTGCATAGTAGATGGTTGCTGGAGAGAACCTGCAGGCTGGAATGGATGCAGAGCCATGATGCAGAGCCATGTGCAGGCTGTGAGTGCTGGACATTACAGCTGGGTGCAGGTCTGTGTGGTATGTATGGGAAATCAGCAGCAGCTGGGCAGGGAACCAGTGCAGAAGTGCCCCAATGAGAAACACTAAGTGAGGCTGGCCTGAAACCTGCAAGCTCCTCTTTGCTTTGAATAGAGACTGGACTGGAGATGGCACCCCTGGCACTAGGTCTGAAAAGCCCTGACTCACACTAGGACTGCCAGGGACCCAAACATTTATCGCTATTGCTCACTTTGAACTGTAACTGTTTAAGCCTCTGAACCTAGGGTATCTGTAACCTTCCCCTTTCCTGCCAACCCCAGTGAAAAGCTTTCCCTTAGCCATGCTACTGTGCATCTGGCTTGCTACTGGCATGCTATGGGTTTCCAGAACAGGAACACCAATGATTACAAATGAAACACCATATTTCATGTTTGGCAAAAATGTTTTGACCAACTGTAGTGGCAGTCACAGGTCATTAATGTCAGGCTATTAATTCTACTGGCTGGTGGTTAAAAAGAGTGGTAGTGGTGGCAAAATGGATAGGAAATGGAACATAACATGTTGGGCTTTTCCTTTCATTCCTGCTGCTTCCAACCATTCCTTCTTCCTACTCTCTCTTCTTTGACTGCTCAGCATCCAACTGTTCTCTCCTCTCCCCCCTCCATGTTGCATCATCCACTGTCTACTCAATTCCTTCCCCCTCAGCCTTCCTATCTGACATTGAATCCTGGCTGTCTCCTTTAATCTCCTCACAGTTTCTCTCACTCATCCACAGTGACTTCAACTTCCATGTTAATGACTCATCCAACCCTTTAGTTGCATTGATCCCTCTCCCTTTCCTCCTCACGTGACCTGCAACACTGGTTCAACTCACCAAGAGAGTTGTTCACTTGGCTTGGTCTTTGCCAAGCTCTGATCTCTCTGCTGCATTCCCTTCTCCAACCATCACCTGGTCTCTTTCAGCATCACCCATCTGCTCCCCCTTCCCAGCCCATGTCCAGCCACCGTGCCTTTCTCTGACTTCAATCCGACAGTGTGATGACTTGTCATCTGCTCTCAGCCCTCTCTTCCCTGCCCTCCCTTCCCTTTCTTCCACTGATATGACTGTTGAATCCATGCTTCACTCTCCTCCACCTTTGACTCTTTTGCTCCTCTCTCCTATAGAAAGTCCACCCTGCCAACTCCCACCCTGGCTCACCCCCAACATCCATTTCTTCTGCTCCTGCTCTCATGCTTGCCCCAGTGATCCTGTAGAAGCTAGAATGCAGGACTGGAAGGGACTTAGAGAGGTCATCTAGTCCAGTCCCCTGCACTGAGGCAGGACTACGCATTATCTAGACCATCCCTGGCAGGTGTTTTTCTAACCTGTTCTTAAAAATCTCCTATGACAGAGATTCCCTAAGCTCCTTTGGCAATTTGTTCCTGCGCTTAACTACCATTACAGTTAGGAAGCTTTTCCTAATGTCTAACCTAAATATTCTTTGCTGCGATTTAAGCCACTACTACTTGTCCTGTCCTCAGTGGATCTGGCAAACAATTTATAACTCTCCTCTTTATAACAAACTTGTATATACTTTTATGTAAGATTGTTATCATGTCTCCAAACAGTCTTCTCTTCTTCAGACTAAACAAACCCACATTTTTCAATCTTTCCTCATAGGTCATGTTTTCTAGACCTTTAATCATTTTTTGTTTTTCTACTCTGGACTTTCTCTAATTTGTCAACATCTTTCCTGAAGTGTGGTGCCCAGAGTTGGGCACAGTGCTCCACTTGAGGCCTCATCAGTGCTGAGTGGAAGAATTACTAAGTGTCTTGCTTACAACACTCCTGATAATAGATCCCAGAATGATGTTTGGTTTTTTTGCAACAAAATCCATCCCAACTCCTGAACTACTTCGCATCCATGCTTTCCCCTTATCTTACTCTCATTCTTAACCTCTCACTCTCCTCTGGCTCTTTCCCCCTCACAATATAAGCATGCTCTAGTCTCTGCCACTTACAATAGAAACAAAACACAAAAAAAGTCCTTTCCTTGATCTCATTTTCCTCTCCAGTAACTCCCCATCTCCCTTCTGTCTCTAAGATCATTGTATGCACTGTCTGGAGTTTCTCTCCTCCAATTCCATTCTAGACCCCCTCCAATTTGGCTTCTGTCCCTTGTACTCCACTGAAACCACTCTTGCAAAAATCTATAATGACCTATTTCTAGGCAAATATCAGAACCAGTACTCCATCCTCACCTGCCTTGGAAACCATCAGCCATGCTTTTCTTGAAATTTTGCCCTCCCTGGGCTTTGTGACTCTGTCCTCTCTTGGTTCTTCTTCTACCTCTCTAATTGCTTCTTCAGAGGATCCTCCTCAACACAGATCCCATCCAACTTCCTGTGGTCGTTCCACAGCTCTGTGTCCTTGTTCCCCTTCTCTTCTCCCTCTGCACCTTGTCATTGAGTAATCTCATCTGCAAACACACATTCAATACCATCTCTGCTGGTGAATCTCAGATCTACCTCTCTGCTCCAGACCTGCCTCTCTCTAACCAAACTAAAATGTGCTGTTTCTCTGACATCTCCTTTTGGATGTCTAGCCATCAGCTCAATCTCAGTATAGCTTCCCTCTCAAATCACCCCCCCTTCTTTTCTTGATCATAGTGGGCAACACCCACAGCCAGCCTGCCTAACTCTCAGGCCTTTAACCTGGATGTTATCTTCATCTCAGATCTCTCTAGGTCCTCACATCCAACTGATGTCTAAAATTTGCCAGTTCTTTGAGATACAGCCTCTCCTATCCACTCATACAGCTAAAATTCTTGTTCAGACTCTCATCTCATGTCTTGATAACTGCAACATTCTTCTCTCTGGCCTGAACAAATTTAACTTTGGCCTGGTCATATCCATTCAATGCTGCTGGAAACATCACTTTCCCAGCCTGTTGCTTCAATAATGACACTCCTCTCTGTGACTCCCTCCATTGGCTCCCCCTTCTCTATTGTATTAACTATAAGCAACTTGCCTTCGCTTCCAAGGCCCTTCATGGCCCATCTCCACCCTGCCTGTCACCTCTCATTCACATTAGCAGGATGTTGACTCTCCCCTCTGATTGATCCATGAGGTCAAACCTTCATCACCCAGTTGTTAAATTTTCACCTCTATGCTTTCTCCCATGCTGCCTCTCATGCTTGGGATTAGGTCCCTGTAAAAACTGGCAGAGCTGCCTCTATTCTCTTTTTTTTTCTCCTTCAAAACCCTCTTTAAAACTTTCCTTTTCCCGATTCCTACAGAAACTTGACAACCGTGCTGCTGGTGCTTGAGACCACTGCCTACCATGCTAATCAATATAGTCTCATTGTTTATTTGTATTCCCCCATCTGTCTGTATCCATCTGTTGTCTCTTGTCGTAACCTTGGAACATAAATTCTTTGGGGAAGGGAATGTCTTTTTTGTTCAGTATTTGTGCTGTGCTTAGCACAAGGGGTCCTGATCCATGACTAGGCTACTAAGTCAATACAAATAAGTAATAATAATGCTTTCTCTCACATAAATCATTGTCTGTTACTGACTCACTATGTGACCTTCGCCAAGTCACTTAACCTCTCTACCTCCTAGATATAAAATACGCAAAATATTCCTCTGAGCCTGGTTATTAGGGGCATTCTGTGCATATTTCTACTTGTATAGTTACTAGATTTTTAGAGCCTTAGCTATGTAGGTCACAATTCTGAATAGTCATTAGTGCCAGGTGAACAATTTTGTGGATTATCTGGAGAAAGAGGGAGAGCAGTTTTGGATTTTCTGACTCAGAACTGGGGAAAAAAAATAAAGTTCAAGTGTGGCTTTTCCAGAGGAAGCCATATTCTGCTATTTGAGCTGAGTTGCCATTCATTTTAAATGGCATTTGTAAACAGAATGGTGGCTGGAGATGACATCACATCTCTAAGAGTTTTTGGGGATACACTCAAACCTAGGTGAACTCGGGTGACTTCAGAATTTTCAGCAAGCAATCCACTCAATGTTAATTGGTAGTCTATTTTTAGAAAGTGGCTCTCTGTTATCAAAGCACAATAAGTCATCCTTGATATTCCATTCAGAAACTGTAAAGAATAGAGGATCACATCTTCAGCTAGTGCAAATCAACATAGCTTCATTGGAGTCATATCTATGTATATTCAATGTGGATTTCGGCCCAAATTTTCCAAAGAGTGTGTAGCCCCTAACTGGTATATGAGTGTATGGATATGTGCTTATGGCTATGTGCAAACCCTGACTTGTGTACTGCATTCATGGCTTTATGTGTGCAAGGCAGGCTAACACACACTTGAAAATCTGGGCCTTATTTATTCAGATTCTTTTCATTACACATTGCCTGCTATGCACTGAAGATTTAATAGATTTCCATGAATCTCTCTCTCTCTCTTTTTTTTATGCTGAAGATGGCTTTGATTTGCCTATTTTTAAGGGGCATGTGGCTCTTTGAGGCCTCATGGTGAGAGCCATGTGGAGACAGCTGACTTCTCAAATTCCGAGTTCATGCTCTTCCTGATCCATCAATTAATTATACAAGGTTTATACATTTTTACATGGTACCAAATGAATTATGTGAATAATGGCAAATCTCCAATCCTGTTACCAATAATAGTGTCTGTGACTTTTGATTTGGATAAATTTACACCAATCGTTTCACTGCTCAGTTATTAAGCACACCAGTGATGGTGGCTGCAGCATTTACACATGGGGTATCTGCCACATAAAGTTAAACAGAAAACAATCTCATTTGGAAAAGTGGAGCATACAATACCTAGTTGTCAGTTCTCTGAACAGTACAAAATTTTGCTAAAATTATTTTCATCCGCAGATACAACAAGGAAAGATTTTTTTTCCAGCTAAATGTTCTTTGATATTTGTTTTTTTTTAATTGCAAATGGCTAGCTGTAGATGTGTATCCAGATAGATTTGCTCTTTGGCCTGTGTGGAACAAAGCTGGCAGTCAGCAGTACTGGCTTTTTGCCCAGGTAGCTGTGCCATTTATTACCACTCCTGAGACTTCTGGTTTGACGTCTGTCCTGCAGCAGGGGAAGTTTTATCACTGAGGAAATGAACTAATTTTGTAGTGGCCTTTTTCACTTCCAATGGGGGAGATAGTTGCACATAACAAACCTCAGACATACCTAAGGTTTTAGGACCCCTCTAATGTGTGATAAAAAGGGGAAAAAACCCACAGCTGACTGAAAATGCAGTGCTGTGAATCAACCCATTGCTCAACCACAACAAATGAGGAAATTATTGGAAACTCACCAGTGTTGGAAATGCTCTGGCATTGTGAAACTAAATTCTCCGTTCAAGGAGATACAGTGAAAACACTGCTAGTAAATAATTTCAAGTACATTTGGTTTTTCATTAATTACCACTATTGTCAGATAATTTGATTTTTCACTTTGCTTGGCAATAGGTGTATGTTCCTTAGTATATTACTAATAATTTTGTGTATTAACTCTTTCCATTGGAGGATCTTGCTGACTTTAGTTGATGAAGCCACAAAACAGCCCAATTAAGTAGTGTGGTGTTCTTTTCAATGAACCCAGAACCATAAACCATTGTGTTAACCCTTTGCCGCAGCAGGTGCAATCTTTGTGGAAGACTAGTCTACATCAACTCCCTTCCCTATCCATCTGTCTGCTTCACCATCAAACTCCTCAAGATGGCCAGGCTAGATATTGCCTTGCAGGCAGAATACAGTGAAAGCCAATTCCCCCAGTAGGGTTGCCAATCCTCCAGGATTCTTCAGGAATTAAAGATTAATCTTTAATTAAAGATAATGTCATGTGAGAAAACCTCCAGGAATTCATCCAACCAAAGTTGGAAATCCTATCCCGCAGAGACTTCTCTCTTCAGTATCCAGTCCTTCTTACTGGACTCTCACAGAAATTAAGTATGCTGCCTCCAAAGAGACAGTGCACACATAAGCCTGTTAGGTTAGGTAAGGACTCACTGTTACTTGAGTATAACAACAGTGAGATGGTTTAGGGTAAAACTAAGAATAAGTTTATTAACAAGGAAAAGAGATTTAAGTAATATTAAGCAAGGGAAAAAGACAGTTATGGTTATAAACAAAACATGCTTTCTAGTGACTAAAACTTAGTAACTTGCTAAAATTATCTTTGCCAAAGCAGTTTTCTGATGTACATCAAGGATGTATCTTCAAAGGTGTGTTGTGGGGGGTGTCGATAATTGTAGCACTTACATGATGTGATATATGTCAAGATCCACAGGTCCTACACATGCAAGATGGGTGAAACCAGACAATCACTATGTTCACAAAGGAACTCACGCAGGAAAATGATAAGACAAAAACACCATTTTGCTTCACTTTTGGGTGAAGACTTTTCACAAAGTGATCACTCTATATCTGACCTATCAATGCTCATCCTCAAAGGAAATCTGCCCAACACCTTCAAAGACAAGTTTGGGAGCTTAAATTCATAACTTTGCTAGACACTAAAATTCATAGACTGACTAGAGATACTGGATTTATGGCTTTTAGAAATAAAACATATAACCCACTAACAAACCCCTGCCCCGCCAGCTGCCTTTTCCCCCCTTTCCCTTCCTTTCTCCCCTATAACTGGAGGGGTGTTAACAGGACACTTGACCTTCAATGGTCCCTTGAAATAACTACTTCTGCTAAACGATCTGTTCCGCCTTGTATTTAGCTGTGACACTCTGAGTACCTTTCCCAAACTTAAAAGGAGCTCTGTGCTCTGACAGCAGAGCAGCTCACAGCAGGAGTTTGCCTGGGACTGGTAAGTATCCGAGTGTGTGTGTTTGCTTGCTGAGGAAGTATCCGAGCGTGTGTTTGCTGGGAGGGCAGGGAGAGAGCCTGAGTGAGTGTCTGATTGGCTGCTAGCCTGCAGGGGGCGGGCATTAGGGTGTCTGTGTGTTTGCGTCAGGGAAGCCTGGCTGTTTGAAAATAGCCAGAGCCTCGCGAACCAGCTGAGCGGCAGCGGAGCAGCGGAGCAGCGGGGACAGCAGAGCAGCTCACAGCAGGAGTTTGCCTGGGAGTTCGCCTGGAGTGAGCCCAGTGAGGCTTACATCTTGCCAACGTCTCTGAGGAAGCTCATAGTAGGTAGGTGATATGGAAGGGGGGGGGTTCAGCTATTGTGACCTGCACTGGATGTGCCATGTTTGTCTTTCTTCCACAGGACAGAAGCGACTTTGTCTGTACAAAGTGCAAGCTGGTCTCCATATTGGAAGAGAAGATTGAAGGTCTGGAGCAACAGGTAACGACCCTGCGTTGTATACGAGAGACTGAGGATTTTCTGGACCAAACTCAGGATAGCCTTCTAGGGGCACAAAGCTCTAAAGATATAGAGCAGATTGCACAGAGGAGCCAAGAGGCCAGTGAAGAAGCTTGGCAACATGTGACCTCCAGAAGAGGTAAGCGGAATGTCCGGGTTCCAGTAACACAGACACAGGTAACTAACCGCTTTCATGTTCTCTCCACAGGTACCAATGCGGAGAGTGGACCAGATGATATGTCTGGGGGGAGAAAGCAGAAGGAGACCCCGCTGGTTGGGAGGCATGAGATGCGATGTCCTGAGGTTGGGGGTTCCACGACCACCACTCCCAAGAGGAGAAGGCGGGTGGTGGTGGTCGGGGACTCTCTCCTCCGGGGGACTGAGTCATCTATCTGCCGCCCTGACCGGGAAAACCGAGAAGTCTGCTGCTTGCCAGGGGCTAAGATTCGTGATGTGACGGAGAGACTGCCGAGACTCATCAAGCCCTCGGATCGCTACCCCTTCCTGCTTCTCCACGTGGGCACCAATGACACTGCCAAGAATGACCTTGAGCGGATCACTGCGGACTACGTGGCTCTGGGAAGAAGGATAAAGGAGTTGGAGGCGCAAGTGGTGTTCTCGTCCATCCTCCCCGTGGAAGGAAAAGGCCTGGGTAGGGACCGTCGAATCGTGGAGGTCAACGAATGGCTACGCAGGTGGTGTCGGAGAGAAGGCTTTGGATTCTTTGACCATGGGATGGTGTTCCATGAAGGAGGAGTGCTGGGCAGAGACGGGCTCCATCTTACGAAGAGAGGGAAGAACATCTTTGCCAGCAGGCTGGCTAACCTAGTGAGGAGGGCTTTAAACTAGGTTCACCGGGGGAAGGAGACCAAAGCCCTGAGGTAAGTGGGAAAGCGGGATACCGGGAGGAAGCACAGGCAGGAATGTCTGAGAGGGGAGGGCTCCTGCCTCATACTGGGAATGAGGGGCGATCAACAGGTTATCTCAAGTGCTTATATACAAATGCACAAAGCCTTGGAAACAAGCAGGGAGAACTGGAGGTCCTGGTGATGTCAAGGAATTATGACGTGATTGGAATAACAGAGACTTGGTGGGATAACTCACATGACTGGAGTACAGTCATGGATGGTTATAAACTGTTCAGGAAGGACAGGCAGGGCAGAAAAGGTGGGGGAGTAGCACTGTATGTAAGGGAGCAGTATGACTGCTCAGAGCTCCGGTATGAAACTGTGGAAAAAACCTGAGTGTCTCTGGATTAAGTTTAGAAGTGTGTGCAACAAGAGTGATGTCATGGTGGGAGTCTGCTATAGACCACCGGACCAGGGGGATGAGGTGGATGAGGCTTTCTTCCGGCAACTCACGGAAGCTACTAGATCGCATGCCCTGATTCTCATGGGTGACTTTAATTTTCCTGATATCTGCTGGGAGAGCAATACAGCGGTGCATAGACAATCCAGGAAGTTTTTGGAAAGCGTAGGGGACAATTTCCTGGTGCAAGTGCTAGGGGAGCCAACTAGGGGGAGCGCTTTTCTTGACCTGCTGCTCACAAACCGGGTAGAATTAGTGGGGGAAGCAAAAGTAATGGGAATCTGGGAGGCAGTGACCATGAGTTGGTTGAGTTCAGGATCCTGACGCAGGGAAGAAAGGTAAGCAGCAGGATACGGACCCTGGACTTCAGGAAAGCAGACTTTGACTCCCTCAGGGAACAGATGGCCAGGATCCCCTGGGGGACTAACATGAAAGGGAAGGGAGTCCAGGAGAGCTGGCTGTATTTCAAGGAATCCCTGTTGAGGTTACAGGGACAAACCATCCCGATGAGTCGAAAGAATAGTAAATATGGCAGGCGACCAGCTTGGCTTAATGGTGAAATCCTAGCGGATCTTAAACATAAAAAAGAAGCTTACAAGAAGTGGAAGGTTGGACATATGACCAGGGAAGAGTATAAAAATATTGCTCGGGCATGTAGGAAAGATATCAGGAGGGCCAAATCGCACCTGGAGCTGCAGCTAGCAAGAGATGTCAAGAGTAACAAGAAGGGTTTCTTCAGGTATGTTGGCAACAAGAAGAAAGCCAAGGAAAGTGTGGGCCCCTTACTGAATGAGGGAGGCAAGCTAGTGACAGAGGATGTGGAAAAAGCTAATGTACTCAATGCTTTTTTTGCCTCTGTTTTCACTAACAAGGTCAGCTCCCAGACTGCTGTGCTGGGCATCACAAAATGGGGAAGAGATGGCCAGCCCTCTGTAGAGATAGAGGTGGTTAGGGACTATTTAGAAAAGCTGGACGTGCACAAGTCCATGGGGCCGGACGAATTGCATCCGAGAGTGCTGAAGGAATTGGCGGCTGTGATTGCAGAGCCCTTGGCCATTATCTTTGAAAACTCGTGGCGAACGGGGGAAGTCCCGGATGACTGGAAAAAGGCTAATGTAGTGCCCATCTTTAAAAAAGGGAAGAAGGAGGATCCTGGGAACTACAGGCCGGTCAGCCTCACCTCAGTCCCTGGAAAAATCATGGAGCAGGTCCTCAAAGAATCAATCCTGAAGCACTTAGAGGAGAGGAAAGTGATCAGGAACAGTCAGCATGGATTCACCAAGGGAAGGTCATGCCTGACTAATCTAATCGCCTTTTATGATGAGATTACTGGTTCTGTGGATGAAGGGAAAGCAGTGGATGTATTGTTTCTTGACTTTAGCAAAGCTTTTGACACGGTCTCCCACAGCATTCTTGTCAGCAAGTTAAGGAAGTATGGGCTGGATGAATGCACTATAAGGTGGGTAGAAAGCTGGCTAGATTGTCGGGCTCAACGGGTAGTGATCAATGGCTCCATGTCTAGTTGGCAGCCGGTGTCAAGTGGAGTGCCCCAGGGGTCGGTCCTGGGGCCCGTTTTGTTCAATATCTTCATAAATGATCTGGAGGATGGTGTGGATTGCACTCTCAGCAAATTTGCGGATGATACTAAACTGGGAGGAGTGGTAGATACGCTGGAGGGGAGGGATAGGATACAGAAGGACCTAGACAAATTGGAGGATTGGGCCAAAAGAAATCTAATGAGGTTCAATAAGGATAAGTGCAGGGTCCTGCACTTAGGATGGAAGAATCCAATGCACCGCTACAGACTAGGGACCGAATGGCTCGGCAGCAGTTCTGCGGAAAAGGACCTAGGGGTGACAGTGGACGAGAAGCTGGATATGAGTCAGCAGTGTGCCCTTGTTGCCAAGAAGGCCAATGGCATTTTGGGATGTATAAGTAGGGGCATAGCGAGCAGATCGAGGGACGTGATCGTTCCCCTCTATTCGACACTGGTGAGGCCTCATCTGGAGTACTGTGTCCAGTTTTGGGCCCCACACTACAGGAAGGATGTGGATAAATTGGAAAGAGTACAACGAAGGGCAACGAAAATGATTAGGGGTCTAGAGCACATGACTTATGAGGAGAGGCTGAGGGAGCTGGGATTGTTTAGTCTGCAGAAGAGAAGAATGAGGGGGGATTTGATAGCTGCTTTCAACTACCTGAAAGGGGGTTTCAAAGAGGATGGCTCTAGACTGTTCTCAATGGTAGCAGATGACAGAACGAGGAGTAATGGTCTCAAGTTGCAATGGGGGAGGTTTAGATTGGATATTAGGAAAAACTTTTTCACTAAGAGGGTGGTGAAACACTGGAATGCGTTACCTAGGGAGGTGGTAGAATCTCCTTCCTTAGAGGTTTTTAAGGTCAGGCTTGACAAAGCCCTGGCTGGGATGATTTAACTGGGACTTGGTCCTGCTTTGAGCAGGGGGTTGGACTAGATGACCTTCTGGGGTCCCTTCCAACCCTGATATTCTATGATTCTATGATTCTATGATTCTGTGTAAGCTCAAAAGCTTGTCTCTCTCACCAACAGAAGTTGGTCCAATAAAAGATATTACCTCACCCACCTTGTCACTCTAAAGTCAGAAGGGACCATTGTGATCTGTATAACACAGGCCATAGAACTTCCCCAAAATAATTCCTAGAGTATGTCTTTTAGAAAAGCATCCAATCTTGATTTAACAGTGATGGAGAATTTACCATGATCCTTGGTAAATTGTTCCAACGGTTAACTATCTGACTGTCAAAAAATTACATATTATTTCCAGTCTGAATTAGTTTAGCTTCAACTTCCAGTCATTGGATTGTGTTACACCTTTCTCTGCTAGGTTGAAGAGCCCATTATCAAATATTGGTTCTCCATGTGGTTACTGATAGGGTTGATTGATTAGCTTAACAAAGAAAGACAGTAAATAGACTCAAGAAGCTCTATCTATCTACAAGGCATGTTTTCTTTAATCATTTTTGTCTTTAATCACTTTAATTATCTTCTCTGAATCCTCTCCAATCTATCAATGTTCGCTTGAATCATGGGCACCAGAACAGTACCCAGTATTCCAGCAGTGCCAAACACAGAAGTAAAATAACTTCTCTTTCCCTACTTGAGATCCTCCTATTTACATATCCATTAGCCTCTTTGGCACAGTCCCACTATGGGTTGGGGGGGGCTCTTACTGAAACATTTATTTTTTTGGGGTTGGTCATCTCCCAATCCCAGCAGAAAGGAGAAGGGCCAAAGAGGAGTCAGGATCCTGGAGGCCAGCACTCCAAATCAGCTGGATTGACAGGCTGGGCAGGCCAGTGAGGGAGTTGAGAGCCAAGGGCCTGTCTTCCATGTGAGCTGGGGGCTGCCAGGGCTGAATAAGGTTTGAGAGGGAGAGTGCGGAATCCCAGAGCTGAGTCAGGAAGAGTGCACAGTTCAGAGCCAGGGATCCAGAGCAACAGAGACCATCATGTTCAGTTGATCATCCACCATGACCCCCAAATCTCTTTCAGAATCACTGCTACCAGCTTCGCAGGATCGAGTCCCCTATGTTGTAAGTCACCCATAGCAGTGCTGCTGACTTGAAGGTATACATTATCCCCAAATGTGAAATAGTTGTGAGTGAGGACGAAGTCACAAAGTTCAGCCACCACGTCTTCTGTGACATTATCGGGACACTGTTCCTGACGGCTTATAATCCATCTTTGTATGGAATGTTGGTGTAGAGGGCTTCTACATCCAGAGTGGCCAGTATAGTGTTTTCTGGAAGATCACCAATGGATTGTAAAAAGAAAAGGAGTACTTGTGGCACCTTAGAGACTAACAAATTTATTAGAGCATAAGCTTTCGTGAGCTACAGCTCACTTCATCGGATGCATAGCTCACGAAAGCTTATGCTCTAATAAATTTGTTAGTCTCTAAGGTGCCACAAGTACTCCTTTTCTTTTTGCGAATACAGACTAACACGGCTGCTACTCTGAAACCTGTCAATGGATTGTAGTTTCCCCAGGAAGTCGGTGTTGTCTCAAAGATAGCTAGGAGTGTTGGTAGTGTAGGGTCTGAGGAGAGAGTCTACATAGCCAGACAATCCTGCTGTCAGGGTGCCAATGCCTGAGATGATGAGGCGTCCAGGATTTCCTGGTTTATGGATCTTGGGTAGCAGATAGAATACCTCTGGTCGGGGTTCTAGGGGTGTGTCTGTGCAGATTTTTTCCTGTGCTTTTTCACGGAGTTTCTTGAACAGATGGTGTGTTTCTTTTGGTAATTCTCAGTGGGATCAGAGGGTAATGGCCTGTAGAATGTCATGTTGTAGAGCTGCTTAGTAGCCTCTCGTTCATATTCCAACCTATTCATGATGATGACAGCACCTCCTTTGTCAGCCTTTTTGATTATGATGTCAGAGTTGTTCCTGAGGCTGTGGATGGCATTGTGTTCTGCACAGCTGAGGTTATGAGGCAAGTAATGCTGCTTTTCCACAATTTCAGCCTGTGCACGTCGGCAGAAGCACTCTATGTAGAAGTCCAGTCTGTTGTTTCGACCTTCAGGAGGAGTCCACGCAAAATCCTTCTTTTTATTGTGTTGGTAGGAAGGTTTCTGTGGGTTAATATGCTGTTCAGAGGTGTGTTGGAAATATTCCTTGAGTCGTAGACGTCGAAAGTAGGATTCTAGATCACCACAGAACTGTATCATGTTCATGGGGGTGAAGGGGCAGAAAGAGAGGCCCCAAGATAGGACAGATTCTTCTGCCAGACTAAGGGTATAGCTGGATACATTAACAATATTGTTGGGTGGGTTAAGGGAACCACTGGAAAGCCCATGGAAAAGAAGCCTTGAGGAATTCCACCATGATTTCAACAATTTCCATCCCACTATCAATCTCAGCCTGGACCAGTCCACACAAGAGATCCACTTCCTGGACACTATAGTGCTAATAAGCGATAGTCACATAAACACCACCCTATACTGGAAACCTACTGACCACTATACTTACCTATATGCCTCCAACTTTCATCCAAACCACATCACACAATCCATTGTCTGCAGCCAAGCTCTAATATACAACCGCATTTGCTCCAATCCCTCAGACAGAGACAAACACTTACAGGATCTCTATCAAGCATTCTTAAAACTACAGTACCCACCTACTGAAGTGAAGAAACAGATTGACAGGGCCAGAAGAGTACCCAGAAGTCACCTACTACAGGACAGGCCCAACAAAGAAAGTATAACAAAATGCCACTAGCCGTCACCTTCAGCCCCCAACTATACCTCTCTAGTGCATCATCAAGGATCTACAACCTATCCTGAAGGACAATCCCTCACTCTCACAGATCTTGGGAGACAGGCCAGTCCTTGCTTACAGACAGCCCTCCAACCTGAAGCAAATGCTCACCAGCAACCACACACCACACAACAAAAACACTTACCCAGGAACTTATCCTTGCAACAAAGTCCGTTGCCAACTCTGTCCACATATCTATTCAAGGGGACACCATCACAGGACCTAATCACATCAGCCACGTTATCAGGAGCTCATTCACCTGCACATCTACCAATGTGATATGTGCCAGCAATGCCCCTCTGCCATGTACATTGGCCAAACCAGACAGTCTCTATGAAAAAAAATAAATGGACACAAATCAGACATCAAGAATCATAACATTCAAAAACCAGTTGGAGAACACTTCAACCTCCCTGAACATTCAATTACAGACCTAAAAGTCACAATCTTTCAACAAAAAAACTTCAAAAACAGATGCCAATGAGAAACTGCAGAACTGGAATTTATTTGCAAACTGGACACCATCAAATTAGCTTGAATAAAGACTGGGAGTGAATGGTCATTACACAAACTAAAAACTATTTTCCCCATGCTAATTTTCCCCTACTGCTACTCACACCTTCTTGTCAACTGTTTGAAATGGGCCATCCTGATTATTGCTACAAAAGTTTTTTTTCTCCTGCTTATAATAGCCCACCTTAATTGATGAGTCTTGTTAGAGTTGGCATGGCAAAACCCATTTTTCCATGTTCTCTGTATATATATATATATATATATCCCTACTGTATTTTCCACTGCATGCATCCAAGGAAAAGGGTTTTAGCCCACGAAAGCTTATGCCCTAATAAATTTGTTAGTCTCTAAGGTGCTGCAAGGACTCCTTGTTCTTTTTTCATTATTTATGACTCCCCCAATTTGTGTGTCATCTGCAAACTATATCAGTGCTGATCTTATGTTTTCTTCCAGGGTATTGATAAAAATATTAAAGAGCATAGGGCCAAGAACTGATCCCTGTAGGACCCCAGTAGAAACATATCTGCTCCATGATGATTCCCTTTTTAGTTACATTGAGACCTACTAATTAGAGAGCTCTTAATCCATTTAATGTGTGCCATGTTCACTTTATATAATTCTCATTTTTTAAATCAAAATGTCCTTATTCAAACCATTGGCATACATGTGATTTATGAATTTGTCCATAAAATGAATGAGTAATTTTTATCTAAACAGTAAATTTATAAATAAAATGATGTTTAAAAAATCATGGGAAAAAAGTCTTAATACAGTAGAAGAACAGCTGTAAAAATAGGAGTTTGGTAATGTGTCTGAAACTCTCTCCATTTTCCATATGTCAGAGGATTTTTTTCTTGATCTGTGTGGCATATTTCTAAAGGAATTTTATGTGTTTGTATCACTGTATTAGTTTCTTTGAGATCAACAAATCCATGAAAGAACCACTTCATGGTTTAATGAAGGGATAGTCAATTATTTTTTGTCAAGGTCTAAATCTTTTGATCAAGGTATAGTCAAGGTCCAGACCCCCACCAAACTCCATGATTGCCCACCAGCTCCCTGCCCACCCTGCCTAGAGAGTAGGGTGACCTTATTTCCTGACAATGGGACACGTGGGGCTGGCCTGAGCCACCTGGCATTGCCATTTGTTCCCCTCCAAATGTTCCTCCATGCCCCCAATTGAACCAAGTAGCAGAGATGAGGGCAGTGTGGGGGGAAGACGAATGGGTATGGGCTGGGATCTGGGCAGCAAAGCAGGGTGAGAGTGTGTGTGAGTACTTTTGAGCTCAGAGCCAGGAGGTGAAGCTATTGGACTATGATCCAGCTCACGGTGCGATGCCCCTTTGTGGGGCTGGGATAGAAGAGGGGCAGGAAGAAGGGTCCAAGTAACAGGAGGGACCAAGAAGACTCCAGATAGCAGCCCTGGGAAGATGTGGGGAGGCTGGGATGTGACAAGTAGTCAGGGCAGTTGCTTTACAAAAAGGCCATGTGTCCTGTGTGTGTTTGGAGAAACTGAGCCAAAGGAGCAGAAAGCAAGCAGTTTTCCCAAACTCTGAAGCATTTTGCATCAGGTTAGTGATATTGTTAACTCTCCCACAGGAAACCTCTGGCTGTGGTCATTACAGAAAGGGAAAAGGGGAAGGGAAAACTAATTCTTTTATTTAGAGTCATAGACTTTAAGGACAGAAGCGACCATCATGATCATCTAGTCTGACCTCATGCACATTGCAGGACACAGAACCTTACAAACTCACTCCTGTAACAGACCCATAACTTCTGGCTGAGTTACTGAAGTCCTCAAATCATGGTTTAAAGACCTCAAGTTACAGAGAATCCACCATTTAAACTAGTTTAAACCTGCAAGTGACCTGTGCCCCATTGTGCAGAGGAAGACAAAACCCCCCAGGATCTCTGCCACTCTGACCTGAGGGAAAATTCCTTCCCGACCCCAAATATGGCAATCAGTTAAACCCTGACCATGTGGGCAAGACCCACCAGCCAGACACCTGGGAAAGAATTCTCCATAAAGAAAAGGAGGACTTGTGGCACCTTAGAGACTAACAAATTTATTTGAGCATAAGCTTTCGTGAGCTACAGCTCACTTCATCGGAGCTGTAGCTCACAAAAGCTTATGGTCAAATAAATTTGTTAGTCTCTAAGGTGCCACAAATACTCCTTTTCTTTTTGCGAATACAGACTAACACAGCTGCTACTCTGAATTCTCCATAGTAACTCAGAGCCCTCCCCATGTAGTGTCCTGTCTCCAGCCGTTAGAGATATTTGCTATTAGCTGTTGCAGATAGGATGAGACTGCCTACAATCTACAATGAGATGCAACCAATCATGCCCTCCATAAATTTATCAAGCTCACTCTTGAAGCCAGTTAGATTTCTTTTTAATATTGACTGGTTCTGTGCCCGGAGTACCTCAGTGCAGGGATCAGGGATATTGTGTATTCTGACGGGAGGTTCAAGACTGAGACATGGGCTGAGGTTACACCTCTGGGTGATAGACAGTCTAGATGGTTAACACATGCTACACCTGTTATGGTCAGAAGTCCAGTAGGAGCCTCTATTCCTGCTGTGAGTCTCCCTCTAGACATACAACATCATTTGTTAGAGCAGGTGCTGAAATCTTCCAGTTTCTTACTGAAACATCCACTTCAGATACACTATTCACTCCTTAAAGACCCAAAGAATGTAATAAACAAGCAATACTAAGATTTAACAAAAGAAATCCTTTGTTTTAACTGTGGTAAATAGGACATTTTCAAAATGATTGTGAGAATTCTCCTAACCCCAGCCTAGTACATCAGCAACTGACATGTAGACAGTCATATCAGAGCAAGTTTGAGCCAGAAAGAAAAGAAACTAACAACTCTCAGAGCAAGGTCGCGGGGTCAATGGATTCAGGAGATAGACACTACTCATATCAGTTTCAGTGAAGCCATCCAGCAGTTAGTGGGACCTGTTTGTCATGGCTATGTTTACCTACGTGAGTAAAGAGTATCTGCCTAATAGATACTGTTTTTCAAGTGACCTGCACATGTGAAACTTTGTATTATGAGCATTTATCTTATTGAAAGTTACAGTCTATTGGCAATATAGTTCAGATAGAATGGGCTGGAGGCATGGGCTAAACCTCCTCTAACCCAGGCTGTGGCCTTACCCATGCCTTGCCCCAAGGCCCCGATCTCCCCTGAAGCTGGCGGGAGCTCAGCTCCAGTTGGCGGCCTGTAGTTCAGGGCTTGGGCTGGTGGCCCGAGGCGGCTTCGGCTGGCCTGGAGGGCAGGCCAGCTGGTGCAGGCCAGTGGGCGGCTTAGGGCAGCTGGGGCAAGCCGGCTGGGGTTCTTCCATCATTGGGGTGGTGGTCTTGAGTGAAAAGGGTGGGACCAGGGGGCAAGCCTCCCAGAAGGGGTGGTTCACTTGCTGCCCATAGCTGGAGGGCAAATGGTTCCACACCTGGAATATATAACCTTGAAGATACAATTCCCAAACTTTCACAGGTGAACTAACAAACAACATGAGGTAGTCATCTTGGTTTGTCCAGACCAACATATGAATCAACAAGTGTTGGCGCTAAAAGGCACAAATGTGCTGAAACATCTTGTAGAAGACTATACAAAGAAATGGGGTCCTGAATTCTTAAATAGGATTTCATTACCAAATGAGTGGGCTGAAAGTTATAGTGAATTTTTACTCAGTCAGAGATTACAGCAAGAAGCTGATGACTGGTCTGTTGGCTTTGAAACTATGAAAACGTTACTAGCTTTGATTTTTCATTTACTGCACAAGGACCTCTCCCCTTCCTTCATACAAATTCAAAGTGATGCTGTAAAAGATCTGGGATGCCTCTTCAGTGGGGTCACAGCACCTTGTCACACTCAGCTACCACCACAGGGTCAGCTCAGTCCAGGCCCCAGCCTCTTAGTCATTGCAGTGGGCCCTCTTACTAGGTTTACAGGTGGGGAAAAGCAAGCGTTCAAACTCAGAGAACAAGCCCCTCCCGGGGTTAACTAAAAGAGAGAAGGTCAGCAGCACCACTTTACTTCAGAGTGCCTGTGTAGCAGCTTTACTGGAGTCCTTCTGGCCAGGTAGCCAAATCAGTCTCTCCTTGCTGGGCTTGCTGCACAGAACTGGGGGGGGGGGGTCTCTGGCAGGGGGATTCCCCCTGCTGCTGCAGAAGCCATTCCCTCCTCCATGCTTTCCCCTTGCTGACTGCAGTTTCCTCCTTTTAAAGCTCTCCTCCCTACTCTGCTTGATTGGCATGGGTGGGGCTATCTTAGCACAGGGAGCCTCGTATCAGTGTGAGGTCTATACACCCCATCACAGACAGGAAAATGAAGGGGGGTGAAGACAGTGGAGAAAGTGGAAATCTTAAAAAAAATAATAAGTTGGTCATATCATTAATCTGCAGTGCTGACAGCTGTGATTGCAGATTTCTCTGTTTCTATCCATTGGCCTTACAATGCTCATGATTCCTTAATGTTTTATTGGTCTTTTTATTACTTTCCATTGACCTCAACTAGAAATCCAGCTACAATTTTCAAAGTCTTTTCCCTACTAATGGTTCATATTAATGTCTTATTTTTATATGCACTGTATTTTTTATTTGAAACTAAAACTACAGTGATTTGGCATAGAAACATTTTCTAAACACTTTGTTAAAATGCCTGGCAGATAACAGCAAAGGGGTGTATTTTCATTTTAATTGGGGCTGACATGCATAACTGCTGGTATAATTCAGGAGAGTTGTGTATGTAAATCCCCAAGCATTCAAACAAGAACAAATCCATAAGTATACAATGGTCACCATAAAAAATTCTGAATTTATTACATAGTAGTACATAAATACTGCAGTATTTTCCTATAGTTAGAGCAGAAAATTACAGTTATCTAATTGATAACCATGAGTAAATAACTTTTTAATGTTAACTGTTCTGTGCAATAATTATAATGAGTAAAAAACTAAAATCAGCTTGTTTAGCAGGCAGCTATTGCAAATAAGACTGTAATGGTTAGTGTGAAGCTAGGACGGATTTGTTAATGTTTTTACACATTCTGCCTCACCTAATCTGATAATTTAGCCATTGTCTGGATAAAACGCATATGTAATTCTATTACCAACTCTATCTAGAATTACGCTTGTGTAATACACCAGCTGAGTGCATGTGGTCATTTCTCTTTCTCATGGTTTGTCTTAAGGGCCGGAACCAATGCCCACTGAAGTCACTGGGATTCTCTTCAAAGACTTTAATGGTTGGGTCTCATATTAAGGAGAGATCCTGGTTCTCATGAAGTGCTAATGGAGTTACTGCTTTAGCTCTGGTGATATTGAAGGTCCCAGATTTGATCCCACTGATGATCATGGTGTCATATATAATGTTAAGATAAGGGCTATCAAAACTCATGTTTCAAGGCAGAAACCCCACAACAGGTGTATTATTGTACAACTGGCAAAGAGCCTGATCGAGCAAAGTATTTAAGCATTTGCTTATGTTTAAGCATGTGAGTCCCACTGATTTCAGTGGGAGTACTCATGTGCTTAAAATTAAGCCTGTGATAAATGCTGCGCTAGTTTAGGACCTGAGTGGATTTCTCCAAAGGCACCATTTACAATAGATTCCTTCTCTTGGGATCTTGGGTCTCCACTATAAGACCGGCCAGTGACTTGATGTGCACTGAAGGCACAAGATGCTAAACATGAGAATCCTGCATGGTATCTTCAGAGAAACAAAATCAGAAGCTTAGTAATTCCCCCCCCCCCCATATTTAGCTGAATATGAAAATGGACATTTTATTAACACAGTAATAGTAGTATTTTGTTACTTGTATATGACCAAATAAAGTAAAGTGATCCAGGAAACAAGTGCCATATACTTTCATTTCTGCAAAGCGGTTGTTTTTGTCACTAGGTGGCAGAAAGAGGGGAGTTATCTTGTAAGATTAAAATGGTTATTTAACATGTAAAACACACAAGTAATGCTACATAAGAAGATGAACAGGAAAACAATGAAACAGCATTAGAGTATTCACCACAGCAATTTTTTCCAAAACATAGTCATTACAAACTTCAGCAAAAGAAAATTACCCAGGTCTCGACTGAGAGAAAGAGCCTGGAGTTAAAAAACAGTGGAGCATTCGTGAAGCATATTTTAAATACGGGGACTGGAGCAGTCCATTCATTATATTTATTAGCTGCTTTATATTAACTTTTGGATTAATCTAGGGACCAACTATACATTCATTGCACCTTCAGAATTCCCACTAAGTTCAGTGGGTGTAAAAGGCATGAAGAATCAGGGCCTGATCCAAAGCACATTGAAGTGAATGAAAAGACTCCCATTAACTCTACTGGGCTGGGGCTGGGCCTTTAATGAGGAGGTGTTTTTTTAATAATAAACATTTGTCGCCAATTTAGTTAATTTTATCATGTAATTTTTATTATTGTAGTTAACACACATGATTTCATATGTAATCAGTGTGTGATGAATAGGTAAGTAGGACACAATTGTAGGAGTAGAAGACTGACTAGTATTTAGGAGTGACAAGTATGTATTGAAAATATAAATAAAGTAAGACTGTAATGCACAGCCTACAGGCTAAGACCTGTAGGATTTCAGTTTAGCCACTTTAGACTGCAGGCTTAAGGAGACTTGACATGAGTGGGTGACCTAAGACTGATCCTATGCCAATAAGAGCACAAGATTACTGTAATAGATGTGCCAATTGGTGATGTTATGGAAAAATAGATCACAGGACACCTGATTCTAATTCTCAGAAAGTTCTGTTCTGATCATTGATTACCCTGGAAACAGGTTGTCGTAAATGTTAATAAGATGCTAAAAAGAAAAGGGGAACTAAAAGAACAGCCTCTGGAAAGTGGGGCACCCCAAAATTTACGGTGTGTGGAAGTACAGGTAAGGAAAAAGAGGTTGGAACCCTCATGGATATGAATAAGGTATTAGGTCTGATCAGAATAGCAATGTAAAAAGGGTTCGCTGGTTGGGTGAGCATGGGAAGACTCCAGCAGGAACCACCCCTCTATTGATGACCACCTGTTGAGAAATCCACCAGACTACATCTTTGGGGATTTGAGTATGAATACAGCACTGGCTATTCTTTGAGCTCTCTCAGGTTGCATGGATGGGTATGTGAGTGTAACATATAACTAATTATAAATTATTATACAAACAAGAATGTTTACTTGTAACTGTGTTTGTAGTCACCATATTAATTCTTCATGTGCTCTAAGAGTCTCCCAATCTCACAGAATTATAAAGGGTACCTTTCACCCTTTAAACTGAAAAAATGTGGCTGCACAGGAGCCGAATTCATGGTGAGGTAACACAGAGCTGTCAACCAATTCAACTGAAAATAGAGGCTACGCATTCATTACTGAGTAGTCAATGCAGGGTTCTGTGGTTTTGCAAAGTACTAAATAATAACACATTCCATTTCTCATGTGCCCCACGGTTACATGATGTGCCTTGCTTAGAAAAGATGAAAGCTTTCCCCAGGGAGGCCAGCCACACAGATTGAGAAAGATGGACTAGACTAAACTATCTATCCATACCCCTCCTATTCTTAAGGATCAACTGCTTAGTTTCATCACATGTAAAAGTGATCCAGGAGCATTTTGGGTATTTTCTTTTATGTCTTGCTCATTGCTCTGACTGGACTTTGGTAGTGAACACAACCTGAATCTTTGATGCTTTGCATCACACTGCATCAGTCATTTCACATTATAGTGCATGATGTGGTAAAACCTCACATGCGTATAAACCGATGCAAAGCATCATAATATCATGTGTCAGCTGGAGAAGTTTGAAAGGACACGTTTTCCTGAAAAAAGCAGTAGGAGGTCTAGGTGGCACAATGGGTTCATGGAGTGGCCTTTCACCTTGAGGGGGCTGTGTTCACATCTGGCTTCAGTCAGAAGAAAAGTCAATTTTGGTATGTCAGTTGAGCTCCTAATGGACATTTGTTCACATGTGAATTTCCTAGTAATTCAGCAGAATTTGGCAATTTGTCAGTCCTGCAGGTCAGTGAACAGTGGAGGTGAGGGAAGGATATTGCCAATCATGCGTGAGGTGCAATGGCAAAGCAGCATGGAAAGCTTGTGTAGCACCTACTTGAACTCTGCCTGGCTCTAATTAATTTACATCTAGGCAGAACATACAAGACATCTGGGTATTTTTTCATTTCATATTGAATAAATCAGCCTTAGTTAGAAGTTTTACAGCCACAAATCAGCATTTGCTATGACTTTTTTTTCCTGTTTATATTAGTGCATGGAACATTTAGGCCCTGATTCTGATCTCACTCATACCAGTGTAAATCAAGAGGAGTCAGAGGGGCTACGCAGGAATGAAACTGGTGCATAGTAAATGAGGTGAGGATCAAGCTGTTAAGCCTTATAGTAGACTAACATTTAAAGTGACTGACTGACTACACAAATGCACGCACGTCTTTTCAAGCTGTTCTGACACAGTGCACCGTATGTTTCAGTATGGAAGAAAGCATGAGGATGGGATTGCAGTAGGTAATCAGCTGTCCAACTAGTATTTAGCATATTTGGGTCAGTCACAAATATAACACACAAACACAAACACAGTCTCCTGCCTTCATATCCAAATATTACCAGCTTTGTAACCCCATTTCATCTATTCATTCTGCTTTAGCAGTTGCAATAACCAGACAAATTATGTTTCAGTTCATGTTGTGACCCTAAGAGCATCCCTATAATGGAAGGCAAGGGGCTCCTTGGTATTGAGCAGTGAGTTTCACCTGGCCTGACCAGCTCAATGTACCCCAACTCACTATTGTTATAAACTGTTTTTAAAAGATATCAAGTAATAGGTCATTAGAAAACTGATAACTCCCTGATGATTAATATTCTTGTGTCATGTATGTATGGTCAAGCCAGAAAGGATTATTCAGATATGCAGAATTATGACTAAAATGTGCTTAAACCAGATATGTTAGGGGGAGTTGATAAGTTTTTTACAGACAAAGTAAAGAGGCCACCAACTCAAACCAGGTGTGGCCAAACTCAGTGGGCTATTCATTTTTATCAGAGGTTACAGGAAGAGATCATTTGCATTGTAAAAATCACCAGCGGCTAGAAGACAGCATGGAGTCTTCACAGACAGCATGGCGTCCACACCCAGCAGGGGAAAGGAGCTTTGTCTGGGCTTATTTTTCAAAAAATACATTTCAAACGTTTACTGGACTATAAAGCGAAAGGGAAAGAATCCGGTAGTTATCGATTACTGGGTTAGGGCTTTTGTACATCTGAGAAAAGTGGATCCTTCAATCAAGGGGGTTGAAATCTCTGGGTCCAGGAATTGAATGTAGGTGAGAAACCTGCTGAGGCAAAGACTGTAACTTGCTGAAGTTATGTTTTAGTCTTAAAAGCTTTTTTTCACTTTTGTTTGCAACTCTGTCTATCTTTATCTCTTATATTTGAACTCACTTAAAACTTCTCTTTTTTAATTCAATAAGCTTGTTTTACTTTTTATCTAAAAGAACCCTATGCTTTGACTGAATTAAAGTTCTTGTTAATGCCAGTCAAGATAACAAGCTGCTGTTTCTATCCCTTTAAAGGAGCAGCAAACTTAATAACTTCACTGAGTGTTTCAGGTACCCAGAATTGCAGGGCAGGTGGTGACACAACCCCTCATTGGTCTAGATTGAACCCCAAAGTGTCACATGTGTACATAACAGCAGACAACAATCATGGTTTAGGAGCAGGGAGGGTGTGATAAAAGATCATATCTGGTAACAAAAATCCAGGGCTACAGTGAATCACAGTCTTCTATCCTATCATCAAATGAAGCCAGTGTGGGTATCACTAATATGCCACTATCATAATGACTAGCACACCTCTGATAAAGAAGGGAAGTGTCTTAGTAAGTGTTAGTAGCTTAATATGAGTTTTGAACTCAAAGTGATAGTTTAGAGTAACTTCAAGGGACCACCATCCCTTGTTCCTTCATTGCACTAACCCTTTAAAGACTAAAGCTCTCCGGCACACATTTAATTGCATCCTAAGCAATCTTCCTCCCTGTAATGGAGTTTGAGGCAGTGACTTAAGAGCGCAGTTGGGAATAAAGCTGTGACTCAAAGATTTGGTTCAAATTCATCCCTGATGTAATTCTGCTGACATAATAGAGTTTTCTTGTGGATGATTTTCTTCCCTCTTGCCTCTCTTTAAATTTAAAACCATTAGGAAGGATCCACCCAAGATATCTGGCTGCTGGCAGGATATTGCTTAGCAAAACAAGCTGGAACACCTGTGTGTCAGATGTGCACAGCTGCATGTTCATCATGGCTGCTCCATTTGCCATGCACTTTACATGCCTGTTGCAGTACTTACGTTAGGAGGATCCATTTTGGGGGGACAATCACAAATCTCATTACCTTCAGCTCCCAGTGCAACATGCACTTGCCTTTTCTAAAAACAGAGCAAAATGTTTATAAATAAAAATCCCACTACCAATCCAAAACACTACGAGAGGAAGGAGGAGTCACATGTGCCAGATGTTGGTGACATCAGTTAATACACTCCTGGAAGGCACACAGATACTACACTGATGAATTGAAGAGCCTATATATAACAGAATGAAAGAGAACATATGTTTGGTTACTCAGAGGAACTGGATTACCTCCTGGTATTAGATTAGCAAATGCAGTGCTCATGAAATGTGTCCTGGTGGAGGCTGACCTATGCACAGCAGCAAAACTATCCCCATTGTCTTTTCTCACAGTGCCCCACCAATATGCCTTCACTATGATCTGGATGGGCCTTTCTAAGATTGAAAGCCTCTATTTTCCTTCTGTCCTTAGCCTTTCTGTTGAAACGTCTTCAAGGTGCTTATTCTGATGCGAATACCTGCCCATTAGGAACTGATCTGCAATCACGGAGTCACTTGTGCCCATGCAACCCAAGTTAAAGTGGTTGCACAGGAGAAATTTGAGAGCAGAATTTGGCCCACTATTTTTGAAAGGCCTGGTAAGATGGAACCGTAGATAAAAGTGGCTAGTGGAAATCCTGTTTTGTTGTTGGAATCTGTTGTTTCTTTCCTGGCCTGTTCATCCAGTCATGGTTTTATCTTCTGAAACTGTGTGAGAACAAAAAAAAATAGTTCTATTGCCCTTATTTAACAGAGATGTAAACAATTATCTAATATTTACTGGCATTAATTATTACAATAGATGTTTATAGGGAGTTCTTTATATTATTCATGGGACACTTTAAAGATTTTGCAACCTCTTAGACATATTAAAAACTATTCTGTCAACAAGTGTATGGAATGCCTACAGCTTGTTTCCCCAGCCATTCTCAGAAGGTTACAGTTGTCTTTCATGCTGATTTAAATGAAGGATTATATTTATTCAGGAATAAATATTTGATGGAAATGGTACAATTTTACCAATGCCATTAATAAAGCAGCATAGATTAAAGAAGTATTCAGGTTGTTTGTTAGCCCTTTAATGTGCTTCTGGCATTCTAACAAATACTATCTGTTTCCAGTGATCTCTCATGCGAAAAATTGATTGATTTATAAAACAGAAGGAAGTTTCATGACAACAGTAACTCTATTCCAGAGGGTGTGATTATAATAATTGCAATCACAGTAGAAATGTTCATTTAAATTGATCACTTTTCTTTGTAAAACCAAACTTCTAAAATCCATAAACAAAATAACTGACAATCAGACACAAGGAAGTAATATCCTCTGCAGATGTTTCATGGCAGACAAGGATCTTGTCAGGTTTTGTAAGCTAAGCAGTATTTGGGATGAGAGCTCTCCAAGGAAACATACACACAGGAGAAAGGGGTGTTGCTATTTCAGTAGATGGTATTCTTTTCTCTGAGCAAGAAAGAATTTCTCAAAGTGGTATTAGGAAGCATTGTGCTATTAGAGGTATGTCTTTTGGATGAGAGGTAGAACCAAGATCCTGAGCACTTCTGGTCATTAAAATATCCTATAGCACATTTCTTCAGTTGCAGGATGTTACCCTATTATGCTGGCTACCTTCCAACACAGGTAATTATATTCTCTTGGCATCAAGTGATTCCAGAAATCTGAGAAAAATTTATGGCATAAGAATTGGTGGTCTGCCCCTTAATTTTTTATGGCTTAAAGATGTCTGAAATCATATTGCCTCATTTTCTTGTTTTGAAGACAATGGTTCCTATCCAGGATACTTTCTTCCTGGATTGTTAATGGGACAATTATTCTCATGAGTAATGAAGCACATCAGAACCAATTTCTCTTTTCTGTCTCTCCTCTCTTTCTTGCTTAGAGAACTCGGAAACCAGCCAGAGACTCTTCCATTGTCTATTTCAGGCATCACAAGAAAATAAATATTTCCTACATGAAGGGGAAAGACTTGCCTGAAGGACACTGTTTACTGGTACAAGATGGCTAAAGGAAACCATCAAAAGCAAAAATGCTAATAAGCTTATTTATGTGAAAATGAATAAATTACTGTTAATGTTTTTCAGCTTTTTGATCAATTTATGTATCATTTTTAAAATTAATTCAGCACTGTATGTGTATAAAAAACAAACATTTTTCTCAGTGGCATATTGTCCAAGCACAGTAGGTATGAGATTCTCCGGCACAAGGCAATTGTGAGTTACGGGTGGTAAGGGCAGATCTGACGCTTTCCAGATGTAACTGTATACTGCATCTCTGTGACCTCAGGACTTGACATTAATTCACTTCTCAGCAGAGGGGTTCATTAGTATGGCACCTACATACAATGGTGATGGCTATTCTACAGATACTTCAGATGATGGATCAGATAGAAAAATGTAACTTTTCATTATAGCTGTTCTTTGCATGGTACAAAAACAAACAAACAAAAATCTTATTCAGTGCTTGTCACTAGTCACAACCATTCTACTATCTGACTGTTAAAGAAAATGAAACAAAAAAGGACAACCTACCCTTCTGTGTGGCTAATTATAATTAGCATTGCTTTATTTGTGTAGGGGCAAGTATGTTGGATGATTTATAGATAGATAGAGTGGAGAAAGTCCATGAACTAAATCTTACAAACTCAGAGCCTATCCAGGAAGTATCAGTGGTTAAACTGTTTCAGATACTGCCCAGTAAATAGATGCTTAACTTTTGTTACATATTACTGAAAGATTCAATTCAGTGTAGATCTTAACAGGGAAGAAAGATATACCTGCATGCATAGCAAGACTTGCTTCTCAGCATGCAGAAGCACTGCTTGAGGTTCTGGACATGTGATTTACCAGCTGCTGCCTTTGTTGTGTATCTTCTGTTACTCCTGCAGGTTCCATATTAGGCGTAATGGTTTTCTTACAAAATGACTGCTGCATGAAGAAGTTTTGTCTCCAGGCTTGGGGTGTATGTGGAACTGCCCCTGGTCAAATGTACTCCCCATCCACTCCCTGCATCAATTTTCAATGTACATGCTAGTGTTCAAACTGTGGGTCTGCAGGGATTGGGTCAAGAACTGGGTTCCCTGTGCAAAGGGTGCAGAGTGGTTTTGTGCCTATGTATAATATCATTATGCACTGGGTCTGGTGTAGAAATGTGCTAGGTTGTGGAAGATGAGGCTCTATAGCTTTTTGCAGGATCTAACCCATGAAAGGTTGGAATATGCTTACTTTGTTTTATTTTCCTTGTTCTATCCCTGATTACTGAGGTTTATATTTTTAGCAGTTTATTGTAACTTTTCTCTGGACGTGCCAATTGAAAATTTCATTCTTGCAATGGTCTGGAATAGCCAAATACAATGATATTATATATCAGTTTATTTTTGTTGTCTTTGATCTGCTTTTTTTTTGCTCATCCTTGTTCTTTAACATACTCCTTTTCTTTCACTGTATGTAAATTACAGGTGGGCCTAACTTGAATCATTATATGTGCATCCAATGACAAAGAGCTGGTCCCCTTTTCAAACCTATCAGTTTACATTTTATGGGAAAGAATATGTTGTGGCATAGCTTTTTGAACAAGTATGTAAAGGAAGTCAGATGGTGTTCCTGGAGTTTGAGGCTTAAATCAACCAGTGAAGAGAAAATGGATTTAACCTTATTAAACAGATCAAAATGTGACATTGCCTTACTCCAAGAAACACATTTCATAACTGAGAAGGCTGAAAAACTCAAAGGTGGTTGGATGGAACATGAATTTCCTTCATGTCATTCCAAAAAATCAAGAGGAGTCTCCATTCTTGTAAGGAAAAATTTACAATTTAAACTATTGGACTTCAGACAAGACGAGTATGAAGGCTGGCAATCATTAAAGCTAACATACATGAGGTGGATTTAAATATTGCTAATATATACGCTCAAGTTGTGGATGCTCCCAATTTTTTCCATATGCTGTCTTAGCAAATACAAGACATGAGTGTCAACAGTGTTATCACAGAGAGAGATGTTAGTCTGACAATAGATTTGATGTTGTACAGACCTCGAGGAGTATATCCAGAAAAAAAAATCAAGTCATGAATGAAGCTTCTTCAACTTTAGAAAAGGTGGTGAAAGATTTAGGCTTGTTGAAGCATTCAACATACCATTTTTTCCTTCTTTCCTTATGCCTTAATAGAGGGTTCGTTACTTTCCTGTGTCAAACAGTATGTCACATTGCACTACATCTTAAGATAGAAGTATCATAGTAACCTTGGATCCTGCACTGAGATATTTAGCCATCAATAAGGAATGATCATTCTTCAAATATTTAGTACTTTTACCATGTAAATGTCTCTTCTGTAAATAACCAGGACTTGTAATTTCCCTTTCAGGGTATTTGCAGAATGTCATTCCCATTCAAGGCAATTATTGGAATTTCCTGATGCACTTCAGAGGTGCAGCAGGCAAAGAGCAGCTGGAGATTCCAGAGTTGATACTTCACTTCCGTCAATTTCTGATTCAAACTGAGTAAGTCAGTCTGGCAACTTCACACCTACTTCAAAGATTGCACCTTACCAAGTAATAAGTATAGTTCTATGAACACAAGAGGCTAATTTCCTATGCCAAACTTGTATGTAAGTAGCCATCATTAACACTCAGTGGGAGAATATGCCATAGAGATATCTCAAGGAGCCTAAAAGTGCAATATCCAAATTGTTTCCTTAGGACCAGGTTATGGTTGATCCTCACACTTGTGCAGTGATACAAGGAGGAGCCTTCCCTCTCTATGAACCTGTCTGCTGCTGAATCTCCTAAGCTTCTCCAGGCAGAGTCTACTGGCTGTGTGGTTATATGTACCAGGCATATCCTAACATTCAAAATATTTGCAGAACTTCAGTTCCACTCTGAATGTAATGATACTCTTTGGAGGTGAATCAGCTAAGAGCACATGGAGATTCCAGAGTTCATACTTCACTTCCTCAAAATTCTGTCAATAAATTGAGTGAATCAGTCTGGAAACAACAAAATATTAATGGACAAGGGTAGTAAAGCAGATATAAGGGAGAGAGGGTTACTGTGACATCCCTCTCTTTTTCTTCATCCTATTGGCAATTTTATGCTTTTGAACATCTTAAAATATCCCTATTAAATATATTTTAAAAGATTAACTGAATTCTTTTTATAAAAAGTTTGCTCATAAAAATGCCAGCTTGTCAGAATTAAAAAAGAAATATTTTATTTATTTTCATTCAGAGACATCTGACTGTGGAACGAGCTCCCAGAGGAACTCAGATTAATCAGGAGCTTCACCACCACTAGAACATGCTTCAAGACCCTTCTGAGAAAACTGTACCAGGTGGATAGATTAAAAAAACCCAAAATGCTCAAACAACAAACAGCTCCTCCCAAAAAAACAAATAAATAAATTTCCCCCTAAAATTTATAAGAATATAAGAACAGCCATAATGGGTCTTCTGACAGTGGCCAATGACAATTGCCCCAGAGGGAATGAAGAGATCAGGTAATCATTAAGTGATCCATCTCCTGTCACCCATTCCCAGCTTCTGGCAAACAGAGGCTAGGGACACCATCCCTGCCTATCCTGGCAAATTGCCATTGATGGACCTATCTTCCATGAACTTATCTATTTTTTTTTAACCCTGTTATAGCCTTGGCCTTCACAACATCCTCTGGCAAGGAGTCCCACAGGTAGACTGTGCATTATGTGAAAAAATACTTCCTTTTGTTTGTTTTAAACCTGCTGCCTATTAATTTCATTTGGTGACCCTTAGTTCATGTGTTATGAGAAGGAGTAAATAACACTTCCTTATTGACTTTCTCCACACCAGTCATGATTTTATAGACTATCGTATCCCCCCTCAGTCATCTCTTTTCCAAGCTGAAAAGTCCCAGTCTTGTTAATCACTCCTCATATGGAAGCCGTTCCATGCCCCTAATAATTTTTGTTGCCCTTTTCTGAACCTTTTCCAATTCCAATATATCTTTTTTGAGACGGGATGACCACATCTGCATGCAGTATTCAAGATGTGGGCATACCATGGATTTATATAGAGGCAATATAATATTTTCTGTCTTATTATCTATCCTTTTCTTAATGGTTCCCAACATTCTGTTTGCTGTTTTGACTGCTGCTGCACATTAAGTGGATAGTGTCAGAGAACTATCCACGACTCCAACATCTTTTTCTTGAGCGCTAAGAGCTAATTTAGACCCCATTGTTTTATATGCATAGTTGGGATTATGTTTTCCCATGTGCAGTACATTGCATTTATCATTATTGAATTCCATCTGCCATTTTGTTGCCCAGTCACACAGTTTTGAGACATCATTTTGTAGCACTTCGCAGTCTGCCTGGGGCTTAACTATCTTGAGTAGTTTTGTATCATCCGCAAATTTTGCTACCTCACTGTTCAACCCAAGCAGACCCTCCTATAGCCAGGAAAGGGGAAGAGTAGGGGTTTCCATGAAGTCCTCTAGAGACCTTGTCATATAGATCAGGTTTACTTGGGGAGTGTTTGGATACTATGGTATAGGGGGCAAAACACTAAAGACGGACTAACCTTTTGACTTTCTCAGATATTGCTAAACTTGTTTCTCCATCTTTGTTATAAATCTCTTACTCTCCTGAGTAACTGTCATTGAAACTCTTCTTCCTGTTCCCTCTAAAATGGACTCTTCAACAGGGAAAAAAAGAGTGTCTTAAGTCAAGTTAGCTAACACAAATTAATTAACATGAAGTAAACTCCTAGGGAAGACAAGGCAGTTTGTACTCTAATATGAGCTAGCAGGTAGAGTTAGACTATGGGGCAACCTAAAGTATACGGGGACCTGCTAACTTTTGTGAAAGCTACAAACTGCCTTATCTTCACTGGGATTTTGCTTCAAATTAGTTAACTCAAGTTAAGAACACACCTTTTATTCCTAGTGACTTTAGACCATTAGGCCTTATCATATGCTGTTGATTTATAACTTTCCTTTCATATTACACTCTGCCTTATTCCCATGATCAGGCGTTCAGCCTAACTATTCTATTGGAAGTCCGCTAAATGAGGGTTCAAAAACTGGATCCAAACTGAACTTTCTCCAAGTTTCAGGGGGTTGGATTTTGGTAGATTCACATGGTGAACTTGGATTTTAACACAGTTTAGATCTAGGTTTTTGGTTCAGGCCCATCTATAGTCTGTACTGGAAGTCTGTTAAAGTAGTGTGTGTTTGTGTCTCTGATTGGTGATCATACTGCACATACAGAGAAAACTGCATTAAACAATGATTTTGGTGGGAAATTTATGTGAACAACAACATCAGCAGTAGCAGAATTAGGGCCTACGATCCAGTCTTCTTCACAGATTCTGGGTGAAATTAAACACCCTGCAAAGGGCCAGCCAGCACAAGTCCTAAGCACCATATAAGTCCCACTTAAACCCTGCTTTGGTAGTTTAAGTGAGATTTAGGTGGCTCATGGGGTAAGTTTCACTCACCATGAGGAACAAGGTAAATGTGCAGCTGTTATTTTCCATGTGTTGTTAAATCCTGATTCCTGCCTTTCCTCTCAGCTTTCCTATGGTGGAAACATCCAGCATCCTTGCCAATTGAGCCATACTGCTAAGAAGCAAAGTCTGAGGGAGTCACAAGCTTGTGGGGCTGGTGTCTGTTGATGCCTACTGTTGGACTGGTTAGAAGACATAGCAACCAGTTCAAATAGGATGAAGTCATCTTATTTGTGAGCTAATTCACTGGCCTCTCCACTCCTCATCTCCACACTAGGTTGTTACAAGTCAGTTGTTAACCTCATCAGTAGCACCTACTGCCTTGTGTTTATACATCTATTATGAAATAATAAGGGACTTAGGTTTGAAGGGAAATGGAGTCAGTGTTGCATCCTTTCATCTTTCTTTTCCCCTTTCACATTGACAAGGGCTGGATAAGTGGAGCTGTTAAAAGAAATGTCCCAAAACAAAGACGTGGTTAGGTTGGGACTGAGAGCCAATGGAATGTAGCTGTTTATTTGATGGAGAATGACTCATTTTATATAGAGCACACCAGGGAAAGTGTTTCTTTTACACCATTCTTTAGAGCAATCACAATGCAGAACTTTTCCTTTTTTGTCCTGAAATTCAGATTGAACCCAACAGTTAAAGAGTTGTTGTAGTCAATGTGGAGAGTTCTTGGTCCTCCACCATTACCAAAGAGGACCAGGATGTGTTGCAGCAGGGAGCTTAATAAACATAGGAATTTCTGGTTAGGGAGTTGTCTAGTTGCTGCTTGAAGCATGACTCTTTGTATCTAGGTCCTCACATTACAGTCATCACCCCAAGCACATGGAATACCTGATGCATGTGTGCGAGTTGTAGCTTTCTGCATGCAAGCACTTGTGTTCATGCACCCCAGACTTGTGTGCCCCAAAGAGGTGTTTTGCACACACAACTCCTGCAAGCCGCCATTTTTAGAATAGCAAGAGCAAACTGTATTTACATAAACAGACAAACACACAATCATTGTCTAATACCAGGAAGCAGAATGACCTAGTGAGTAGTGCATGGGGCTGTGATATAGGAGACTTGGGTTCTATTCGCAACTTTGCCAATGGCATGCTGCGTGACCTTAGGTGAGTCACTTTCCCATTAAATAAAATAGGGATAATGATACTGACCTTCTTTGTAAAGTGATTTGAGATCTACTGATGGAAAACTCTAGAGCAGTGGCTCTCAAAGCTAGTCTGCCGCTTGTTCAGGGAAAGCCCCTGGTGGGCCAGACTGGTTTGTTTACCTGCTGTGTCTGCAGGTTCGGCCAATCGCGGCTCCCACTGGCTGCAGTTCGCCACTCCGGGCCAATGGGAGCTGCAGGAAGCAGCGCAGACCAAGGGACATGTGGGCCGCCCTTCCTGCAGCCCCCATTAGCCTGGAGCAGCAAATCGTGGCCACTGGGAGCCGCAATCGGCCGAACCTGCGGACACGGCAGGTAAACAAACAAGTCCGGCCCACCAGGGGCTTTCCCTGAACAAGCGGCAGACTGGCTTTGAGAATCACTGCTCTAGATAACAGCTAGGTATTATTAAATGAAAACCCTCACTTTTTATTGTATAGCAGAGATTCCTCCCTCCTCCCCCATTTTAAGCCTCCTTACATAAATAATTTTCAGCTTGTGTCTGAAGAATACCTGTCCTCTTTACTCCCTCACTGTTTGGGAAAGGGCAAACCTTCCTATTCCCTAACACAAGAAAACAAACAACCTTCCTACGTGATTGATTGGAAAAACTCAATGAACTAGCCTGGCTATAATTACTACATAAACACAGTCCCCGGGCTGAGACCAAGTGCTCTTGCGACCCTTTCATGAGGCTTCAGTAAACCAGGGTAATCTTGGAAGCCTACTCAGCAAACGATAAATGAAAAAGTCAGGATGTCACTTGCTGTGAGGTCTGCAGTCTACATCACATGGTGGGAAGTTCTTAGCAAGGTTTTAATTCTAGTACGTTGGCCACTGCTTTCAAAACCCAAACATGACATTGATGGAAATAATCTTTGGAACGAGTATTGCAGAGCTGATTGTTTACCCATGTTAAACTCTCACTCACTCGACTGGGGTCAGCTCTGTAGGGTTTTGACCATTTAGAAATGATGTATTATCAAATTATTGATTTACTAAAACAATTGTTTATTCTATTTTTAATCTTTCCGTTGGTCTTTGTATGAGCCCTGTTATTACTAATATACTAGGATTGAATAACATACAAAATGAAACTTTGTTTTTAGAGGGTTAAGCATCAGGAAAAATAGCTATGTCCCATTTTCAAGAGAGATTAAGCATCCTAAATACCTGTCATTTTTGAAAGCTCCTACATCACTTAGGTGACATTGAAAATATTACCAAGGACTTTTCTTTTGTTTTCTTTGCATGAGGAGTATGGTCTTATATTTTCAGAGGTTTTCTTTCCTTAATTAGTGAATATAATTGAAATTAATGTTACTAAGAATAATATATATGTATAAAGGGTCAGATCCAAAGCCCATTGAAGACAATGGGAATGTATTAGTCATTTTCATAAGCTTTGGATCAGGCCCTGATAGACAAACTGGTTAGGAGTAACTGTATGAAGCAAGACAGAGAGTTAACTATGACTCATTCATGTTACTGGTGGAATGCATATGACTATGGACCAATCCTGTGGAATGTTGAGGGTCTCCTGCCACTCAGAGCACACTCAATTAAGGACAATAAGAAGGAGGTTTTTAATCAAGTATATTAGAAACAAAAATAATCATAATAAAGGTATTGGTCCATTACTAGATGGAAGTGGTAGAATTATTAATAATAATGCAGAAAGGTATTTCAAATGTAGTTACACCGGGGTAATGCCCATTAAACAAGATGCTTTCAGTCTAGATAGTGGGTGGGGAAGGGCCTATTCAGGGCAATGTGCCATTAGGAAAAAAACAATAGGCCTTAGGAGAAGCTTATCTCCCACCTGGTGATGAACCTTCCTGAGAACACTACAGACAGCCTCCAAGTAATGGTTGCTATGACTGTACAAGGACATGTGATGAGACCACATGTCTCTAGACTACATCTTGGGATGTCGGTATTTTTCCACAGACTGGTCTGGGAACCAAGCTTTGGGAAAAAAAGCTTTATAAGACAGGGAATGACTGTGACAGGTGGCCCCTCCCCCCTTCAGGTGCCACCTAATGTACTGGGATACCACTGAGCACATCTGTTCTGCCAGCCTGGGCCCTCTTTTACCTTGTCTTGCTGAGCCTGGCTCTTAAGTCTCCACTAGCACACACACAGGCAGGGCCACACCCAGCTGCAGAAAGACACAGACACTGAGATCAGCTCTGGGAAGACTCATCTTAAGGGACTTGCCCCTGTACTCAGGTGCCCACCTCCCTTGGAATGGAGACCCAAAAGTATATTGTGAAATCCACCCCCTCCGTCAATGTGGAGGAGGGTATGCAAAGCCTCATACCGCCCCTCATCCCCCATTATGAATTGCACAAACTGGGTTTCAGAATAAACAAAAACATGATTATTAACTAGAAAGTGTAGATTTTAAGTGATTATAAGAGATAGCAAACAGAACAAAGCAATTACTGAGCAAATAAAACAAAACATGCAGACTAAACTTAATACACTAAAGAAATTGGCTACAAATAGTAATTTCTCACCCTAAATGTTGTCTCAGGCAGATTAAAGAGATTCTTGAAAGCCAGCTGCACTGGCCTGCAGTTTGAAACTTCAGGTATTTTCACTCACAGGCAGGACACTCTTCCAGCCCGGGATCAGCTCTTCTCCCCTGAATTCAGTTCTTGTTTCCAGATGTTTCCCTGTGTCTCTTTGGGTGGGGATGCAGAGGAGAACCTCAATGATTTCACTCCACTGACTCATATAACTTTTGTATATGGTGGGAACCCTTTGTCTTCCAGTGGAAAAACTCTGGCTTTCCAAGGTGGGGTCCAGTACCGGGTAACTCAGTCACATGTCTCTGCAGGGTCATAGCAGCCATTACTCGCAGGCTGTTTGCAGCATTCACAGGAAGACTAAGCTCTTTCGCAGTCCATTGTCTCTGCTGATGGGCCATCGGCCCTGTCTGACTTTTTCATTGTTGTACCTGAAGGGCTAGTTGTGGGTGTCACCGAAAGTAGCACATTTGAAATACAGATACATGGTCAATATTCCTAGCTTCAGATACAAAAAAGATACATGCATACAAATTGGATAAACACATTCAGTAGAACATAACCTTTTCAATGATACCTCACATGACCCCTCTTGCATAAAGCATATCTTACTTATGCCATATTCATATCATAACCATATTTCTATGAAGAATATGGGGTGTAACATCACAGTGACATCATCTAGTGTTCTTTGCTCCCCACACAAGAAGACTCCTGGAAAAAACCTGAGGAACAAAGGCTGATCTGGGGTGTAAGGAGTGGTCACCCGCTCCTGCCCTGAAGGGCTTGATATCAGCCCTGGGAGAGGGCAGAGGCTGCGAGAGGGCTGCTGCTAGGGAAAGCAGCAAACCTCGGCTGACTGGGGAAACAGCCACAGCTGTGGCCATGCCCCAGTCAGAGCCCAGCTAGCTTTTATAAGAGGGCAGTGGGCCAGGAGGACACAGTCTCTCTCTAGATGTTGAGAGGGAGGAGCCTGATTGCTGGGAGTTAAGCAGGGTACCTAAAGTGGAGCAGGGCTGTGGAAAGGCCAGAGGAGCTGGGAATCTCCAGCCTGAGAAATCCCCAGGCAGCAGGCCTTGATGAAGGCCTAGGAAAAGGGTACTGGGGTTTCAGAGGGCAGCCCAAAGGTAGGCAGAAGCAACAACTCCAGACCCTCCTTGCCATGATGAGTGGCAATTATACTGAAGTCCGCCCCAGGGAATGGGGGCTAGATGATGGCTGGCAGTAGCCAAAGACTGAGGTGAGGTGGTAATAGAGGGTCGGGGTCCCCCAGGGGGGAGACCCAGATCTGTGGGGGTACTGCCAGGGGGCAGCACCCCAGTGTGAAAGGGGCACCAGGGTCCGGGAGGGACTCAGAGCCCAGCGGCAAGCAGGACACCAGCCTGCAGAGGGCACTCCGGAGGCTGGAAATGCTAATTCCCTGGATGACCAGCAGGAGGCGCCGCGCCAGTGAGTCATCGCATCGCTCATGGGGGAAGTGCTGGACCCAGGCTAGAGGGATTTCAAGCCTGTGAATGAAACACCTGGGGATTCTAAGCTGTAAAGCAAGTGTAGCTTGCCCCTGAAGAATCTGCAGCCTGCTTGTATCACTCTTAGGATGAGAATCAGCTATTTGTATCCAATCTATTTAATATATTAAGTTTAGTTTGCATTTTTTGTTTATTTGCTAGGTAAACTGTTTTGATCTGTTTGCTATGACTTCTAATCACTTAAATCTATCTTTTTGAGTTAATAAACTTGTTTTTGCTTTATCTGAACCAGTGAGTTGGAGTGAAGTGTGTGGGAATCATAACTCAGGCAAAAGGCTGTTGCATATACCTCTCCACATTGAGGGAGGGGGTGAAATTTATGATCTTATGCTGTATAGTTCCCTGTGCAGCACAAGATGGTATAATTGTGGGTTTATACTCCAGGCTGGTGGGTCAGGGATCTCAGTGGTACCCCAGTTCCAGATGGCGCCCTGAGGGGAACCCGTCACAGGGGTTGTGGTGGATAATCAGCTGAACATGAACTCCCAGTGCAATGCTGTGGCCAAAAGAGTTAATGAAATCTTTAGATGCATAAACAGGGGAATGTTGAGTACAAGTAGAAAGATTATTTTACCTCTATATTTGGCAGTGATGCAACCACTGCTGGAATACTATGTCTAGTTATGGTGCCCACAATTCAAAAAGGATGCTGATAGATTGGAGAGGTTTCAGAGAAGAGCCACAGGAATGATTAAAGGATTAGAAAATATGCCTAATAGTGATAGAATGAAGGAGCTCAATCTATTTAGCTTAACAAAGGGAAGAGTTGACTTGATTACAGACTGTAAATTCTTACATGGGTATCAGCTACTTAATAGTGGACTCTTCAATCTAGCAGAGAAAGGTATAATATGGTCAAATGGCTGGAAGTTGAAGCTAGACAAATTCAGACTGGAAAAAAGGTATACATTTTTAACAGTGGGAATAATTAACCATTGGAAAAAACTTTCTAAGGTTCATGGTGGATTCTCCATCACTGACAATTTTTAAATCAAGCTTGGATGTTTTTCTAAAAGATCTGCTTTAGGAATTATTTTGGGGAAATTTGATGGGCTGTGTTATACAGGAGGTCAGACTAGATGATCACAATAGTCCCTTCTGGCCTTGGAATATAAGAATCTCTGAATCTATTAATTGTCCTTTAAGTATGGAAGTAGAGGGTGCTTAGCACCTCACAGAACAGTATTGTATATTCCCAAGTGCTGTTTTGATAACTTTCTCTCTTTAATGTGACACAAATTATTCAAGAACACTTTTCCATTTGTAAGTTTCTTTGTTGTTTATTTATTTGTTTGTATTACTATAGTGCCTTTGGACATTAGTCACAGACCAGGAAGCCATGGTGCTAGCAGCTACACAAAAAGAACAAAAAATAGTCCATGCCTCAGGGAGCTTTATGTCCTTACTGTGCTTCATTAGGGGATTGAAATCTCGTATCTGTACATTGAGCAACAAAGGAAATGCACAAGTACAAAGTCTTGGGGTGCACAGGTTTTGGGGCACATGCAGCACAGGATTTTATAAAGGGGATTCAAAATGCTTAGCTGAGTTGCTGCTTACTGTCTCTATCCCTATGTTCTTAACTCTCAGGGCACATCTACACTACAGGGTTAAGTCAACCTAAGTTACGCAACTCCAGCTATGTTATTCACGTAGCTGGAGTTGACGTACTTTAGGTCAACTTATAGCGGTGTCTACACTTGAAATTCTCCCATCAGCTTACCTTATGCTTCTCATTGCGGTGGAGTACTGGAGTTCATGGGAGAGCGATTGGTAGTAGATTTAGTGGGTCTTCTCTAGACACGCTAAATTGACCCCTGATGGATCGATTGCCACAGCGTCAATCCACTGGTAAGGGAAACAAGCCCTCAGTCTCAGCTAGCCAGAGAGCAGTGAGATGTGCCAATCTCATCTCTGTTGGAACGTGGCCTATGAGCAAGAACTAAAAAAGTGCCAAGTGATTTTGGGCGCCTCAGATTTTGGGTGCCCGACTGGAGACCTCTTTAAGAGTCCTGGTATGCAGACGATGCTGGGTATCGGCCCTCTCAAAGTCAGGCTCCTTTAAAGATGTTTCAAGTTTGGCAAAAATTGACTAGTTACTTTTGAAAATCTTGGACACCATGAATAACAGGCAGGGCAAACTATTATTATAGGGCCAAATTCTGCCACCCTTACTTACTTGGAGGAGTCCCTTACTCTGTGAATAGCTCCATCCTACCTGTGGAGTAAAGCACTACTCAGTATGAGTTATGGTGGAATCTGGTCTATAATTAACTATACATTAAAAAACAATATAAACGTATAACAACGGTCTGCTTCAGGCCCTGCAAAAACCCTAAAGCCAAAAGGGAAAGGCTATTAGATAATTTTACATTTTGAAACAGCTAACACTAGGTCAACGCCCTGAACTATTGCATTGATTCCAGGATAGCCCTCTGGTGCTGCTGTTTCAGGCAGCTGCAGGATCATAATTTCCCCAGATGCTGGCTCTTTGCAAGAGAAACCAAAGGAGAAAAACAACTGTATAGATTTAAAGGTCACATTGAAAATGCAGATAGGCAGATGCATGCATTCAGTTAGCGATCCTTGACATTTCCAGTTTCATTGATCTGTACACAAAGTACACAAAGTGCTGATATTTGTGGAAGTTACCCACATTCACATAACGGAGCATCCCTCCTTGCTGTAGCATATCAGAAAGCATTGCAATAAGAAGCCCAGCTGTTCTCAAACCTCAGCAGTTTCCAAGTCAATGCAAGGCCACAGCTGATTGGCTTCTATTTGTTTTTCAATTCAACCTCTCCAAGGTCAGGTTAGATTTGAATTCCCAAAGGTATAACAAAGTAAAAAAAGCCTGTGTTTTTTTCTTTTTTTTTGCTGACATGCTGATACTTTGTGAACATAGCAACAACCTACCACTCTAAATATGGATCACCTGGAATTTATTAATTTGCAACAGGGACTCCCTTTAAACTTTTGGTGATCAACTGGCTCCTGTTCTGACAAGGTAAGCATCTAAAGAAACAAGAAACATATCCAGCTAGTAAGAGACATCTTATTTGTGAGCTGACACCTGGAGGTGTCATAAAGGCCTCCACTAACATTGAAACAGGGCCTGACACCCTCTGCAAGAGCAGGAAAGCGACTACTGCTTTTAAGTCTGCATATTTTGAAGGTCTCTGAAAAATGGCACACACTATGGACCTAGTGTCCACTAGTAACTGAAGCCAGCTTTACTATCTGGTTTAATTTAATTATGGGTAGGGTGCTCAACACTTCTGTATGAGTATTTTTTAATTGTTAAATTTAAATAAATGTATAGAACGGGCAATTGCTGTGCTTGGTTACCCTGGGGCAAGCCTGGAATAACTTAATTGGGCCAGATGCTCAGCTGGTGTAAAAGATCTGGCACAGAATGCCTAAGTACACATGCAAAGCATGTGCACACTCTTCTTCTGCCTCCCCTCTTATGCATAATCTCTTCATGTCAGCCCAGCCTTCAGTTTTCACTTCAGCTGTCACGTTCTACAAGATGCCAAGCTGATGACTGGGACAAGCAAATACACCCTGAACTGTGGGGGATGTTTTACCCACAACATTTATGTAATTTAGCAAAACTGGAACAAAACGGAAAAACCTTATTGCAATGTTGTCAGCTTGTGAATGAATAAAAACATAATATTAGTTTGAGGGAACCAAATATTTGTTTTTGCTTCCCATTTCTTTCATTTGTAAGTATAGTCACTGGTTAAAGTAAATTGAAACAGGAGGGGTCTGCTTTGCTCCTAGTTATTTTAACCCATAAGTGTGCCAATTCCTTGAAGTCAGTGGAAGTCTTTGATGTGCAAGGAGTGCAAGACTAGACTTCAAGGGCCTGGTTCTTCTTTTAATTAACTTACTTGACTTAAATGGAGTTACTTATAATCTGCATTGGTGTATGTGGAAGTAGAAGCCAGGCCTAAATTTTCAAAAGTGGCTAGTGATTTCGGGTGTCTCAGTTTTTGGGTGTTCAGTCTGAAACACTTTAGAGTGGCCTCATCTTTAGTGGACTGATGCTCAGGACTTTCTGAGACTCCATTGCATGTTGGGCATGGCAGTATGGAGACGCCCAAAATCACAAGTAACATTGCAAAGTTGGGCCTATGTTTCTCGCTTCTGTTTGGAATACTGAGAACAGTTTGGAAAACACTCTGTGGGAAAGGCACTAGATAAATCAAATTCTCATTCTCTTCTGTCTCTGTGTTTTCATGCAGTCATTCTAAACTTTATCTGGATAATGTAGGTCTGTCTGTCAGTCTGACAAAAAATCCATGCAAAATAATGGAATGGCTGATATGACTTTCCATTTATAAAGACTCAAAGGAGAGTAATACAAGTAATGGCAATCAATGTGGGCTTATGGAAAATAGATCTTGTCAAACTAACTTAATTTTTTTTTGATGAGACTACAAGTTTGGCAGTTTTGACATAACATACTTAGACTTCTGTAAGGCATTGGATTTTATATTGCACAAGCTTTTGATTGAGAAACTAGAATGGTAGAAAATCAACATTACACATATTAAATGGATCAAAGCATGGCTAACTGATAGGTCTTCAATGCAATTTTAAATGGGGAATGATCATCAAACAGGCAAGTTTCTACTGGGGTCCTTTAGGAAATAGATCTTGGCCTTGCAATATTTAATACTTTTATCGATGACCAGGAACAAAACCTAAAATCATTACTGATAAAGTCTGCAGATGGCACAAAGATTGGAGGAGTGATAAATAATGAAGAGGACAGGACACTGACACAGAGAAATCTGGAATGCTTGGTAAGATGAGTACAGTCAAACAAATATGTGTTTAAATATGGTCAAATGCATGCTCTTAAATCTAGGAACAAATAATGTTGGCCATGCTTACAGGACGGGGGACTCTATGGAAAGTAATGACTGTGAAAAAGACTTGGGAGTCATGGTGGATGATCAGCTGAATATGAGTTCCAAGCGTGGTGTTATGTTTAAAAGGGCTAATGTGATCCTTGGATGTATAAACAGGGGACTCTCAAGTAGGAATAGGGAAGTTTAATCATTGGAACAAATTACCAAGGTTTGTGGTGAATTCTCCAGTACTGGAAATTTTAAAATCAAGCTTGGGTGTTTTTCTAAAAGATACATTGTAGTTTAACTACGGCTATTAGAATTGAAGCAGGAATTAATTCAGGAAGTCATATGGCTTATGTTATCAGAATGTTAGACTAGATGATCACTGTGATTACTTCTGCCCTTGAAAAAATCAATAGTTTTACATATATATAAGAAACAATTTAGAAACCAACGTATTAGCACCTTTAAAACTGGTGATGAGAAAACACAAATATATTAAATTAAGCCAGGTATTTTTGCATCTAGTCATGTTTTATTTGTTTATGGATGTAAAAGTTTTTGAAAACTTTGTCACTGGAGTGATAATGCCAAGTGGAAAAGCCACATAAAAGCACGATGAGTGGTATGTGACATGGAGAAAAATATCTAATTAGTAATTTTCCAAACTGGATTCCTCCAGTGGAGTCACTAATGTTGCAAATAAACACTTATTCAAATCCAACTAAAACACCTCTGCAGTTACAGAGGATAAACAATATTTTAGTCATTGTTCAGAAAAAAGGGATTTCTTAAATAAATGTATTAGTAAATTTCTTATGACCCATCATGAGATGGTTGAAGCTGAGCAGAACGAAGTTAATTTTACAAGAGTCATCAAAAAGAGGAACATTGTGTGTCTTTATAAGCACAGCAGGAATACTTCACTAGATTCTCTTATTTGGCTAGTTTCAGAGTAGTAGCTGTGTTAGTTTGTATTCGCAAAAAGAAAAGGAGTACTTGTGGCACCTCAGAGACTAATTTGTTAGTCTCTAAGGTGCCACAAGTACTCCTTTTCTTATTTGGCTACTAACAAAACCTACACATTTTTTCCTAGTAGGTGTCCTTGACCTTTTCAACCTTAATTTGTAAACATCCTTTCTAGAGCTGTGTGAGCTTTGAAGTACCCAACTTCTTATCACTATCCAAATGTTGACTTCAGAGCTCCCCTCTCTTCTTCTTTTGACTTGTCTAGCAGCGAGAAAGTGCCAGTCAAATCCTATACTTTTAATTTGACATCCCCATCATCTAACATGTGATGTAAAACAGGAGACTTGATTATTCAGTGGGTTCTCATTCCTTGGGGACATAACTGGGATTAGGTGCTTTACTATAATGACCCTTGCTCACATATATAGAATTAAATTGATGTCCAAATTTGCATAGGGAGGAATTTTCTTTCAGGCCTTTACTGATGAGTTTTAATTTTCCTCTGAAAATGAAGAGGACCGTCCATTAAGATCTGATGGATGTAACTCATAAAGCTCATTTCCTACTATTGCAATCTTCTGTAGTTCTCTTAAACTAAGGATATTCCATTATGGCTATTTATATTTTATTACAGTGCACAAAGTATGTTAACTACCTAGACTGGGCAAATTATTGACCCAGATGGTCAAACAAGTTCTCACCTTATTTAGACATGCAAATCCTTCAAAGCCAATGTACCAGTTAAGCTTCCAAAACTGTAAGTGCACTTCTAAAAATCTGGGCCAATCTGTTCAGTGCAACCTGTTGGTAAGGCAGGAAGGAGATTTAAAAGGGGATTAGTAAACTAATGAGATTTTTGGCATATGTAGAGTAACATGCCAAATAGCTGTGTGTTCTGCGGACTGAAAAATGCGGAGGTCAGGAAGAATCTGACTAGTGGCTTGTAGTAATTTGCTTATTTCTATATAGGACAAGATGGCAAATTCAGCCCATAAATACTGTTTGGTGTCTAGCACTATTGTTGAGGATATGCGCAGATCTCTATAATTAGTACATAAATAATAATAATGACAGTAATCATCTGGTGTTCTTTACTTTAAAACAAAGGTTTAATTCTACCAGACTGAGCTCTGGTGTCCTTTCTGGGGCTTGCAAATCCTAGGAGGGAGAATTCACTGCTATTCCTTCTTTTCACTCTCTATTAAGCCATGGAACAGAGCAATAATGTTTCCTGAACTCTTCTGGTTAGTCTTAACTATTTCACACTTCTGATCTCTACTGCTTCCCAATAGAGGGGTGAAATCTTAGTTCTATGAAGTCAATGGGAGTTTTACCACTGACTTCAGTGGAGCCAGAATCTCACCCTAGGGTCTTGGAATTTGCTTTGAGACACCCAATTTGCCAAGCCTAAATCTCCTTTATTTCTGTAATTGGCTTGTTTGGTTACATCACAGATTCATAAATTCATAGATACTAAGGTCAGAAGGGACCATTCTGATCATCTAGTCTGACCTCCTGCACAATGCAGGCCACAGAATCTCACCTACCCACTCCTATGAAAAACCTCACCTATGTCTGAGCTATTGAAGTCCTCAAGTCGTGGTTTAGGCTTCATCTGCAAACTTTATTAGCACACTCCCACTTTTTGTGCCGAGATCAGTAATAAAAAGATTGAACAAGATTGGTCGCAAAACTGATCCCTGAGGAACTCCATTAGTAACCTCTCTCCAGCCTGACAGTTCACCTTTCAGTAGGACCCGTTGTAGTCTCCCCTTTAACCAATTCATATGTTCATACTTCAAGAAGCAGAGAATCCTCCCTCAAGTGACCAGTGCCCCATGCTACAGAGGAAGACGAAAAACCTCTAGGGCCTCTTCCAATCTGCTCTGGAGGAAAATTCCTTCCCGACCCCAAATATGGCCATCAGCTAAACCCTGAGCACATGGGAATGATTCACCAGCCACATACTACAGAAAATTCTTTCCTGGGTAACTCAGATCCCACTCATCTAATATCCCATCACAGGCCATTAAGCCTATTTACCACGAATAGTTAAAGACCAATTAATTACCAAAATCACGTTATCCCATCATACCATCTCCTCCATAAACTTATCGAGTTTAATCTTAAAGCCAGATAGATCTTTTGCCCCCACTGCTTCCCTTGGAAGGCTATACCAAAACTTCACTCCTCTGATGGTTAGAAACCTTCATCTAATTTCAAGTCTAAACTTCCTGGTGGCCAGTTTATACCCATTTGTTCTTGTGTCCACATTGGTACTGAGCTTAAATAATTCCTCTCCCTCTCCGGTATTTATCCCTCTGATATATTTATAGAGAGCAATCATATCTCCCCTCAACCTTCTTTTAGTTAGGCTAAACAAGCCAAGCTCCTTGAGTCTCCTTTCATAAGACAAGTTTTCCATTCCTCGGATCATCCTAGCAGCCCTTCTCTTTACCTGTTCCAGTTTGAATTCATCCTTTTTAAACATGGGAGACCAGAACTGCACACAGTATTCCAGGTGAGGTCTCACTAGTGCTTTGTATAACGGTACTAAAACCTCCTTATCCCTACTGGAAATACCTCTCCTGATGCATCCCAAAACCGCATTAGCTTTTTTCACAGCCATATCACATTGGCAGCTCATAGTCATCCTATGATCAACCAATACTCCAAGGTCCTTCTCCTCTTCCATTACTTCTAATTGATGCGTTCCCAGCTTATAACTAAAATTCTTGTTATTATCCCTAAATGCATAAACTTACACTTCTCACTATTAAATTTCATCCTATTACTGTTACTCCAGTTTACAAGGTCATCCAGATCCTCCTGTATGATATCCTGATCCTTCTCTGAATTGGCAATACCTCCCAGCTTTGTATCATCTGCAAACTTTATTAGCACACTCCCACTTTTTGTGCCGAGATCAGTAATAAAAAGATTAAACAAGATTGGTCGCAAAACTGATCCCTGAGGAACTCCATTAGTAACCTCTCTCCAGCCTGACAGTAGGACCTTTCAGTAGGACCCGTTGTAGTCTCCCCTTTAACCAATTCCGTATCCACCTTTCGATGTTCATATTGATCCCCATCTTTTCCAATTTAACTAATAATTCCCCATTTGGCACAGTATCAAACGCCTTACTGAAATCTAGGTAAATTAGATCCAATGCGTTTCCTTTGTCTAAAAAATCTGTTACTTTCTCAAAGAAGGAGATCAGGTTGGTTTGGCATGATCTACCTTTTGTAAAACCATGTTGTATTTTGTCCCATTTACCATTGACTTCAATGTCCTTAACTATTTTCTCCTTCAAAATTTTTTCCAGGACCTTGCATACTACAGATGTCAAACTAACAGGCCTGTAGTTACCCGGATCACTTATTTTTCCTTTCTTAAAAATAGGAACTATATTAGCAATTCTCCAATCATACAGTACAACTCCTGAGTTTACAGATTCATTAAAAATTCTTGCTAATGGGCTTGCAATTTCAGGTGCCAATTCCTTTAATATTCTTGGATGAAGATGATCTGGGCCCCCCGATTTAGTCCCATTAAGCTGTTTGAGTTTCGCTTCTACCTCAGATATGGTAATATCTACCTCCATATCCTCATTCCCATTTGTCATGCTACCATTATCCCCAAGATCCTCTTTAATAAGGCTAAAGACTGAGGCAAAGTATTTGTTTAGATATTGGGCCATACCTAGATTATCCTTAACCTCCATTCCATCCTCAGTGTTTAGCGGCCCCACTTCTTCTTTCTTAGTTTTCTTCTTATTTATATAGCTATAGAACCTTTTACTATTGGTTTTAATTCCCTTTACAAGGTCCAACTCTACTTGATTTTTAGCCTGTCTCACTTTATTCCTACATGTTCTGACCTCAATAAGGTAGCTTTCCTTGCCGACTCCTCCTATCTTCCACTTTCATAACGGATCAGATCTCAGGCAAGGAAGCAAGGGTAGGAAAGGGCATCTTGAATAGTGAGCCTCTAATGGCGTTCTCAGTGAGGACACCCAAAGTTACACAGTTGCTGTTGCTGACAAAATGAGTCTGTGATTTATGCAGTCGGTAGCAAAGCTGTTGGAATAGCTGGTTTTTGGGGTTTGCTGGCAGTTCCAAAAAATTGGAAAAAACATTCATTTTGGGTCAAACAAAACATTTTATTTCAACTGTGAGCATTTAAAAAAAATTAAAAGTAAAATTGAAGGACATTTCAAAATGAAAAGTTATTCTGAATTGAAAAAAATCCAAACTTTTTGTTTAAAAAATGTCAAAACAAAAATGTCAACTTTTTAATTTTTTTTAATTAATTTATTTTCCCCTTTTTTGGGCAAAAACTTTGCAAATTTGCTAAATATTTCAGTGTCACAAATCTGCCATTTTCAGGAAAAGAGAAATTTCTGTCAGCTCTTGTTGCTGGATCTTAGCGTAGTTCTATGTTCAGCTATAAAACTGCTTCTGCTTCTATATTGAATCAGCTGAGGTAGCACTGGCTGTGCTGTCTCCCTCTTGCAGGACCTAAGCCTTTTTTTGGTTTACCTTTGGAGTCTGAAAAATTTGTTTACGTGCCCTGTACGTTTATGGATAAATAAAATTCCACTTCACTTTTCTGATCCAGCTGCAAGCATCCTTTTATGGTACCAGAGTCCATTCCTAATGACTATATTTCATCATACTGTTTATGGTCTTACCCTTCTGAAGTGCATAGGTTACTTGAATTCAAAGTTTTCTTAAAAGGAAAATAAACGTTTTGGAACTTTTATCATGTAAAACATACGCACTTCCTGCTTTGCTGTCCACTAAACTCCTTTAATTTTTTTCTTTAAATCTCATGATGGCATATATGGCAAAAGTCTCATCATGCATCATGCCAGATCACTGTTGCATAATAACCTATCAGCAACAACATAATTTTTGATTATGTTAAGGGCAAGACACATAATTGCTCATAGAGTGAATTGGTCCCTCTGTGAAAAAAGAACAAAGCTATTTAATAAAATTAAATAATTCTATATGGGAGAATTCTTTGGAAAGAAAATTGAAAACGTATATTTGTGGGATGTGTAGTTGAATTGGGTATAGGGAAATAACTATTATGCTTGTTGACTTTTCCCCAGTTGTTATTTTATGCCTTATCGATGTCTTTTTGCATAGTTGTTTGTATATTGAACAGTGTCACGCACATCCCTGTTTCCATTTCAAATCAGAGAAAGCTATTCCCCCCCCCCCCCACAAATAAACATTGCTAAGTAGCAAGTCGAATGTGAATCTAAACTGTATAACAACTCTTTGCATGCCGATGTTCACAAACAGACCTAGGGGGGGAAAATTCTCTGGTATGTAAATCTGTCTGGTTTGTAAATGTATAGTCATGTTTGCTTGTGAAAGCCTTGAGATCAAAATGTTGAAATCCAATGGTTCTGTTGCATTTGTCTGTCCAAATCTGAACTGCTTTTTAATGCATTTCAGATGTAAAGTTAAGAGAAATAGTGAAGAATATTAACATAAGGAAGTGAAAGATTTTACAAAATAATTTTAAAAAAATACTTTGTCCCGCTTGGGGACTACAGAGGTTCACTGTGCAGTTCATGTCAGTTCCATGGGAAAATTATGTTGTAAGTGTCAAGAACGTATATCTCTGAACTTGTGTTCCAGAAAATATATGTTGGTGTTCTATCAGTTTTAGTAGAAACTATGACATCACCTCTTTTGTGCAGTGTGATCTACTGGAGAGCAAGGCAATAACCTCTCTATACATGCCAAGTCTATCCTTTGAGGTTCCATTTCAATTAGTCTTAATAGATTATACAAAGTTCATTTCCCCCCCTTGATCAGACATTGATTTTTCCTCCATTATATCTGTGATTTTAATTCAAGCTGATGGTTTCAATGAAAACCAAGCATAGATTTTCCATGTAGCAAATGGGTTAGCTTCTGAGATGGTAAGATGTCTTTTCTAAATAGGCCCTTGTATGTAATCACTAATGGATAAAATTACTTGGCATTAGAGAATCTTTGATAAAATCTGGTGTTTATTCAATGAGGCATGTCAGTTCATCTAGCCCAAAGTGGCTATGAATTTCTGTTAACAGCTGCCTCTTAGCTCTTGTCCACATTACAACCTTTAATTAAATCCCCCATCCTACCATTTGATCCACACAGGTGGAACCTTGTGCTTGGGTGGAGCTGCACTGGTTTCAATGCAACTCTTTTTTGTAAGAGTCGATCTGATTGTAACACTCCAAGCTTGTAATTAGTTACTGCCATGGTGAGCTGTGACTATGAGTTGTCTCCACATGCAACATAGTTAATATTAAAAAGAAAAGGAGTACTTGTGGCACCTTAGAGACTAACAAATTTATTAGAGCATAAGCTTTCGTGAGCTACAGCTCACTTCATCGGATGCATTTGGTGGAAAAAACAGAGGAGACATTTATATACACACACAGAGAACATGAAACAATGGATTTATCATACACACTGTAAGGAGAGTGATCACTTAAGATAAGCCATCACCAGCAGCGGGGGGGGGGAAAGGAGGAAAACCTTTCATGGTGACAGGCAAGGTAGGCTAATTCCAGCAGTTAACAAGAATATCAGAGGAACAGTGGGTGGTGGGGTGGGGGGGAGAAATACCATGGGGAAATAGTTTTACTTTGTGTAATGACTCATCCATTCCCAGTCTCTATTCAAGCCTAAGTTAATTGTATCCAGTTTGCAAATTAATTCCAATTCAGCAGTCTCTCGTTGGAGTCTGTTTCTGAAGCTTTTTTGTTGAAGTATAGCCACTCTTAGGTCTGTGATCGAGTGACCAGAGAGATTGAAGTGTTCTCCAACTGGTTTTTGAATGTTATAATTCTTGACGTCTGATTTGTGTCCATTCATTCTTTTACGTAGAGACTGTCCAGTTTGGCCAATGTACATGGCAGAGGGGCATTGCTGGCACATCATAGGGCCTAATCACATCAGCCACACTATCAGAGGCTCGTTCACCTGCGCATCTACCAATGTGATATATGCCATCATGTGCCAGCAATGCCCCTCTGCCATGTACATTGGCCAAACTGGACACTCTCTACGTAAAAGAATGAATGGACACAAATCAGACGTCAAGAATTATAACATTCAAAAACCAGTTGGAGAACACTTCAATCTCTCTGGTCACTCGATCACAGACCTAAGAGTGGCTATACTTCAACAAAAAAGCTTCAAAAACAGACTCCAACGAGAGACTGCTGAATTGGAATTAATTTGCAAACTGGATACAATTAACTTAGGCTTGAATAGGAATGGGAATAGACTGGGAATGGATGAGTCATTACACAAAGTAAAACTATTTCCCCATGGTATTTCTCCCTCCCACCCCACCCCCCACTGTTCCTCTATATTCTTGTTAACTGCTGGAATTAGCCTACCTTGCCTGTCACCATGAAAGGTTTTCCTCCTTTCCCCCCCCTGCTGCTGGTGATGGCTTATCTTAAGTGATCACTCTCCTTACAGTGTGTATGATAAACCCATTGTTTCATGTTCTCTGTGTGTGTGTGTGTGTGTATATAAATCTCTCCTCTGCTTTTTCCACCAAATGCATCCGATGAAGTGAGCTGTAGCTCACGAAAGCTTATGCTCTAATAAATTTGTTAGTCTCTAAGGTGCCACAAGTACTCCTTTTCTTTTTGCGAATACAGACTAACACGGCTGCTACTCTGAAAGCTGTCATAGTTAATATTGCAATTGTTTACATTGCAATCAAGGAGGTACAATTGCAGCTTGTATAGGCATACCCAGAGCTCGCTTTGATTTAGCTAGCTGGAGTAACAACAGTAGTGTAGCCGTGGCCACAGGAGTGGTGGCATGGGCTAGGCTTTTGAGTACAACCCTGCCAAAGGGGCTAACCTATGCTGCCACCCCTGATGGAGCAACTATGCTGCGATTGTTACTTGCACTGGTTTTGATCTAGCTTAGATATGCCTACATGAGCTGCAGTCACATCTCCTGAATGCAATGTAGACATACCCTCAGTTAGGAATCTTGGCAGATAGCAGTGTTTCCCCTTATCAGAAGCCTATCCTGGTAAGTGACTGGTTTACTGTAACTAGTGTGACATGCTATCTTTGGTTATGTGTACAGTATATGTTAACCACATCTGCATGGTTTGGATGCCCTCCTGTGCTCCACGTGACAGGATGTCCCAGAATGCATTGCCCCACATGCTGCTGAAACTGTTCTGAGCACTTGTTCTCTTGCTGCTCTAGTCTCTGCTTAGGCACTATTGCGAAGCTGCTAAAATTTTCCCAGGATACACTGGTACAAACATGATTAGGCAGCAGAAGCTCAATCATGGTTCTACTATGGCTTGGAGGCAGAGAACTTGCATTTTTGACCCAACTCAAACCATATTTGTGCATGAATAATAAATTGCTTCATAACATTGACTATAAAGTGTGATTAAATACAGCATGCAAATATGGAAAGTGTGTTGCGTCCAGTAAAACCCTTGGATGGTGCAACAGTGCTGATTAATATAGGCATTATGTTTACATCGTCTTGACATATTATTACTTACTGTAGTGCAAAGAAAGGATGGATCCTCCATTCTGCCTTCACATATGGGGCACACATGTGGGGCACAAAAATGGCAATTATACTGAATCAGCTTAGTAGAGTAAGTTTTTAATGCATAAAGCTGATTTCCTAAATAGTAACACTAGCCTGAAAATTAATAATGTAGGTTTACGGGCTCATTTGTTGCCCAGGTGAATTTCGGTACAGCAGCTTCAAGCAGTGAAAGTGTACGTGCATGCAACACAATATATAAATGCACCCATTGAAATAATGTTCATTTTCCTAGATGTTATTTTAATGGGACATCAACATTAATTTTCTTTTGAAATTGACTAATTTCACTCTAAAAACTGTTATAAGGGTTTTCCTGCTCGCCTCATGATGTTCAAACGTCTCTTCAGCAAGGCAACTGGCTAGCTCTTATACAGACACAGCGCATCAGTTGCTCTCAAGCCCAAGGGCCCTGCACATGCCATGACCTCCTGCATTCTATAGATGGAGAAACAGAAGCACAGACAAACGAAATGTCTGTGGAAAGCCAGAATTAGAATTCAAGTCTCAGGAGTGCAGTCAGTCCAATGTCCGAACCACCACATACAAAGAGCAGCTAAAATCCACACATTTAAATAAAGAGAATTCTTTTTTCGGGGAACAATTTCTTTAAGTTAGTTATTTTAGGCATTATTTGTCAGTAGAAGATCTGACACTTTCATATCAATGGGCTTGTATATGTGGTGTCCCTCTAATGTGAGATATGTCTTATTTATATTTAGTGCAGAAACTAGTCAGAAAAATATGAAAAAATCTTCATGTTTCTCTGAGTCTTTCAGTCACTGCAGGTTTGGTAAACTGATTCTTTCCTCTCTTGTTCAGTCCCTCTTTAAAACCGTCATGGTCTTGTAAGGACAGACATGCTATTGTCATTAGCCAGCAATAGATGACACATCCAAATCAGTAGCAGAACAAATTGTTTTTCCACTTGACTTTTGAAACAAATGAATGCTAAAATTATAATGAAATTACTTAAATATGTACTCGTTCCAGCCTTTGTTGCAGTCTACTGGACAGAAATATTAATGTTTCACATATGGTACAAACAATAGAGGTCTGCTCGACCATGTTAACATTTCTGAAATGGTCAGGATTAGTTCTATGTATGGAAGCATATTACATGGGAATATGAGCCCTGATCTGACTCCACAGCCTGGAATTTCAAAATGCCCAGCATGCATTAGTGAACCTGACTATGGGAGGGAGTGGAGAAGGGCTGTGGAAGGTCTTCCCTAGTTGTACTTATATATGGCGCAGTTTGCACTGGTCAGTAGCCTCTTTGGGTATGTCTACACTGCACAGTTACCCTGCATGATTGGCAGCCAGGTCTCAGAACCTGGGTAACCTTGTCTGAGTAAGAGTGTTCCTGCAGCAAAGCTCTATCTGAACTGCTGTGTCTTCACCATTTCTGCACTTGCCTGTGTTTGTCTGGAGGTATATTCCATGGTTCTGTGTGTTGAGACATTCTAAGATTCTTTCCCTGACCATTGTGGACAACTTTGTCTGAGCCTTGGGGAGACTTGTGGGAAGGGCACGAGAGGACCATCAGCACCCAAGTGATCTTACCTGCATCTTCACTCTGAAGTGGGGCAGGTTGCAGCCTGAGCTAAAGCAAAGCTCGGGCTCTAGCCTATAGTCTGAGCTGGGCAAGCAAGCATGGCTTCAAAGAGCAACTTAGCACATACCGGAAAGTTGTTTGTGTGTGTGTGTGTGTGTGTGCTAGGGAGTGTTAGGATATAGATATTCAGGCCTGTCTGCAAAGGCCTAGACTTTAAGAATGTAGGTGTATTCTTATCACTTAGCTAGCTATAGAGGTACAAAACAAGAATCAAAATCCGTCTGCCTGTTTATAGGCCTTTTCTCTCTATGATAGTCTGAGACCTTGTTCTTAATCTAAGGCCTTTGGCTAAGTGGTGGGAGCAGCCATAAGCTGGGAAGCGAACGGTTGTGTCCTTACCAGTCACACTGAAATAAGGCAGTTTTGGGCTGTTAAAAAGGTGATCCAATCTATCACTTACAGAGAAAGGGAAGAGCCTAGAAGATTTAAAGAAAACTTAGTTTGATAGAAATCCTGTCTCGCAAGAACTCACTTATCAGTAGCTGGGGTGTGAAATCCTCATTTCTTTATTGTTCTATCACTGTAGTCCCCATTTCCCTATTGTTTGTCTGTATAATCTCTGTCTGGTTCTGTGATTGTTTCTGTCTGCTGTATAATTAATTTTGTTGGGTTTAAACCAATTAAGGTGGTGGGATATAATTGGTTAGACAATCAAGATACACTATGTTAGGATTGGTTAGTTAAATTTCAGTAAAATGATTGGTGAAGGTATAGCTAAGCAGAACTCAAGTTTTACTATATAATCTGCAGTCAATCAGGAAGTATAGGGTGGGGGGAGGAAATTGGAATAATGTTTTGCTAAGGGGGGGAATGGGAACAGGGAAACAGGCAAGGCTCTGTGGCATCAGAGCTGGGAAGGGGGACACTGAGGAAGGAAACTGGAATTATGCTTGCTGGAAGTTCACCCCAATAAACATCTAATTGTTTGCACCTTCGGACTTCGGGTATTGTTGCTCTTTGTTCATGTGAGAAGGACCAAGGAAGCAAGAGGGTGAAGGCAGGGCTGTCCTTACCCATATGCAAAGCACGTAGCTGCGTAGGGCACCCCCAGCGCAGCTGCATGCTGCTCCAGCCCTTGCTCTGGCTCTTCCCCAGGCCCCCTCCCCTGCTCTGCTTCTTCCCGCCCCCACTCCCCTGAAGATTGCAGCCAGGCCCGACCCTGCACTCACCGTGTGGTAAGTGGAGTGACCTGGCCCCAGCCTGCTCCACTCCCCTGGCTCCCAGCCGTGCTGCCGGCGAGTGCTGGGGGGCGGTTCCCCCCACCCCCCAAGCCTGAGAGCCGGGGAGCGGAGCAGGCTGGGGCCTGGGGAGGAAGTGGCCAGCCCCGCCCCGCACTCCTGTCCATGAAGGCCTGGGGCCAGCTCCCCCCTATCCCGCCGGTGGAGGCCTGGGGCCCCACACAGCCCTCTAACAGGTGGTTTGGACAAAACACATGCAGGAGCATGGGCTAAGACTATGTTATAGACATACCCTCTGTGTGGTGATAAATGAGCAGCCCATGTACACAACATGAATTTTTTATATGGATTAGTTTTTTTATATATCCACAGTGACCTACACTCTGTACAAACACACTGGAAGACACAGTCCTTGCCCCGGTGAGCTTACCGTCTAGAGTACCACAGACAAAGGGTGAGCCAAAGGACCGAAACAGGCAACTGACATGGTCAGGATTAGGGGTGCATGTCTTTGTTCCTTGCATTTAATTTTCTTTTTTATTCATTTTATGGATGTGTTTGCTGTGGGGGCAGTTGTGGGATGAGGAGAATGGCAGGAAAAATGAGGGAGGGGTGGAGAGAGGAAGAGGAGGTGAAAAGGAAGAGCAGAATCAGAAAAAAAGAGACCAGGACGGGAGAAAAGGGTGGAGGGGGGGCACAGAGGGCAGAGACAGTGAAGTTGGCAATGGAGGGACTATAAGGAAACAGGAAGAGAGGAAATAGAGGCAACCACTCTACTGGCAGAGAGGAAATAATGTCTAGCAGTCAAGTTGTTAGTTTGCTAACATCACTGGGGTCCAGGGGCTGTGAAGGCCAATGTGGGGTAGAGGTTGAAAGCCCTGGGTGGGTCTCCCTGCCCTGCTCCTGCTGCTTCTCACAGCCATTGCTGGAGAAGTCTTTGCTACTCCCAAGGCCTGGCTTCCTCTCTTGTCACAACCTATTCAACCAGCCTGTGTTGGTGGGGAGGCTGGTGTGAGTCTGTACCCCTGTATTCACCCCTTACCCACTATTCTAATAATCATTGTACCAGTATGCCTTGTGAGGTATTGTTTGAAAACTCATAATTTGCTGGTCAATATTGTGGCAACATTGTATATAAAGTTATAAGATTCTACTGTATGGTGTTACTAAGACATACTCTGAGTCTGGGGAGTGGCCAAACCAGTTCCTCAGAGACAGAAGACAAACACCTCAGCCAGGTATAAACAGGCCAAATGGGCCATCACCTGCTAAATGGCTACTCAGTGGCAGGAAAAGGGATATGGGCAAAAAAATCTCCATCTTAAAAAGAGGCAGCTTGGGGTTCCCATCTACACAGACTTTTTTGTCTCCTGAACCTCAGCTGGAGCTGCTTCTCAAAGAAGGGAAAGAACTATATGAAGGGAGGGAAGATGCCCCAAAACATTCCTCCTTTTCTCTCTGCCCACCCACAACACCCGAAGAACAAAGGAAGCAACATTGGACTGGGGGAGGGATCCTGACTGAAAGAAGTTCAGCCAGTAGGACTGCTGAAATGTGGTGTGAGAGAAAGAGATTTGCTTTGAATTCTCTCTAGTTTAAATTAGGCATTTGTTGCATTTTACTCTTGTGTTGTAACCAATTTTGCCTCATTACTTGTATTCACTTAAAATGTATCCTTTAGTAGTTAATAAACTTGTTTTATTATTTTATCTAAACCAGAGTGTTTGAATTGCAGGGTTTGGGAAACTCCACTTGGGATAACAGGATTTGTGCATATCATTTTCTATTAATAAAATGATGAACTTTATATGAGCATGTGTTGTCCAGGAGAGAGCTCGGGCGTACAAAATGTACATTTCTGGGGGAAGTCTGGGACTGGAAGTTTGATGGTGTTGTTCTGCAGTGTAATTCAAGAGTGGCTGGCTGCAATCCTCAAATAATATAACTGGGAATAATTTACGTGTGAGCAGACTAGGCGTGGTAGTTCTCACAGCAAAGCAGTGTAAAAAGCACGTCAGGTTAGAGAGCTTATGGGACACAGCTATTCATTAGTCCAGATTGTACCCTGGCATGACACAGCTGGGGACTGCTATAGTCACTAATACCAGCTGCTTGAAAGGAAACCAGCAGCATATAACAGCTACAAGCCTAAAGCAAAACAACAGTTAGAAGACTTATATAGACTTCATGCCATGGGCTAATCGGGCTGGGCTGCTAAGTCTACACCTGCAGGGTACTTGTACACACTTTTACATATACATATTTAGGGTCATCACCACCCCACTTTAGTAACCCATCAAAAATAGCACTGACCAACAGCATTCATTCTTGGTCTCAGAGGTGAGGTGAATGGACATGTCTAACTTGCGTGTCTGCCATGCAGAATGACAAGATGGGTGATGTAATCTCTTGTATTGAACCAACTGCTGTTGGTAAGAGAGACAAGCTTTCAAGCCAGAGCTCTTCCTCAGGAATGGGAAAGGTACTCAGAATGTCACAGCTGCATACAAGATCGAACAGATAGGTTAGCATAAGTAGCTAGCATATATTCTAACGAACCATTCAAGGTGAAATGGCCCATTAACTTCTCTGCAGTCATTGGACCAAAAAAAAAAAGGGTGTGGGGGTTAGTGGGATACAAATTGCTGTAATAAGCCATACATCCAGTGTCTTTATTAAGATCATGATTTTTAGTGTTTAGCAAAATTATGAATTTAAGCGCCCAGGTTCATCTTTTGAAAGTGTTGTACAGGTTGCCTTTGAAGATGAGGACTGATAGGTCAGCTATAGAGTGATTGTTTTGTGAAAACAGGTGATAGGGTGTTTTTTTGTTGTTTATCATTTTCCTGTGTGAGTTCATTCGAGACTGTGGGGATTGTCTGGTTTCACCCACATAGTTGTTATGGGCCATTTAGTAGACGGGATGAAGTATACCACATGTTACGATAAGCATGTGTAGGACCCATGGATATTTAATGGTGTATTTTGTGGGATATTGTTCATTGTAGTGGTGCAGATATGTTTGCAGGTTTTGCATCTGTTGTTCTGGCAGGGTCTGGTGCCACTTTGAGTTGCTGTGTCCTGGTCTGTGGGGAGTTTGCTTCAGATGATGAGCTTGGAGAGATTGAGGAGTTGTTTGAAGGCCAGAAAAGAGGGTTCAGGAAAGATTTCTTTCAGACTGGGGTCCCCATTGAGTATGGATTGTAGTTGTTTGATACCCTGTATGGGTTACAGTGTGGGGTGGTAGGTGACAACTAAGGATGTGTGGTCGGAGGGGGTTTTATTTCTGTATTGAAGCATGTTCTCTTGGGGTATTTGGGTGGCCCATTCCATGATGTGATCTACTTCTCTGGTGGAGTGTCCTTGTTTGGTGAAGGTGATTTTGAGTGTGTTAAGATGTACATCCTGGACTTTCTTCTCTGAGCATATTCCATGCAGAATGTCATATTGTGGTGCAGGCCCAAGTCTCGGAGCAAGGAGATGCAGGTGTAGATGTAACCAAGGTAAGTGCTTTATTAGTAACAAACCAGATAGTCAGCACTGCTTCTGGGTGCAGTGAGACCTAAAACTAACTCTCTAGGTCACTGACAGCAACCAGAGTAAGTGGGGATGGGTCCTGGAATGCCCTCCCTTCTCCCCAAACATCCTCCAGCCACCGCACCTTTTCTCACAGCAGCCATGGATTTGATAAGGGATAGGTGTGGGGTGAGCGTGTCCTGAGAAGCCCCGTACAGCATGTGGAGAACTGTTCCAGGGCTGACTCACTGAAAAATGTTGCTTAAGTGGCCAACTCTGGGGGGTATGCAATGATCAGGATTTTAGCTGGAAGATTGCCTTGCTAATTCCCAGAAATTAGTTGAACGAAAGAAATGGTCTAATACATACAGTACTATATATCAAACTATACCCTAACACAGATAAAAGTGGCCCCATCTAGTACTGAATTACTAGTATTTCAGAACTGACTATACCATACCAGATATTTCAATTTGATAGCTCAGCTCTCTAACACAGTATAGCACAGTATTACCCTGTCCTTGTGCCAAAAGTTACTTAAGAAATAGCACAGAGTTCAATGTGCTTGTATTGTGCTGAACATTTTCAAAAGTATTATACACAGTCTGCTACAGTAAAGATGGTCTTTCTCCTCTCTGGTATTTTTAAAATTACTATAGGAATTTCAGGGTTTTTAATATCAGATTTAGCATATTGTCTTATCAGATCCTCCTTCCCCCGTCCCAACCCAACAGAAGTTAATGTTAGATCTTTTTTTCCAGATAGCATTTTTTAACATTGGGATCTCCCTTTTGAAAGCTGAATTTTGCCAAAGTGTAATGAGGCGTGATTTTTTTAATAACATTCAGATTACTAAAAAGAAAAGGAGTACTTGTGGCACCTTAGAGACTAACAAAGTGCCACAAGTACTCCTTTTCTTTTTGCGAACACAGACTAACACGGCTGCAATTCAGATTACTGGTTTTATTTGCTGTAGGTGTACCCATCACCTTACAAAAGCAGCAGAAAGACAGCATCCCCGCCCAAAGGAGTTTATCATCTGCCTCACATAAATATAATGCACAACAGTCCAGTTCCAAAAGAAAAAAAGTTGCGGGGACATTGTCAGTGGAAAGGTTTTGATGCTTATTAGTTTTCCTTGAATAAGTAGTCTCTAGTGTTTGCTATGCATAAAACACTGAGAAAACAATGAAAGCAGAATATTAATTGTAGGGATATTTTATATTCTTTAGGGCCTTGATTATGGAAAACATTTAAGCATATCTCCAAGCTTAAATCCATCTCTTTTGGTAAGTATGTCCCAGAGTTAAGCACCTGCCTAAGTGCTTTCCTGAATAGGGTTGCTTTCCTGAATTGGGGCCCAGGACTGTACATGTATGTATAGCTCCTTGCACAATGGAGTCTTCACAACTGCCACTTCTAAGAGCTACTGCAACATATAATAATAGATTCACATGGTCTTTTTTATCTAGTAATTCTATCTATCTGCATAGTACCTGTCGGTATTCAAAATAATAATAATTAACAAAATAACTTATCTTTCTAGGCTTTTGTGCTGTACTTATCTCCCTGGTGTCCGGTCTCTGAATGCTGATCATGGAGGGCTGGATTCTGAGTAGAACTTGCTCACACAAGTAGTCCCCCAGTGCTTCAGTGGAGTTAGTTAACTTGAATAAGGGCTGCAAAATTTGGCTTTTAGAAACAAAGTCTGCAATATCTACTTGATGTGAATAAATCTCTCTCTAATAAAAAAAATAAAGTACATGATGGTTCAAAATTCTGCCACCCTTATTCATACCAAGAGGTACCTTACATACGTACAAGGTGAACCTCCATTGTAAATAAAATTTGATTCTTTTAGCTGATATGTAGCAAATGCAATAAAATATATTCTAAAGGACTGTATTAACAAATGCTCATACAGAAAAACCAAATGTCTTAGGTAGAAGAGCAAGCAGCATGTTCAAAACATCAATCAACACAAAATCACAATGTGGAAGGGTGAAGGTGTCTTGCAACCTATGTTAAATCAGTGCATTAAGTCTAATGAAGTTATTGCAGAGTGTAATATTCATATTTCTATCATCTCAGTATTAGTTCTTTTGGGGGGGGATAAACTCATAGGTATTTTAAAATGATTTGATTTGAAGAGGGGTGGTCTCAATGGTGTTAAGATGTCAACTTACAACACATGGTTTTCCAACAAAGGCTCTTTATTTTAAACAGATGTACAGAAACAAATGAAAAATAAACTCACTGGCTTTGGTCATAGGAGTAGGCAAAATGCTGCCTGCTGCTCATTTGAGCAGTGTAACAACTGCCTTTCAAAAATCCTTCACTAGCTCATAACTCTGACTCTTATTTCAGCTCTCCATAAGCCACAGCTACTTCACACCCCTGCAATCAGAAGCCAGAGGAGGTTGGATGTTATACTTTGGATCATGTTTCCTAGAATTCCTGACTGTTAAAGGAACCCTTATTTCTTAATTATGGAAACAGTATGCACATACAAAGACAGTGGGCCAAATTCTGACTTCAGTTATACCATTAGCTTCACTGTTGATAATGGGGATGTGAAACCTTCAGTAATGAGGGTGAATTTGGCCCAGTATCTGCCAAATTGGGTCAAAAAATTTCCAGAAGCACCTTCGTGATTCAGGAGCTGAAGTCCCATCGAAAGGAATTCATAAACGGAATGGTACAGAAATGTTTGCCCTGCATCTCCTTGTGACAGCTTTTCCCCAGGGCTACTCTGCTTTGGAAATTTTTTCAGATAGGCAGGTGCGAACATCCCAGGCATGAGGTTTTCGGCAGCTCACTGAATCCTGCTCAATTTGCCAGCATCATCTTCATGCATAATGTGTCTTATATGTGGCACCAGGGAAAATAACACATACACCCAATAAGTTCTTCCTTCTCCTGGTGGGGGAAGTAGATACACTTTGAAGAAATTGGACTATTGGCTATGGTCTCATTATTTTATTTTTTTTACAAAAAAAATTAGGGTTGTCAATTAATAGCAATGCATGTGATCAATGCAAAACAAATTAACTAGATTTAAAATAGTCACGATTAATCACAGTTTTAATTGCACTGTTAAACAATAATAGAATCAATTTAAAATTAGTGTAAATATTTTTGGATGTTTTTCTACATTTTCAAATATATTGATTTCAATTACAACACAGAATACAAAGTGTACAGTGCTCACTTTATATGTTTATTTTTTATTACAAATATTTGCACTGTAAAAAAGATAAACAAAAGAAATAGTATTTTTCAATTAATCTTATACAAGTCCACTCAGTCCAACTTCTTGTTCAGATAATCACTAAGACAAACAAGTTTGTTGACATTTACTGGAGATAACGCTGCCTGCATGGCACTGATGTAGCTGGCATTGCAAGGTATATATGTGCCAGACATGCTAAACATTCGTATGCCCCTTCATGCTTCAACTTGTAGGCTCTAAAGTTTGACATTGTTTTGTTTTTGAGTGCAGTTATGTAAATATAATTCTACATTTGTAAGCTGCACTTTCATGATTGCACTACAGTAATTGTATGAGGTGAATTGAAAAATACTAATTTTTTATTTATCTTTTTTACAGTGCAAATATTTGTAGTAAAAATAACATAAAGTGAGCACTGTATACTTTGTATTTTGTGTTGTAACTGAAATCAATATATTTGAAAAAGTAGAAAAAAATCCAAAATATTTATACTAAATTTAAATTGATATTGTATTATTGTTTAACAGTGCAATTAAAACTGTGATTAATCGCGACTATTTTTTTAATTTTTGGGATTAATTGCAATTTTTTAAATTTGTTTGACAGCCCTAAAAAAAAAAAAGGAAAGGGCTCATTTTAATTTATCATGAAAATGAAAACCAATTTTGAAACCTCCATTTGTTTAAGGAAATGGAATTTTTCTTTCCCAGCCAGCCCCAATCATAATGGCCAGAGTATATTGTTAATAATGTATACAGGCCTAATATATAATCCCCTTCTTCAGCTGTGCCCATTTGTTAGTTAGGGATCTGCTGTGCAGGGCTCTTGAGATTTATTACCACTCAATGTGCAAGAACACGACATTGTTAGTTTTACTTCATCCAACCACATTCCACGCTCACGTAGCCTCCATTTTAATTTTCACTGGGGAGAAGCACAGCTCAAGGACTCTGGCATTCATCTGCTGAGTCAATGCAGTTACAAGTGATGAGCTGAATCGATGCAGTTACAAGTGATGATTATGGCCATGGTCTACTGCTTCTTTCCTCCATGGGTCTGTGGGCCATTAGATACACAGTGTATAAAGGGGGAGGTGCGGGGGTGGAGTCCCTGTGTGTGAGTTCTCTCTGACCTGGCATCCCCCATGCAGTGGAGAGGCACTGTTTCCATGGGATTTTGACCATTCTACTACCACTGTGGGAAGAGGACTGGGGAGCAGGATTTGTTCATCTCTTATTTGTTAAATTGAGACACAGAATGGGTAAATGATTTGCCCAAGACGACATGGTGAGCCAGGGGCATAGCTAGGATCCCCCAGGCCTGTGCTCTTTCCTTGCAGCTTCTCTGTTTCATGCCAAAGGAGAATAAATACAAACTGAACCACAACAATTAGTGTCTCCCTTTGGCTAGATTTCTCTTCACGCATGGTGTATTGTTATTATTACAGTAAGTAACTGATATCTGGGCCCCATTGTGCCAGGCATTATATCAACATAGTAAAAGACAGTCCCTGCCCCTTGGATCTTACAATCTAACCCCCCTCCCTCCTGCATTATGATGCATGTGGGCACACTGCTATGTCTGCCCTGTCACCGTACAGATGTGGCAATTAGACAGATAAAGGTTGGAAGAAAGTAATCCCCTTTTCCTAAAGATTTTGAAAGGATGGTATCATAACAGAAGCAGTTTTTGCTGCTAAGAGCTATACAACTAAATGATTAATATTTGTATATCTGAAATACCTGGGCTACCCGGGATCTACTACTTTTTAAACACTTCTGACAGTTGTGAAGTGTCTAAAGTGATTATTTCATGAGGGTGAATATTTGTGATGGTAATAGTATTTTGCACTTAGGACAGTGGTTTCCATATAAAGATCTCAAAGCACTTCAAAGCTTTGAAAGTAGTACTTACCCTGGGAAGGAAGTACTGTTATACTAATTTTATTAATAGGTCATTTATAGGTAAGTAAACAGGATATTTCATAAGATGTTTGATGGATTATTGGATATTTTGTAAAAAGGTTAAAAGACACCGTTACATTTCCTGAGAGGTTTCAAAATGGTAGCATGTTAGTCTGTATCAGCAAAAACAATGAGGAGGCATTGTGGCACCTTGGAGACTAACAAATTTATTTGAGCATAAGCTTTCGTGGGCTAGAAGCCACTTCATCAGATGCATGGAGTGGAAAATACCAAGGGAGGAAAAATCACTTTTGTAGTGGTAATGAGAGTGGCCCATTTCAAACAGTTGACAAGAAGGTGTGAGTAAAAGTAGGGGGAAATTAGTATGGGGGAAATTTTGTAATGACCCAACCACTCCAAGTCTTTCCTAATTTGATGGTGTCCAGTTTGCAAATTAATTCCGTTCTGCACCTCTGGCCTCTCTGCGGCCTTCTTAAGGGCATCCCACTTGGGTCTCAGGCATCTAGCTATCACCTTTCTTGGGGTGGAGAGCCTTGAGTTTCTCCTTCTAGACTGGGGATTTAGGCTGCAATTCATCCTGCATTCATCCTATTATCACCTTAGCATGACTGACTTTCATTCAACAGCTGATGTCCTGTTTTCTTAGGGGCAATGACAAGGTTTACCAGTGACCAGCCAGTCTTCATAAAGATTGAGAACAAAAGTGTGTGGCAGAGAAAGAGTATCTTAAAAATAATAAACAACTTCTATGTAGGTCTTAGCTTAGCAGGTGTCACCCATCATGCGCATGGAGACTCTAGCAGGATCTACTTCACGTCCTCTCACAGAGTCTGTCCCTCTGGTCACAGACTCACATCAGTCAGTTCTTGGAGAGAGAGTGTGTGACTCCCCCAGTGTCAGGCCAGTACTTTACACCATTTTCCGTCCTTTGGTTGCTAGGCCTTCTGAACCAGGTGAAAGCAGAACATGCAACATTCCTCAGGAGGTGAGAGTTCTCCAGAATCGTTGCCTGCTTAGGGATTTGCATTAATTATCAACCCTCCCCCAGTAATTTTAGTTCCTGCAGGAAACTCCTGCAGCTCCCCCAAGGATCTAGAATACAATCCCTAACCCATAATGATGCATGTAGCATTTATAAAGTTGGTAGAATAGTTTGTGGATAGTCCATGTGTCCAGGATATTTGTCACAGACAATGAAGTTGAGGCCTACATTTTTGAAAATGGCCTGTAGTTTGCAGTGCCTCATCTTTTGGTTGCTCAATTTAGCTGCTTAAGGTGACTTAAGCTGGAAATGGAAAGATATATGGATACAATATTGGCAGCAATTTTGAAAATATGGGCCTGGCAGTGTCTTGTCCAAGGTTATGCATAAAAACAGTGCCAGAGCCGGGAATACAACCTAAACAGCAGATTTCCCTGTCTCCCTCTCTTTCCTTAAAAAAGCAAGTTAGTGTCTCCAAAAAACAACCTCCTCCTCTGTCTCACTGGTTGGAAGATGGAAAGGCAGATCTCACCAGTGATGGAGAGATGGCTAAATGTGTGTGGAAGGAATAACAGGATCTGTGCTGCTGCTGCATGCCTTTAAGGACCTTTACCCAAAGCCAACTGTTGAAATCTGAGCCAACTATGTTTTATTTTCCCCTGAACTCTCAATGAGGCAATGTTCACATGAGCAGCACTGACAAGGCAGCTAGGGAGATGTATAATCAGCTGGCCATCCAAACTTGCAGATGAGAAATGGAAAGGTAAGGATGTTATGCCTTCAGAGATGGTACATGTCCAGTATCCCCTGTAGAAGGTTTTTTGAGAGCTAACTCTTCTGATTGAAGAGAGTTGTGTTGAGGATGTTTGTAATTGATTCAATACTGTTGTGTGACAAAACACAATAGCTTTGTATGAGGGCTTAATATAAATCTCTTGCACTAGCAGAGCCTGGTAATTGAATCAATATACAGCAAAAGATAGAAAAGTAATATGAAAAAGTTTGGTTTCAGGTTAAATGTGAAACAGATGTGCACTGATTCTCCTCCCATGTCCTGCCAACTGCAGAAAGGAAACAACTTCCAGTACACATACGAGCTCAGAAAAACAGCAATTGCATGATCCTTTGGCATGGCTAACAATGAGTTGTTGATAGTTTAAAGCAGCGCATCATCTTTCTTAGCGCAAATGGCAGCGACTGTAAAAAGACAGGGAGGGATGGGTGACACATATACTTTGTGGGAGGCTCTGGGGGAGGTGGGCAGTGCCTCTCTGGAACATTTCCTTTCTAGCCCAAAGTTTGCAGAAGGAGGATGGGGAACCAGAGGCGATTAGGCTGATCAAAATAACGGCAGCAAAGAGAGAGACTCCTGTATTCCTGAGGATTTCTGAATAAATGGACCCATTCCATTCAAAAGAATTAAAACGTGCTACTTTTGAAAGGAGGGCCTGCCATGGCAAACATAAACATACAGCCCTGCTGCTGCTGCTTGGACATAGGCATATACCTTGGGCTCCTGGGAGATATGCAGGTGCTGTGCATGTGTGGCAATGTCACATGTGAGTGGAGGTGCTATGAAGTATTCTGCATTCGCAGGATGGAGGAAGGCAGAATACCTGAGGCGCACTGAAATGAGGGAGGACACTGAACCTGCTGCAACATGGTGAAAGGAACAACACATACTCGCCCCCCTGCCGTGCCTGCATCCAAGTTGTGCATGAGAGGCCTTGATGGCTGAAGCTGGACATGCAAAAATGAAGATATCCAGAATTAGGAGCTGTTTTTGGAAATTTGGTCCTTTGGGACTCGACCCAGAGCACAAAACAAATCAGTGTGAGAGCAATAGTTGACCCCCATTGCTCTCTGTCACCAAAACCAAGTAATGTAATAATCAGCCCCTCCTCCTTCAAAAAATGTTCCCTGTCTAAGATCTGATTCATTATCATCTCTAGTTATGAAAGGGGAAGATGTGAGGGTAACATTGCATTAGAGCTGGTCAAACAGTATTCCCTGAATATGTTATGAGACATATTTCACCATTTTCCATGGAATAATTTATTCACCAGATACTTTTGTGGCATTCAACATGTAGTCACGTATTATGCTGTAAGTCGAAAACCTATGAAATGTGTTGAATAATAGCCCTGGCAAATATTTTTTTCTGCTTTGCAACCAGCTCTAAGTAATGTATAGCATCCTAATATTCTAGCCACCTAGGGCATCTTAAGTGCAAAATTTGCTCTGATCCGCACAGCTGAGCTCTGTTGTATCTTCTGCACTCATTATACTTGTGGAGCTTCCATACCATTGCTCTGTACACAGAACAAGTATAAACTGTGTAACTGAGATCAATATGAGTGGATAAGAGAGCCTCAATACAGAGTGCAGGGGCACTCTAAGGGAGTCAGAAATAAGCTGCAAAACCGGAACTGATAAGCACCACATGCCACGAAACAGAACGTATAAGTATCCAGCAAATATAGCACATTTACTAAGACACCAAAAGAACAGATTTCTCGAATCTCAGGTACAATGAAACAGGTCTGGAATTCACTCAGTGAATCCAAAAAGCAGCGTAAAACATTCTACACAGCACGAGAGGACGGTCACAGAAACAATCACCTTTTATACTAGCATCAAGCTTGCAGTGTCTGTGAACTGCATACTTCCGAATCAAATCACTGAGTGTCAGCTGATTTGATGTCCCTAAAACCATTCATGAAACTTTATGTTTCTTGGGGGAATATTAAAGTAACTTAGCTTTTTTCATTGAAACTTCCCCCTCCCATCCCTCTTTACCATGCCCGTTTTTCTAAGAAGAAGCAGAGCATGCTAGTTTGTCTGTGTAGAGGTGAATCAGGAAAATCAATTTCTTGAAATATCCTGTCTTAAGCTACTTCTTACGCCTGTATTACAGGTACTATTTATGTATTTCATTTGTCTTAGGGCCTGAAAGAAAAGACTCCCATTGACTTCAGTGGACTGTGGATCAGTTTCTAAATGCATAGTTCTCTGCAGAAACCTGCATTAATGTAATGTTAAGAGTTTTGGAAGGTCATGAAAGAAAGAGGGTTGTCATCATAAGGAAAGAGCAGTGCATGTCCTGGGATACACACACTAGCCTGATTAAAAGATCCAAACTCTCTCTAAGGGCTTACCTACATGGGATATTACTGTGTGGCAAGCTAAGGTGAGAATCTGCAGCACACCAGCTTGCTCTACAGTACTGTCCCATATGTAAACTGCTATAGCCCACTGAAAGAGCCAGGGTGCACTTTGGTTTACTACATTTTACAAGTATCAAAATGCCCTTGGACTTTTGGTGTGCTGTAGCAGAATCCACATGGGATGTTACTGCATGGCAAGCTAGTGCCATGTAGATTCATCTCCTGGCTTGCCATGTAGACAAGCCCTTTACAAAGCTGTGTAGTGTAGGCTTGCTGTATAAGAATATTTCAATGTTCTTGCTTACAGAGGTCTTTGAATGAAAGGTGTGACACTTCCCGGGGATACCCCAGGTTCTGAGGCACCTCACTACTACTTGACCTTAGCACAGGGAAACCTTGTCTGCATCTGCCAGAGGTCATCTCCCTGACACCACCAGCCACAGGCAGCTCAAGTGCTTCCCTCTCAGCCCACGCAGGCTCTGCTGGTTAGCAAGAGACACACTTCATCCCCTGAGTCCTCCAAGAGACTCCCTGGAACGTCTTGCACCTTATTCACACAGACTTACCAGGCCCGCTGTTCCCAAAGGAACAGTGCGCTGCAGCTTACCTGTTACACCTTAGAACACAACTCCACTTATCACACTGCCCTTCGATTTGTTTATAAAGAAAGCAAGTATAAGTTTATTGAACAAGAATAGAGACTGAAATGATAGTGAGCAGTAATATTGGAAACAAAGGATTACATATACAATAAAATCATAACACACAAATAAGAGCCTAAATTTAATTAATAGGACATTATTATGTCATAAGAGCAAAAGCTCACTCAAAATCCTTCCAATGTATTATCACCAGGAGTGGTTGTGATCTTCCATTCATAAAGTAAGCCCACTGTCAGCTTACTTGCTAGGTGAAAGATGGCAGGATGTCCCTTTGAAATCCCACATATAATAAAACAACCCTTGGACTTTTATTCATAAACTGGACAGATACCCGCCTGCTGTGTGTTGCTTCCTGTAGATTTTGTGCTTTCATGTTAATTTTGATTAGCTGGTGGTTTCGTATGCACATAGGTATCCATTGTGACGTATACAGTCCTCAAGTCCAATAGATAGAAGCCTGTGTGAAAGGAACATGTTTGTCACCTCCTGGTGATCTTCTCTAATGTGCAGACCTGAAGAACATAATTTCCAGTATAGGTACATAACTTCTTAAATATTCTCCTTTCATATATTTTGCAATGGTTATGATGACCACTGTGTTACTGGCTCTCAGCAGACACTTCGCACGCCATCCTTTTCAGAATTATTATGCAATTATTATTATTAACATTGTATGACTGGTCCACAGGAATCCTTGTAAAATTCTGTGCATGACCTGTGCCCTTTGCCAGTTGGCATCAAGAAGTTTGTGGTCACAAAAGGACACAAAGTTTTTCAAATGATCATGCAGTTGAAATGTGGCACTCTTTTGTTTTTGCTGAAGATAGAGGGATGGATAATGCACTTGCTCAGGATTGACCTTGTTACAAAAAAAGAGAGACATTTCCACTCAAAAAGCAGTAGCCTTTGTTGTAATCAAAAGAAGGTCACATTACAGATGTTACCTCCTTACACTTTAGTCATTACCTTACTATTACAAGGGATTAGAAGGAGGGGGTTAGAATGGTAGGTGCCTTTTCAACTTTAACAAAAGTCAGTGTGTTCTGAGGTCATAGAATCATAGAATCATAGAATATCAGGGTTGGAAGGGACCCCAGAAGGTCATCTAGTCCAACCCCCTGCTCAAAGCAGGACCAAGTCCCAGTTAAATCATCCTAGCCAGGGCTTTGTCAAGCCTGACCTTAAAAACCTCTAAGGAAGGAGATTCTACCACCTCCCTAGGTAACGCATTCCAGTGTTTCACCACCCTCTTAGTGAAAAAGTTTTCCTAATATCCAATCTAAACCTCCCCCATTGCAACTTGAGACCATTACTCCTCGTTCTGTCATCTGCTACCATTGAGAACAGTCTAGAGCCATCCTCTTTGAAACCCCCTTTCAGGTAGTTGAAAGCAGCTATCAAATCCCCCCTCATTCTTCTCTTCTGCAGATTAAACAATCCCAGCTCCCTCAGCCTCTCCTCATAAGTCATGTGCTCTAGACCCCTAATCATTTTTGTTGCCCTTCGCTGTACTCTTTCCAATTTATCCACATCCTTCTTGTAGTGTGGGGCCCAAAACTGGACACAGTACTCCAGATGTGGCCTCACCAGTGTCGAATAGAGGGGAACGATCACGTCCCTCGATCTGCTCGCTATGCCCCTACTTATACATCCCAAAATGCCATTGGCCTTCTTGGCAACAAGGGCACACTGCTGACTCATATCCAGCTTCTCGTCCACTGTCACCCCTAGGTCCTTTTCCGCAGAACTGCTGCCGAGCCATTCGGTCCCTAGTCTGTAGCGGTGCATTGGATTCTTCCATCCTAAGTGCAGGACCCTGCACTTATCCTTATTGAACCTCATTAGATTTCTTTTGGCCCAATCTTCCAATTTGTCTAGGTCCTTCTGTATCCTATCCCTCCCCTCCAGCGTATCTACCACTCCTCCCAGTTTAGTATCATCCGCAAATTTGCTGAGAGTGCAATCCACACCATCCTCCAGATCATTTATGAAGATATTGAACAAAACGGGCCCCAGGACCGACCCCTGGGGCACTCCACTTGACACCGGCTGCCAACTAGACATGGAGCCATTGATCACTACCCGTTGAGCCCGACAATCTAGCCAGCTTTCTACCCACCTTATAGTGCATTCATCCAGCCCATACTTCCTTAACTTGCTGACAAGAATGCTGTGGGAGACCGTGTCAAAAGCTTTGCTAAAGGTCATGTGTCCAGAAGTTACAGGAAGGATGTGGTTTCTATTCCTGACTCCACTGCTGACTTACCAGGTAACTTTGGGTCACTCGCATAATCTCTCTATGCCTCAGTTTACTTATCTGTAAAATGGGATACTATATCTCCACCTTTCAGTGGTGTGTGAAGCTTAATTAATCCATTATTTGTCAAATGTTTTGAGATCCTTAGTTAAAAGTTGCAGTTGAAGGGCATAACATCACACTAAAGCCTCATGACACAGGTTATTCTGATATCTGCCTCCTTGCCTTCATCGTGTTTCTTTCCTTACTCCTGATCTGCTCAACACAGAAAGTCACCCAAGTATAAAGAATACTGAGAATTCATTGTTAGAGCCTGAACTTTATTGCTGTCAGGTAGGCCCATCTCAAGATATTAGGTAGATACTGTAGGCCTTATTCTCCACTGCCTGCATGTGGTCTGGTCATTTGGTCATGAACCACCACCATCACTGCTCATATTGAAGTCAAGGAAAGTTCATCCATTATTTTCATTTGGAGCATGATCAGGCATCTGAGTTTACACCCTGCAGAGGTGTAAATACTGACACAATTCCAAGGCAGAGGAGACGCAAGCACTGTATTCAGGCCTGTCCTCATGTGCATACCTCACCATTACTTCAAGGAGTATAATCTCAATGCATGCATCCAAGGGTAGCATTTACAAACACAGGAAGAGACACAGAAAACTGATCTAGAGGGAAATGTAAATGAAAGAACAGATTCTCAGAACACTTGCTTCTGTTGGGAGTCCTATTTCTTGCTGATCACCTGGATGCAAAAGAGTGCTGCCAATTTTATCCAAGTCTTCAACACAACTTGATTGCTGTTTAACTTTCAACCAGGATAATGAATTACAGCAACCTCTCAGACAACCCGCACAATCCATTTCTAAGCACCTGTTTTAAATTACTTATTTGAATCTGTAATACAAAGTAAAGACATGACAAAATGGTAATAAACACTGCCTCTAAGAAACTAATTGGCTTGTAGTGACTGTGTATTGCATTAAATCATACATGCATAGCATTTTTCATAGTCTGTGTGCTTTACAGACTTGAGCTACCTGGTTCTATAGAAAAAGCAAATGTGGCAGCTAAAATTCAATCAGAAAAATCCCACATAAAGCCCGAAGCCATGAACATATGCAGCGTTTCCAGCTAATCCTTGTTGGCATTTATTGATTCAGAGGAGGGATGCTGGCTAGGACACTGGGTTATCCCACACTAGTGGAAAAGCAGATCATAGCCAACAGACATGAAAATTAGAGCTTATATGAACTCCAAGCATAAGAAAATAGGGAGCAATTGAAAGATTGTGTAGCTGAGACACTTCCTATGGAAAGACTATATTCTTTGCCTCTCAGACTTACTTCCTGTTCCAACTGTGAAATGATACTAACATGAGGCAAGGGAAATCTTGCTTTCAGTTTCACACCTCCATGCTACTGACTAAGGAGCCATATGAATCAGACTCCTGTAAGTTTTGGTCACTCAAACTGTAGCTGCTAAAGTGTCTGGATTACCTTATAGCTTTTAGGGGAAATTTGGGAGCCTTTCCCTCTAAAATATCTGAGTCTGGGTATAGTATTCTAACATGATAGCAACCGAGATGCCTTTCCATAGAGGTATGATTTCCCAGTGACTTGGCTGGTGGATAATGGCACATTCTCAATACCTTAAATTAACAGACTGAACAAAATATTAGTTTTTATATTTCCGGTGAAAAAACACAGCCATTGAGAAAAAATATTTAAATTAATAGTGTTTGTATAATATTCAAACCTCTGCTCCTTGTTCAGGAAATAACTGCACCTGTATAAACATTTGGTCTGGAAAAGTTAAAGGTCATGTTACCACTGCATAGTCCATGACCTCTGAAGGATAAAATATCATTTTACAAACAAAATATTCATGCCCGAAAGGGGATCGGTAGGTATTCCTCTGGGTGTTGCTGCAGCCATTGGCACCAGTCCTACATGCACTTATGCACAAGCTTAATTTTAAGCTTGCCAGTATTGGCTCACAGCAGTATTGTGAAATTTCATTTATTAGTGTTTGTGGGGTGCTCAGATACTATCATGATGAGTCCTGGGGGAGGGGTTCCCTGTGCCCAGAGTCTTCCCTGTCTGCTGCAAGGCCCATAGGGACAATGGCAGTCAAAAAGCAAGCTAGGCCAACCGTCAGGGCTAACCTTCCCTGAACAAGCCCCAACAGAGAGTTGGCGGAAACCTAAAATTATTTGTTTATTCAGGAGCCAGGTTTGTCCTTTTACAGGAGCCTTTCCCAGCATGCCTTTCTGGGAGCCAACCCTTTAAATGTAACAGAGACAGGCAGCTACAGCCCTAAAAGAGCCATTTTGTGGCCAGCTGCTGCTTGCTGCAACTTCATCTCTTCCAGCCAATGAGTGTTCTTAACTCCTGGTATGTTTTCTCCTTTTGATTCCTGAGGGGATGGCACATTCTCAGAGCTGCAAATGAGAAAGTTGCACAACAGCTTCTACAGTACTTGGGGCTTTTTGTTTTTTTGGTACAGCACCTGGCCCAGTGGGATCCTGGTCCATGACTCGGGCTCCTAGGTACTATGGTAATACAAAGAAATATGAACAATAATTCTTTTAGTAATTGTAGGGTGAAAGTTTCAAAAGTTCCTGAATGACTTAAGAGCCTGAGTCCTATTATCAAAAGGGACCTAGGCAGTGATGAGCTGCCAAAATCTTAACAACTGGTTCCCTCCTCACCCCGTGAGGGAGTCATTGCCCACCCCCGCCCTCTGGGACTCTTGCCCCATCCAACCCCCCGCGTTCCTTGATGCCCTCCCCAGGACCCCTGCCCCGTCCACCCCCTCCCCGTCCCTTGACTACCCCCAGAACTGGGCAGGAGGGTCTTGTGGGCCAATGTAGTGGGTGCCCACCCCACCCCTAAGAGCCAGAGGGCACCAAATTTTCCCCTTGGGTGTTCCAGGGTTGGAGCACCCAGGGAGTCGGTGCCTAAGGTAATCAGGACCAGTCAATAACAGATCTGGTTCCAGTTATGTCATAGGATTCAAAGGCTACAGAGGGAGACTTGGTGCAACAGCTCCGGTTGATAAAAGTGCAGTTTCTGACTCCCACCGGCCAACCCTGTCCCTAGGAGTAGTTCTTCTTCTTCAGCACTGTGGGAGGGAGCTGCTGGAGTTGCAGTGACAATGGGCTAGAAGTAGGTGTAGCTGGGAAATCGGCATTTATTTAGTGTCAAAGAGGTTGCCGTTTCTACACTGATAAAGGGACTAAAGACAGCAATTAAGGTTGTATTAGGAATCTTGTTTGTGCGTGAGTGTTACTGTAATCAGCATGTTCAGGAGTGACCTTGTTGTCTCTTTCACACAGTGTTCTTGCTACCTCACATTCATTGCCACAAAATAAATGTGTCTCCTTTTGACACTGGTTGACTGCAAACATCTGCTCGCTCTGCATCTCACTACAGCAATTGACCTTGAGAGCTGCACATTAAAAATATCAGTGCAGTGAGGCTCTGAATCATGCTGGTTACCTCTTTGATAGCTAGAAGGGGTAAAATCAACTTTCTTTTTTTGGGGACACAGTTATGTTACTTGCATGGAGATTCCCTTCAGCATGTAGAGTGTTTTCCTAAAAACAAGTCACCAATTCCAATATAAACTAACTCCATTGTTTTATAGAAACTGTGGCTTTGAGTTGTAGGTAGCTTGTATTTCTAATGATTGCATTTGAAATTAATGCCTCCAAATTTAAATTGGCCCACAGAACTTACTTTGCTAAGACAATATAAAAAATGACTATGTGTTACCCTTGCTGATAACTTATACAAGGCAAAGGTTACACAGAATCACCATTTCTTGAGATCCTCATAAACAACTTTCTTGCATTCTCCCGCAGTTCACATATGCTACATACACATGGAATAAATACAGGTTTCAGAGTAGCAGCTGTGTTAGTCTGTATTCGCAAAAAGAAAAGGAAGACTTGTGGCACCTTAGAGACTAACAAATTTATTTGAGCATCAGCTTTCGTGAGGCTAACATCTGATGAAGTGAGCTGTAGCTCACGAAAGCTTGTGCTCAAATAAATTTGCTAGTCTCTAAGGTGCCACAAGTACTCCTTTTCTTTATGGAATAAATAGGTTCAAAATCTTAGAAAGCTGCCAGCCCTCATGGAAACTTATGTTTCAAAGAGGCTATAGACCTGATAAGAGACTCATACACTAGGGCCTACTCAGCTTTGCAGCCATTTCTACAACCTTATAACATGTCTTGCATCTATTCTGTTGGGCAGAGTTACAGGAGGAATGGAGGGTTACCATTTAAAGAGGCAGAAGGCAAAACTGATCAACTACTAGAGCCAATACAAGAAAAGAAAAAAGTGAGGGGAAGGTCCAGTTTTTATCTTGAAATTCAAAATTTTGACAAAAAAATTACCCCCAAATTCTGAATTTTGAAATATATCAACTGGTTGAAATAAATAAATACCAAGAGTTTTGCTGTTCCTCTCCAGTAGTGTAGCCTCTACAGAGCCTGACTTGCAAATCTCTGGGAGATGTGGGTTTATTTACAAAGGTGAAAGCGTTCTCTGTGCCACTGAGCTACATTTTTGACAACGAGGAGTTTGACAGTAAATGTGGAATATGAGGAATGAAGAGTATATACCTACCGTGTGCATATGTACTTATGCGCTTTCTCTGTGTTATTATGCATCACATGGGATCTGTGAGCAGCAGGGTAGGGAGGGTGAAAGGATCCTCCCTCCCCTTCCACACTCTGTGCCATGGTCAAGGACCATGGAGCATAAGAGCTTCTCCCTCTTTATGCACATCATCTCAACAGGGGTAAGAAGAGCAGGGATGAGGTGGGTAGGAGACACTTCCCTGGTCTATGGTGTTGCTTGGGAAATAGCTCCCAATGGAATGATGTGGTTTTCCACTACTGATTCTGCTGGGTAGTGCCTAAAATGTACAATTTAGACCTCTGGACATGTCAGCTATTTAATGAGCATAATCAACTACATACCAATAGTTATAAAACCACATCTACAGTATGGTGTCAGAATGTAGGAGAAAGTAGTGTGGACAGTCTGAAGACAAACTATGCTGCTAACCACTTTGAAACCATGTTACTTTCCCATCCCTACCACCTTGTCTGAGCCATGCTGTGGACAGGTCCGGGGGAGACCCATTATTGTCATGCAGTAATGAAGAGGAAAACCTGCTCTTTATTAAAGCGATGTGGAATGAATTTTGTGGGCAATGATATGTTTATGTTGGTAACTTAAGCAGCTTCTCTGCCTTATAATAATAATAATAATGCCTTGAATAATCCAATGAGCCACAAAGCCCCAGAGTAAACCCCCACTAGCACCTGCTGCTCTAAAACATCTTCTCTTGTTCACCAGGTCCTTATCATTAAAAATCAGACACTTGTGTATTTTGTTTTCCTCTGTTTGTGCTGGCTGAGTGCTAGTCTCTCATAGAGACACAGCCAAAGTTTGCTCTCAGTTACATGGTTGAAAGTACAGTCATAAAGTTGAAGACAATAAGCAAGATTCTCTAAAGTGCTTCTTGATTTTAGGCATCTGGATTTTTGAGTGCTCACTTTGAGACACCTGGTGGGGGCCAGATTTTTAGAAGATGCTGAGCACCCATCTCTGAAATTCAAGCATCGCCAAGGTGTCTTCAGTGGGGGACCCAAAATTCATTATTCTCCTTTGAAAATCTTGGCCATATGGTTTTGCACCTGTGCAGATGACAGCAAATTTGGCCCATGATGTCACCACCAATGCAATATTCTAGACATTCCATGAGCCCCAGTTATGCTCAGGCAACCCCTGCAGATGCAGTGGGACTAATTCAGCAGTCCTTACAGAGGTTAAACCTATTGCCCCACAACTCCTTTTCACAAGACCTCAGAAACCTCTTTTTAGTCCTCTCACTCTTCATAAATCTGACTTTAAGATTATATGTTATTCAAAGGGCAAAAGCCCTAAAGAGAGAGTGGCCGAAAGGATCAGACAAAAGTGGGATCTGGGCTGAAGGAGGAAAAAATATGGGTTACCCAATTATTTATTTGTTAAATACTAGAATCATAGAATCATAGAATCATAGAATATCAGGGTTGGAAGGGACCCCCGAAGGTCATCTAGTCCAACCCCCTGCTCAAAGCAGGACCAAGTCCCAGTTAAATCATCCCAGCTAGGGCTTTGTCAAGCCTGACCTTAAAAACCTCTAAGGAAGGAGATTCTACCACCTCCCTAGGTAACGCATTCCAGTGTTTCACCACCCTCTTAGTGAAAAAGTTTTTCCTAATATCCAATCTAAACCTCCCCCATTGCAACTTGAGACCATTACTCCTCGTTCTGTCATCTGCTACCATTGAGAACAGTCTAGAGCCATCCTCCTTTGAAACCCCCTTTCAGGTAGTTGAAAGCAGCTATCAAATCCCCCCTCATTCTTCTCTTCTGCAGACTAAACAATCCCAGCTCCCTCAGCCTCTCCTCATAAGTCATGTGCTCTAGACCCCTAATCATTTTCGTTGCCCTTCGTTGTACTCTTTCCAATTTATCCACATCCTTCCTGTAGTGTGGGGCCCAAAACTGGACACAGTACTCCAGATGAGGCCTCACCAGTGTCGAATAGAGGGGAACGATCACGTCCCTCGATCTGCTCGCTATGCCCCTACTTATACAACCCAAAATGCCATTGGCCTTCTTGGCAACAAGGCACACTGCTGACTCATATCCAGCTTCTCGTCCACTGTCACCCCTAGGTCCTTTTCCGCAGAACTGCTGCCGAGCCATTCGGTCCCTAGTCTGTAGCGGTGCATTGGATTCTTCCATCCTAAGTGCAGGACCCTGCATTTATCCTTATTGAACCTCATTAGATTTCTTTTGGCCCAATCCTCCAATTTGTCTAGGTCCTTCTGTATCCTATCCCTCCCCTCCAGCGTATCTACCACTCCTCCCAGTTTAGTATCATCCGCAAATTTGCTGAGAGTGCAATCCACACCATCCTCCAGATCATTTATGAAGATATTGAACAAAACGGGCCCCAGGACCGACCCCTGGGGCACTCCACTTGACACCGGCTGCCAACTAGACATGGAGCCATTGATCACTACCCGTTGAGCCCGACAATCTAGCCAGCTTTCTACCCACCTTATAGTGCATTCATCCAGCCCATACTTCCTTAACTTGCTGACAAGAATGCTGTGGGAGACCGTGTCAAAAGCTTTGCTAAAGTCAAGAAACAATACATCCACTGCTTTCCCTTCATCCACAGAACCAGTAATCTCATCATAAAAGGCGATTAGATTAGTCAGGCATGACCTTCCCTTGGTGAATCCATGCTGACTGTTCCTGATCACTTTCCTCTCCTCTAAGTGCTTCAGGATTGATTCTTTGAGGACCTGCTCCATGATTTTTCCAGGGACTGAGGTGAGGCTGACCGGCCTGTAGTTCCAGGATCCTCCTTCTTCCCTTTTTAAAGATGGGCACTACATTAGCCTTTTTCCAGTCATCCGGGACTTCCCCGTTCGCCACGAGTTTTCAAAGATAATGGCCAAGGGCTCTGCAATCACAGCCGCCAATTCCTTCAGCACTCTCGGATGCAATTCGTCCGGCCCCATGGACTTGTGCACGTCCAGCTTTCTAAATAGTCCCTAACCACCTCTATCTCTACAGAGGGCTGGCCATCTCTTCCCCATTTTGTGTTGCCCAGCACAGCAGTCTGGGAGCTGACCTTGTTAGTGAAAACAGAGGCAAAAAAAGCATTGAGTACATTAGCTTTTTCCACATCCTCTGTCACTAGCTTGCCTCCCTCATTCAGTAAGGGGCCCACACTTTCCTTGGCTTTCTTCTTGTTGCCAACATACCTGAAGAAACCCTTCTTGTTACTCTTGACATCTCTTGCTAGCTGCAGCTCCAGGTGCGATTTGGCCCTCCTGATATCTTTCCTACATGCCCGAGCAATATTTTTATACTCTTCCCTGGTCATATGTCCAACCTTCCACTTCTTGTAAGCTTCTTTTTATGTTTAAGATCCGCTAGGATTTCACCATTAAGCCAAGCTGGTCGCCTGCCATATTTACTATTCTTTCGACTCATCGGGATGGTTTTGTCCCTGTAACCTCAACAGGGATTCCTTGAAATACAGCCAGCTCTCCTGGACTCCCTTCCCTTTCATGTTAGTCCCCCAGGGGATCCTGGCCATCTGTTCCCTGAGGGAGTCAAAGTCTGCTTTCCTGAAGTCCAGGGTCCGTATCCTGCTGCTTACCTTTCTTCCCTGCGTCAGGATCCTGACTCAACCAACTCATGGTCACTGCCTCCCAGATTCCCATCCACTTTTGCTTCCCCCACTAATTCTACCCGGTTTGTGAGCAGCAGGTCAAGAAAAGCGCTCCCCCTAGTTGGCTCCCCTAGCACTTGCAACCAGGAAATTGTCCCCTACGCTTTCCAAAAACTTCCTGGATTGTCTATGCACCGCTGTATTGCTCTCCCAGCAGATATCAGGAAAATTAAAGTCACCCATGAGAATCAGGGCATGCGATCTAGTAGCTTCCGTGAGTTGCCGGAAGAAAGCCTCAATCCACCTCATCCCCCTGGGTCCGGTGGTCTATAGCAGACGCCCACCATGACATCACTCTTGTTGCACACACTTCTAAACTTAAATCCAGAGACACTCGGTTTTTCCACAGTTTCGTACCGGAGCTCTGAGCAGTCATACTGCTCCCTTACATACAGTGCTACTCCCCCACCTTTTCTGCCCTGCCTGTCCTTCCTGACAGTTTATAACCATCCATGACTGTACTCCAGTCATGTGAGTTATCCCACCAAGTCTCTGTTATTCCAATCACGTCATAATTCCTTGACATCACCAGGACCTCCAGTTCTCCCTGCTTGTTTCCAAGGCTTTGTGCATTTGTATATAAGCACTTGAGATAACCTGTTGATCGCCCCTCATTCCCAGTATGAGGCAGGAGCCCTCCCCTCACAGACCTTCCTGCCTGTGCTTCCTCCCGGTATCCCGCTTTCCCACTTACCTCAGGGCTTTGGTCTCCTTCCCCCGGTGAACCTAGTTTAAAGCCCTCCTCACTAGGTTAGCCAGCCTGCTGGCAAAGATGTTCTTTCCCTCTCTTCGTAAGATGGAGCCCGTCTCTGCCCAGCACTCCTCCTTCATGGAACACCATCCCATGGTCAAAGAATCCAAAGCCTTCTCTCCGAAACCACCTGCGTAGCCATTCGTTGACCTCCACGATTCGACGGTCCCTACCCAGGCCTTTTCCTTCCACGGGGAGGATGGACGAGAACACCACTTGCGCCTCCAACTCCTTTATCCTTCTTCCCAGAGCCACATAGTCCGCAGTGATCCGCTCAAGGGTCATTCTTGGCAGTATCATTGGTGCCCACGTGGAGAAGCAGGAAGGGTAGCGATCCGAGGGCTTGATGAGTCTCGGCAGTCTCTCCGTCACATCACGAATCTTAGCCCCTGGCAAGCAGCAGACTTCTCGGTTTTCCCGGTCAGGGCGGCAGATAGATGACTCAGTCCCCCGGAGGAGAGAGTCCCCGACCACCACCACCCCGCCTTCTCCTCTTGGGAGTGGTGGTCGTGGAACCTCCAACCTCAGGACATCGCATCTCATGCCTCCCAACCAGCGGAGTCTCCTTCTGCTTTCTCCCCCCAGACATATCATCTGGTCCACTCTCCGCATTGGTACCTGTGGAGAGAACATGAAAGCGGTTAGTTACCTGTGTCTGTGTTACTGGAACCCGGACATTCCGCTTACCTCTTCTGGAGGTCACATGTTGCCAAGCTTCTTCACTGGCCTCTTGGCTCCTCTGTGCAACCTGCTCTACATCTTTAGAGCTTTGTGCCCCTAGAAGGCTATCCTGAGTTTGGTCCAGAAAATCCTCAGTCTCTCGTATACAACGCAGGGTCGTTACCTGTTGCTCCAGACCTTCAATCTTCTCTTCCAATATGGAGACCAGCTTGCACTTTGTACAGACAAAGTCGCTTCTGTCCTGTGGAAGAAAGACAAACATGGCACATCCAGTGCAGGTCACAACAGCTGAATTCCCCCCTTCCATATCACCTACCTACTACGGAGCTTCCTCAGAGACGTTGGCAAGATGTAAGCCTCACTGGGCTCACTCCAGGCGAACTCCCAGGCAAACTCCTGCTGTGAGCTGCTCTGCTGTCCCCGCTGCTCCGCTGCTCCGCTGCCGCTCAGCTGGTTCGCGAGGCTCTGGCTATTTTAAACAGCCAGGCTTCCCTGACGCAAACACACAGACACCCTAATGCCCGCCCCCTGCAGGCTAGCAGCCAATCAGACACTCACTCAGGCTCCCTCCCAGCAAACACACGCTCGGATACTTCCTCAGCAAGCAAACACACACACTCGGATACTTACCAGTCCCAGGCAAACTCCTGCTGTGAAAGATAAAACTACACAAAGTTGTGAACTGGAGTCCAAGATGTGTTGGACTAGATTTAGCAAATGATAATATTAATAATAGAAAAACCAGGGGACAAGTATACATCCGGGCTAGGATGTCATGCATGGTTAGAGCAAGAGAACATTGCAGTCCTTTAACTTTAATGGGACTGTATTTTATCAGGATCTGAGGGCACAGAGCATGTCTCAAAAGGGGCTCAGCACCTCATAACAGCAGGCCCTTTGTCTGTACTATCTTGTCTGGAAAGAATAAAATTATCAATAAACCCTATAGATGACACATGCAGAGTGAACTGTATAGCCCTGATATTTGCTGGAATTATATCGAGAATTTGCAAAATGTGACAGTTTGAAAAATATTTTCCTAAATATGCAATTAAAGTGACGACAGCCTCCTAGAGGCTTCAGCGTAACATACTTTATGATGTTACAGTTTCTTTGCCCTACATACCAGTCTGATTTGTGCAGTTAAACAAACTACTAGATCATTATAAGTACATCCATATTTATGTTCAAGATGTATAGAAGCTGCATTGTTTTCTGATTATGTTGCTATTTTTCATACAATAATTGCTAAAATGCATTTTCATATTCAAGACTTTAGTATTGAATAACTAATCAAATTTACTTTTTACTATGTGAGAACCTCAGAGCTGTTTTAAGGTCCTCCTTACATCAAACACCTGAGCATTTGAGGCATTCATTATCAGTAACATTCCTTTGTACTTTAATATTCTGTAGTAAATACCATGAATGCTACAAATGCAGAGGGTACCTTAACTACAAATATTTATTTAGAGATAAATTATGATCCTCTCTATATGTGTGTGCAACCTTATGTACAAGGAGATGCATCTTTCAAACTCAGTTTGATTCTTAAGTCTCGATGAGATCTACATAGTAAGCCAAGTTTGAAGAAAATAGGTTAGCTGATGTTGAAGTCATGAATATTTAAAGGTGCGTGTTTGACAATCGCAGACAGACTAATCTTCTAAAGAGCTCCAGCTTTGAATCAGTGAACTTTTTGCTTTAAAAGTTAGAACTAAAACTGGAGAGACTAAGTAGATGAGGTAAATATCTTTTATTGGACCAACTCCTACTGGTGAGAAAGACAAGCTTTTGAGCTTACATAGAGCTCTTCTTCAGGTCTGGGTAATCTGAGTACATTTCCCTGAAGAAGAGCTCTGTGTAAATTCAAAAGCTTGTCTCTTTCACCAAAAGAAGTTGGTCCAATAAAAGATATTACCTCACACTCCTTGTCTCTCTCATATCCTGGGAATAACACGACTACAACAACACTGAAAAGAACTAAAACTGAAGGGAATAGATAAACAAAACACTGGGCCTGACCCTGCATACCCCAAACTCTCACTGACTTCAAGGAATTGGGTACAATGGTGCTATGTATCATGAATAATCACTCTTCTGCAGTAAATCCAGAATGAAAGCAAAACCATATATTTCTGACCATGGGCCATATATGTGTAAAAATAAATGACAGATATTAAAATATATTTAATAGCATGCTGAAGATATATATGTCTATTTTAGCCAGTAAGGTCCAAATCCCCAAAAGTATTTATGTGCCTAACACTCATTGATTTCAGTGGGCCTTAGGTGCCTAAACACCTTTGAGGGTCTGGGCCTAAAAAACGAACACAATGTAATGGCTCTGTAAATAATGAGTAGCTGAGATATTTGCTTTTCTGTTTTACAATATTTATGGCTAGACCAATTTAAGGTCTCATAGAGGTACAGAAGAAGTGGCGGCTTTTTAAATGCAGGAGCTACATAAATGCCATATATGTGTGTGGTCTAAAAATCTACAAAGGTGGAAGAGTCAAAATGGATGAGGAGATAACTGGAAACTGAGAGCTGTCTGAAGGAGTATCTAGCACGTATTCAGGAATTACAAGTTTTCCTAAGAGACTAAAAATATCTCCGTGTTTAGTTTGGGAACACTGAAAAAGAAAGCAAAGGCTTGTTTCTGCCTGACCTCCTGCGATGCAGCTAACCTTTCAGGGTGAGATTTTACACTGTCTAAAGCATCTAAAGGATTGTTTCAATTAAATAAAATGACAGCCCCCTCTCCCAACCTCTTTATCCCAGGTTAAGTTTCAGCTCTGGCACATCTGAGTTAGAATTTCATAGGGATCATTGCATTCTAGTAATAACCATTCAGTGTCAATCACCAAATGTCTGTGATATCATCTAGGAAATAGAGAGAGCTTGAACTTGAGCAGTACAGAAGAATGGCAACTGACTACACTGGTTTTGATATCACAGAGTATATAACTGTGGAACATAGCTCCTTGCGGTAAGGATTTATCTTCCTGCATTTTTTATGGGACCGAACACACTTTAATAATGCCCCAGTACAGTACCTCATCGAATGCAATCAGGGCTCCAAGAGCAGGAGGAAACCACATGCCAAATCACAGCTGCAGCAGATTCCCTCAGAGATGGGAACTTTCAGGAGCAGAGCTTTCTGCAGCAATGTGGACTTGCACAATGGGAATCTCCCCAGTGAGAAAGAAAATCTACCTCCCTCCTCTGCCAGATTGAGCCGTTGATGTTTGGACGCTCCCCTAAGATGTGGAATGAATGAAAAAAGGGGACCTAGAGAGCTGAGTCAAAGGAAATCCCTCTGATGTAAAGGGTTTGCAAGGAAACCCCCTTCAGGAATGGGACATTTGGGAAGGCTGACCTTCAGCGAAGATACATGAAAGAATTTGCATTGCAGTGAAAAAGTCCCTCCAATTCACTTCAGTCCAAACAAAAACTCTGCAGCTGGACTTAATCAATGAGGCAGCTGAAGAGTTAAGAGACTTATTTATCATTTTCTCCCAGCAAACTCTCAAAGATTTTTTAAAATGCACATTTACTGTACAGATAGGATAGTTGTGTTTTTTGATTATGCATAGAAAATAAAAGGAAAAACTAAGGAAAACAGCTCAGTTTAAAGCTTATCTGTTTAACTATTTTTCCAGGATTCTTTGGTGAGGGGAAGTTTGGGGCTGTGGGGATGGGGAAGTGGGGGAAGAGCTATTGACATGCTCATTGTGTATATCTTTTTAAACTAATTTGTACATGTGCTTTTTACAAGTATGAATAAACAAACACACTCTGCATGATGCTACCTCCTTAACATTTCATATCATGGTTTACAGAATAAACAATGTCCCTGTGTTTGGAAGATAATTATCTACTAGTTTAATGGCCTCAGTCCTGTCCCACTGGACGTACATATTCTGCCTTAAGCCATCACTGCAGTTGGTACTTCTTGGAACCCACTTTGGCAGCCTCAGCAGAGAGGTCAAGGGTCAAATTGACTAGCATGACTGAATTGCCTTTTCACTCCTACCACGTACCATCGAGGGACGTGATCGTTCCCCTCTATTCGACACTGGTGAGGCCTCATCTGGAGTACTGTGTCCAGTTTTGGGCCCCACACTACAGGAAGGATGTGGATAAATTGGAAAGAGTACAACGAAGGGCAACAAAAATGATTAGGGGTCTAGAGCACATGACTTATGAGGAGAGGCTGAGGGAGCTGGGATTGTTTAGTCTGCAGAAGAGAAGAATGAGGGGGGATTTGATAGCTGCTTTCAACTACCTGAAAGGGGGTTTCAAAGAGGATGGCTCTAGACTGTTCTCAATGGTAGCAGATGACAGAACGAGGAGTAATGGTCTCAAGTTGCAATGGGGGAGGTTTAGATTGGATATTAGGAAAAACTTTTTCACTAAGAGGGTGGTGAAACACTGGAATGCGTTACCTAGGGAGGTGGTAGAATCTCCTTCCTTAGAGGTTTTTAAGGTCAGGCTAGACAAAGCCCTGGCTGGGATGATTTAACTGGGACTTGGTCCTGCTTTGAGCAGGGGGTTGGACTAGATGACCTTCTGGGGTCCCTTCCAACCCTGATATTCTATGATTCTATGATTCTATGATCTCCCCCATATTGGCAGGGCAGAATGAGGAAGCTTGTATTGGTGCCTGCGTTGTAGCTGGTGTGTGAATATAAATAGGGGACTTCATTTGCCAATGCTGACGATGTGGCATTTTTCACAAGCACAAAATGTAAAGACAGCTACATAGACAGACACCTATCTATCTTTAGATGTTAGTAAAAGATTCTGGATTGAAATCTGATCTCAGTTACACTAGTATAAATCCACTAAAGTGAGTGGAGCTATTCTGGATTAATACTGGGGGGGGGGAATGAGAGCAGGATTTGACTTTCCATGTTATATTTAAGGGGCATAGGTTCCCTCTCCAGGTTTAGTCCGCATCTACTAAAAGAAAAATATCTTGCAAATAAAAACCACTGATGCCAGCATGTCAGCCAAGACTGCAAGCTGAAGGCAGGATTGATATCTGTCTTATCAGAGACCCCTTCATTTCCAAGCAAGAGCAAAGAGAATGATACTGGAGAACCCTTTGCAATTAGGGTTGCCAGCTTTCTAATTTCTGAAAACTGGACACAACAGCTGGAACTTCCCCCCCACCTCCTGCCTCTTCCCCCACGGCTCCACCTCTGCTCCTCCTCTTCCTGCAAGGCTCCCCCCCTGCTCCGTCTCTTCCTCCAGGCCCTGCTCCCCACTCGCTCCTCTGCCCCCCCATCCCTCATTGCTCACTGCTATGTTGGCAGAGCCCTCTAATGGAGCATAGACTAAACTGAGGGTTGGAGTTCTTCTGCTGGGATAGCTAAACTACTTCCTTAATGGCATTAATTATGCTGACAGAAGAACTCTTCTGCTGGCATAGTTGCATTTTGCTGGCCCAGCTATGTCAGATAGGAGGAGTTGTGATTTTTTCATGCTTCCAGCTGATATAGCTATTCCAGTAAAACTGTGTACTGTAGACATGGCTTGCAACCTTAACTGGGAATTTGGGATGCACAAGAAATGCAGATCGGGCCCACTTTAATTTTCAAACCCTTAAGATGCAGTGTATCAGCTATGGGAAACACTGGAAGAATCACAGTATGTCAGCAGAGACCAAGAATCCCTCTAAGCTTGTGACGTTTCCTTTCCAGCTGTTTAAACTGCATGGCTGTTTCTGTTCAAAATAGCAAAGCTTACTGGAAGATTCTGATCCCATCTCCGAGGAAGAAAATTGTTTGTTCTCTCTTAACCACCCCTCCCTTTTCCCCCACTCTCCTGCTTCCTACCCTTCTGGTAAATTGAAGGAGATTTTTATGTCTTATTTTAGTTTCCTGGATTGGTTTCAGAAATTGGATAAGATTATCTATTGGGTTTTTTTTTTTAAAGAGAAGAGGAAAGGGGATTTCAGAAACCACTTGAACAGTGCCAAAACTATCAGATCCTGCTGCATAAATCTAGGAGTGACAAAATCACCTTAATGCAAATGGATTTACAATGGCTATTACTCTGCTCAAAAAATGAATGTAACTCATGTTAAGTATGCTTTCCAAACTGCTGACAATCAGCCAATCAGATAGCTCCAAATTTAAAATTCTGTGGGGTTCTAAAATAAGATTATTTTCATTTTTAAGCCAAAAAAGTTGACCCAATTTCAAAATCAACATTATTTTAAAGCTCATTTCAACTGTAACAGGATGTGATGCTGATATTTGCCAGGAGCAGAACACCTGTTACTTGGGTTTTTTCTGTGGGAAATGAAAAAAAAAATGATTTTCTGTGCCTCTCAGAGGGAGCCTAAGACACCAATTGCTCTCAAAGGTTTAGAATATGATAAATTTCTGTTCTGACTTGAAAGTGAAATGCTCTTGTTCAAATAAAAATTGTGAAAAAAAACAAAGGCAAGATTTGAAAAAATGTGCACCTAAAGTTAGGATTGAAAGTCCATAGTTAGGGCTTTCAGAGGTTCTGAGCACACAGCGGTTGCTGGATTCTTCTTGCTTTTGACAATCTAAGCCATTTAGGAAACTAACATTAGGCACCTGTTTTTGAAAGTCTTGGCCCAAATATTAAACAGTTGGGAGGAGCGCAGTATTGTAATGGACAAACCATTTTCAATACAAATAAGAATTTCAATGTGAACACAAACTGTTGGTATAAACTGGTGACTTAGATGGGTAGCGACTTGATTTATGCCTGAAAATATTCTGTTCATGTAAAATATTTGTTGGCACAGCAAGTGACTGTGAATAGTCTAATCCAGGTAGATCCTAGAATCATCTTCCCATGGCAAAGAACTAGCTTGAGGCTCCTCTGCCACCACATTCCTTGCAACTCGTGTAGTTGGCATGACTGGGAAAAAGGGAACATGGCCAAGACTTCCCTCTGTCTCAGTAAACCCAGTTGCTGTAATGGCCCTTAGTGGACATTGTTTGCAGTGTTGTTGTAGCTGGGCTGGTCCCAGGATGTGAGACAGACAAGCTTGGGTGAGGTAATGCCTTTTGTTGGGCCAACTTCTTTTGGTGGAAGAGATAAGCTTTTGAGCTTTGCAGAACTCTTCTTTGGGTCTGGGAAAGATAACCAGAATATCACAGCTAAATAGAAGATGGGAGAGATTGGTAAATCTAAGGGCTTGACACACGTTGCAAGGAACCTCTGAAACTGAAGTGGACTGTAGCGAGGAGGAAGGGCCTCCCTCCGAGACTGTTGGGGAGGAGCCAGTGCCTGTTGCTCCACCCCGTCTGAAGGTCTGAGCCCCTAGACTGTTGGATCCTCCTCCCTGCCTGCAGGCCTGAGCTCATTAGACTGTTTGTTGCTCAGCCCTGCCTGAGGCCAGAGCCCTGGACTACTTGCCCCTTGGCCCTGCCTAGAGGGGCAGGGCCTTAGAGATTACTAATTCTCCAATAACCCTTGCCTTGGTAGGACCCCAAGAGCGAGAGGGTGTGGCCTCCCTTTGAGACTGACAGAGAGGGATGGCCATGCGCTCCAACACGGACTATTAACACTTCTGCAGTCATAGGACAAAGGAGGGATAGTAGGTTACAGTTTGTTGTACTGAGCCATAAAACCAGTGTCTCTGTTGAGACCATGATTTTTAGTGTCTATCAGTTATGAATATAAGTTCCAAGGCTCATCTTTTGAAGGTGTTTTGCAGGTTTCATTTGAGGATGGGGCTGACAGATTAGCTATAGAATGATGGCTTTGTGAAAAGTATTCACCCACAGGTGACACTGGCACCCAGCCTACTTTAGAGCAGCATCAGGGTATTCTAACTTACACATGGATCTGAGCACCTGGCTCAAGATCAGGGCAATGCAAAAGTGCCTTTAGCCCTACACCAGCTTACCTGTTATGATCTTTGGCCACAGCCACAAATCATGACAAATTAACAGTAAGCAAAGATGTGCTAAAACATAATGCCTGCAGAAAATAAAATACACTAGATCTTAGCTTTCTATAAGAAATGAACAAGGAAGTTTCTTTTCTCCTTTTAAGACAAGTAGGGAGAAGTGTGGGGTCTAGTATTTGAAGCTGAAGATTTGTTAGTATATTTTTCACAGGCTTTTAATACCTCTGAGGCTTTCTTATGGAAAGCCAGTGCAAAGTCTGGCTTTATCTATTTTGATTCCTGGATGGTGGAAATATTGTGAGAATATCAGAACTTGTGGTGCTTTGACCCAATAAATGGCTCTCTGAGGCATTAAAAAAGCCAGTGAAAAATATAAAATCCAAATACTAGTTTGTTTGGGTTTTCCCATAATTCATAGTTTGGCTTTGTTTGGGTTCCTGCAGAATTTGAATAGCAGAGTGGTGTCATGAAAAAAATATGTTCAAGAGTGTTGACTGATGAAAAAATGACCCTTTATGGAAATTTCTCCTGGGGGAGGGGGGAGGGGATTTTTTTCTGGTGATTTTGACCCAAAAATATTTCTTACTCACTCTGTTTTCCATTTTTTCTCATTTCCCCCCTTTTTCCATTTTGCCACTGAAAGGTGAAGAAAAAACAAAAAGAACTGAATGAGAAAAATTTGTTAGAGTTTTTGTCATAGTAAAATTGAAAAATTTTGAAAATGTTCACAAAATATACATACCACATTTTGACCAGCTGTACCTAGTGGGAGTGAGCCTGCAGACAGAGGAGGAAGAAATAAAAGGAATGTGCTTTTTGATACCTGCTGAAGTGAAGAAACAGATTGACAGAGCCAGAAGAGTACCCAGAAGTCACCTACTACAGGACGGGCCCAACAAAGAAAATAACAGAACACCACTAGCCATCACCTTCAGTCCCCAACTAAAACCCCTCCATGCATCATCAAGGATCTACAACCTATCCTGAAGGAAGACCCATCACTCTCACAGATCTTGAGACACAGGCCAGTCCTTGCTTACAGACAGTCCCCCAACCTGAAGCAAATACTCACCAGCAACCACACACCACACAACAGAACCACTAACCCAGGAACCTATCCTTGCAACAAAGCCCGTTGCCAACAGTGTCCATGTATCTATTCAGGGGATACCATCATAGGGCCTAATCACATCAGCCACACCATCAGAGGCTCATTCACCTGCACATCTACCAATGTGATATATATCATCATGTGCCAGCAATGCCCCTCTGCCATGTACATTGGTCAAACTGAGACATCAAACAGTCTCTATGTAAAAGAATAAATGGACACAAATCAGACATCAAGAATTATAACATTCAAAAACCAGTTGGAGAACACTTCAATCTCTCTGGTCACTCGATTACAGACCTAAAAGGGGCAATACTTCAACAAAAAAACTTCAAAAACAGACTCCAACGAGAGACTGCTGAATTGGAATTAATTTGCAAACTGGATACAATTAACTTAGGCTTGAATAGAGACTGGGAGTGGATGGGTCATTACACAAAGTAAAACTATTTCCCTATGTTTATCCCACCCCACCCCCTATTCCTCAGACGTTATTGTCAACTGCTGGAAATGGCCTACCTTGATTATCACTACAAAAGGTTCCCCCCCCCCCCCGCTTTCCTGCTGGTAATAGCTCAACTTAAGTGATCACTCTGGTTACAGTGTGCAAGGTAATACTCATGTTTCATGTTCTCTGTGTATATAAATCTCCCCACTGTATTTTCCACCGAATGCATCCAATGAAGTGAGCTGTAGCTCACGAAAGCTTATGCTCAAATAAATTTGTTAGTCTCTAAGGTGCCACAAGTCCTCCTTTTCTTTTTGCGAATACAGACTAACACGGCTGCTAATCTGAAACACATCCTCTCTTGGAGCTCTTGCTGGGGCAGTGTTGCTCTGCACTGCTGACTAACGCAACCCAGTGATTCAGTGGCACAATATGGCAAATAGTGTCCAGGTATGTTTTAATGGTTATGAAATTGCCGTCGGTGGGCCACAGGATTCTATGGAGCCCTTCTCAGTGGCTGGCAAAATGAAATCATTTGGGAAGCATACAGCTGAAGATTGGAGCATTGGAAGAGGTAGCCTGAGAGAGGATCTTAAGTGAAAAGGTTTGAGAACTGCTGTTAGTTTACATCGCTTTTTGTTGAGCTGGGAGATTATCCAGAAAATTGAGAATATACATTGCTATACTTCTTTAAATCTGGTTTCAGAAAATTTAAGTTCATAAAGGTTTATTAACTAATGCATAAGCATTACATCATTATGCATCACTTCCCTTTCCTCTGGGTTTTGTGTAATTGAACACGCAGGTGACTAATTCAGCTCAACTGAGACTCAATCAGACCTCAGTCTCTGAAGGCCGAAAGGTCTTAATTAAAGCCTGCCAGTCAGGAGGAAGTATTTGAGATCAGTATCGGCTCTGAGGAAATATCTGGCAGGTTTATACTTGTGACAATACCTGAGTGGAGAAGAGATGGGACATGGGTTTTTCAAATAAATTAAATCCCAAAGTCTTTGTATAGTGTTTGCTAAGACTTTACTAAGACAAAACTCCGGCTGAATTCCATGAGAAGTCGCTTGTAGATTAGGTCTGTACTGGAATTTGTTACACTCCTGATGTGTTAACATGAAAGCAAATTCATCACAAAACACAATGTTCTGAAGTCCCAGAACTGGCTAATGGTCCATAATGTTAAACTGATGCAACCACAAGTTGAACCAGCCTCACTGCCTACTGCCTACTTTGAACCAGAAAATCACCATTAAAGAATGGAGCTGGTTCATTTCATGCTGGTATCTCCGCATGCTGCATTTAAAAGGCTGCATCCATCCTGAGGTCCCCACTAATAGACTCATAGATATTAAGGTCAGAGGGACCATTATGATCATCTAGTCTGACCTCCTGCACAATGCAGGCCACCGAATCTCACCCAACCACTCCTGCAATAAACCTCTCACCTATGTCTGAGCTACTGAAGTCCCCAAATCATGATTTAAAGACTTCAAAGTGCAGAGAATCCTCCATCAAGTAAACCATGCCGCATGCTGCAGAGGAAGGCGAAACCCCCCCAGGGCCTCTTCCAATCTGCCCTGAAGGAAAATTCCTTCCTGACCCCAAATATGGCGATCAGCTGAACCCTGAGCTTGTGGGCAAGATTCACCACCCAGATACCCAGGAAAGAATTCTCTGTAGTAACTCAGATCCCACCCCGTCTAACATTCCATCACAGGCCTTTAGGACTATTTACCATGAATAGTTAAAGATCAATTAATTGCCAAAATCATGTTATCCCATCATACCATCTCCTCCATACAAATATCGAGTTTAATCTTGAAGCCAGATAGGTTTTTTGCCCCCACTGCTTCCCTTGGAAGGCTGTTCCAGGACTTCACTCCTCTGATGGTTAGAAACCTTCGTCTAATTTCAAGTCTAAACTTCGTGATGACCAGTTTATATCCATTTGTTCTTGTGTCCACACTCAGTACCTTACTCAGGAAAACTCCTGTTGATGTTAATAGAAGGTTTCCTAAGAAGGGACTGGGTAAAATCTGAGCAAGGACCTAAGGATTTAGCCAAAGGAGAATCAGATATTTAACCATTCACTGTGTCAGGGGTCTTGGGACTCTTGGGGGAGATGGTGACTCATAGCTGCATGGACATCTGAGGTATCAGGTCCTGAAAGCACCTTCTCTCCTGCAAGTAGAGCCTTCCGTCTGGGAAACACTGAGTTCCACTTACCCTCCCATCCATCCCATTGTCTCTCAGATGTCACAAACTTGTTTACTTCCTGTTTATCTTGCTTTTCCTTTCAAATGTCACACATGACAACAAAACCATATAGATAAATATCAAAAGCCAGGGGCACTCCCCAACAGATGTTAAGCTGGGTCACATGGGCCCAATATACTTCGCCACATCCTCTCATCTATGGGCCAAACTGAGGGCCTTTTTCCGGCCCTGACTCAGGAAATCATTCCTATTCAGGGCATCACTTGAGTACATGTTTAAATGCTGTCTTGAATAGGGGTAGACTAAGCATATGCTTAAGTGCCTGAACTGGTACCTCAGTTTTTAATCAGACAAGTACCTGTTGACATTAGAGGGGATTTGCTAGTTTGAGTCAGGTCTTCAGTGTTTAGCTGTATCACCCCAGTCATGCAAGAAATTCTAAGCTGGTGGGACCTTGTGCCCAGACAGCGGCCATTTGTAATTAGTGGATCTCCATATGAATTCAAGGATCTGCCCATGAGGAGATCTTTGGTGGGCTTTGATCTATATGAACAACTATTTTGGAAAAGATGCATTTCTCTCTTGTAGCAATGTGTTCCCAGCTATAGTTTCAGAAGTCTGAATAGATCCAAAGAGTGAAGAACAGCACAATATGAATTTGATGTTTCTTTCTTACTGGAGACATAGGAATGGATATTTTGGAAACTTTCAAGCAAGTTTGTTAACCTAAACTTTCCCTGACTCTCATGTAATTCAGGGACCAGCAACCAGATCTTCTTTGCCTATGCTCCAGTGATATTTAAATTGCTCAAACTGCACAGGATGGTTTAAATTAGCTCTGAACAATGGTGCCTATTCATATTTTTGGTGAACCTACTAAACCTGTTTTGGCTGGAAATAAAAAACCCTATGCTTAATGTTCCTGCTGTTGAAAAAATAACTATAAAAATAATAATAAAATCTTTATAAGCTCAGATTTTAGAGGTAAAAAGACACTGAGCAAATGTCCTTTCATCTGGATTTAATTTGTATGCTCCAATTACTAACTTTCCAGTAAATGTTTTCATACAAAATAATTAATTGTCCTATTTTATAGTAATAAAAAACAAATATGTCAGAAAACACCAATAACTAAAAAGTATGGCATGCACTATGCTGGGGGCTGGGGAAAATAGTGTAATCATTTTTTATTTGATTCATGTTCCATGGTGAATTAATAGCTTGGCTTTCTGTAAATCTCCTACTCCTCTGCAATTTGCATCTGAAGGCAGTTTCCACTGATTCATGAAACTAATCACAAAACTCTTTTAAGATGGAGTGGGTGTGAAAGAGTTGGGTGTGAAACATATAGACTTCCTAGAACTACATGCTCGTATCCTGACTCAGCCCTTCCTCCTATTGAGGTCTCGTAGATAAACTGAATACCCACACCAGAGTGTTGTGAGAAGACAGACCCCTTTGACTTACACGTTGGCAACGTTTGTATAGCTTGTCATGCCAATAAAGTCCCATTGAACTGAATTGAATACGATGCTGTGTTGGCATTTAATAGCAGACTTCTTAAAAATTAAGATTATGTCTGCATGCACAGTTCCCATGACTGCTTGCATGATCTGGATAATTCCACAAACAAATGGCTAGTTATGTATGTAACTTGTCATTTCCACATGCAACTGTTTGAGTTATTTGCCCCAAACTAAGTTATGTTTTTGGTAAGAGTGTTGGCCTTTAACCTATATTCACCCTCTTCCCATTGTTGTACAATCATGCTGGTTAGTTGCCATTCTCTGTGCTAGAGGCTGTTACCTTTCAGGAATGTGCAATTATGTGTTTGGACAGCACATAACACAATAGGGTCCTGGTCCATGATTGGGGCTTCTAGGGGCTATCACAATACAAATACATAATAATAATATAACTTACTGGAGCAACTTGTTCTTTATATAATTAATGAAGCCATCCAAAAGGTAACATATATAAATATAAAATAGTATCAATTCATACAAAGAGCTATATCCCTGGCCTCAAATGGAAGCTGCAGTGGAGTGTAAATCAAAACCCAGAGGAATCAAGGGAAACAAGTACTGTGTTAAAGGCTTACGCCAGAGATAATGAGCACCTGATTGGGAGCCAGGAACTCCTGAGTTCTAACCCTTGTTCTGCTGCTGACTTACTATGCGTGACCTGGTGCTCTCGGCCTCCACATTCCCATCTAAAACTGGAATAATTATACCTATTAAGAAGCATGTTGTGAGAATTAATTACTGCTTGAAGATCATTGCTACGTATTATCATTTTAAGCATTGCATAACAGCTAGTAGGGGGACAACATTGACCAGGCATTAGGTTTAGAGAGCTGCTTATCATTGTTAAATACAAATATACATATTGTTAAAACAAACCTAGTAGCTCTAACTACATATGAATAAATCTAGTTGATTGGAATTTGGTAAATTCAATGCTGTTAAACAATAACAAATTGCAGGACTCATAGGTACTAATGGCTCAGAAAATGGACAGTTCAAAATGTACGGCATATAAACTTATTACTCTTCTAGTTCTGTTCACAGATTCATAGACTATAAGGCCAGAAGGGACCATTGTGATCATCTAGCCTGATCTCTGGGCCATAGGTGTTTCATGAATTAATTCCTGTTTGAATTGCGGCTTATCTTTTAGAAAAAACATCCAACCTTGGTTTTAAAATTGCCAGTAATGGAGAGGCCACTAGAAACCTAGGTAAGTTGTTCCACTAGTTAGTTACACTGGCAGTTAAAATTGTGCACCTTATTTCTAATCCGAATATATCTATCTACAAACTGACACAAACAATTAAAGCTCAGGGCTTATCTACATGCAGAGTTGCACCAGCTGAATTTAAAGTGGGATTTTAAACTGATTTATTTGAACTGATTTAAACTGATTTATTTAAATTAGTGCAAAAGTCTGCATGGACACTAAACCAGGCTTATTTTGGTTTAGCTTAGCTCTAGTAGGAAGAGATTTGAGGGAGGCAGTCTTAAACCAAAATAGTATCCACGCAGGGGGTTGCATCAGTTTAGCTAAACTGGTTTAATTAAACCAGTGGAAGCTTGTGTGTAGACAGGGCTTAAGATGGAAAAAGTAGTATTCCCTATACACTCAACTGTTCTCTATCAGGTAAGCGTATGACCATTCTACTGTGGCTGACTTCTCCATTTTCCATTGCCGCCACCTTCAGCAAGACTGCAGGGGAAATGCACCCTACAACACTTTGCCCTTCATTTTCTGATACTCTCACACAAGGGCTGGCCAGAAAACAAGAATTAGGTTTCATGAAAATTTTCAGTTTCAGAATTTGTTTGCTGAAAATCTTCTGAAAATTTTCTTGACTAAATGAGACAGCCATTGCTCTGAATAGCCAGAGGTTAGGGGCTTGGCCTGGCATGTGGGAGACCTAGCTTCAAGTCCTTCCTCTGAAACACATCTGCATCTCCTATATACCAGGAGAGTGCTGCAACCTCTGAACTATTGGCTGTTCTATCCTGGCTCTGAGAAACCTTCCCCATGAACTTTTTATCAAAACCAGCATGTTGTCATGCAAAGTTTTGGTTTTGATGAATCAGCATTTTTTTCCAATTAAACTTTTTTTTTGGTCAAATTCCTGACCAATTGTATTCTCCCACCATCTCGTGCACTCATTCAAAGATTGCTTGCCTTGTGTATCTACCCTACTGGTCCGTTAATCTGTGCAGGTACATTCCAGACTTTCCACAGCACTCAAATACCATACCATCTTACACCACTGAGTCATATATTTGCTTAAACCAATAAACCAAACCCAGAGCTCTTTCCCATGCTCTCAGCATGTCCCAAAATGATTCCCCATGCCCACATCCTCTTCTGAAATCAAACTGCTTTTATTGTAGCCTTCCATTTGTATCCCACTGTCCTATGTAAATGCACATTGGGAAATGCTTCCCCAGTTACCCATCATTTTAATGCCACTTGAGCTTTTAGATTACTGCTTGCCCTTTCCTCCAGGTACTGGCATTCTACTACTGTCAGTTTTCAGTCTTTCTTTGGTTCTCCAGGCCAGATCCTGCCCTTTGGGGCATCAAACCTCAGGGCTGCTGCCTGAACTGCATGGTTTCCCTATTCATGTTATAAGGAAGCTCTCAGGATTCATTTAAAGGTTTCTAACCTTGCGACTATAAACAGCTCTCTAGGGCTGGAAGTCTGTCACTATGATTATTTCAAAAGACTATGCATGTCTCCTACCATTTCAGCCCCCTGGGACTGGCATAGTCCCTTGCTTTTTTAGGAGATCCAGGCCATTTTGTAGCTGAGGGGATTGTGCAACCCAGGTTGCTTCTGCTGGGGCCAGGGCTATAAGAATCTCCCTCCCAGACAGTTGCCTGGGCTTCTTTGCCTTTGTCCACAAAAGGAAAAATGGATTAATAGCATGGAAGGCCATGTGAACTAAGCGTAAGATGGAAAATAAGGGACCCTTGCATTTTAATCCTAGCTCTGATATTGACTCCTTCTTTGGCCTTAGTCTTGTCACTTAGGGCCATTAAGATCGATGGAAATACTCCCACTGATTTCAGTGAGTATTGGATAGGGTCCTGAGGCTATAATTTTCAAACGTAGATGACCAAAATTATACACCCCAGTCTATATTTAAGTAGCTCAAGAGAGGTGGCTTGGTTTCTAGAGGTGCTCAGCACCTGCAGCTTCCCAAATTTGGGGATGTCTTAAAAAGAACCCAGAAATTGATTCATATTTTGCACATGGCCCCTACCTTTCAAATATCTGAGCCAAATTCCCTGATCCAAATGCCCTTGAACTTTGAGGTGTTCATGTTCTGGATCTGAATTTTGCACCTGGAGCCCATCCCTAATTATAGGCTGCTTCTGCTTCCCTTACTTATATACAATAAGTAATACCTTACTCCACGATTATTCTCTGTGAGTAAAGGGGCAGGATAGCCCCTAAGAAGGCAAAGATTTGATTTCTGGACCATAGGGATTGAAAATGATATCTGAATCAAACCCTGACTTTGCTGGGCTTCCAGGGTGCAATTTCCAATACCAGCACATCGGAAAGCAGAGTCAAATACATGCAGAGAAATTGAATAAATGTAAAAAATGTTCATGTATATGCAAATGTTGCGTCTAGTCATTTTGTCCATTCATAAGGACATGTAATAACATCAGATGATCAGATTTCTTTTAAAATAGCTCAACACACACACAATCAGAGCTAGAGTCACCAAAGAGCTCAACTCCCCTTTAGACACCAAAAGAAGGGGTCAGGTTTTCAAAAGCTGTTTTGAAAATCTGTTCATAAGTGTCACAATCGGGACTGTTGCATGCTAAGCCCATTTGGAAATCAGATCTTTATTGAGGTGCATAAGGCTATGTTTACACTGCAATCAAAGGAATAATTGCAGCTGGGGTAAACATACCTGCACTGGTTTTGATCTAGTTAGCACAGTTAACAGTAGCATGTAGCATGCATTCTGGGGTGGACTAGCAATGTGACTGTGTAGCCAGAGTTCTGGGGAGGCTTTTACAGCCTGCACTGAAGCCCATACCAGTATGCCTTCCCTGCTATTTCTAGCTGTGCTAGCTAGATTAAGGCTAGCATGGGTATATCTATCCCAGCAGCAATCACACCGCCAAATGTATGGTGACACACCCTAAATGGAAGATGAGCCCTCTTGATAATCTGACCCTGATTGTGGGTGCTGAATACTTGAAAATCTGGCCTCCATTTATGTAATTTTTAGGAACTTGTAAACTAGCATTGACACTGTAATGAGTAGTTTATAAGTTAAGGGTCAGCCCCTACAGTTCTAAAATGAATAGGAATTTTGTTTTAGTAAGGGAGAGTTGGACCCTAAATGTGTTGCATGGGTAAACATCAGTTAATTAGTTTCTATTTATCATTTGCCCAGTGTGGGGAACTACAATAGTTACTGGTATCCTAATGCGATGTGGTGACCACATCAGTTGTCTTATCTTCATGGTCATGCCAACTCTTTGACATTGACTGACATCCTGAAACAAGGCGCAGAATGGCTAGACAAGAGAGAAAGTTGCTCATTGAAACAATGACCTTCCTGAAATAAATAGAGCGGTTTTGCATCAACAGGCCTGTTCCTGTCACTGGGACAATGTTGAACATTTGCATCAGCAAAACAAGGCTTGTGTTTTGCAAAATCTTCTGGAACTGAGAGTATCACTATGGGCACCCGCAGATAAAGCCCAGATGATAAGGATTAAGGTCACTGAAAGGAAAAAGGAAAGAAAAATGAGATGTGCACCAGATTTTAAATTACTGTGCCAGTTAATTATAAATGATGTAATTTCCCCCATTGCTTTTTCCACTACTCCAATGTTTGTCTCTAACCAATCCTTTGTGATCGACTGCTTTTGTTCTTTAACTAATATGAGTAACAGAAACACTGTGAAGCTACTTCAACTGTCCTCACAGTGGAGCCAAACATCTTCAAGCATCAACATCCAAGTGCTGGTTACTGCATTTCACAATGAAAACCAAAATGATGCTGCAACATTAAGGATAAAGCACCTAAAAATATGGAGGGTGGATATTACATCCCTTAAGCCTCTCCTTGCTGCCTGCCATTCTACTTCTGGGTTCTTGTTTTTGCCTGATTAAAAGTAGGGATTTTCTGCAGCTGTTTAGGATAAATGGGAAATTTCAATCTAAAACGCAACACAGCTTCACAGTAAAAGGAGCAATATAAAATACAGGTGAACCCTGCTAGATGTGACCACTGAACTGCTTGTTAATGCACGATAGCTGCTACATTTTCCAAAGCAAGTACAAATTACAGTAGATCCTTTCAACTATTTTAAATTGTGCTAACATTTTAACTATTTTCAGATGTGCAACTGTAACGTTTGCTTTGATTCCTATAGGAATTGTTCAGTGTAACAGGGAGGCCAGAATTCAGGTTTCCCTCTTGTTCAGATATATAATAAAAATGTAATGTTTTATATTATCTACGTATAGGCCTTGAGTCAAGAAGGCCCTTGGGCATGTGCTTAAATCCCATTGAAGCTTGAAGTGAAGCATATGCTTAAGCACGGTCCTCAAAAGACATGCTTTCCTGAAATCTGGATTTAGCTTGAGAGCTATATAATTTCTCTTGGGTAAAGTGTATCAGAAAAAGCCTCAGTCTGGCATCTGTAACGTCTATTGGATTTGCTTCTGATATTTATTCCAAAATGGAAGTATTTCTCCACCACGCAGCACAATTGACTAGATGGAGCTTTCAGATGGGAAGCTTTGAGTCTTCTATTGGTTGTTTTTAGCAGTAACGTTGGTCAGCTTGCTGCTGGGAGCTTCTTGACATTGTAAAACTGAGTATTACATACATAACTCTATGTATGTCACCCTGCTCCAGTCAGAAAGGGGTTAAAAGCAGCCAAGGGAGGCTGGCTGGGTAGTTAGCCACAGGTGTGGCTGCACCCAGCTAGGGCACAGCTGGTCCTGATAAAAGGGCAGGTGGAGAGAGTGGAAGAAGAGACCTTTGCTCCAGCTGGGGAGCAGAGAGGGTCAGGCTGCCTGGGACAGCAAGCAGGATATCTGAGGCACAGCAGGGCTGGGAAAGGGCAGGCAGAGCTGAGGGGCTCTGGCCTGGTAAATCCCCAGGCTGAGGCCTTGCTAAAGGCCAGGGGAGGTACTAGGGCTGCAGGGAGGCAGCTGGGGCTAGAAAGGCAGCAGGTCCAACCCCCTTGCCAGTGATGAGTGGCTATTTCAGACTGCACTTTGCTGCTGAGAGAAAGGGCTAGATGACGACTGGTAGTAGTCACTGAGGCAAGGTGGGTATAGGGATTGGGGTTCCCCTAGGAGGGGAGGTCCAGAGTGTGGGGGCACTGCGGTGGGGCAGCACCCCAAGGTAAGGGGCACTGCGGTCTGGGAGGGATGCAGGGCCTGAAGTGCTACAAGTGGTGGAGAGTTACAGAAAGTAGGTACTGGTAGGAAGACACTGTCCAGCAGGAGGTGCTCTGAGACTGGAATCGAGCTAATTCCTGGATAACCAACAGGAGGTGCCATGCTAGTGACTCGGCTAGTGACTTTGCTACACTGAGCTAAAAATTTAATCTCTTATCTGTCCATAGATTCCAAGGCCATATGAGTCCATTGTGATAATTTAGTCCGACCCATGTAACACAGGCCATAGAATTTCCCCAAAATAATTCCTAGAGTGACTCTTTTAGAAAAACATCCAGTCTTGATTTAAAAATGGTCAGTGATGGAGAATCCACCACAACCCTTGGTAAATTCTTCCAGTGATTAATTACACTCACTATCAGAAAAGTACAACTTATTTCTGGTCTGAATTTGCATCCTATTTCGTGCAATTGGACGAATTTTGCAATTGCAAAATGCACTCATTTTACACCTTTCTCTGCTAGTTTGAAAAGCCCATTATTAAATGGAATATCTACCAGCAGATCACTATTGTTTCCAATATATTTGTTATTCAAAGTTATTCAGTGAATACCTTTCTAAAGTTTTCACTCTATAAGCTGGTCACAAACATTCGGAATTTGAGTTGTGTTCCTTAGTTGTGATCGGCTGCATAAACTACATAATATTGGTTCTGTTCCCTAACTGGCTAAGCACACAGGTGAAAACTTGCATATGTTAATTTGCACATGCTAATACTTGCACACTTCCAGTGTGACTACTTGCACATGCTAATTTAAAATTCAATTTTCCTGAATTGTCAGTTGAATTTGGAAATTTACTTCAGATATTTTTGCCAGTAAACCTCCATTACTTGAAAGATCACAGAAAAAGCAAAAATCTGTTTAAAACTTCAAAGGAAAATGTATTTGTAGCTTTTTTTAATATTATTCTTCTGAGCGCTCTATCAACAATAACCATATTTCAGGACTTGAGGAGAGTAATTATTGGAGGACACTGGCAATGAGCTGTGAAGCTTTTATCTCAGGATTGCCAGGTAAAATCCAACCGAAGTCAGTAGTAGTTACCAATAGACTGGGCCCTAAAGTGGTGAAACAGAGGCTATGTCTACACTGTGCATCAGTGCAGACTATGGTGGTGTGAATGCAGAATGCAGCAAAGCATTGAGATCTAACCACCCCATGTGAATGCTTCCGGTGTGAACAAAAAGGCATCTAGTTTGCTTTAACATCCTGTTTGAATGAGGACTATGTTAACATGAAGTAGATACCATTTAGTTCACAATGGCAGTGTCAACATGGGGCAATCAGATTGCAACACTTTGGTTCACTCTGCAATGTACATCCCTATAGCCTACACTCTGGAGCAGTGGTGGGCAAACTTTTTGGCCCAAGGGCCACATTGGGGTTGCAAAACTGTATGGAGGGCCTCCCCAAACAGCCTGGCCCCTACCCCCTATCTGACCCCTCCCACTTCCTGCCCGCTGACTGCCCCCCCCGACCTCCGTAACCCATCCAACCTCCCCTGCTCCTTGTCCCCTGACGGCCCCCTCCCAGGACCTTCCAACCCTACCCACCCCCCCGGGACCCCATCCCCTATCCAACCCCTCTTGCTCCCTGTCCCCTGACTGCCCCGACCCCTATCCATACCCTTCTCAGCCCCCCTGGGACTCCCATGCTTATCCAACCCCCCCGTTCCCCATTCCCTGACCCCCCCCAACCAATTGCCCCCTGACAGGCCCCCTGGGATTCCCACACCTATCCAACCGCACCCTGCTCTCTGTCCCCTGACTGCCCCCCCGGGACCCCTTGCCCCAGCCCCCTTACCATGCCACTCAGAGCAGCATATCTGGCAGCCGCACCGCCTGGCTGGAGCCAGACACACTGCCGCGCTGCCCTGCATGAGCACGCAGCCCCGCCGCCAAGAGCGCTGCCCAAGCAGCAGTGTCACTGCGGGGGAGAGGGGCTAGGGGCTAGCCTCCCTGGTGGGGAGCTCAAGGGCCAGGCAGGACGGTCCCACAGCCTGGATGTGGCCCATGGGCTGTAGTTTGCCCAGCTCTACCCTAAAACCACAGAAACAATCTGTGTCAGAGTCAAGATTAGAGGCTTTTGTATCTTCCTTGATAGTGGCCAGAGGTCTCAATAACTGCCCAGAACAGGAGCTAACTCGGCTATAGGCAGCTGCCAGGGAGCAAATGTGTTCCAGCTCTACTGCTGTCTGCACCCAATCTAGTTTGCACTTTTCCCACAGCTGCAAATTGGTCCGGGGTTCCTGTTAAAATCAAGAGACTGTTGCTATGGTTTCAGAGCAAGGCCCCACTGTCTGATGTTTGATGGTGTCAATCTAGTTCCTAGCAGAAAGGCAGCACATGGATAATTATGCCCCACTAATTAACACCTTGTTAGCCAGTCGCTCCTCAGAGAAGCCAACAAATGAATGGGGAAGTGATGTAAGTTACCTGCTTGCCCCCTAGAGACGTTTACTGCAAGTCAGGGATTGGCTACGTTGGGAGGCAGCATACGAAAGCCTAGCTGTAGCTGTTCAGTGGATAAACAGAAAGCATCAGGATTGTCAATCCAATACCTTTTAATGATAATAAATCCAAACAAAAATATGCTTAAAACATCTCAGGACTCAAAACCCACGGATAGTTAAAGCAAAATGGGCACAAATGGGCATAAAGTTTATAACAGTTGAGAGAATCTCATTAAGTATAATATGTTTTTTAAAAAATGTATATGGCTTAACATAGCCTTAGGTGCGGCTGCAGTATTATTCATTCTGACAATTTAATTTGTTTGTTGCAGTCAAAAAAAGAGGCAATGACAACAGGGAAAGGGGCCCAGTCCTGCAATCGTTACTCACATAAATACATTTGTTAGTCTCCAAGGTGCCACAAGTCCTCCTTTTCTTTTTGCAGATACAGACTAACACGGCTGCTACTCTAAAATAAATCCCATTGTGGCTCACATTTAGACGACTCATGGGAGTAAGAGTTGCATATGTTCTTAGGACCCACAGGTGGTAAACATCAGTCACATGGCTTTTAAATAAGTGCCAAACATCTTAGCCCCTGATTTAGAGGTCCATCTATATCGAGCAGAGCACTTAAGCAGATAAGAACATAAGAACACACATACTGGATCAGATCAATGGCCCATCTAGTCCAGTATCCTGTCTTCTGACAGTGCAGTGCCAGGTGTTTCAAAGGGAATGATCAGAACAGGGCAATTATTGAGTGATTTATCCCGTCATCAACTCTTAGCTTCTGGCAATCAGAGGCTAGGGACACCCAGAGCATGAGGTTGCATCCCTGATCATCTTGGCTAATAGCCATTGATGGACCTTTCCTCCAACGCTTAACTTTAGCTGCATGTGTAAGGCTTAGTGAAGTAATGAAATTTAGGCACATGTCTAAAGTTTAGCCTCTGTTTAAGTGCTTTGCTGAATAAGCTTGTGCTTAAATACTTTTCAGAATTGCCTACTTAAAGAATTTGGACCCTTAGTTAAAGCATAGTTATCTCTTAGAATCATAGAATCATAGAATATCAGGGTTGGAAGGGACCTCAGGAGGTTATCTAGTCCAACCCCCTGCTCAAACCAGGACCAATGCCCAACTAAATAATCCCAGCCAGGGCTTTGTCAAGCATGACCTTGAAAACTTTTAAGGAAGGAGATTCCACCACCTCCCTAAGTAACGCATTCCAGTGTTTCACCACCCTCCTAGTGAAAAAGTTTTTCCTAATATCCAACCTAAACCTCCCCCACTGCAACTTGAGACCATTACTCCTTGTTCTGTCATCTGCTACCACTGAGAACAGTCTAGATCCATCCTCTTTGGAACCCCCTTTCAGGAAGTTGAAAGCAGCTATCAAATCCCCCCTCATTCTTCTCTTCCGTGGACTAAACAATCCCAGTTCTCTCAGCCTCTCCTCATAAGTCATGTGTTCCAGTCCCCTAATCATTTTTGTTGCCCTCCGCTGGACTCTTTCCAATTTTTCCACATCCTTCTTGTAGTGTGGGGCCCAAAACTGGACAGAGTACTCCAGATGAGGCCTCACCAGTGTCGAATAGAGAGGAATGATCACATGCCTCGATCTGCTGGCAATGCCCCTACTTATACATCCCAAAATGCCATTGGCCTTCTTGGCAACAAGAGCACACTGTTGACTCATATCCAGCTTCTCGTCCACTGTAACCCCTAGGTCCTTTTCTGCAGAACTTCTGCCTAGCCATTTGGTCCCTAGTCTGTAGCGGTGCATGGGATTCTTCCGTCGTAAGTGCAGGACTCTGCACTAGTCCTTGTTGAATCTCATCAGATTTCTTTTGGCCCAATCCTCTAATTTGTCTAGTGCCCTCTGTATCCTATTCCTACCCTCCAGCGTATCTACCACTCGTCCCAATTTAGTGTCATCTGCAAACTTGCTGAGGGTGCAATCCACACCATCCTCCAGATCATTTATGAAGATATTGAACAAAAACGGTCCGAGGACCAACCCTTGGGTCACTCCACTTGATGCCGGTTGCCAACTAGATATGGAGCCATTGATCACTACCTGTTGAGCCCAACAATCTAGCCAACTTTCTATCCACCTGATAGTCCATTCATCCAGCCCATACTTCTTTAACTTGCTGGCAAGAATACTGTGGGAGACCGTGTCAAAAGCTTTGCTAAAGTCAAGGAACAACACGTCCACTGCTTTCCCCTCATCCACAGAGCCAGTTATCTCATCGTAGAAGGCAATTAGATTAGTCAGGCATGACTTGCCCTTGGTGAATCCATGCTGACTATACCTGATCACTTTCCTCTCCTCTAAGTGCTTAGACTGATGACTCTGTGCTGAATTTTTCAAGCTTGTGTATTGACTTTGTAAATCCTTCATGCTGCTCACTTGCTAGCACTTTATATCAGTATTAAAAACAGAAGGATGGATCTGCTGGATATTTTTACTTTTGTGGCATTATGGCCATCATGGACAGAAGATATCAGGGGAAACACTTAATAGTTAATATGAGTTCGAAAGATGATTTTCCATGTCTGCTCGCAGTTAAAGGCTAGGTCCCCTGGGCTGAAAATGGGTGGTGTTGAACATTTAGGGAGGTGGTTCAGAGGGAACACTGGTAAGCCTATGAGCAATACTACTAAACTGTTGACAATAGAATTACTTTGCTGATGAAGCATTAAAGAAAATGGGACATATGGGGAATAATTATTTTCTGCAGTTTTCCTGTTTACCTTGTTTTTGAGTATTTGTTTGACATTTTGAAAGGATATGTTAGTATCTAACATTTCTTTCCTTTTTTCCTAAACCTTCCTGAATCATAAAGCTGTCAGACTAGTATTTCGCCAAACCCTTTCAGCATTTCTGCTTTAACATGCAGCTAAACCAGTAACATTGGTTTTTTTTATACCTCATTGCCTTTATCACAATTCCGACTTGTTTGTTACGTTAACCACAGCAGTGACATGAGATCCAGAGGCTGTGAGATAAAATAGCAATCAGATTGGTCAGTTCGACACTTCTTTTAAAGCTAGGACAACATGGTAATTGACTTTGTGGGAGTGATTGGTAACGGATCGTGGGATAAGCAACATCGGCCTCATTTTGAGAGGTGCTGGTCGCTCACAGCACTGATTGAATTCAAATGGAGTTGCAGGTACAGAACAATTTGGAAAATTAGGCCTCATATGCTTGAATCAATTTCTTTGAATTACAGGTGGCTTTCAAAGTAAATAAAATAGAAGTATCTCTTTGGAATCCAGATCATTAGCAACCTTTATAATAATAAAATTACAACTTTTTTTAATCCTAAAATGTGAGCTCATGAGTCTCTGGGCTAAGTTCATTATCTTCAACTATTTATTTCTATATAGTTATTTCAATTGATAGTGGAAGCAACAGGAATTTTATTCTATTTAGCAGAATATTCATGTAGGATTAGAATAGGGAGCAGATGGAAAAGTCATGTGTTTCTTTTACATACTGAAATTGGGTCTGTGCACTCATTCTAAGAAAAGGGAGGGTCCTTTATTAATGGCATGGTAGTGATTAATGGAACAGCTGGAGTATTGATACATTGTGTTGATTTAAGCATAAATATAGTGGGCAGATTGGTACATATAAAGTATTACTATAATTGTTTAAATAGTGCCTGGTTGAAACAGAGCTTAATAGAATAATAAGGAAAGTTGCATATATTGGTTTAGAATAATTACTACTGTATTTTGTATTCAATAGTAGGGATGGTCTACACTTACCAGGGGATCGATGCATGGCAATCAATGCATCTGCGATCGATTTAGCAGGTCTAGTGAAGACCCACTAAATCGACGGCACATCACTTTCCCGTCGACTCCTGTACTCCACCTGAAAGTGCAAGGGGAGTTGATGGGAAAGCGTCTCCCATAGACATAGCATAGTGTGGACACTATAGTAAGTAGATCTAAGTACGTTAACTTCAGCACATTATTCACGTAGCTGAAGTTGCATAACTTAGATCGATCTCCCACCATAGTGTAGTCAAGGCCTCAGTTATTTCTGCTGCTCCAGGTCTTATTTTCACCTGCTGCTTGTGATAAAAATTTGTAGGAACTACATGTATTATTGAGTGTGGTTATTCTACTAAAGGGAATCTGAGTTGCTATTTTCTGGTCGTTCTCCTTAAATTGTGACCATTGTAACAAATATAGGAAGTATTTTTTCAGTGTAATGTAGTTCACTGTCCATTGGCTCAATACATAGTCAAAAACATATTCCATAAAGATTAAGGGGACAATTCCACTGAATTTTGTTTTTTATGAGTAAAGACTGTGGTTCAGAGACACTTTGGGTAAATTTTGAAAAGCAGCTTAAGGCCCAGATATGCAAAGGTATTTAAGCACCTAACTCCCACTGAAATCAATGGTGCCTAATAACTTTGAGGATCTGGCCTAGGAACTATGAAAATCAATGAGACTAAGATTTAGGCTTTTATGTTACTTGGATGCCTTTGAAAAGTTTACACTTTGCCCTTCGTAGTTCTGTACACTTGGGCCAGATTTATCATGGCTTTGCAGTCACTTTGCACCACACTTCTGATAGAAAGAGGTTCTAAAATCAGCATATCCAGCTGTCATGAGGTCCACTCACTGCTGGTAGCACCTCCTCCTGGCCATCCTGGGAATTAGCTCTGCCAAACATTGCACCCTCCTCTGGCGGTGTGTCTCTCAGCATCCATTCATCCTGCTATCCCTCTCGCTCCTGGAACTGCAGCCTCCTTTTCATGACTCAGACCTCTGGCCAGGTCATTACATGGTTCCCCCTTCTGGGAGGAGTGTATCAAAGTCTTTCCCAGAGCAAATCACCCCAAGTCAGTCCACTGTCCTCTGCCTGGTATTTGCCACATCCCCAGTGGCTAGTAGGTGAACCCACCCTTCACTTTGGGCTCCAGCTCAGATGTCCTCCAGTCAGCAGCCAAGGACTGCACTGCTATTCCTTGCTGCTATTCCCCTGAGCCTTCTCCTACCTTCCTGGCTTCCCTCCACTTTGGGTTTTCCAGCCTCCTTCCTCCAGCAGGAAGCAACTGTGGACTACCCTCTATAGTCCCAACACACCTCACTCCTCTCAGGGAGTGACTGCAGCCCCCTTCTGCTCTCAACTCCTGGGCTTTATACAGGACCCTCCTGTTCCTGCCAGCTGGGCCTCATATAATCAACCCCTGCTCCTTTGCTCCTACCCCAGGTGCAGCCTGGACAGTTAATTGGTCCACCTGGCCATCTTAACCCCTTCTAATTCTCTGTGGGGTGGACACCCCATCACACCAACCTTGGAAGGATCACACCCCTTCAGAAGGATCATCTGGTGGTGCAGATTTGGCATAGTACCTCCTCATTGCTGGCATATGTGATGAGTCAGAGAAAAGGGAATATGGCTATGATTCAATTCATCCTAGCTATTGCCAGCTACAATATTAGCCCATTGGAGATGTTGGCATCAGGCACAAGTTAGAAGAGAATTCGGCCCAGAATAAAATCAGCCTAGGAATGGCTATTGGCTTGCCACTAACAGCCAAAAATCTGGTCCCTGGAGCCGAATCCTGACTGAGAAGTCATCTTTTTGTCTTTCAGAATCTTTTTCTTTTTCTGCACTGTAGTGGGAGCTGAGGGTTCTCACTGCATCTGAAACTCAGCCCACTTATTTAAACTCATTTATTAAAAATAGATGAGGATACCTACTTTTAGGGACCTGAGTTTTAAAATGTTGACCTGATGGGTATTTGCAAACAGTGAAGCTCATGTTCATTATGCTCTATAGAGAAGGCATGTATTTTATCATAAAAAATCATGTCTAGCTGGTCTTCTCTGGGTTTGTTGGTGACACTTCTGGATGTCTCAGAATGTGGTTATTGTGCTTGCACATTAATTGATACAACTAAGCTGTTCAGTCTTTCTCAAAGGCACCTTTTATCCAAAGTGGTAATTAGTCATTGAAGTTAAAGGCATTAATAAAAATAAACAAAAGAAAAAAGGCCTGAATCCCAACAGTGTTACATCAGTTTTAGGTCAAATATTACTCCTGAGCGAGCAACAGGTTCTTTAATATGTAAAAATATTACAGCTTTAAGCACAATATATCATGTTCTTGCACTGTTGGATCCATGCATTTGGCTAATAGGTGGAAGGTTACATAAAATGGTTCTAATAAAATGTTTTAAAACTAAAACATTTTTAAAGTATTTTTATAACATATTTACTTTGTACATAATCATGTGGATGGCATAACATTTTATCAATACACATTCTGAGTTATCTGCATAACTCATAGGTAGAGTCCTTATTTTTGAGTAACAAGACTATTGCAAATTTTATGCCACTGAAATCTTTACACCACACACACACACACATACACACTCATGTTACTTACGAGGAGAGGCTGAGGGAACTGGGGTTATTTAGTCTACAGAAGAGGAGAGTGAGGGGAGATTTGATAGCAGTCTTCAACTATCTGAAGGGGGGTTCCAAAGAAGATGGAGCTTGGCTGTTCTCAGTGGTGGCAGATGACCCAACAAGGAGCAATGGTCTCAAGTTGCAGTGAGGGAGGTCTAGGTTGTATATTAGGAAACAGTATTTCATTAGGAGGGTAGTGAAGCACTGGATAGGGTTACCTAAGGAGGTGGTGGAATCTCCGTCCTTAGAAGTTTTTAAGGCCCAGCTTGACAAAGCCCTGGCTGGGATGATTTAGTGGGTGTTGGTGCTGCTTTGAGCAGGGGATTGGACTAGATGACCTCCTGAGGTCTCTTCCAACTCTAATGTTCTATGATTCTATGTTATGTGCACATGTCTGTCAGTTTCATGATGTGTAGCTGATTCATGGAAATCTTCTTAGCCTCATGAGGCATCATGATCACACCATTTGCGTTGAGCCCACACCCCTAGTATGCTGGAAAAGCCAGGGAGCAATGGCAGTGCATCATGTTTCAACATCCTTTTTCTTTGGCATGGTGCTATGGGAAACTAGGAAAGTGATCAGGCATCCAACCAAAAAACTGAGCCAGCTGATGTGTAATAGAAGCCTGGCTGTTGTTGTTGTTATTAATATTTAATATTTAGTTGTACTACAGTTGCATCTGCAGTGTGCTAGGTGCTTTCCAAACACGTATGAACGGACTTGTCTGCCTCAGAGAGCCTGCAGTCTAAGAAGATACAGCAGACAGATGATACAACATCCAAGCCAGTTGTCTGAAATGAGGTAAATAAATGGGCCTTTTCAGAAATGTTTAATGTTTTTGGGTACCTCCATTTCTGGGTGCTCAGCTTGAGATACCTTAAAAGGGCTTGATTTTCAAAAAGTTTTGAGCATCCACCCTTTGAAAATTTGACTCGTTTAAGGTGGCTCAAGTCTGGCACCAAAAATCACTACTTGCTTGTGAAAATTTTGGCCATTAACATCTTGTTAGTTTCAGAGTGGCAACTGTGTTAGTCTCTATCAGCAAAAATAACAAGGAGTCCTTGGGCACTTTAGAGACTAACAAATTTATACGGGCATAAGCTTTCCTGGGCTAGAACCCACTTCATCAGATGCATGGAGTGGAACATATAGTAGGGAAGTATAAATACACACCATATATCTCCCTACTGTAAGTTCCACTCCATGCATCTGATGAAGTGGTTTTAGCCCACGAAAGCTTATGCCCAAATAAATTTGTTAGTCTCTAAAGTGCCACAAGGACTCCTCGTTGTTTTATCTTGTTAGTTGCCCTTTTTAATCCCTCCCTACTTACCTGATGACTCATTTTTAGTTTAATTACCACCTCTATGTTCTTGGTATCATTTTGGTCAACTCTTTTCCATTGTATAGGCCTGCAGTCATGAGCCTTTGAAAAGATCCTATGGCCATGATACTGAAGGGAGAGAACATTTAAAAATAATCTAGATATGGCCCCAAAAACTAAATGAATACTTTGCCTTGTTTTTCAGTAAGGATAATAATATTGAACATGGGTATGAGGCAGGATGGCTGATGGAAATAAGTGTATGTCAATGAAAATTAACACATCTGAGGTGGAAGAAAAATGTAAAGAGCTTAATGCACTCAAATTGGGGGGACTGGATAATTTCCAACCCAGAATATGGAAATAACTGGCATATGAGATTGCTAGCCCAGTAGCAAGGATTTTTAATACTATCTATTTGGGGTAGCACCATATAACTGGAGAAGAGCTAATGTCAAACCTATATTTAAGAAAGGGGAAAAAAGTGATCCAGGCAATTATGGTCTGACCTCAGTAATATAGAAGGCTTTAGAATAAGTTGTGAAGGAAAAAATAATTAAATTCATGGAGATAAACAGAAAAGGGGATGTAATGCAACATAGTACAAAGGTATATTGTTCCATTAGGAGATATTGATTTTTCAGATAAGGGAAATACAGTATATCTAATATATTTGGATTTCATTAAAGCATTTGACATGGTATTACATGAGAAATTATTAGTTAAATTAGAGAAGATGGGGATTAGTATTGTATTGTATTATAAAGTGGGTAAGGAACTGGCTAAAGGGGAGAAAGCAATGAGTTGTGCTGAAAGGTGAACGATCACACTGGAGGAAAGTTACTAGTGGAATTCCTCAAGGAAAGACAAATCTTATTCAATGTTTGATTTAATGACTTGGGCGCAAAAAGTAGGAATGTGTTAATGAAATTTGCTGACAACATAAAGCTGTGAACCATCGTCAATACAGAGTAGGATCAGAATATTATACAGGAAGATCTGAAGGCTGGAGTAATAGAAACAGGATGAAATTATATAGTACTGAGTGCAAGGTCATTCACTTAGGATCTAATCAAAAGAATTTCTTTTATAAGCTAGGGGCTCACCAACTGGAAGCAAAAGAGGAGGAGATAGACCTGGGTGAGTTGGTTGATCAAAGAATGACTATCATCCCCAAATTCACTGTGTTGCAAAAAAGGTCAATGCGATCCGAGACTGATTGAAGCATTTCCAGTAGAGACAGAGAAATCTTAATGCCATAGTACAAGGCTCTGGTAAGACCGCATTTGAAACACTGTATACAATTCTGGTCACCCAGTTCAGGAAAGAGAAACAGGTGCAGAGAAAAGCTATTAGAATGATCAGAGGAATGGAGGACCTATCTCATTAGAGGAGACTGAAAGAGTTTGGCTTGTCTATCCTAGCAAAAAGAAGGCTGAGAGGGGACATGACTGTCCTCTATAAATACATGAGAGGGGTAAACACCACAGATGGTGAAGAGCTATTTAAGCTAATGGACAATGTTGGCAGAAGAACAAATGGCATAAACTATGAACAAATTCAGACTGGAAATTAGAAGGTTTCTAACCACCAAGGGAGTGAGGTTCTGGAACAGCCTCCCAGTAGAAGTTGTGGGGGCAACTAACTTAATTAGTTTTAGGAGAGAGCTGGGAAAATTTATGAATGGGATTGTATGATGGGTTGCTTGTGATGGTTCAAGGCATGGCTTGGCAGCCCTTGGGGTCCATTCTAATTCATGTCCAGTTTCCCTAAAATCTAATGCTTCATGGGCTTCTGGCAGTCACCTGCAGGGATCAAGAAGGGTGCTTCCCCACACCCTCCCTCACAGTTTATTCTGTAGGTTTTTATTTGTTTTTTTCCTGCTTCCTCTGAAGGGTGGCCACAGCTAGAGACGGGACAATGGATGGGGGGCAGGGCTCTGAGGTGGCCCTGAGCATTTTCTCTTCCTCTCAGGTGCTTGGCCTGCTGGTTCTTGCTCACATGCTCGGGGTCTAAGCGATGGCCATGCGTGGGGTTAGGAAGGAATTTCCCCCCAGGACAGATTGGCAGGGACCTTGGTGGGTTTCTGCCTTCCTCTGTGGTGTGTGAGTGCAAGTCTCTTGCCAAGATTATCTGTGTAGATCTCACTTATAATCATTTCCCTGCCACTGTGTGGGGCCTTGGGCACTTGTGCACCTCAGTCCCTCCTATTCTCTGCCTTTGGCACACAATAGTCTAGCCTTCTATGGCACAGGCACCAACTGCGTGGGTGCTCCGGGGCTGGAGCACCCACAGAAAAAAAAATAGTGGGTGCTCAGCACCCACCAGCATCCTCACAGATCAGCTCCTCTCCCTCCCCCCAGCACCTCCTACCCACTGGTGGCTCCGCTGAGCAGCTCCTCCCCCTCCCTCCCAGTGCCTTCCACCCACCGCAATCAGCTGTTCAGTGGCATGCAGGAGGCGCTGATGGGGAGGGTTCAGAGCGAGGGCAGGGTGCGCTCAGGGGTGGGGCAGAATGGGGCAGGAAGAAGCTGGGAGGGAAGAGATGGGGCAGGGGCAGAGCTGGTGTGAGAAGAGGTGGGGCCTGAGGTGGAGCAGAGGTCAAGCAACCCCGGGGAAATGAGGAAGCCAGTGCCTGTGTTCTGTGGACTGTCATACTTTGGTCTAATTTTGGTTGTTGGGTTTAGTGTGCAGTGCAGGGTAGTGCTGGTGGCCTGTGATATATAGGAGGTCCAACTATCTCATCTGGTGGCCCCTTCTGGCCTTAAACTCTGTGACTCTATGACACTTTTGAAGCTGGGAGAGATACCAGTACACTTCTCCTTCAGGGTGGGTGCCCTGAGGGCTTAATTGTGACATTTATGTACAGCCCTTAATAGGGGGTGGTGAAGAGTCCCAGTGCTTGAGATGTTGGGAGAGCTTCTGAACCTCTCCAGTGCATGGGGCAGATGGGGACATTGTCCCACCCATGGTGAGAGTGTGTGATTCTGTGGTTATCCTGCCTGCTCTGTGGGCTGGTGTGGAGGGAAGGGGGGGATATGATCCCACCCATCCTTATCCCTATGGATGTATGGAGGGAGCAGTCCTTGTACATCCTCAAGAACAGACATTGAAATTGTCCCTGGCCCTTGCACAGGGCATGCATAGAGAGGCTAAAAACTCCTGATGATCTCTCCTCTCCTGCACATCCATGCAAGCTCCAAGAACAATCTGGGTCTTAAGCAGTAAATATTTACCATGGGACAGCGTAAATACCCCCCTAAGGTGTACATTCTAAACATAGGTTTCAGAGTAGCAGCCGGGTTAGTCTGTATTCGCAAAAAGAAAAGCAATACTTGTGGCACCTTAGAGACTAACAAACATAGGAATTGCCAAGGTAAAGTCAATACCACAGTATGGAATTTATCTTCTCTCACAGTGTCAAAACTGCCATATCAGTATGTAATGTATAGTCACTTACACTATGGACTAATGATGCAAAAGTCATGTAAATGCTTACAAAGATAGGGGGTGAAATCTTGGCCACAGTGAAGCCAATAGGAGTTTTGCACTGCCATTGGCATTGACTTTCATGAGGCCAAGATTTTACCCAGTATGTATAAACAGTAATAGCCTGTATGTTCTTTAGGATCATACTATCTACAGCTATAGTGAAATCATAGCACTTCATGAATTATCCTTATGGGAGATACAAGTTTATGTATTTAGTAATTTTTATTACTATTCTCTTCATAAAAGAGCTATTTTCTAACAGCAATAACTTAGCCATTTCCATTTTTTTCCTTTCTAAACATTCACTAAAGGAGCAGGGTGGACATTTATACCAAATGTAACTTTTTTGGTCTAGAATAAAGCTGTTTTCAGTAAGTGAAGCTCAAAAAGCTTCTGATGAAGGCCACTGTAGTGTCATATTTATTTTCGTTCCACTGCTGAAGAGTTGTTATATCTATTTTTCTTCCATTTAGTACAATAAAGCTGTTGGGCACTGAGAACACACACATTAATTTCAAACCCAGGTGAATTTGTACAGCTTATTTATAAACCCCTCTGGAAGGAGACCCATAGAAAAACAGTAGCCCAACTTCAATGATAGTTCTGTATAGTGCTAGGCAAAATATGGTAATGAAACAACGTTCATAGACATCTATTCAAATTCTGACTAGGTGTTCAGTGTCACTGTGTTCGTGGCCTTTCTTGTTCACTTTGAACATGGAGTTTGTTTGCACAGAAGTTTGGGGAATGGCTATTCGTTGTGCAAATACTCATGTTTTCATGAGAGCCAGACTCCAAATCGGGGGGCCAACAGGCACTATCATAATACAATAAATAAATACTAAATAAATAAGAATAAGAACTACAAAGTATTCACTATTAGTGAAATGTATTCCTGTGCAGAGAATTAGTCCCCGCCCAGGAAAGCTTACCATCTCTCTTTTTGTTATATGTTAGTACAGCATCTACTGTGGCCCTGTCCTCTAGATGCCAATGTAATCAAAAATATTTAACTAATAAATAACAATACTAGTGTCTGTCCATCAATAAACCCTGCTTAACCCACATAATAAGGCTTAAATGGGATTTATGTAATACATGGGCCTAACACTACCCCCCTGCACAGAAGAAAATTTCATCCCATGCATTTGTTTTGCTCCCTTTAAAGTCAGGATTAAAACTCCCAGTGACTTTAAGGGTTCAGGATCAGTCACTGTTTTACACCTCAAGGGCTTCTTCCCAATTTATCGATGTCTAGTCAACCAATAAGAGAACAATATCATGTGACTTCAGTGCCCATTCATACTCCACAATTAATGAATAACGAAGAGTATTAATGTCTGTGGACTGGTGTGGCGTGTGTGACTCGTCTCCCTCTGTGCCTCCTCTGCTGAGGATATAAATCTGTTATAGCTCCCAGCTACCAGGATTGGCTCTTTTGCTCACGCTATAGCAGCTCATACTTTTTAGCTTTGAAGGTACCTGGTTCAGTCTCTGGTGTATTGGGCAAAGATGGCGGCCAAGCTATGGACAAGTGGATAGTTTGTAAATAGCCCCTGGGACAAAATATGTTTGCAGAACTAAGGAGTTCAATAAATAATTACAAATAATGGATAAATCCTATGAATAAATCTGTAGAAGTCAAGTTTTGTACCCACATAATTCATGCACAGGGAAAAGGGCTAACTTCATCAGATAAATGTTTTGCTTTGAATATTTTGCCAATCCATATGTGTAAGGGGCTGGAAAAACTCACAAGAATGAGTTAATAGTTTCCATGATCACTGTTCCATACTGTCAGTTTTCAGTGCAGGTTTGGCCTTTATGGAATGGGTGTTATCTTCTGTCACCACTTGGTTCCGGTCTGATCTAGCCCCTTGTGACACATCAGAGGAGGCAGTCTGACGGGTCTCTTGTGATTCCCATTCTCCATATCACCTAGCACTCTGTCTGCAGCTTTGTTTCTACCCATTCAGAGATACCAGCTACAAGTTTCCATCCATTACTTCCCCCGCTTACTTCACTAACACTACTGAGCACTTCAGCTTCTATATTGTATGTTCTTAAGGCAACTGACAGAAACAGTTTCTCATTGGTAGTGCTTTGCTGTGTTACGAGAAGAGAATACAAACCTATTGGACTAGAATTGAAAATATTAAATATGCAAAACTTTCAACAGGACTTGGTGAGATCCTAAAGTCCTTCTGTATATTTTTGTTTAAAAATATGTTTGTTTAAAAATACTAACAGAGAGGTAGTATTTCATTGTAAAAGTTAGTGCTGTTGCTAACTTTATTTTATTCTTTTGTCTATGGGTTCTTTGCATTCTTTGGTGTCCTGCTGACATTTGCAGGGTATGTACTTAGTGGCTACAGGTAAGTATTCTTGGGTTCTGCTCCTAGCTCTTGCATGCCTTGCTAGGTGATTTTGGGCAAGTCATTATGGCCAACACTTTCAAACTCTAATCCACTAGTTCAGGTTATCCACTAATTTTCGGTGCCTTGGATTTTGGGGGACCTTGATTAATTGCAGCTGTGGGAGCGTGGCATCTCTGAAAATCGGAACCAAGGTGCATGAGGGGGACATTGAAGTGCTGAGGAGCCCTAAGGCTACTTTTGAAAATATGGGCCTTATCTTCTCTGCACATCAGATTACTCACCTGTAACGTGGATACAATATTTACCAACCACCATCATAGGGGCATTATTAGAATGAATTGGTTAATTAAATTTAAATCAATTCCCAGCCGTTACTGGGGCATTGAAACCTCAGTCCCTCTTGTTCTCTGCCTGTGACAAACAATAGTTCAGTCCACTAAGGACTGTAATAATTCAGACTAATTCTGGTTGTAGGGCTTGGAGTGTGAGTGCTGGGTGGTGTTTAGTGGCCTGTGATATACAGGAGGTCAAATGAGGTGATCTTGTGGGTCATTCCTACCTTAAACTCTGTGACTTTACTAAGGGCCTACAGAACCATGAAAGGTGCTACCATATAGCATACAGTACACTCAGTGTAAAGTACAGGATTGCTATGAATGCATACAATCCAGTGAGCTCTGGGCGTAGGCTGAGGATGGGGGATACAAAAGAGCCATTTATGATCCTGAGCTTGGGGCTGGTTCTATGCTGGTGCAGTCGCTAGCATAGTTTAGAGCAGCCTGGCTCTATGCTGGCTGCCAATGACCCCCCTCCCCCCCAGGGTGTTTCCAACACCTGAGGATTGATGAACAGAGGGACACCCATGTTCCCATCATGCCTCTTTGCCCCTGAAAATGCCCCCTACACTTGGATTCAGTGGGGTATGATGAAGGAGCTAATTCAGCAGCCCTTTGACATGTGAGGATTCTTCTCACACTAAGGAAACACTCCACTGGCCTGAAGAGCCTGTTTAATTCTGCTTTGAGACAGGGAGACAAGCACAAGGTCCTAGGCCATTGAGCTCCGTACCCTTCAGCTTAGCTCAGCCTTTCCCTCAGAGACGCTATTGATTACAATGAACAAATATTTCAATAGTACACAGCCATGGAGACTAACTAATAGAGAAACTGTCCACTTTCAGCTGAAAGCAAATCTGTTAAATGTCACATGGGGATTTGATGGGGAGGTTAATCAATTGTTGTTATTCTTCTGTTTCTGTGTGGTTATTTGATTTGATCTAGGGTTAACTGACGGGGCTCTGTATTTATACACAGACTTTGAAAACACTGTCTGGGCTGGATGTACTAAACAGTATTTAAAAGCCCAAATAAATAAACTGAATATTTTTTTAAAAAATATTTATTATTTATCATTGTGATTCACATTTGTCCCATGGTGTTGTTTTATTCCTAGCATGTAGTCAGGATAAACAGATACCAGTAAGACACTCCAATAAACTCTTGCAGGATGTCTCCCCTCATAACCACAGCTGTGGAATTCTGTGGAATGTTGAGTAGATCGACATCCACTTCTAAATGGGCTTGTGCCTGTGGGTTTATTTGTGAGGTATGTGAACAACCAAATATCAAAACTGTGGGAAAACTGTGTGTTCAGAAATAATACTGGGCTAATAGATATAGCAGAAGTTGCCAGTCTGTGGGCCCATTTCACTGGCTTTCACATCTACTTTGCGATGCACCACTCTGGTGATACAAAACAGAGATAAAGCCTGTTACTGGCTGCATGGGTACTCCCCTGGAATATGGGAATCATGGGGATCATGTCCACCAGTGTCACATATCATTGCTTCCTTGCCCTACCCATCACTCATCTCCTGACCAGGGAGAGATCAAAGATGGATCTGCAGGTGACCTGAGGGCTAACAAACTCGGGTAATTATAGACCAAGGTGGGTAGCAAATTCCAAAGGGCCAGCTCCAGACAAATTCTGGTTTGGATTTTGTGAACTGCTGGACTGGAGTTACATTAGAACTATTATACCATGTTTATTTAATCACAATGTACAAAATATCTCTTTATACTAGAAGGACAAGTTCCACGTGTAAACAGATACAACTCAATTGACCCCAGTAAAGCTATATACTTACATCAGGTCTATGTATCTCTATTCCTTTCCTGTTATTACTTATTATTAATTATTTGTATTACAGCAATGCTTTGTGGCCCCAGATAAGGCTCATTGAGCTAGGTATGGTACACACACAAACACAAACACACAATACCTGTCTTAAAAAGTCTAAATAAGCAAGACAGACAAAAGGTGGGAGGGGAACAGAGGTACAAAGAGATGAAGTGACTTGACCAAGGTCTCCCAGCAGGAGAGTACCAGAATTGGGAGTAGAACCCATCTTCCTGAGTCCAAGTCCAGTGCCCTATCCACATTGCCTAGACCACATTGCCTCTTTCTATACAGGATTCCAGCTTTGAATGTGACATTTTAGAATGTCACTGCTATGTTAGCTGTAGCTCCTGAGTGGGATAACCTTGTGGGGGGAAAAGTAGTAACTGCAGTTTACAGATTTTCTTTTAACAAAAGCTATCTCCTGTTTCACCAATGTACTTACTCTTTGATATCTAAGTCTGTTGTATTGAATATATTCTTTCCAAAAAGGGATTAATTTATTATCCCTCTCCTATGGCCAGAGGAGATATTCTGCTCCATATGGCAATATTTCAATCCATTATCTCAGCCAGATACCTCTTTAGAGACTACTTGACTAAAGTGCCAGTTCCTAAAGAATTTAACTGAAATCTGCACTGACTTGGCCAATAATTCAAGAAAACGTACGTTTTACTGTGTTTATGTCTGCCACTTTTCTATTAGCCCATGACAATGATATATTGAATGCAAATGGGCCATGATTTGAAAAACAAGTTGCACAATTGCTAGCAAGTGTTGGGGGCTTATTCCTTCACCCGCTTACTTCCCTGGTCCTTCTCGCATGAACAGAGAGCAACAATACCCGAAGTGAAAAGGTGCAAACAATTCGATGTTTATTGGGGTGAACTTCCAGCAAGAATGATTCCAGTTTCCTTCCTTAGTGTCCCCCTTCCAAGCTCTGATACCACAGAGCCTTACCTGTGTCCCTGTTCCCATTCCCCCCTTAGCAAAACATGATTCCAATTTCTCCATCCCCATTCCCATTCCCCCCCCCCCCACACTTCCTGATTGACTGCAGGCTATATAGTAAAACTTGAGTTCTGCTTAGCTATATCTTAACCAATCATTTTACTGAAATGTAACTAACCAATCCTAACATACTGTAACATGATTATTTAACCAATTATATCCCACCTCCTTAATTAGTTTACACCCAGCAAAATTAATTATACAGCAGACAGAAACAATCACAGAACCAGACAGAGGTTATGCAGACAAACAATAGGGAAATGGAGACTACAATGATAGAACAACACAGAAATGAGGATTTCACATCCCAGCTATTGATAAGTGAGTTCTTGCCAGACAGGATGCTATCAAACTAAGTTTCCTTTTACATTTTCTAGGCACTTCCCTTTCTCTGGAGGTGATAGGCATTATCAGGACAGGATTGTATTCCTAACAGCCCAATAGCACCTGATTTCAATGTGACCAGTTTGGAATGTGAGGATGTGACCATTCGCTTCCCAGCTTATGGCTGCCTCTGTTGCTTAGCCAAAGGCCTTAGCCTAAGAACAGGGCCTCAGACTGTCACAGTAAGAGAAGGCCCTTACGCCGGCAGACAGTGATTTTGATTCTTTCTTTTATATCTCTGTAACTATCTAAGTGATAAGAATACACCTAAATTCTTAGAGTATAGGCCTTTACAGACATGCCTGAATATCTATATCCTAACAGCAAGATACACAGGACCTACTTTAGTTCTGCAATGAGGCTCAAACTTTGAATACAGTGCCATCTCTATCTAATACATGCCATTATATGTACTGGTGATTATTTAGGTTAAAAAGAATTGACAGAAATAGGAGAAAAAACATGGCTCGAGTCAGCCCAATGGATGCTTTAATACATCCGTAACATACAGAAAAGAGAGAAGAGATAGATTGCTCCCTACATAAATAACTAGCTAGAATGCTGAGAAAATAGCTGCTCCTCAAGGGCTGGAAAAAAAATCAGACATAGGTATTGCCTTAGAATCATAGAATCATCAGGTTAGAAGGGACCGCAAGGGTCATCTAGTCTAACCCCCTGGCAAGATGCAGGATTTGTTGTCTGCAAAATATCTTCGATGTGTGTACACAAATGCAAGGAGGTCTTGTGTTTTCTTCTGTTCCCTGTTTGGCTCTTTGTTGGCTTTTTCTCACTGATCCTTGAGCCCTTTGTGTTCCTGTGTTGGTCTCCCTGTCTATGCCACCCTGCTCCCTTGTGTGTTGTTTTCTTTGCTGGCAGCAGAATGAGACCAGTTGGAATGCTAATCTCTGTGTTGGTCTGCTGAGCAGCCCTGCAGAGATCAGCATTCTAGCTAAATTTCACTTTGCTAGCAGCACACAGCTGCCAGGAGCATGGCAGGGGAGTGTGATGAAGGAAGGAATGTCATACTGCACAGGTAACACTATGACAGAAAAAGAAATAAACTAAAGTTCCTTTGTGGTAATACCGTTAGTCCTAGGACTAACAATCATGGGTTGTTGTGTTTGTTTGTTTTATCTCAGTCCTCTGTGAAGATTTCTGTAGAGCAAAACTCAAAGGGCCAACTTTTCCAAGCATAGCACAGTGTGGAGCAAACAAATAATATGCACGCAGAGTTTTTGCTCGCAATCCCTTGTGCACAGCAATGGCAGACTTTACATGCATAGAATCCATCTGTCCACACACATTCCCAAGTGATTGTATAAAAACACTTGTGTAAATGACAGGCTTCAGAGTAGCAGCCATGTTAGTCTGTATTCGCAAAAAGAAAAGGAGTACTTGTGGCACCTTAGAGACTATCAAATTTATTTGAGCATAAGCTTTCGTGAGCTACAGCTCACTTCATCGGATGCATCTGATGAAGTGAGCTGTAGCTCACGAAAGCTTATGCTCAAATAAATTTGATAGTCTCTAAGGTGCCACAAGTACTCCTTTTCTTTTTGTGTAAATGAGTGATTACATATTCATAGATACTAAGGTCAGAAGGGACCATTATGATCATCTAGTCTGACCTCCGGCACAACGCAGGCCACAGAATCTCACCCACCCACTCCTATGAAAAACCTCACCTATGTCTGAGCTATTGGAGCCCTCAAATCGTGGTTTAAAGACTTCAAGGAGCAGAGAATCCTCCAGCAAGTGACCATGCCCCATGCTACAGAGAAAGGCGAAAAACCTCCAGGGCCTCTTCCAAACTGCCCTGGAGGAAAAATCCCTCCCGACCCCAAATATGGCGATCAGCTAAACCCTGAGCATATGGGCATGATTCACCAGCCACATACTACAGAAAATATTTCCTTCGTAGCTCAGATCCCACCCATCTAATATCCCATCACAGGCCATTAGGCCTATTTACCATGAATATTTAAAGATCAATTAATTATCAAAATCATGTTATCCCATCATACCATCTCCTCCATAAACTTATCGAGTTTAATCTTAAAGCCAGATAGATCTTTTGCCCCCACTGCTTCCCTTGGAAGGCTATTCGAAAACTTCACCCTTCTGATGGTTAGAAACCTTCATCTAATTTCAAGTCTAAACTTCCTGGTGGCTAGTTTATACCCATTTGTTCTTATGTCCACATTGGTACTGAGCTTAAATAATTCCTCTCCCTCTCCGGTATTTATCCCTCTGATATATTTATAGAGAGCAATCATATCTCCCCTCAACCTTCTTTTAGATAGGCTAAACAAGCCAAGCTCCTTGAGTCTCTTTTCATAAGACAAGTTTTCCATTCCTTGGATCATCTTAGTAGACCTTCTCTGTACCTGTTCCAGTTTGAATTCATCTTTCTTAAACATGGGAGACCAGAACTGCACACAGTATCCCAGGTGAGGTCTCACTAGTGCCTTGTATAACAGTACTAAAACCTCCTTATCCCTACTGGAAATACCTCTCCTGATGCATCCCAAGACTGCATTAGCTTTTTTCACAGCCATATCACATTGGCAGCTCATAGGCATCCTATGATCAACCAATACTCCAAGGTCCTTCTCCTCCTCCGTTACTTCTAATTGATGCGTCCCCAGCTTATAACTAAAATTCTTGTTATTAATCCCTAAATACATAACCTTACACTTCTCACTATTAAATTTCATCCTATTACTATTACTCCAGTTTACAAGGTCATCCAGATCCTCCTGCACGATATCCCAGTCCTTCTCTAAATTGGCAATACCTCCCATCTTTGTATCATCCGCAAACTTTATTAGCACACTCCCACTTTTTGTGCCGAGGTCAGTAATAAAAAGATTAAATAAGATTGGTCCCAAAACTGATCCTTAAGGAACTCCACTGGTAATCTCCCTCCAGCTTGACAGTTCACCTTTCAGTAGCACCCGTTGTAGTCTCCCTTTTAACCAAATTCCTTATCCACCTTTCGATGTTCATATTGATCCCCATCTTTTTCAATTTAACTAATAATTCCCCATGTGGCATGGTATCAAACACCTTACTGAAATCTAGGTAAATTAGATCCACTGCGTTTCCTTTGTCTAAAAAATCTGTTACTTTCTCAAAGAAGGAGATCAGGTTGGTTTGGCACGATCTACCTTTTGTAAAACCATATTGTATTTTGTTGTATTTTGAAGTCATTTACCATTGACTTCAATGTCCTTAACTACTTTCTCCTTCAAAATTTTCTCCAAGACCTTGCATACTACAGATATCAAACTAACAGGCCTGTAGTTACCCGGATCACTTTTTTTCCCCCTCTCTTAAAAATAGGAACTATGTTAGCAATTCTCCAATCATTTGGTACAACTCCTGAGTTTACAGATTCATTAAAAATTCTTGCTAATGGGCTTGCAATTTCAGGTGCCAATTCCTTTAATATTCTTGGATGAAGATGATCTGGGCCCCCCGATTTAGTCCCATTAAGCTGTTTGAGTTTCGCTTCTACCTCAGATATGGAAATATCTACCTCCATATCCTCATTCCCTTTTGTCATGCTACCATTATCCCCAAGATCCTCTTTAGTCTTATTAAAGACTGAGGCAAAGTATTTGTTTAGATATTTGGCCATGCCTAGATTATCCTTAACCTCCGCTCCATCCTCAGTGTTTAGCAGTCCCACTTCTTCTTTCTTTGTTTTCTTCTTATTTATATGGCTATAGAACCTTTTACTATTGGTTTTAATTCCCTTTGCAAGGTCCAACTCTACTTGACTTTTAGCCTGTTTCACTTTATCCCTACATGTTCTGACCTCAATTAGGTAGCTTTCCTTGCTGATCCCTCCCATCTTCCACTCCCTGTATACTTTCTGCTTTTTCTTAATCACCTCTCTGAGATGCTTGCTCATCCAGCTTGGTCTATAACTCCTGCCTATGAATTTTTTCCCCTTTCTTGGGATGCAGGCTTCTGATAGCTTCTGCCGCTTTGATGTAAAGTAATCCCAGGCCTCCTCTACCTTTAGATCCATAAATTCTTCAGTCCAATCCACTTCCCTAGCTAATTTCCTTAATTTTTGAAAGTCAGCCCTTTTGAAATCAAAAACTCTAGTTGCAGATTTATTTTTGTTAATCCTTCTGTTCAGTTTGAACTGAATTAGCTCATGATCACTTGAGCCAAGATTATCCCCTACAACCATTTCTTCTATGAGGTCCTCACTACTCACCAAAATTAAATCTAAAATGGCATCCCCTCTAGTCGGTTCAGCAACTACTTGATGAAGCAAAAAGAAAAGGAGTACTTGTGGCACCTTAGAGACTAACAAATTTATTAGAGCATAAGCTTTCGTGAGCTACAGCTCACTTCATCGGATGCATTTGGACCAAATGCATCCGATGAAGTGAGCTGTAGCTCACGAAAGCTTATGCTCTAATAAATTTGTTAGTCTCTAAGGTGCCACAAGTACTCCTTTTCTTTTTGCGAATACAGACTAACACGGCTGCTACTCTGATACTTGATGAAGGACTCCATCAGCTATCGCATCTAGGAAAATCTGAGCCCTATTATTATTACTAGCACTGGTCCTCCAGTCTATATCTGGGAAGTTAAAGTCTCCCATGAGCACACAGTTTCCATTAGTATTTACTTTATTAAAAACATTAAAAAGGGCTTTATCCATATCCAAATTAGATCCCGGGGGGTCGATAGCACACACCAAACACTATCCCAGGGGAGGCTCTACTAGTTTTCTTCCCCAGTGTAATTTTTCCCCAGATGGACTCTGTCTTTTCCATTCCATTGCTTCTTATTTCTTTACATTCTACCTCATCATTGATATACAATGCTACTCCACCACCTTTACCTTTATTTCGGTCTTTCTTAAACAGCACATACCCTTCAATACCTGTAGTTCAGTCATGACTACTATTCCACCATGTTTCTGTTATCCCTGTAATATCTGGTTTCTCTTCCTGCACCAGTAGCTCTAGTTCCTCCATTTTGTTACCTCGCATTGGTGTACAAACATCTTAATATTTGCTGTTTGGCCTCGCTCACATTCTGTACCCTATTAGGCACAGTCATTCTACAGCCAGTATAACGTATTAGACTGGTATCCACACTGCCCTTCCTCCTTATATACACATTCTCCTACCCACGGCTGTATCCTTTCTTACTTTGTTTTCTTCCCTCTCAATGCTAAAATCCGGCGTGGAGATTACCTGGATATCTCCCAACCATCTCCCGCAAACTCCTAGTTTAAAGCTCTCTTAATCAGTTGTGCCAGCCTCCATCCTAGAAGTCTATTTCCTTCCCTACTCAGATGAAGTCCATCCCGAGAGAACTGTCCTTGGTCCATGAATGCCTCCCAGTGGCCATACCCCTCCCCCCCAAGCCCTCCTTATAGCACCACTGCCTAAGCCATCTGTTGACAGTCATAATCTTGTCACACCGTTGTTGCCCTTCTCTAGGAACAGGAAGGATCCCACTAAAGATCACCTGAGCCTCAATTTCCTTAAGCGTCTTCCCCAGCCTAGCATAGTCTCCCTTAATACTTTCCAGCGAGAATCTAGCCGTATCATTTGTTCCCATATGAAGGATAATTAGGGGATTCTTTCCTACTCCCTTTAAGATCCTTTTCAACCTCAGGTCTACATCCTGTATCTTAGCACCCGGAAGACAGCACACCCTTCTATTCTCTGGATCAGCTCTGGTTACGGGCCTGTCTATTCTTCTCAGTAAAGAGTCCCCGATCACATAGACCTGCCTTTTTCTGGTAAAGGTGCTATTCTCCAGTCTATCCCCTGTTCCCTCTGGCTGCAAGTTCTTTCCATTCCTATTCTCCCTTGTAATCCTCTTTAACCCATCCTGTATCCTCCTGGGGCTCATATTTGGTGTAGTCTCCATTGACTCTTCCCCTTTTCCTATAGGACTAGCCGCTCTTCTCTTCTTCCTTGCCCTTCCACCTTCAGCGACTACCTGCTGAGCCCCTTCTTCATTTTCCAACTCTGCAAACCTGTTCTTGAGCTCTATTTCTCCTTCACTAGCCCGTCTTTTCCTCTGCCTGGTTCTTTTAGTCACATGCTTCCACTGACCACTTTCCTCACTCAGTCTCCCCTCAGAATTCCCCAGCCCTGCTTTCATCTGCAAGTCTGAGCTTTTCCCTTCAGATACCTCATGTCTTTGCTCCATCATCTGCTCAAACCCCTTCCTAAACTCAACCAGACTTTCCACCTGCATCTCCAAACCTCAGATCTTTTCCTCCATCAGCTCCATCAGACGACATTTCATGCAGACAAAACTCTTACCGGGTCCCCCCTCCAGGATCATGTACATACCACAACTTCCACATCCAGTCATCCTCATTGTGTCTTCCACTACATGGGTCACTCCCCCTGCTGCCTCCGTATCTGTCCTAGCCTTCCCACCTAAATCCTGTTAATCTGGGAAACACAAACCACCCCCCACCCACAGCAAAACCAAATCCCCAACAAGCACCACAATACAAACTCCTCTGTTTGCTGGCTCCTGTGCCACTGCAGCTGTCTGTGCCGCTGCCTGACTGGCTGGCTGCCTTACCTTACATATTCAAGTTGTACAGCACATATGAAATCCACTTTAGAAGACCACTTTAAAAATCCAGCCCATTGTTTATATCATGCCTTTGCAATGACAGGCACTTACTGAGTCTTTCTATCTTTAAAGACAATAGTCCAAAAGTCTCTTCCAGTTTCTTTTAAATAGGCTGCCATGCAGAGTTGACAATTCAGACTTCTTTTGAAACGAATTCCCTATGAGGTCTGGGAGCTGCCTACCTAAAGCACTTCCTCTTTCCCCAATTCCATTCTGCAATCAAGCTAGAACCATTTTTTAAAAGCAATAGGGCATTTTCTGTGAAAGACCCAGACCCTGGAACTTCTTGATCCAAGAAGCCTGAACTTGTTAGCCATTAAGATATGCTGCAAGAAAGACCCATTCATTTCCTTGGGGAGGATGGGAGCTGTAGTGGGTTGGAACCTTTAAAAGATTTTTTTTTTTTGCTATTTTAGTAGGATTAGAAAAGCTGGATTTATCTTTTTTATTATATGGTTTATGATTAAAGTGACCAGAGACTGGAATAGTGTGTGTGTGTGTGTGTGTGAGTGTCTACATTCATCCACATGAGTGAGAGAGAGAATAAATATCACAAAAATCCTTTCTTGATTTAGCTCTGCACTTCCTACAGTTTCTTCTTTCATGACTTGAAGCTTTGATAGATTTTGAACTATATCTTTTGGCATCATTATTCCCAGCAAAGGCCAGACAGAAAAAAAAACCAGTGGAAGATTATTTTGGGTAGCATAGGAAGTAATAACTTATGCTGACAAAGAGTTTAAGAACCTTCAGCCATACTAGCTTTTACAAAACTTTTCTTCACTCTTTTTTTTATTCTTGACAAATGGATTTGGCCCATTAGCTAAAATCTCTTTAAAACTGTTTAATGCATTACTTCCACTAATAAAAATGGAAACATAAATATATATTAAGAGGAAAATAGAAAAGAGGAACAAAGTGCTGTGGAAAAGGTTCCAAATCTGCTGATGACCCATGTTGGTGTCAATATGATCCCATGTGGTGGAATTTGTTTTTTCAGTTTGATTTTTTTAAAACAACCTAAGTAATTGCTCATAAAAACCCTTGCATTAAAAGAACACTATTAAAGTTGCAAAGTCAGGAGATCCCAGGATTAAGGTGGCCTGTGAAACTTTAATTTGGCTTTGTGTGTACACATTATGATACAATCTTTAATTATGTGATCACATACTGTTTTTTTCCACAGGACCTCTGCCGCGCTCAGTGCGTATTCCAAGTTAAAACCTGTTGGCATCACAAAACCACCACCACTAATTGGCACTCTGATTGACAATCTCTGTAGGGATGCCAGTGACTTCACAGGAGTTAGGAACACTTTAGTTTGGGCGGGGGGAAGTATGTTGGCAGAGGGAGGCTTACATGGGATGATGTGTATGCTGTGCTGGAGAAAACGGGAGGTGGGTGTCAAACTCTAGAGCTCTTACAGTTGTTCTTTTGAACCAACTACACACACACACACAAACACACCCGTCACCCTAAGAAAAAATATGAGTAAATGCAATGAGAAGGATACTAAGAAAAAGAGAAAAGGCAAAACTCCCATTGACTTAAGTGGGGCCAAGCTTTCACCTAGGGTCTTTTGCTTGTAGATGGGGTTGCATAGCAATTTAATTCTTCATGCTCCTTTGTGAGCAATACATTTTAAAAAAAAGGTTGCATGATCTCTTTTTGCAGATTTATCACCCTCCCATCCCCTTCCCATATGAACATGTTTCTCCCAGGCCAGCCAAATCATCCCCTCCTACACACCAATCCACAAAACATTCACATCTTTAAGCACTTTGGCCAGTATTCCAGACTGCTATCTCCTAATCCTTAGTTACAAGCTTCTGTACACACACACTCTTCATGAAACACAACTATACTTGAGATAAAAGTACTCTTAAAGCACTTCCTTTCCTGTTCGTGCTCTTTCATGTAGGGGGTGATGGGGCCTTTTCTAGTGACTGGATTTTCCTTCTTAAATCCTTCAGTCAGTGGAAGGCAGTGGGGGTGGAGAGCTATTAGGGTATTTCTCTTCTGCCAAAAATGATTTAAGACAGTGTGTGTAGGTTATCTTGCTGTAACCATAGAAACAGACAAAAATCAGTAGGCCCAGGTACAAAAAGCCAGCTCACTCTCAGTTTCTGGTAAAGCAAAAGCCCCCCATTTTCCCCACTTTGTGTGTGGGGTTTGTTGAATGGCACATGCCATCTGTTTGTAAATGCTGATATCCATAGGATGACTATTTTTCACTGGAAAAAAGTTTCAAACACAATTTTTTTATCAGCTCTGGTAACTGTAAATTGTGAGCTTTTTGAGGGACCGCATTATCTTCCTTTGTTTCTGGTACAACTCTGAACACAATGCCAGTCATTAATAAATGATGGGACATGGAGTAAGTTTGCCTCTTGTATTTATGGTATATTTCTGTGACCGGTTCAAACACTCCTTTACTAATCACTAGAGATGGTCTTAAGGTAGGAATTTGTGCGTGTGTTGGGGGGGAATTATTCTGATTTTTTTTCATTGACATTAATTTTCGATAAAAAATATAACCAAAAATGGAACATTTTGAACAGCTCTCTAATTTTTTTTTTTCAAAGCCACTTTGTCTCAGAGGTTGTAGGGCTTCCCAACATGGAGTGATGTCTTTTAGCATACAGCATGTGCTATGATAGCTAAGCAAAATGGCATGTTTATCCTAAGGACAGATTGTCATTCTTAACTTTGAATTTCCTTACTTTTCTTTGTTTATAACAAAGAAACACACACACACACACACGGCTGTGCTTTTTTAATATTTCCTCCTTATGAAAGGCATACACATAATCCATGACCCGATTCTAATATACATCTGGATACAGCATTATAAACGGTACTCAAGGAACTAAAATGTAATTTATGGGAATAGCTATTAAATTTACATTATTGTAAATAAACTCTGCATAAACAGTGACAGCTCCAAACTTTGTATGATGTTCACTAGTGCCTCCTAACTCAAAGTATTCACTTGTAAGCATTAAAACCACAAATCTATATTTAAAGCCTGTACTATACAATTTTGCAAAATAAGAACTAACAACTGTAAAGTTATGTCAAAAAAGCATATGGTTTTGTTTGAATCAAAACTTCATAGTATATAAAACTCTATGTAACATTTTGAGGTGTACATATAGGTGCTGTTTTATGTGTGAATGGGTGTATATTACTTACATTGTAAGCTGTTTTGGGGCAGGGACTATCTTTTTGTTCTGTGTTTGTACAATATCTGGCACAATTCATAGATTCGAAGGCGAGAAGGGACCACTGTGATCATCTAGTCTGACCTCCTATATGGCACAGGCCATAGAACGCCCCCAGAATAATTCCTATGGGGCCCTAGTCCAAGGGGCTCCTAAACACTATTGTAAAATAAATAATAATCTCTAGGCTAGGTCCTGTACTGTGCCTCCTAAAACAGAGGTTCTCAAACTTTCTTTGTTGATGGAGACTTTTTGAAATGCAATGTTAATCGTGGACCCCCAACCAAGAAACTGATTTGCAAATGTATATCTATACCTCATATCAACACGAGCTGTAAGTAATGCTTTAAGAAAAAGTGTAAGAGTACTTACAGCTATCAGTGAGATTGGTGTGCCGGCTTCTTACTGCAGTCTATCTATCCATGGTGTGTAGAGGTGATGCATGGGGTGGGGGGCATGCTGGGTCACCTGACCCCCCCACTTCACCCCCTGGTTTCTGCCCTCCGTTTGGCCCAGTTCCATGAAATGGTATGTTTCCTTGGTTAGCTGCTGCCTGCTTGTGGAGTCAATAGGGGTAAGGCCACCCCTTCTGATGGCAAGGGAAGATCTCTTTTCTGCAGTGATGCTACCATTTTTGGTTGTGTCCCCCAACCCTAGTTTGAAAACCTCTGGTGCTCCCTTCCTGAGCCCATCGGGGGCATGAAGGAATGTTTGGGGGGGGGAGTGAAGACATCAGGCAGCTCAGGCCGGCCCTGTGTAGTGGGGCACAGAGAGGGAGCGCCATGTTCACCCCCTGACTCACCTCAGAGGCCACCCAGCAGACTCCCTGTGCAGTCTCTGAGGACCCCCTGGGGTCTGTGGACCCCACTGTCCTAAGAGATGTAGCAAACAATGTGTTTCACTTTTGTGCCACCTTGTTTCTGAGCTGCTGCAGGGCCTTTGGCTAAAGTGAAACAATCCTGGGGTCTGCTGTGACTCATGGAGGTCTCTTCACAGCTACCTATGGGCTGAATCTCTGTAGTGCTGAGTATTTTGATTACTTCCCCCCACCTCCGATATGCCTCCTCTCAGCCTGCTAATGACAATTTCCTGCAGAGGGGCAGCTTATATCAGCCCTGTGCTGTTCCTACACTGGGGGAATTCTCCAACAGCCCTTTGGAGATCATCTACCACGCTACATGTCACCAGAGTGGTGTGTTCAGCCGAGAGAGGGGTCCAGAATCGGATCCTCACTTTATCAGTACCTAAAAATCTCAGAGAACCTGCCCTGTTCTACATGTTCAGTGTTGTATAACCAAGCCAAAAAGTACAGGGCTTACGTATACAATGTAGCGTAATTTAAAATCCCCCAGCTGAGGCGGACATCCACAGAGGGTATGAATCAGGATTTACATAATTCCAGATTTGTCCAGCATCCAGGACAATGATGAATCCCAACTCTCAGCTGCTATCTATTTCCCACTTAGACCTCACTGCTCTGAATTGTCTTGAGTGCTCCAAATTTCTGCTAGATCCTGAAGGCCGTTCTTAGCATTTACTTAGTCCTTACTAAGACAAAACTCACACTGATGTCTAGAGGATTTGGCCTCTTACAGTGGAGTCTCTGGGAGTACTCTTGTGGGTCTCTATTTACCAGTAAGGGGTCCACTACCCGAAGGTTAATGTGCCACTTCTTCGCTGCAGAACTGATCATGGAGGGGGTTATGGTGCCAACTTGGTTTTCCTGCACTCTGAGAGAGGGAAGAACTTTGGAATGTTTTCATGGCGTTTGTTACAATCGCGATACTTGGGAAACCTCTTCCTATGGCATCCTTATGTTCAGCATATCCATTTAATGTTATCTTCACTTCAAAAATAGGTATAATCTTTCTGACATCTATTCTCTCTCTCTCCCAGTCTCTGATAGGGATAGGGAGCTTCTCTTCCTCTTACTGCTTTTCTTTCTTGTCCCACTTCCGTCAACAGAAAAGATAAATATTAGGTATGCTTTTCTTAAAGGGCATGCTGCTATTATGTTATTAAACCAGTGAGGATGAGTTAGCATCAATGGGCCTTAGGACTCCAACCAAGCATCATATGCACCAGAAGGAAATAAATATTAGATCTTTCTGAAACCCAGAGAAATATAATCAATTCCTTCCTTGAATTCCATCTACTCTGTCTGGAGCTATGTGTTAGTGGCTGGCAGGGTAATTGGTTCATTTTGTTAAGGTATCATCTAAAGAAATAGAGCTTTTTTTAAAAGAGAGCTGAAATGCCATAGAATATAACTACACTGAGAATAAAGAGACTGCAACTCATTCTGTAATAGTATCATAATATTTACAAAAAGAAAAGGAGTACTTGTGGCACCTTAGAGACTAACAAATTTATTAGAGCATAAGCTTTCGTGAGCTACAGCATCAGACACATCCGATGAAGTGAGCTGTAGCTCACGAAAGCTTATGCTCTAATAAATTTGTTAGTCTCTAAGGTGCCACAAGTACTCCTTTTCTTTCTGCGAATACAGACTAACACGGCTGCTACTCTGAAACCTGTCATAATATTTACAGTAGTTCTGTTATTCAAATCACTCCTTGCCTTATACTGAAAAGTCCCAATGTGAGCTGTTGAGGTTTTTCCCCACAGTGGCTTTGGAGGCACCATAGTTGATAATGTTTGGTGACTTTGACATCCATGTGGCTGATGAATCCTCTGGAGCATTTTAGGATTTTATGGCTACCTCAATGACCAGAGGACTGTCGTAGGTCGACTGACATAGCTCTTGATCTAATATTTAAGCTGACATTGCAGTTGAAGCAGTTAGAAATTTTGCCTGTGTCATGAACCAATCATTACTTCCTATCATTTGATGGTGGAACACAACTAATCTGCCAGTGAGGTGCCATTCTGACAATCCACCCTTAAGGGATTATGGAACCAGGACATTTGGGAAAGTCCTGAGGCTTGGTGGGATCTTATAAACTTTCATTCTTAACCATTGATGGGATGGCCTCTATATGTCCTCTTGTCTGGATTTGTCCTCACAACTCATCTTAATTTACAGGTTACCTGTGTCAGATGAATATGGAGGGCAGATGTTTTTATCCTGTGTTTGTACAGCACCTAGCACAGTGGGGCCCTGGTCCATGACTGGGGCTCTTAGATATTGCCATGATACACATCAATAATAATTAGCAAAGATGGGAAGAATGATAGCTGGTGGCAGAAATCTCTTGCTGAATCTGACTGGCTGCATCAGCAATTTTTAAAAATTCTGAACCTGCGGCTGTGCAGGAGGCAAAGAAAATCTTAACATCCACTCACCCAATGGATCTGTTTCAACCTGTGGACAGTTTGGCTAATCCATGCTGCCTTGATTTGGTGGCTGTTTCAAGTTCCTCCCTGTGCCAGGAAATTTCTCCTCAGATCCCATCATCCAGACCAAAACCTTTCTGCTGAAAATCAAAATGCCCTAAGATCTTGCAGTATGTCTGAAATCCGGAGGCACAAGTCGAGAATAGTTTGGTGGTTCTGCCCATTTAGCAACAATCCAACATTTTTTTCATGCTTACTGGATACTGAATCATTTCTGTAAGAGAAAGTGCAAGAGCCTGAGCCAAGTATGTACTGAAGGAAAATTAGAGGGAATCCTGGCTGAACTTCAGCAGAAAAATAACTTGACATAACATGGAATGAAGCAGGCAGTTTAAATGCATCAGCTTTGTATGTGTAACTGTTGCATGGACTAACCAAAAAGCTGTGACTGGTTTAAAGGCAATGACATGCCCTGTAATAACTTTCGCTCATTTGAATTTAATAGTCAGATTGGAAATCTCTCCTATATTTGTATATATTTTTCATTAAGAACATTAGGCCTGCTAATGTTTAAAGCAGGTTTTGCCTTTTTTTGCAAGGGTCATTTTCAAATCCAGTGTGAGTGTGAAGGGGACAACACTGCAAAGCTGAAGAAAGATATACATGCGGCTGCCTAACCACTGCTGAATAAGAAATATTTAACAAGGAGAATACCCCATAGTTATATATTGGATATTTAGAATATGATTAATCATATAATAGATCATACAGTAGACCATACAGTATGTATGTACATTAACAATATGAAACCTGATTATTTTCAAAACTCATCTGTGCCAAGTTCCATATTTTGCATTTTGATTCAGTTAAAGGCACTTTGGAATCTATTCAGCAGAAACTATACATGGCCAGCAAGCTATGCAAGTCATTGGAAGTTAAAGAACTTGAATCTGTAGGAGTTTTGTCTGACCAGTTTTGCAGAAAGCCCATCCTGATGTGGAAGTTCTTACATTTCTAGGAGAGACGGAAGACAAATGCTTTTCATAAATAGCTTTCCTGGGTTGGCCTGTGACATTTGCATCCAGTTGATTGACATTAATTCGCCTGAGGATAAATCTATCTGTTCCTGCATGGGGGCATCCAGAGGACTTCAGGACAGGGTTAAAATTGAGAAAACCAAACTAAACGTTATGGATATCCTTTAAAGAAAATGGGTGTTCCTGGATCCAAATGATCTGTGACAAAGCTGTGTGGGGTTACTATCGTGCCAGTTTAGTAACCATATCAGAGGCTGTGCAAAGTTGTCAAACGATGCTAGTTTTGATTTAGCCTAATGTTGATGGGCCATGTGGGCTGTTCAGGAGTCTGGTGAAAAAAATCAGCAGCAGGCCTCCTACATTGCTCCTTTCTAACCCATGTAAGTGCAGCTGCTAAAATCATCTTCCTAAGTGATCATTCTGACCACAGCACTCTCTCTTTCATCTCCCCAGGAGCTTTCCCTGCCCCACTGCAGCAAGTTCAGGCAACTTGTCCTTGTTTTACTTAACTTTACATCCATCTGTTTATCTGTCTCAGTCTCTTATGTCATTTACGTCACCCTCTGAGCTTTCCACTCAGCTAGTAATGACATCCTAATCCTCTTCCTTCTTTTCATTTGCTCCCCCATAACTATCTACATACTTTTTTCTGTACCATAGCTTATTCATAAAAAACACTCCCAAGCTTGTTCTCCAAGCCGTTCCCCACCCCTCCCCACATGCAGATACTTGTTTTAGATCCTGTTCTGCCACACTGTCCTTAAGAAGTGATTTGACCAAGACATTTTTAAGGCATATATTTATCTAAAGTGTTTTATCATAACCTATAACAAACCAATCAAACTTGTTCGGTCATGCTGTGAAGATGTCTTTGCTGAGTAACCATGTGATCCTACTCACATGCCTTTTCTTTCCTCTTCCATCCCCACCTCATTATTTTGTTTGCCCTTTCATTGAGTTCTGGGTGAAATTGGATTGTTAGTTCTATGGGGCAGGGATCATGTGTGATTTTTCTATGCTGATTTTTCTATGCCCCTGAAGCACTTTTGGGCACTGTGAGGTCATAAAAAGTAAAAATAATAGGTGGTGACAAGCCCCTTATATGGGAAGAGAGAAGTCAAATTTATGACAAAAGAGGCATCTCTATTTCCTTCCCTGGAAACATCACACAGGTCATTGTCTGACAATAACAAGAGGACTACAGGATCCAGAGCTGTCTATTCGGCTGCTTATGAGAGCACTACATTCACTAAAAAACCACTCAACAACAGAAATTATTTATTTAATCTGGAATTAGCCTCGTTGAGCCAGGAATTCCTCTTTCTTGTGCGGTTGCTTCTTTGCAGTATGCCCATTCTTGTTCTCTCTAATGGTAGCTGAGGTTCATAAAGCCACAAATTGTTGTGAGCTTTACATTACTGCAGGGCCGACTTATCCAAATAGCTGATAAGCATTATAGCACATTGCAGTGGATGAAAATTCACTGCACAACATCATTTCTTTTTACCCTAATATGCTCCAGATCACTTAATGAATCCCATTTTACTGCAGACAACATTGTTTGAGGGGTTGCCAGCAGAAGATTCTTTGGCCTCCATCTTGATGACCAAGGTGAGATTTGGAGAGAGCAGTCTATAGCCCATTCATGCCGATTGTACTGTAATGAGATGCAAGTATACACTGGGTGAACAATGGTTATGACAGGGATGATGTGTTTAAGACTCTTACATCAGTCTCCTAACATATTAAGGCAACCTGACTTCTGTGCACAGTTCAGCAAGGAGCAGTACCTTCCGCCATTTACTGTAAATGCTCTAGCTCTCTGTGACAGCTACAACCAACTGCAGATGTGTTACTTCCATTTCTCTTTCTTTAGGGTTTTTTCTTCTGCCCTCTACAGGCACAATCACACAACTGCAACTTTTTCTTTCCCCTTATTTTTCTCTGCCTATCTTAGGTACTTACGTGGCTCCCATTACTGTGGCATATGAAAACACAGACTATATTTTTTCTCACAATCTTTCTATAAGTAGGAAAGTGCTATTATTCCAGTTTTAAGGATGGGGGAACTGAGGCACAGAGAATAACAGGGCTAGGTTTTTAAAGGTATTTAGGCACCTAATAATTTAGATAGGCCCTGTTGTGATAATTGGGCCTACAGATTTACCCTAATTGTGAGCTCAACTGTAAAAAGTATATGAACATTCATAGGATGTTATGATATCATATAATTACAAATGTGGATGGGAAAAGGTCTGAAAGGAAGACTAAATGACTGAATTAGTCCAAACAAAAAGGTCTACTGATATATCTCAAGGACTGTATTAAGATCATAGCTGGTAAACAAGAAAATGTGGCTCTAGAAATTAATGAACCAAAACTGGTGTATTGGATATTAGATCTAATTGGTGGACAATATAATGAGGGGATGGACTATTCTACCCATCACTCCCTTTTTGGCTCATTAAAGAAGGAAAATTTGGGGATAAAAATCAGCTGGTATAGCAAGCTTCCCCATCATGGCCGTCACCCCCACTGTCTCCCGGGTCCCCGGGTCTTTGTCCTAATACTGAGAGATGTTCTGGTCAGACTTGGCCAGAGAGAGAGGGATCCAGTTAACATAACCATCTCCACTGATTCCAGCTGAATCCCAAACACCACCTGGAACGAAATAGGATTGGACTTTAACAACAGGTCCAACTTATCTCAGCTAACTTTTCTTTTCTCCAAAAGGACCATTATCATCTTTGATACCATCTAACAGATTGTCAGTTTTCCTTCTACAACACTCTCCAGCTAAAGCGAAAGGGAACAAGGGATGTTGTTAAAATGAAAGCCCTACTTAATACTTTATATTTCAAATCATTTACCTGTTTTTTCTTCCTTTCTTTATCTTTAATAAAAGATTAAACAGATTTTTAACAGTGTTGTTTGCCCTGACACTAAACAGGCTAACGTCTCTGTGTACCGAAAGCCAAATCTTGTTTAACACTGTTTAATTTTGGACAGTGATTAGATTATATTAACACCTTTGGCCTATTTATTCCAGATAAATGAATACAATAGCACCTGGTGGGATTTTCAGACACTTAGGCTCCTAGCTCCAAAATGAATCATCCATCTTCTCTGTAGCTGTACTACAAATGATGTAATAGTCATTAATGTATAGAAGTTTCCATCTTCAATATAAGTTAGAAACAATAACTATTTAATGGAGGTCGGACTAGATGATCAGAATGGTCCTTTCTGACCTTAGTATCTGTGAATCTATGAATTATCACAGCAGCCCTTTGAAGCAGGTACTGAAAGAGATTGGCCCTGCTCCTCCTCCTGTTGTGCACTGGCTAGAAGATCTGGGAGTTTTAACATTGACTTTGGTGGGGTCAGGATTTCATCCCAGATCTGCAGGGAAGGACCATGATGCACAATCTTAAGGAGTGGTGCGTATGCACATTCTCCCTGCATCAATTTGAGCTCCAGGGATGATTGTGACATCTTCACAGGCTTCGTCTACATTTGGAGCTTGGGGGTGTGATTCCCAGCTCCAGTAGCTAGCACACTAAAGACACTAGTGTAGTTGCATGGGAAGCGGTGGTGGTGGGGACAGAGATGAACCACTCCAAGTATGTACCCACAGTGTCCCTGTCGATTTGCGCTTGGGGGCAGCTATTCCATGCCCCCACTTGCTGCTACCATGATTGCACAACTATTTTTGATGTGGTAGCTCAATGAGAGCTAATACAAGTATGTCTACTCAAGCTGGGAATCACCACTCCCCGCCCCCCCAGCTCTAAGCATAGAGGTAGCCGCAGCACTCTCTCTCCTGGAGGCGGTGGCTCTGCAGAGCCTCCACTGTCTGTCATGAACCATCTGGACCTAAAAATGTGCAACAAGTGAGGAGGAGAAATGATAGGTCTACAAAAATTTGAAGGGTGCAGGTCTGAAAGATTCTCATCAAGGATAGAGAGGAATGATATAGTGTGGTCCTTGGAGTATCAGTAGGAATAACTGGATGAGATCAATGGGGTGTGAAGGGAGGGGAACTTGGACTAAATATCAATGGAAAACTCCCTGACAATGAGATTTTTTTTAGACAGTTCTGGGGGAAGAGTTGGAAGCGTTGGTTACTTGAGATTTTTAAAATTAGGCTGGCCAAAACACTAGAAAATCTACTGTAGGGAACAAGCATGTAATGACAGGGCAACAGATGTTCCATCTCAAACCCATGTGATTCTGTGATTAACTACTTTCTGCCTGTTTAAATCCTCTTTGTAGTTTTAATTAGATTACAATGTTTACTCCTTGTCTTTGAGTGATGTGCATTGTTGCTGCATTGTTAAAATTTGCTGCATTTCACCCCAGAAGTGGCTGTTTTTCTGTAGGGGAATAGTGACTCTTCTATAGATGGGGGGAGATTTTCAAAGACACAAATAAGCATTAGGCATCCAACTTGAATGATTTCCCTTAGGTACTGGGTGACTAACTGCATTTTGTGCCTTTGAGAATCTTCCCCACAGTTTATAGAAAATCACTTTGGCTATATAGAATTACACTGTCAGAGTATTATTTTTATTGTGTTTTCTCATTTTAGGAAGCTTGTAGAGGCCTCAGGCTACACTGGCATTCTTAGACTTCAGGAGAGGGACCTCCATTTATGTTTGCACTGCACCTAGCATTGTGGGGTCCTGATCCTGTTTCGCCCATCTGGTCACAACTGTAATACAAATACATATTTAGCAGTAATGAAAATCAGGTTACCTGATCACCAGTCCACTGAATGCCAGTCCAATGAAGTGAGCTGTAGCTCATGAAAGCTTATGCTCAAATAAATTTGTTCGTCTCTAAGGTGCCACAAGTACTCCTTTTCTTTTTGCGGCTACTGACTAACACGGCTGCTACTCTGATACCTGATCACCACTGTGTTTCAAAGATTTCCAGAGAACACATCAGAGGTCAGAATCTTTACTTTGGATTCAGTGATGCCCAATGGCAGTAATCCCAGTAATCAATGGCTCTAGAAAGAGATCTTTATTCAGATTTAACAGCTAGATGGCTGAGGCTTTAGACTAGACATCAAGCCAGATTTTCTCTTGAGAAAACATGCAAACTGCCCAAATTTTGATCTGCCGGTGACAACTATTTGCTTCCGGAAGTGTCCATTCATGACCAACATACACAGTGTTCAGATGAGAATGTCCACATCACTTGTTCCAGGGTGCATGTGTTTCACCTTTTCTGTGCAGGTTTCTTTGTATTAATATTCAGCAAATTATTCTCCGGGGAAATATGGACAGTGTAGACTGGTGATTCACAAGTCCAGTAAAGCCTCTTTGGTGTGAATAAGTTTAATCAGGTGATAAACTCAGCACTTTTACAGTGTCCTAAAATGTAAGATTCATAATAAAAAATAATAAACAGTATCTAACATTTAGATTTAAAACACCTTTCATCTAAAAAGATCTCTCAAAGTGCTATGTTCACTTCACATACTAATTACTTACTCAGATTTGGTTCAAACTGTAGCTACACCAGCAAATCCTTGATTCTCATTTTTGGGTGCCCAAACTTAGGCACTAAGCAGCTGATTTTTAGAAGTGCTGAAAATCTACAACTAAGATTGAAGCTAATGGGAGCTACAGGTGCTCATGACCTTTGAAATTCAGGCAATATATTACTCAAGTTGGGCATCCAGAATTATTGGGAACTTTTGAGAGTTTTGGCTGAGTGTCTTCTCTGCTTGAGTATACACTCATGTCTCACTCTCTGAGGTTCTGAGAGTAGTAATATTGTGCTGCTATGTTCTGGAAAATAGTGCCATATTAATGGTGAACATTAATTCTCATCATTGCAGGTTACAAGGAAACAGAATCCAAAATACCTCAAGACTCACTTTTGAAAGCCTCTGCAGAAAACTAATAATATTTAATGAATGTCTATATTTGAAATCCACACCTTAGTGGTATTACAGGTGACCAAGATCCAAATACCCCTACACAGTTGCTGTACCTACATCTTGGGGGAGAGTTTCAAAAGCTCCCAGGGGAATTAGAATCACAAGTCGCACTGAAAGCCTGTTGAAAAAATCTCTTCCCTTGTTATTAATGTACAGACAATCCACTTTTCTAGTTTAAAGAGATTATGTTAGGTGACATCCATAATTATAGAGCTCCAGGGAACAAACCCTTGCAGGCTAATTATAATTGTATATTGTAAATATCATGTTAAATACAACTAATTTGAACATGCAATGCCTCTAACAATTCTTCAGCCCTTCATTCCATGAAAATCTGCTCTCTGAAAGGAACCTGTTTGATCATTCTGTAAAGGAGAAGGCAGACTTTTCTTTTCCCACAGGCATATCATTGCACATACTGGATACACAATTACCATGGGGCAGGCAACAGAAAATGGAAATGGTACAAAGAGGACATACTGCCAAGTACTGTTTCATTTCCTTTCCCTACTAACTTTTCATAACACTGTTCTTTTTTTTTCTTGTGTTCATTGGCTATGATTTGATTTATGAGGAAAAAAACATTTATATAAGATATTTGCAAAATCAGTTTGTGCAGTACCTTCCATACATGTCTTTGTCTACAGCATAAAAACATGTAGGAGATGTATCGGGTATTACAATGCTTGAAAGAAGGATAAATGCATAATGGCAGATGAATGTCTAGGATAAATTATTGATGTATTTCACTGTAGTTGCAATTAAATTCCAATGAAACAGTTAATACATCAAAAATGTTGACATAAGTTCTTTTTTATTTTAAACATTGGACAAACAGAACCATTTTAACCCTTTCTAGAAGTAAGCGGTATGTATGCTTCCATAGATATCACCTGTGTAATGAAGGATCCGTAATATGGGTATTCAAAGTCTAAAGTGTTTTGACACTTAAATCCTTCTAAGGCTGACAGTATCTACTGAGCAACACATACCTCTCCTCGGATTTGAATGGAGGACTTATAGATCCAAAGGCCGCAACTGTAGCATTTCACTTAAGGAATGTCTTGCATGCTAAGAGCGCACGTTACCACAGGTGAAGAGTTTATTCTTCACGAGCTTGTCCACTGTTACTGTGTATCTTTATTAACATAGTTCACTCTTACTGTGAGGCACTCTGCAAATCCCCTCCAGCCTCTACCTTTGATCACACTACGTCCCAGCCCAAACTGTGCCCCGTTCTGGGTCACTTTTTTACCTCCCGGCCCCCTTTGTCTCCTCCTTGCCCTCCCAAATTCAGACCTTCATTTATGCTGACTCCTGTGCTTTGAATAGCCCTTACTAATCTAGGACAAGCTCCTTCCCTCTGTTTCTTCCAATCATTTCTAAACCCCTACCTGATTTGTGAACCCAACCTGGGTTAATGCATAAATCACCCTGCTGTGGATTCTTTATGCTGGACCTACTTTGCCTTTTTTCTGTATTTTGGTTTCTATTCTTTAACTGCTATAATGCCCTATGCATGTCTACATTACTATGTTCATCAGAGTTGAAGCCAGGAATGATATGCCCTATAAGTAAGACAAGACAGCACTCATTATTTCATCTTCTGTTAGTTCTTTAGCTATAATTTACCATACTCCATAATTTAAATATACCATGTCATATCATGTCTTTGGCCAAACCTGAGAGCACATCTACATTTGAGGGATGACATTCACAACACATTCAAAATCAGTGCCAACTGCAGTGATTTTGACACTTCTGGATGTCTGTTGGCATGTGGGATGGCTAACAACATTACTCTGAGATGATGGAGGTCATGCCCGGTGACTCTGTGGTAGCTGCTAAGCAAATCATGCAATGTAATGAATGCTCTGTAGTTGTTTTATAAGAGGAAAATACAATTTACTTATCTCTGCTGTATATTTCTAACTCTGTGCATGAGAATCTGATAATTGGTAAGGTCATCTTGGAAACTAGACGAAGGACTTGCAAAATTCCATTCTTTAAAACCAGAGGCAGAATGGCCCAGGGGACAAACACTAGGCTGGGACTCAGGAGACTTGGGTTCTATTTGCAGCTTTGCGGTGACCTTGGACAAGTTATGTCCTCTCACTGTGCCTCAGTTTCACTATCTGTAAAAGGGGGATAATGGTACTTATTTCCTTTGTAAAAGTGCTTTGAGGTTTACTGATGGAGACTCTATCCTGGGGAGCACTGACTCTGAAAAAGGTTTGGGGGTTGTGTGGATAATCAGCTGAATGTGAGCTCCCAGTGCGGCACTGTGGCCAAAAGAGCTAATGCGATCCTTGGACTCATGAACGGGGGAATCTCCAGTAGGAGTACAGAGGTCATTTTATCTCTGTATTTGGCACTGGATTGACTGCTGCTGGCATAAATCAATAGGGGATGTTTTTTTGAAAAAAATATGTTCCAGGAATTATTTTGGTGATTGTTTATGGACTGTGCTATACAGGAAGTCATACTAGATGATCACAATGCTCCCTTCTGGCCTTGAACTCTATGAATCTATGAATAAGACATAGTTATTATTATAACCAGGAAATCCCAAAAAGAATCATCTGAAATGGCTAAAAAGAACATTTCTATAGTATTTAAAACTGGACATAGTAGTAAGGAATATACTGGAGGAAACAATTCTGCTTTGGCAGAGTAATAGATAAGATGATTCTACAGATCTTTTCCATTACCTGACTTCAGTGAGTTCCACCTGTATTGAAAATTACCATTGTAAATCTCAGTTTGACGAGATTTAAAATTAATACATCTTTGAGAGGCTGGAATTATCATAGTAATACTAACTGAATCTTTATTACTGTGATTCTTAGGTGTTGCTGAAGTACAAATACACTTGGGAAACACATAAACTTATAAATGGATTGGGGTGATGCTTAGGGAAAAAATCGTGAACCTGCAAATGAACCAATTAAGTCCAGTCATTCAAATCCTACTTAACAGATATGTGGAAAGGATCAAGGAACTCAGATGGTGTTATGCGGTATAAGATTAGGGGTGTTAACCTTGGTGTCCTCATCAAATTCCAACTTGGTTGGAATAGCACTCAGCCAATTTGCACCCCACTATTTCAATATCAGCTGAGTCAAGTATTCTTCACTCCCTGTAGGCTAGCTGTGCACAGTGAAGCAGCCAATGTATTTCAGCACAGAGGTCCCTGTGTTTCAGTGGTGTTTGCAGTGACTTTGTAAATACTCATGAAAGGCACTAAATATATTAAAAATATGTCAGTTACAATGATCATAGCACTTGAAAGGCCAATGAACATTTCTTTAAAGTAGTTATGAAGAAAAGATTTTTGCAGAAATTAAGTGAATATTAGGGACATATAGTTTATCTATATAAGTCTTTGTCAGATCTCCAGTTTTTGGTATCTACTTTATAGCTTCAAAGAGGGAAAAATGAAATAATTTATCTCCTTATAGTTCTGTGTTGGCCCATTAGTCTGACAGAAATATTTTTTTCACTTAGAATCTGTTTAGAATCCAGACACATGATTCTGTTTTCGACACCTCCCACACACACATTCTAAATAACAAAACTACATCAGGCATTGTGGGAACAAAAAGAGAATATCATTTCAACCATTGGGAAAAATGAGTTCCAGCGATTTGCCCAAGGTTATACAACCAGCCAGTGAAAGCACAGGGAATAAAACACAGGTTTCCCAAGTCCTCGGCTAGTGCTCTATCCACATTGATTTTATATGGGAAATTAAACTGAAAAGGGTAACCTTGGGCAAGTCTCTTCACCTCTGTGTCTCAGTTTCTTCATCTCTAAATGTGAATATTTATACTGACCTCCTTTGTAAAGTGCTTTGAAGTCAATAAATGAAAAGCACCATAGTAGAGCGAGCTGGCATTAAGTGTTGGGCTACTGTGCATTTGAGAACTTCTCTTAACTATAGCAGTCAAGCTATAGTTCAGTGGTTCTCAGCCTGTGGGTTGGCATCCCAAAGTGGGTTGCAACCCCATTTTAATGGGGTCACCAAGGCTGGTTTAGACTTGCTGGGGCCAGGGGCCAAAGCCAAAGCCTGAGCCCCACTGTCTTCAGCCTTGGGCAGGGAGGCTTTGGCTTTGGCCCCTCCATCTGGGGTGGCAGAGATCGGGTGGGCTCAGGATTTTGTGCCCCCTTCTAGGGTCGTGTAGTAATTTTTTTTGTAAGAGTGGGTTGCGGTACAATGAAGTTTGAGAACCCCTGCTATAGTACAAGTGCTGGAGGAAGAGGGCGATAATTTGTGCTTGAGATGTGGAGCTTTTAAAGAAAGAGGACTGTGATCAGTTGTCAGTGATCAATTGTTCTCCATGTCCATTGAAAGTAGGACAAGAAGTAATGGACTAAGGGCATGTCTACACTGGCAAAGCTACAATGCTGGCAGTTGCAGCACTGCTCAGAGAGTGCAGAAGGGAAACCACTGTTGTGTGTTCACACTGACAGCTGCCTGCTCAATAGCATGTACAATTATGTGGCACTTGCAGCAGTATTTGAAGCAGTGCACTCTGGGCTGCTATCCCACAGAGCACCTCTTTCTCTTTTGCCACCAAGACTTGTGGGAAGGCGGAGGGGGTTCCAGGGCATCCTGGGTCCTGTCCCAAAGCCCCATGATGCATTGCTTCACATCCCAGCAATCCCTGTGCTTCCATCTGCATTTGGTGCCATCTTTCAACGGTTTGTGTACTGCACACCCTGCCTCTTTCGGGCTCCAGTAATGGATCCTGAACTGCTGACCAGTATGCTGCTCACACTGACCAACACATCATGAGTGGCAGTGAGTTATTCCTTAAACTACAAAGGCAAGAGAAGTGCGACATTGATCTCGCCACACATAGTAGCTACAACACAAGATTGCTTGTGGCATTCACGGAGCTGCTGACCACAGTGGAACGCCGCTTTTGGGCTTGGAAACAAGCACATCGTGATGCACGTCTGGGATGATGAGCAGTGGCTTCAAAACTTTCACGAGGAAAGCCACATTCATGGGACTGTGTGATGAGCTCTCCCCAGCCCTGTGGCACAAGGACATGAGAATGAGACCTGCCCTGTCGCTGGAGAAGCATGTGGTGATTTCACTGTGAAAGCTGCCTACTCCAGACTGCTACCGATCGGTCACTAACTAGTTTGGAGTGGGAAAAGTTGACTGTTTGAGTCGTGTTGATGGAATGTGCAGGGCCATTAATCTCATGACTCTGGGCAATGTGCGTGACATCGTGGAGGCTTTGCACAAATGGGCTTCCCTAACTGTAGAAGGGCAATAGATGGCACGCACATTCCAATTCTGGCACCAGACCACCTAGCCACTGAGTACATTAATCGCAAGGGGTATTTCTCAATGGTTCTCCAGGTGCTTGTGGATCACCGTGGGTGTTTCACAGACATTTCACAGGCTGATCCAGAAAAGTGCATGATGCACACATCTTTTGGAACATTGTCCTGTTCAAGAAGTTGCAAGCAGGGACTTTCTTCCCGGACCAGAAGATCACTGTAGGGGAAGTCTAAATATCGATAATGATCCTGGGAAACCCCGCCTACCGCATAATGCTGTGGCTTATGAAGCTATATACAGGGCAACTTGACAGCAGCAAGGGATGGCTCAACAATAGGCTGAGCAAGTGCAGAATGACTGTTGAGTGTGCAAGTTGAATGTGTTTAAAAGCCTGCTGGCGATGCCTGTATGGGAAGCTGGACCTTGCCAATGACAATATTCCTATGCTTATAGCTGCGTGCTGTATGCTCCATAATATTTGTGAAGGGAAGGGTGAAAGCTTCACTCAGGGCTGGACCGCAGAGGCTCAGCGCCTGGAGGTTGAGTTTGAAGAGCCAGAGACCAGGGCTATTAGATGGGCACAGCGTGGGGCCATAAGGATCAGGGATGCCTTGAGGCAGCAATTTGAAGCTGAAAGCCACTAATATTTGTTGCTATGCTCGGAATTGCAGTGCTTGTAATGCTAGGAGGTGATTGGTGCACGTGATGCAAGAAGGGGGCTTAACATAATTGTATGTTGCTTTGCAGTGCTCTTTTTGCTTTCACTTAATAGAATAAAGATTGCTTTCAAACCAACACAATTCTTTTATTAAAAGACAAGAACTGGAAGAGAGAGTCAAATGAAAAAATTCATCAGCAGAGAGTGGGATGGGAGAAGGGAAAGTCTCAACAGGAGAAGGGGTCCCAGGATGGCTACAGATTTGTGTATGTCCAGGGATCATACCCAACCTTCTCCTTTGGAATACAATGCAGAAGGAGCTGTACTTCAGCAGGGCCAAACTGCAGAGGGATGGGTGTTGAGTGCAGTGGGTATTGCGAGTCCCCAGTGCTGGACTGTGAGGAGGGAGGAGTGGAATGCTGCGGGTAGAGAGTGGAGCCAGGAGGTTGACAACAGTGTGTTGGCAGTGTGTGGGAGGTGCACGGGAAAGAGTTTTGCAAAAGCAGCTGCAGAGGAGGGCGAGTGTGGAGCTGCTCGGTTTGAAGAGCTAATATCGCCTGGAGTGTGTCCACTTGGTGCTCCATAATGTTTAAGAGCTGCTCCATGGCTTCTTTCTGGTATGCCGCGTTCTCCTTTCGGTCTCTCTTCTCACTGTCCCGCCACTCCTTCAATTCCTGTTTCTAGTGGTGGAGTGCATCATTACCTCATGCATAAAATCCTCCTTAGTTCTTCTTAGCCGCTTTCTAATTCTGCACAGCTGTTCCCCTGCCAATAACAAAGAGGGAGGCTGGTTTTCCAAGGTAATCTCTGTAATGTTTAAATGCAACATTTTACAGCAGCAGTATTGTTTGCAACACAGACAACATTTATTCAGTGCTTTAAAACACAGCCAGTACTCACCTGTCACTAACTGGCTGATCCCACGCAAGCACAAATGATCCAGAAGACCCACAAAATAGTGAGTAGCTGCAGAGGCAGGGTAAATCACTCTTCCCGGATCCTGCTGTACACTTGGCATGTGGCTCTTGGGAAGAGCCAACACTGTAGGGGGGTCTGATAATCATTCCTGTCCCCAAGCAGTTCTGCCAAGGAACCTGTGGCAGCAGATTGCCCAGTATCTCCACGAGAGTTTCTTGGAGATTTCTGAGGGAGAGTCCCATGAAGTGAGGAAGTCTATCAACAGCCTGTTCCACCGCTCAGACTAGACATGTGGAGGGAGACAAGCCTGCTTTCTGCAACCCTCCTGCCCCCAATAACTCGCTTCAGCAATTCCCAAAATCAGATCCACTTACCTGGGGCCTCCTCTTGTGCTTCTTCTAGATCCGACTGCTGTGACTGGCTAGGCTACTCCGGGATAGAAAAGAGCTCCTGACTGCATGCATCTCTGGCCTCTGAGTCATCCTCTACTTCTGAGTCCCTCTCCCCCTCTTCATACAAGATTTCCTCCTCCTGGCTTGGCCCACTCTTGACTGGCATGCGAACCAAAAAAGTATCCACAGGGGCCTTTGCAGTGGAGGTGGGGTCGCCACTGAGTATCGCGTCCAGCTGTTTGTAAAACCAGCAGGTTGTGGGCGCAACACCGGAGCGGAGTTTGCCTCCTGCACCTTGTAGTAGGCATTCCGCAGCTCCTTCACTTTTACCCTACACTGCAATGTATCCCAGTTATAGCCCCTTTCTGTCATGCCTCTGAAAACTGTCCATAGGTATCATAATTCCTATGTCTGGAGTGCAGCTGGGACTGCACAGCCTACTCTCCCCAAATGTCAATGAGGTCCAGCAGCTTGGCATTGCTCCAAGCAGGGGATTGCCTGGTGCATGGAGGAGGCATGGTTACCTAGAAAGATACCCTGAGACCACTGCACGCATAACTGAGCAAACAGGAAGGGGACTTTCAAATTTGCAAAGGAATATACGGGGTGGGGATGATGGTTGGCCACCTGAGGGCAGGGCAGTAAAATTCAAACCGATGACCAGAGAGGTGAGAACAGGTATTGTGGGACACCTGCTGGAGACCAATCGCAGTGCTGTAATCACCACGGTGTCTACACTGGCACTACAGCACTGTAGCCCCGCATAGAAAGCTCTACACCTCTTGTTGGGGTGGTTTTTTAAGAGCACTATAACTGTGCAGTTTCTGCGCAGTAAGTGGCTTGGCAGTGTGTACACCTCGGGAGTTACAGTGCAGAAAGCTGCTTTACTGCACAGAAACTTGCCAGTGTAGACAAGGCCTTAGTCTAAAGCAAAAATTAGATATTAGGAGAAACTTTCTAACTATCAGGATAGTTAAGCACAGGAATAGGCTTCCAAGGGAGGTTGTGGAATCCCCATCTTTGGAGGTCTTAAAGAACAGGTTGGGCAAACATTAGGTCTACGTTTACTTGGTCCTGCCTCAGCACAGGGGGCTTGACTAGATGACCTCTCAAGATCCCTTCAAGCCCTACACTTCTATGATTCTAAATAATTACTGTAAATGATACTTCTGCCTTTTATTAATACCTAGTTCTTATATAGTGCTTTTCATGAGTATATTTCAGAGTGCTTTAGAAAAGAGGTCAGTATCATCTGCATCTGCCTTATGCACCGGGCAACAGAGAGAGAGAGAGAGAGAGAGAGAGATTTCTTGCTAGCCATCTTGAGACCATGAATAAATAATGGTTACCTTTAGTGCCAGATACAGAATTGTTAAACAAGATAAGGCCAGATTGTGATACCTTTATATACAATGTGTAGAACCTTCTCCACAAAAAGTTCCATTCACTGCAGTGGAGTTTCTCATGGATTAAGGTGCTAGTGCAGAGATAATTGATATAGTAATGTGAAGCTCAAAATCAAGGTAAAATATCAAACATCAGGAAACAAAGAGAACAGAAAAGACTGACTCTGGTGGCTTTACACATAAGCCTTATTTCTATAAGTGTCTTCTTTTACACTATCAGATGTATTTACTGGCTACCTAAACAAATGCAATAATTCTTTGTTTAAGAGAATAATTAAAATAGTACTTATTTGAGATAGTCTGTATACAAATAGCTTTGTTCTATAGGTCCTATCTTCATCTTTACAGTGCTTCACAGACATTAGTTAAAGGGCCCTCACAACAGCCTGCATTAGCTGTTCTTGTTTTAAGGGATTGATTTATGAGCAAAGATTAAGAGATGTGACTACGCAGTTTGGCCAAATGGCTACTAAAGCAGCTTTGATAATTGTTTATAAGTATTTGAAGAATATAATCATAAAGAAGGAAAATAATTATTTAGGATGCTATGTTGCAGTACACTTAGAAATAAAGGGATTAAATAGAACAAAGGAAAACTGAACCTACTTGAAAGGGAACATTCTTTACAGTAGATTCATTCAGAGTGTAGCATAATCATCCGAAGGAAGTGGTAGACTGCACTCTTTGATTCACTTATAATGATACTGGAGAAAACCCTTGAGATTGTGCTCCAGGGAGCAGCCTTTCATGGGAGGGGATGGTTATGATTCCATGGTTATTTTTATTAGCAATGATTAGTCCTCTTTCTCAGAAGTATCTACATATATGGTCTGATTCTATATTCCTTGTACAGACAGACTTCTAGAACTTACTTTAATGTGCTTTAGTTTGGAGAGGAGGCACAGGATGAAATCTTTAATCACATATAACATGGGGTTTTTATTGTTCCAGATAGGAATGCAAAGATATCCAGTAAATGTATGAAGTGTGGCTTTTGTTTCCCTTACTGTTGGTTAATTGGAAAATCCATCAGTTCTTTTCCTAGAAGGGAGAAAAGGGAGAAAGTCTAATTATAGATAGAATTTTAATGTAGGAATAAGTTACAAGTAGGGCTGGTTGACAAATTTATCAAAACCGTGGATAATTTTGACAGAAACAATTTTTTTCATGTTCATCAAAATTCTTCATGGATGAAACCCACATTTTCCAACCAGCTTTAGGTAAAGGAATGTGGAAGGTTGAAAGGAAGAAAGTTTATTACAAAGATAGGAAAGCTAAATACATATTCTAAAGCTAAACCATTTGGTACAAAGAATAATGGTTGAGGGATGTTCTGTAATATAATAAGGTTGGGTGTTCAAGGCTGAAACCAACCTAACCGAATCAAATATAATGGACATTTTGTGCAACATGCTTTTCCCTCCCTCTTTTGTTTGTCATCTGTTTAAATTAGAAGTTCTTTAGGGCTGTGATCTAACCTATTGCATGAATGTAAAGTGCCACAAACACTTTTATATGTACTTTAAATAATAAACAACATACAAAACAATTATGTAAGGAGAACATTATTAAGATTGTAAAGTAAAAACATTTCCTCAATTTGTCAATATTTTTGAAAAATGTTGTCCATTATTAATTAAGAGAGTCTTTAATTATAGGACCACATATTACTTTCCCCTCTAGGACAGTGATTCTCAGACTTTTGTACTGGTGACCCCTTTCACATAGCAAGCCTCTGAATGCCACCCCCCTTATAAATTAAAAACACTTTTTTATATATTTAACATCATTATAAATGCTGGAGGAAACGCAGGATTGGGGTGGAGGCTGACAGCTTGCGACCCCCCACATAATAACCTCATGATCCCCTGAGGGTCCCAAACCCCAGTTTGAGAACCCCTGTGCTAGGATCTCTGTTATTTCATACCAACCCCTTTGCATAAGGCCCTATGATGGGGTGTACAAACCCCACACTAGGCAACAAGAGGTTAAGTGACTATTTTGGGCTCAGCCAGCCCTGCCCCAGCACACCTGAAGCAAATGCTCCACCTGCTGGAGGAATTAAAAGGCAGAGAATTAGCTCATTTAGGTAGCAGAGCTGGAGGTGAGCAGACAGAGGGAAGCCCAAGACTCTGACACAGCTGCCCTAAGGGGCCCTCCCTGAGGGAAGGGAGGAAGGACTCAACCTAGAGACAACCTGAGAGGGAAGTATCCTGTGGAACTTGGATGTTGGTAACCCCCTTTATTTATTATGATTTGGATTTCCACATCAGGGGAAAGTCTTGGACTAAGCTGACCCCAGCGGTGGTGGACAAGAAGAAGAGGCTCAGGGAGGACTTTTAAGCAGCTTTGGCTGCAACTACTGGTAGCCCAAAGGGCCCTGGATCAGATCCTGGTGGAATGGGAGGGCCCAGGCTCTGCTCTCCACAATCTCTTTAGTAGTCAGGAATTGCAGCCATGACCACTAGGCCATGCTCCCATGAGAGGACCGTCACAGGCCTGTATAAACTCTCAACACCAGGTAAGTTCATAGATAGGTGGATACCTCTAGCTATGTCTGCTCCTTTCTGCTCAGTGGTTCCAGAAACAGGCCCATGAATCTGAGTTATTCATTCACTCACATAGTAGCACAGAGTTCCCTCAGTTCTGTTTAGACCAGCAGTGGACAACCTGCGAGCCGCACGTGGCCTGTCAGGGTAATCTGCTGGTGGGCCATGAGACAGTTTGTTTGCATGGCCACCCGCAGCTCCCGGTGGCTGCGGTTCACCCGTTCCCGGCCAATGGGAACTGTGGGAAGCAGTGGCCAGCATGTCCCTGCAGCCCGCGCTGCTTTCCACAGTTCCCATTGGCCTGGAACGGTGAACCGTGGCCACTGGGAGCTGTGGGCGGGTGGCCGTGCCTGCGGATGGTCAATGTAAACAAACTGTCTCTCAGCCCAGCAGCGGATTACCCTGATGGACCGCGTGCAGTCCGTGGGCTGCAGGTTGCCTACCACTGATTTAGACCATAGTTTTTACAATCAGATAATAGGTTTTGCCATTGCTTTCATCTGTTTAATGTATCTAGCTATTTTTTAAAAAATAGAGTGAGTGAATTAATGTGATAATTTATGCTCTAATAATTTCCTCTGGAAAAAGAGTGTGATCAGAGATTCAGAAGAAAAGACAAACCTATAAATCATAGGCCTAATCCAAAGCCCATTGAGGTCAATAACATCCTTTCCATTTACTTCAAAGGAATATAGATCATGCCCTAAATGGATGTATTAAAGAATTATAGGATCTGACTTTCAAATCAGGCTTCCTTTTTGGGGGAGAGATTTTGCACCCACTGTGGAGGACAAGATCAAGATTAGTGATGTTAAATGGTAAGAACAATCATTGCGGGTTCACATGCCATATATCCACATGCAAAAATGGAGAACTCTTTTGAAAATCAGAGTAATATCGGTATTTCTTATATTTAAGTCAGCCAAAAACTGAGCTTTCCATGCTTTTTTCTCTTTTATCTCATTCCTGAGTTCTTTGACCTTCCCAGAGAAACCAAGTAGATCTGCAGATTGTTGTAAGAAATGGTACAAAAACCTAGTGTGCCTTCTCTCCCTCTTTTTTTCTATTAGTGGGCTAGATTCATAAGTGGTACAAAATCAGCATAATTTCTATTGACTTTAGTGGAGCTACACCAGTTAACACCAGGTTAGGATCTGGCCCACTGTTTTCAATTTTTCTTCTGCTTTCAAAGCACGTGCACTCCAAGGGGTGTTTGGTTTAAGGATATAAACAACTTAGCACTCCCATTAAAAACAAATTTAAAGGCTGTGTAAATAGTGTCTTCACTCTGCAGCATTATTGCTTCTCATAGGAGCAGTTAATACAAAAAAGTTTATGGATTTTTTTTTTCTTGACTATAAAATCTCATCCATGTATGGCTGCATTGGTTTCAACCACAAGGATATCTCATCATGCTCACAGTGCTGCAATTCTGTGATGAATCCTGATGAAAGCAGCTTCTCAGAGGGATTGAATGTATCCTGCAAGTATTTATTGATCCACTGATGAGACATTTTCCTGGCTAGCCATCGGAATCACTGTTTTCGCTGTGTCTTTTAGCTCAGGAGGGAAGAATTTAAAAACATAACGCTCTCTAATTTAAAAGCAATGATGGTGCAGAGATCTGAATTTGGAAGATTATATAATAGGGATTTAAAAGTTCTGATAGGCTAATGGGGATTCTCTTTTTTTTTTTTTAGCTAACTAGTAAAAGTGCTTGTAAAGCTCCACTTTAGAATTATTTTTCACTCTTTCCCATGGTTTCTTTAATGGTGATTTTTCTGGAAGACCATTCAGTCAGTTTGGGATGAAGTTAACCACCTGACATCTGGAGTTCCAATTTCACAGTACTAATTTGTTTGATGCAAAATGCAATAGTGTTTAATGCAGTTGTGGGACTTCTGAATTTACTAAGGCCAAAAAGCTAGAATCCTGTTTAGAGGTTTTTCTCAACAAAAGCATCTAACATTTACGTAATCACAGCAATATTAAGTACATTTTTGTTACAGAAGAACAATATTCAGTACATCAGTATATTATGAGTTTCTTATGGGTAAACTTTTGAAGACTGCATGTACTGACTATGGTATATACTATACTAAAAAATTAGTATGAAAGGCCAGTTAGATATGTCATTTTAAAAGGCTTTATAAACTCAGTAGAGAAGATTTGGCTCATAGTATGTATCGCACTTCAAAAGGGCTCACCTTGAGGATTAAAGATCCTTCTATCTGGCTCCAGACTTGAGTGATATGGTTTGGGCACTATCTTCTAGCAAACAGGAAGAACTCACCACTGACCTGAACAGGGTCTCCACTCAATGGAATTTAGGATCTGCCATATTATTACTCTGGACTAGAGAGATCACTAGTTTGATCTGCTATGGCAATTCCTATGTTCCTCAGTTTGAAACAAGAGGAAATTACTCCGTTTCATCTTTGCATAAGCAAACACCAATTTCAATGCTTTCTGCTTGGTGCTTCTACCTTGTTGTACTTGGTGAGAACCTATTGAACTGCCCATGGAGAACAACCCAATTAGTAGCTGTCCAAAGATAGGCTTTGTAATTTGTAATTTTTTGTAATTCAAAGATGAATTATTGACGGCTATATATTATTATATAGGGGAGATTGCAGATCATTCAGAAAAACTTGCACTTCTGCTCTTGAGTTGAGTTAACTCTTTGTCACTCTCAGGATTTTGATATTTGAGTGTGATGTTTGACAAAATGACTCCTCCTCATTCAAGAGATAAATGTAGGGTTTTTTAAGGAGTCTATTTTTGTGAGAATTTTTTGTTTAGCAAATTGGAAAAGATGATTGCGCAGCTCGTTGCACCTCTGTTCCCTCTCTCTGTTTTCTCTGAGTGAACCCCTGAGGAGTCAGGCCTTGTGTCTTTACCTCTTCTGGGATGGAATCACACGATTCTCCCAAAACTCAGCATGATGGATTTGGAGCTGCTCTGTCATAATTTATGACTTCTCTATGTGACCTGGTCATTGGGATGTTTACTGTATGAATATGTTGGTTTACCCAGGAGGTCCAACTGGATTTAGCTCCTTTGGGTCCTACCTTTGAGAGTCTGTGACCAGTGATGAATAGGATGACCAGACAGCCTTCTTAAACACAAAGTATTGTTTAATCTGAACAGTAGGAATAAAGCATAACAAAAAAGATGTTAAAAAACAACAGTCTATAAACATATCTATCTTATCTAAAGTCTTATCCATTCTGGGATAGTGGCTAGGCTGGCCTAACTGGTTGGCCTAGTTGGGTGTGTATGTATGTCAGTCTGAATAGCTTCTTAGCAACAACTTTGGACAGAGACTGTCTTTAACTGCTTTTGACCTGGTGACCCCCAGCACTGGCAAAACAAGCTTTGTAATTTGGATAAAACCAGGAGGCAGGATATTTAAAGGCATTTTCTCTCATCCACCCTCTGAGGTTTATCAGACTGTGGCTCTTTTTGACCTACTCTTATACTTTCTGCTTTTCTTCCAACAGCCTATCAAACTACACCAATATATTCACACAGTAAGTACATTTCCCAATAACCAGAACACATACAGAGTTAATAAATTATGACAAAGAAGCTCCAAATGCATCGTACTGAATCTTGATAATGGTTTCAATAAAAATGTTGTAAACAAGTTTTTCACCAAATTTCTTGTTTTTAAAAAAGCCATTTTTCAACAACAAAAAATCCTTTTGTTAGAAAAATTTTGACCAGCTCTACTTTGACCCTTTCAAATAACTGTGCATGTAGCTAACCTTTAGGCAAGTGATACATATTTAATTCTTTTTATCTTTTATAAATCAAGTCTTAAAGCATAAGATATGGTTTCAATAACACTTTTTTTAAATAGTTGAGTGGATTGAGTGATTCTTCAGAAAATGAAGAATGTTGTCTGCATGTAGAGAATTATGATATTTATATGGCACTCATTTTGATTTTTGATTATCTTTGGCACTTATGTGACCCCCGTTACAGTAGTAGTTGAGCACCTCATTATCTTAATATAGTAATTATCCTCACAATACCTCTACAACTGCCAATAGCTGAGGCATAGAGACAAAGTGGCTTGCCCAAGGACAGACAGGAAATCTGTGGTAGATCCAGGAATTGAAGGCCGGTCTTCCAAATCCAAGGCTAGCACTCTAACCTCTGGACCGTCATTCCTTTCTGTTGTGCAAGGGTTCTATAAAAAGGATAAATAGTGTGCTGGGTATTATGGCTGAGTAATAGCCGTTCATCCAGCAATCCATTCTTCTTACATTTATTCCACATTCATCCCCATGGCATCTGAGTGTCTTACCAGGTTCATAGATAGGGTTTCAAAGCCCTGGGATGGTGGTGGCCACAAGCCACAATTTGTACTCTTTGAAGCCCATGTGAGAAGAATCATTGATCCCCTGGCTATTCAATAGTAAAATAGTTAAACTGGAAACAAGATCAGTGCATGATGGGAGGTTCACCCTCATTTCTCAGCAAATTTCCGTACTCTGTTATTTTGACTTTATTAAATCAAAATTAAAACAAGTTTCATCCAAGAGAGGCTAAGGCAGTGGTGTCAAGATTGTTTAATCTTTAAAATACTCTAGGAACTTTGCAATGTTCTACCTCAAAGTTTGTTTTTCTAGTTAAGTGTTTGGACTTCTGACCATTAAAGTCATTTTAGATTGGAGTCCGGGATAAGATGCTGCACGGCTCCTCAAGTAATTCATTCCAAAAATAATGCCTGTCTCTGTGATGAGTATAATAAGCCTGTGTGTGCAATTATGAGACACATAATGTTTTCCACCACTTTTTGCTTTGGCTGTGTATTATTGTAACCTCTGTCAGACAATTACCAGCAACCAAGCCCTGAAACTTTGAAACCAAAGCTACAAGTCATTGTTTAACAGTGGATTAAGAGGTGGTATCGGTATCCCAGCATCCTGTCTCAAATGAGACCACAGCTTTTCTCCACAACAAAAGAACACTGATTTTTATGGGGAAGAAAATAAGTCATTGGTTTTGGTTCCAGTTTAAGGATTTTTTTATGCCAAAAAAGAGAAAACACCTAAATTTGACCATAGATACTGACGTGAAATGAAATGCAGAAACAGAATTTAAACTTGTCCATACATAGACACAAGAGATTATACATAAAGAACAAATCAGGTTAAAAATAAAGGCCAAGATTGTGAAAAGTGACTAGTGACTTTTGGATGCCTCATTTTTTTGGGTGCCCAACTTGAAGCACCTTTACAGCGGTCTGATGTTTCACAATGTGCTGGGCATCCACCTTCTCAAAAAATCAGGCCCCTTTAAGATCTCTCAGGATGGGCACCTGAAAATGGAGGGACCCAGAATAACTAGTCACTTTGGAAAATCTTGAATAAGTACTTTATGTAGTAATGTAGATTGTGATTGACAGGGACAATGCCCATGGAAGATATTATGCACTGAGATTGGAAGCATGATGTGGTGAGTGAGACGTTTTCCCTCTGATAGCCTTGCACTGTTGAGACTTTATGCTCCCAGCTCAAGGATTTTTATATCATGGAAAAATTTATTGGTGGGTGAATGAAGTTTTCCATACAAACATGCTTTCAGTTTCAAGGGTTCTCCATCCACTGGGCCTCCCAAACCCAGTGCTTGATTAAGGCAATGTGGGGCCCTTGTTTCACCATGATATATAGCTCCCTGTGGCTCCACCTTCACAGTCCTGTCCCCACATTGTGGCCCCATCCCCTCAATGGAATGGCAGTGGCAGGGGGTCTCCCTCTCCTCCCAGAAAGGTAAGGACAGTGGTATAGGTCCCCTTTTCCTCCGCCACGAGTGACACAGGCCCTGCCTCCTCTCTGGAGAAGCAGGAGTCCTCTTTCCTGCCTACAGAGGCAGGGGTGGCATCAAGGGTTCCCCCAGTTCTTACCTCACCTGTGGTATATTTATTTTGCAGGGTGGGGCACAAGCTCGCTCTCCTCTTCTCTTCCTGCCATAAACAGAGTACTCTGTAGGGTGGTATTATCAGGGAGTCCCCACAGCAGTAGAGTTTGGAGTTAACATCCATGTATGGCTGCATTGCAACACCAAAAGATCTACCCAATGTCAGACAGGTTGTTCTGCCTATGCCTCATGGCATGACAGTGCAGCTACTGCTGCGTTTGGCTGGAATGTGAAGCTGACCCAGAGCAGATCAGGTATGATAGATATTAAAAGATCAACATCAGCTTCTATTTACTGTTACTACTGATATCTCCCATTTTAAGTTCTGGGGGAAATTCTGGTTATTATTTATTTGTTTTATTTTAGCACCTAAGAGCACCAGTCACTGACCCAGACCCCATTGTCCTAGGTGCTGTACAAGCACAGAATAAAAAGTTGATCCTTCCCCATGGACCTCATCTTATACTTAGATTGTAAGAGATAGCAAGTGGCCACAGACAGATGGGGGTGGGGCAGTTACAAAGAAACAATGAGACAATAGTGGTTATAGAGGGCAGTCACAGCATACCAGGAGCCTAACTGTTGTCAAGTGTTTTGTAGGCATCACAGCAAAGGAGAATTTTAAGGAGGGAATTGAAGGTGGATAATGAGGTAGCTTTGTCAATGTTTTATGGAGAGCACCTGCCAAGCATGAGGGGCAGCATCGGAGAAAGCATGAAGGTGCTTGTTTGAAAACTTAACAAGTGGATGATGGAGGTTGCGTCATGGGCTGATCAGGATGAGCATTAACAGCTTGATGTATGAGAGAAACTGATAAATGCAAATGCCATTAAATGGTAACTGTTCACAAATGCTGAGTATCGTAAATGGATTTTTCCATTTTCTTCATGTTTCTAACACATTTTTCCATAAATTGTTTCACTCATTATAAATTATTCTTATGGGGCCTAATCCTACTTCTTTTTACTCAGTCCCTTGAGCCAAACTCTCATCACAGTATGTGGACCAAATCCTGGTCTGATGGAGGTCATTGGGAGTTTTTCATTAATTTCATTGAGACAAGATCGGGGCAGAGAGGGGTTTAAAGATTATTTTACAGTTATTTTGTTAGGCTTCTCTGTTGCTAGGATCGCAGCTGCTGTCACATTCTTGTGTCAACATTGGTGCCTCCAGCAGTCCAAAGCCTATTGTAATACAAGTATATTTCACAGTTTCCATACGATGAGAATTGCATTTCACCTTCTGAACCTCCAAATGCTGAGCTGAACAAGATGGGTGGAGTTTTTCTTTATTCCATTATTAAAACAGAATGGAAACTGGCTGACGTTTTCCAACACCTGGATCTTGTACTGCTTAATGCTACAAAGGCTATTCGTTGTCATCCAGATTATAGCTGCCATCAGGAGACTTAGAAATACCATTTCATGGTTTATAGATAACAAGTAATCCTTCCTGCCATGGGAGTTCACAGTGAAAAATGTGTCTGACTCCCATTTAAACTAAAGAAATGTGTGAAATAGTTTTTAACCACATTGGTAAATTGTTACAAGAACTCCCTGTGATTGAGTCTTATTTCTTCTTCAACTTCTTGTCCATCTTCCATGAGTTGCCCTAGTTCTTGTATCATGAGGAATATTTTATTGGGAAGTCATGTGAAGTAACTTGGCAGCTACTTCTAAGACCAAGTAGAATTTCCAGGGGAGAAACTCTATTTCCAGGCCTTAAACTCTTTTGTAAGATGCTGAAAAAAAACCTTTCTGACCAAACAATTTTTTTAATGAGCCTCATTATTCTTAATTTGGCCATCCAATTATGAGTTACCACAGGGTGTCAAGAAAGACTGCAAGCATAAACATTGTAGCCATCCTGTGCAACATAAACAAGGAAATGTAAATTAGCTGTCTTTATAGCCAACTGGAATAATTATCATTTGGCCAACTGCTGATACTTTTCAACCATAAATGAGCTTTGGCCAGATCAACGCTATTAAATGGGGGAGGGAGACAGGGAAACTATACCAGTGTGAAAATTCAAACTATAGGTTTGGCTTGCAGCTATTGATATTTCATCCCACCCAATGTACTATTTCATAATTTAATAATATTATACTGTGGCTAAAATTAAGCTGTGGATTTGAAACTTATAATTTCTCTTTTAAAGTATTCTAACAAAAAAGCATGGAAAAGTGACTGGATTTAGGGGGTTTGCTAATCCAATATGGAGGCATTTACTTGTGGTCACTATTTCAAATTTCAAACTATTTGCCTTCTTTGACCAGATAACGGGCTCTGTGGATGAGGGGAAAGCAGTGGACGTGTTATTCCTTGACTTTAGCAAAGCTTTTGATACAGTCTCCCACCATATTCTTGCCAACAAGTTAAAGAAGTATGGGCTGGATGAATGGACTGTAAGGTGGATAGAAAGCTGGCTAGATCATCAGGCTCAACGAGTAGTGATAAATGGCTCCATGTCTAGCTGGCAGCTGGTATCAAGCGAAGTGCCCCAAGGGTCAGTCCTGGGGCCAGTTTTGTTCAATATCTTCATTAATGATCTGGAAGATAGCGTGGATTGCACCCTCAGCAAGTTTGCAGATGACACTAAACTGGGAGGAGAAGTAGATACACTGGAGAATAGGGATAGGATACAGAAGGACCTAGACAAATTAGAGGATTGGGCCAAAAGAAATTTGATGAGGTTCAACAAAGACGAGTGTAGAATCCCACACAGACTAGGGACCGAGTGGGTAGGCAGCAGTTCTGCAGAAAAAGACCTAGAGGTTACGGTGGACGACAAGCTGGATATGAGTCAACAGTGTGCCCTTGTCGCCAAGAAGGCTAACGGCATTTTGGGATGTATAAGTAGGGGCACTGCCAGCAGATCGAGGGGCCTGATCATTCCCCTCTATTTGGCATTGGTGAGGCCCCATCTGGAGTACTGTGTCCATTCTTGGGCCCCACACTACAAGAAGGATGTGGAAAAATTGGAAAGAGTCCAGCAGAGGGCAACAAAAATGATTAGGGGACTGGAGCACATGACTTATGAGGAGAGGCTGAGGGAAGTGGGATTGTTTAGTCTGCAGAAGAGAAGAATGAGGGGGGATTTGATAGCTGCTCTCAACTACCTGAAAGGGGGTTCCAAAGAGGATGGATCTAGACTGTTCTCAGTGATAGCAGATGACAGAACAAGGAGTAATGGTCTCAAGTTGCAGTGGGGGAGTTTAGGTTGGATATTAGGAAAAACTTTTTCACTAGGAGGGTGGTGAAGAATTGGAATGTGTTACCTAGGGAGGTAGTGGAATCTCTTTCCTTTGAGGTTTTTAAGGTCAGGACAAAGCCCTGGCTGGGATGATTTAGTTGGAGATTGGTCCTGCTTTGAGAAGGGGGTTGGACTACATGACCTCCTGAGGTCACTTCCAACCCCGATATTCTATGATTCTATGAAATCCAGCCCAGACTGGGAGTGACTGAAAATCCTTACTAATCTGAGACCTCCTGGGAGGCTTATGGGAAATGGGTACCTGGTCTCAGCCCAATTATTGCAGGAAAAAAACAATTATCATTTGTTAGCAGTCTCATCAGACAGCTGAAAACTGAATGTGCCACAAAGAATGGACCAAATATCTTGTTTTCTCTAATTGGTGATCCCTCCATTCCAACTTTCAGGTATAACAGTGAGGTGATGTGAAGTTTGAACTACAACTGCCTGTGCTGTACTTGTTTCCTGAAGGAATAGGAAAGGCTTGGATTCTTAAAGGTATTTAGGTGTTGCTCAGCTCATCATTACAAGGCCCAATTGATTTAGTAGCCTTGGTCTTAGCTTTAGATGCGAGGTAGGCACTTAGGGCCAGATTTTTAAAGGTATTCAGGTGCCTAACTACTGGGAGTTAAGCCCCTAAATGCCTTTAAAAAATCTGGCCCTAAGTGCTTAAGTCTCATTGAAAGTTAATGAGCTTTAGGTGCCTAACTGCTTAAGTCACTTTTGACATTGAAACTTAGTCTCCTAAGTCATTCAGTCTTGTCAACACTGAGCAGACCAACACCTAATACCTTCAAAATCTAGGCCTTAATTCTTTGTGAATCCAGAATCTTTAATGAATACTGAGTTTACTGTTATTTTGTAAGCTATGCTTACTAAATTGGTAAGTGGGAGGAATGGGTCCAAGAAGGTAGAGGAGGCAGAAATACATATATATACTTGTGTGTGCATTACACATGCACATAAGATAATGATGAGCTTTGCACTACAGTGTGGTCAAAAAGCCTATTAGAGGCTATATTTAATGAAAAATATAAATACACAGGACTCCTGAGCTGAAGAGTTGAATCTTTAGATTCTGTTGACAGAATTGTCTTATTCCAATGAACTGCTGGGAATGTTTGTCATCCCTTCCCTTCCAGCTGGCCTCTTTTCCATAGATTCACTTCTCTCTGTTACTGTATCGAATAAAAAAAGTCCCTTTCTGTAGCGTCAGGGAGCTCGACTGAACATGCCCAAAAAGTTACATGAGGCAAGGACAAGCCACATGCTAAGATGGTAAAAGCTTTATTTAAAAGCTCATTTGCACAGCTCTAATTAGGCTTTTGCAGTTCATAAAATCTTTGAATGTTTTACTCTGTTCATAACGGCTGGCAAATTCCCAGGATCTGTTGAGTCAGGGATGTTTAGATTTCCTTGAGAGTTGCATTGCTTAAAATATTTCATTTTGATGAGAACATTGATGAGACATATTGAATATTTTTGGTCACCTCTCCAATATGTGTATAAACTAGTTAAGTCTTATACTTATGCCACAGGAGGAAGCCTATTGAAAAGCTTAGTGTAAAGCTGCATCCTTTATCATGGTTCTCATTGGTTGACTGTGCAGAGCTATTGTAGTCTAAAGGTGCAAATTATAGCAAAATGTAGGGAGACTGTAAAGGATTGATCACTGTGACACTGCACCCCATATTATTCATTATGATATTATTATGGAATAATTATAATGCATTTTATGCAAGACAGGTCATGCAAGATGTCATTGGAAAAGTTATGATTTGCTGAATACAATTATCCTATTAGTATGCATGTATTTTTGTATCTGAAGTTATGAATGTTGACTATGTATCTGTATTTCAAATGTTACACCCAGGTGATGCCCACTAGGAAAGATGCTTTCAGTCTAGATAGAGGGTGGGGAAGGGCCTATTTAGGTTAAGAGGTCGTTAGGAAAAACAATAGGCCTTAGGAGAAGCTTATCCCTCACCTGTTCATCCCTCATGAGAATGCTCCAGATAGCCTGTAAGTAATGGTTGCTGTAACTCCACAAGGTCATGAGACCAGGCCACCTGATTCTGGACTGACATTCTTGGAATGTCAGTGTTTTTCCACAAACTGAGTTTGGGACAAAGGGTTCCTGCCATATGCTAAAGCTATATAAGGCAGGGAGTGATATCATTGGTTGTTCTTCACTCCCCACATTAGGACTCCTGGAAACACCTGAGGAACAAAGACTGAACTGGGGGAAATGCTGGACCGGCTAAAGTGATTTCTAGCCTGTATGTGAAAGACCTGGTGATTCCAAGCTGTAAAGCCAGTGCAGCTTGTCCCTTAAGAATCTGTAGCCTGCTTGTATCACTAGCCAGGGTGAGAATTTGCTCACTCATATCCTGTCTTTCTAGAATCTTGGGATTAGTTTGTGTTTTTGTTTATTTGCTAGGTAATCTGTTTTGATCTGTTTGCTCTCACTTAAAATCTATCTTTTGTAGGTAATAAGCTTGTTTTTGCTTTATCTAAACCAGTGAGTTTGAGTGAAATGGATGGGAAATTGTAGCTCCAGAAGTTTGGAATGGGCGACAGGGGGCGGATCACTTGATGATTACCTGTTCTGTTCATTCCCTCTGAAGCACCTGGCATTGGCCACTGGCAGAAGACAGGATACTGGGCTAGATGGACCTTTGGTCTGACCCAGTATGGCCGTTCTCATGTTCTTATGACCTGGGGTGAAATCTTGGTCCTATTGAAGTTTTTGCCATTGTCTCCAATGGGGCTAGGATTTTATTCTGGTCCAGAGTCACCATCACAAGACTCTTCCTCTTATTCAGGGCTGGTCATCATCTCACAAGCTCTTTTTGAACTTAGTGATAACTCTCCTTTCTCTTTAGGAGCTGTCCAGAAATTTAAAAAAAGCAACAGAGCTCTACTGTTCCACTCTTTAGGGTCACCTGAAAAATAAGTTCAGGTATTTACAATAATGATGATCACTCAAGAGCTGATGAAGATCAGGTACACACACACGTGATCACCTCCTGCTGTAACAATATGTTTTCCCATTTCTGCTCACTGGGAAAAGCTTTCTTCTCTAAGAAGCACATGGGGTGGGAAGAGTGAGCCTTCTGGGACGACATTACTGCTCCATAAATATTGTACCAGATTAGTTAGTCAGCTATAACCGTCATATCACCAAGCATGTAAATCCAATATGGTCTGTTTCTCTAAACAACAAAGGTTGGAAGGAAAGAAAGCCCAGTCCTTTCTCTGAAACTGTATACCTATGAGAATGCAGGCCACAGACCTGGCACTTAACAACTTTCCCCATTAAGACTGAGATATAGTCACACAGTCTCGGGTCAGCACTAGAGGAATTATGAGTCTGACAGTTTTATTGCTGGTTATGGATTGCACAAACAGTACTGAAAGATTATCACTGTGTTGCAGCTTTGATTTTTCTATCAGAGAAACAGCAGTTTATAGTTAAAATAAAATACCCAGCTGATAAAATCTTCACTAGGGCAGAAATAATACCATACACTAGATCTGAAAGGGCATCAGTACTGAGCGTGGATGGTCAGAATAGAAGGGCAGGAAGAACTTAGGTTGTTCTGACTGAGGGGACTAACCAACCCACTGATGGCAATGGGGAGAAAGGAAAAAAACTTGTAAGAACATTGGGAAAAGGGGATCTAAGAATAGGTATCATGTTACAAGTATGGGCGTGACTATGCAAATATATTCTGGGACCATCCATAGATTTTGTAGAGTTTATGGTTAGAGGGGCTCCTTAGATCATCTAGTTTGACCTCCTATATGACACAAGCCTTTAAATTTCTCCCAGATACCCCATATTGACCCCAATGATTTTAATTGGACCAAGGCATTTCAGGTCTCAGAGGACTAAACTATTTTGTGCCACAGACAGAACAGAAAAGACCAAGGTGCCACCAATTTAATTGTGTCCTGTCTGATCTATTGAGTTAACATTGAACAACACACAGCTCCACTCATTACCCGGATACAATACAGGTGTTAAAATGGGTAGTTGCAAGATTTCTGAGTATGTCAGACCTACTCTACCCTAGAAAAGCATTACCAGTAGAGCTATACTCTGAGTGTAGACAGTGCTTCTACTAGCGCAAAAGTTCTATACCAGCAGAAAGGTGGTTTTTACCAGTATAACTGCAGCTGCACTAGGGCCTTTGTCAGTATAGAAAATCACAAAAATAAATAAATAGAATGACAATAGTGGTGTTATACCAGCAAAAGTTTCTAGTGTAGATCTGGGCTTCATGAAAAGTCCATTCTTGGGGTGAAATTCTGGCTCAATGGCAAAACTTCCATAGGCTTCAATGGGGCCAGCGTTTCAATTTTTGTCTCTAATTAGGGTACGTCTACACAGGGATAAAAGACCTCTGGCATGGCTGTGGCTGTCTTGGGTCAGCTGACTCAGGCTTGGACTGCAGGGCTAAAAATTGCTGTGTAGACATTTGGGCTCGGGCTGGAGCCTGAGCTCTCAGACCCATCCCCTCGCAGGGTGCCAGAGCTCAGACTTCAGCCTGAGCCCGAAGGTCTACACAGCAATTTTTCAGCCCCATGAGCCTGAATCAACTGACCCTAAATGGTTGGCCTAGGTGTCTAAATGATGCAACTTTTGCTTCTGGGCACAAACAATTTTGGTATTCTTGAACAGATAAAAATGTGACCTGTTATTACAGGTTCCATTCATAGAAATATATCGTCCTGCTTTAAAATTAAAGACTTGTGAAAAGACTGACTTTATCATAAAATCATGTAGGTTAGAGATGGAAAATTGTCACCCCAGTCATTTACCTGTTCAGTTGAGTATATTGTGTAGTCCTTAGTCCAGTTTCAATTGGAAATTCATGAGGCCATTAAAGTCAGTTTAAATTCCATTCTGTACATGATGCTTCTCCATGAAGAGTCCATTGCTTGCAGTCTGCTTAAGAGTCACAGGGATAAAAAAGAAATTGAGAGTCATCTGCATACATACAGGTTTCAGAGTAGCAGCCATGTTAGTCTGTATTCGCAAAAAAGAAAAGGAGTACTTGTGGCACCTTAGAGACTAACAAATTTATTTGAGCATAAGCTTTCGTGAGCTACAGCTCACTTCATCGGATGCATACATACAGTGCACCTGGAGCAGAGGTATAGATAACATTTAGCTATAGGTATGAGGATGCTAATTTTCACTTTGTAGAGTAGTTAAAATTTGCTGCAGCTGTAGAAATGTGCAACATTTTATTTGCCATTACTATTGTGATGGTTGAAATGTTGCTGTCTGATAAGAATTGTACTTGGTACGTAAATCTTGGGGAATTTGAAATTGTGTTTTGTAGCTTTTTGTCGTATAGCATTAGACTGGTAAGAGATATTGATTTCATTTCAATGGTACTGGAGCCTACTAATATGGCACCAGTTGCTATTCCCTATATTTTGACGGAAATATTCCTATCAAGTCACTGCCAATATAAAGATCTTTCTGAAATTAAATAGTTGAATATCCTGATCAGATTGGTAACATTTCAATGGAACAGCATCAGACCCTAAATGCATTGTTTAGGATCAGACATTTGGAACTCATAGCATTCTTTTCTTTAGATTTGGATGTAGCAACATGACAGAAGCAATAACTGTCTTAATGTAAAATATATAGACTGTAAATAATGGAAATTTTTATCTCCCCACAGATTTATAATTATAGGTACCAAAGAACACCCACAAACTGATCCACTGGAGCCTGTACCAAGATTTCATGCAATTGTACCGTTTCAAATGGTAAATTTTATTTTTCATCTCAGTGACCATGTTTGAAACAATGACACATATAGAGCGTCAAATTTTAAGTGGCTCAAATTTTAAGTACCAGCACCCTTTGTTTGAAGACACTTGGATGTTTTGTTGCCAGCATTATCTATACAAGATATTTTATAACGGTATCTTTGTGTTTCTGGCTTTAAAAAAGGGAAAAAAATTTCGATATTTCTTTATGTAATACAACATTTCAAAGATTATGAAAAACTAAGTCAAATTCTTAATTTAAAAATGAATAATTTTGTAACTTCTTGGCATTCCCCATTAACTTCTTTGGCTTGAAGATGCCTGACTCCAGGGACCAAATTCATATTTGATGGAACTTTGTTCCCTGCACAGAGACTGAGCACAATCTGAGCCATAGTTTGTAAACCCTGGAAAAGGTTACTTGGATTGAAGTGGCTATTTCATTTTGTAACATTTATTGTTCAATTATTATTTTTATTATTCAATGAATTTAATCTAATAAATCTGAATTAATGTTCATAACCAATGAAAAACCCCATTATTCTGTCCATGTTGTACTCCTGGAGGAATTCTGCGCCATTGCACAATGCAGAATTTTGCTGAAATTAATGTTGTGCACACAGAATTTCCTCTTTCCCACACAGATATTGGCTGCAGAGCTGCTGGATGCCAGTAGGGGCCACTGGACCTAGCACAGCCCAACTTCCAAATAGAAGACAAGGCTGGGGGAGTGGAGGGAACTGGAGGGTTCCCAGCAGCTGCCGTTCCCAGCACACCCTGAAGGAAGATAGGCGGCAGCATGTAGGAAACTCCATGCAAGCCTGGACCCCAGCATCAAGCTGTTTCTTCTTCTGGATCCCTGGGCTCTGGGGGGTAGAGTGTGTGAGTGTCAGGTCTGGTAGGGGGCATGGCTGTGCTCTGGTGTGTAGGGGATGTGAGTGTCAGGGCTGGGGGGGGGTCCTTGCATCTGGCCTCTGGGGGTTAGGAGATGTGAGCATCTGGGCCGGGGGGACCAGTAGCTGACTTCTGGGAGGTAGGGGGTGTGAGTGTTTGGGTGGGGAGGGGGGTAGGAGGTGTGAGTGTTTGGGCGGGGAGGGGGGGCGCAGATGGGCTCTGAGTGGGCACAGTGTGAGTGTCTGGGCCAGGGAGAGCCCCACAACAGACTCTCAGGGGAAGGAGAGTGCAAGTTTCTGCCCCTACCCCTCGACTGGGCTTTGGGGGAGGAGGGGGCAGAGAAACAGGAACTGGGTTGTTGTAGAGGTTTCTTTAACTCTCTACTCCTGGGGGACTTTTTGTGTGTCTGTATTGTTACAGGCATACTTTCTGACAGGTACAGTAACTCCTTACTTAATGTTATAGTTATGTTCCTGAAAAATGCAACTTTAAGTGAAATGATGTTAGCAAATCCAATTTCCCCATAAGAATTAATGTAAATGGGGGGATTAGGTTCCAGGGAAATTTTTTTTGCCATACAAAAGACTATATTACACACACACACACACACACACACACACACACACACACACATCCCGTATAAGTTTTAAACAAACAATTTAATACTGTACACAGCGATGATGATTGTGAAGCTTGGTTGGGGTGGTGAAGTCAGAGGGTGGGAATATTTCCCAGGGAATGCCTTACTGCTAAATGATGAACTAGTAATTGGCTGAGCCTCAAGGGTTAACTCATTGTTAATGTAGCCTCACACTCTACAAGGCAGCACGAATGGAGGGAGGGGAGACAGTATGGCAGACAGACACAGAGACATAAACTGTGTGTGTGTGTGTGTGTGTGTGTGTGTGTGTGTGTGAGAGAGAGAGAGAGGTGCTCATTTCCCCTTTAAGTACACTGACCCCACTCTTAAGTACACTACCTTGTTAAGTTAATCAGAAAGCTGAGATCACAGCTGCTGCCAGGAAGCTCGCTCCATCCTGAGCCCTGTCGTGTGTGTGACCCAGAAGATGGGGTAAGCGGGGTACAGGAGCAGCAGGGAGGGGGACACCCTGACATTAGCCCCCATCTAGCCCCCACCCCTGCACAGCAAGCAGGAGGCTCAGGGATCAGCTTCAAGGCAGGAGCAGCACATGGAGAGGGGACAGCTGAACTGCCGGCAATTGATAGCCTGCTGGGCAGCTGCCACACACGGAATTTAGAGGTGTGGGGAGCTGATGGGGGGGGGGGGGCAGCCAGTCCACCCTGGTTCCAATCCACCACCAGCTAGCTGCAATGGGCTGCTCTTCCTGCAAGCAGTGGACAAGGCTGCCAAACGACGTTATAAGGGAGCATTGCACAACTTTAAACGAGCATGTTCCCTAATTGATCAGCAACGTAACAATGAAACAACGTTAACTGGGACAACTTTAAGTGAGGAGTTACTGTATATTGAAATAAATTACCAAAATAATTGAAACTACCGTGATTATGTAGCGTTATTTTGACAAATAACATTTGCAGAATTTTAAAATATTGTGTGCAGAATTTTTAATTTTTTGACGCAGAATTCCTCCAGGAGTAATGTTGGGCCTGATTTGCCACTGCCTTGCACCTTGTGTAAGCATTTACACCTGTGAAAAATGGGAGTAAGAGTCAATGAAGTTAAACTTGCAAGTTTTAGAAATGTGTCTCGTTCCCTTTCCCTGTACTGGAGCTGGGAAAAGAAGTGAATGTTTCTGGCTAAAAGTTCCAGGGAAATCATGATAAGAGGGGACAACTTTGTCAGATCAGTTTAGGGAAGTAAAGATTAGGGAAGGTAAAGATTTAAACTCCTTCCTAACCCACTTCCTGTGTTTTAGGGAACATTGCAGAAAGCTGATCTCAAGCTACGAGACATTGAGCTCTAGTTGAACCACTCTGTTATAACCACAAATATAAAACCACACGCGATCACTGTTCTCCAATATTCATATAACTAAAAATGAGTTTAGAATTACAGTAGGGGATGGAGGAACAAGGTCAGAAAAAATAAAACCTTTCATTTTCCCCATCAACTTTTAACCCACTTCTTGAAACCAACCCTTTTCTATAAAGTTCTGAAAGAATTAGGTACATTTTTTGCACTTTCTGTTTTTAAACTATCAGAATTGTAAGCACCAAAATACTTCAGGAAAGGTTGTTTCTGCAATATTTCTGTCCATAATGCAAAAAAAATTACCAATTTTATAAGCTAAAACAATTGAAAGAGTTTGGATCAGACTTTGGTACATTTAGATATCCAAACCCACACTCCAAACACTTTTAGCTTCACTCATCACTAGCTCACTAAAAACTAATATAAAGCTGTTATTGACTTTGCTGTTGTAATAAATCAAGTAATATGACATAACAGAGTAAATATTTTAATTTTTTTGTTCATAGTTTCTGTAGCTACATGTCAAAGCTAAAATGAGAAGTGGATTGTGAACAATACCAGATTCATCCCTATCTACAATTGCAATTCATGGTGTTTTTTTCCCATTTAGGAAAAGATGGAGCAGTCAGACCTTTTAGGTTGCATATTTTTGTGGCCTCAGAGTTTAAAGAGAATTTTTCTATACAATGGGAATATAATGAGGAGAAGAGAACAAGGATTAAGGAGGATAAAATTCAAACATTGATGTGGCCAACAGAGATATTGCACAGATTTAAAATGTCCTTGGAGACGAATGAAATTGTATGGAAAACGTATGTGAAATAACAATTTTCTTCTCCCAGGGAAGTAACAGGCATTTTTAATTTTTATTCCAACCCCTGATGACTGAAAAGAAAAGTAAAAAAAATAAGTGAATAAATTAGTTAGGTGTACTGTGTAGCACTATGGAAAAAAAATACTCCAATCTCCAATCCCTACACAAATACTTGTAGCGTCTATAAGAATTTCTCTTGGAGATTGTATCCTTCATCAAATAGCATGCCAAGTTACATACACATTTGAATCTGAAACACCATTTGGCATAAATTAAAGATACCATATATCAAAATTATTTCTGTTTGCAAATTTACAGCTACTATTGTGCAAAGTCACTTGAGCACACTGCTTACCAGAAATAAGCATTGTGGGAAACAATCCTCTCATTTTTCAGGAACTTTTACTCCTGTATTTACCCCCCTTCAGCATGTTTCATTCTTCACTTTGGACTTGTCTTGACTAGAAAAGTACATCAACTTAGAATGCATCTCTGAGGAGTGGTGTTAGCTAACACTATGTTGACCACAACTCTGCAGTCAGCATAGACTGGGATAAATCATGTTCCACATCAGGGTATCTGTTGGTGAGTAAAGCTTATTGGGATCAGAGTTTTCCCATAACCAGCTCACACCATAATGAATACAACTTGTCCTTGTCTACACCAATCACAACGTTCTGGACAACATTGTGTTAGTTAAAACAAGTCCTCAGGGCTGTGCTCTAACACATTGCAATATTCTAATAAAGACAAGCCTTTACCTGTGAGACTGAACATATTCATAAATCATTGAAATTAGACAGTTCTTATCTCATTAGATAATTTCCTTTATTCTTATGCCTAATCAAGATTGTAATGTAGAGTATATATTTAAAATCTTTGTCCAGTCTAATTTCATATGACTGAAGCCATCCATCACTTCCTTCAAAACCATTTCTCATAGAATGCAAAGCAAAATCTTCCTACGTTTCCCTTTGTTCAGTCACATCCCATTACTCTCATCTACACCATCCTCAGCAATGCCTCTCATACGTTGATATTAAAGCCTTCAAATACTGTTCTTGCACAGTCTTAGAGTCTTCTGGGTTGTCAGTGAGCCAAGCATCAGTTTTGTTTCTCTTTTCTGACTTCCCTCCACTTAGTTAGCATACTTCTAGCCTTGACAAGCCCCAAAATGAGTACAATATTCCACAATTAGTTTCTTTCAACAGTGGTTTGTGACGAGATGCCTCTGTCAAAAGCCACACATCACACTGGTTGTTTTGGCTATGAAATCACACTGTGTGTTCCAATCTCCTTTACTGTATACTATCCTCCCTAATCCTAAACCTTTTTTGAATGTCTGTGTCTTGGATTATTTTTCACCAGATCTATTAGCATGCATTTATGCAGGTGCAATTCATTTTGTTTTATTTATTGATACTTTTAATAGAGCTGGATGAAACTTTTTCCATCAACATATTGGTTTCACAGGAAATTTTGACAGGAAGGTTTAGCAGGCCCAGGATAGGGAGGAAGAGTATGGATATGTGTCCATACAAACCAGAATAACCTGCAAGTTAGGATACTCACCTAAGGCACTTATTTAGACAGCGCAGGAGTTAGGACCTGGGTTTCCCTGATGAGTGCCTTAACCATCAGGCTACTATGGAGTCTTACTTGGCCTTGCTTTTATGAAAACTTTTTAAAGGTCTCAGTTTTGTTCCACATCAAAAAAAAAAACAAATTTTGAAATCTCAGTTTTTTTCATGAAACAGAATTTTTTAGTGCCAGCGAGCCAAAATTTCTAACCTCCTTAGGTTCCTTTATTATTTCTCAGCCTGCACTGGTGGTTAATTTTATTTGCAGATGTTAAAATTTTGCAATGTGCTGCAATTCCTATATGCCATTATTAAAAATGTTAAATGAAAGTGGCCTAACATTAGTGCAGGCAGAGAATTTTGAAACTCAGTTGAAATATATTAGGGTTTTTTGGTACAGTTAATTCTTCATAAACATTTAGAGCCAAATACTACATTGATTCAGAACTTGTGCAACCTCACCGCAGACAATATAGTTACAAGGGGTGTAAATCAGCTCAGAATTTGGGCCAAATTTGTTAGGGTTCTGTTATCCTCTAGGCCCTGATTCTGTGTGGCTGTAGGTACCTTTCAATAATTTCATTGGAACTGGAGGGTGCTCAGCATCTTCCAGGATCGTACACTCGGGGCCAGACCTTTTAAAGGCATTTAGGTGCCTGAAGATACAGATAGGGACCTCACAGTAATTACGAAAGTGTCTAGATGCCTAACTCCAACTGATTTCAATAAGAGCTAGATGCCTAGGCATATTTGAAAAACAAGGCACTTTACTTGTGATGGAAGCTGAGTGAGATTTTTTGACTAATTTTTTGGGGCAAAAAATGCAGATTCGGCAACATCAAAACATTTAATGAATTAGTGTCAGTTTTACTGAATTGTTCATTCTGGAGGAAAAAAATAAACAACCAACTCAAATATTCAAAAAAATGCAAAATGATTCATTTTGACCTTTTCAGATGGAATGTTTCAATTTCAGTTCAAAATAACTTAATTTCAAAATGTCCTTTAATTTTTATTTTTTAAAAAACACAGACAATCTCACAAATGAAACAAAACATTTCAATCCAGGTTGAATAGTTCAACCCAAAATGAAATTTGTTGGCTTTTTGATTTATTGAAAATTTCAGTTTTTTGTTCACCCCAAAATTATTTTGTTTAGATTTTTCAGAATTGTCAGTGAACCAAAAACCTCTGTTATTTGCACAGATCTACTTGTAATATTTTTTCCATTATTTAATAAGGTCTGAAGTTAGATTTACCTGGAGGTAAATACCAGGATTTGCTCTTATTCTCCTCTTTATATTTGCTCAGTCCTAGCAAACTCTGGCTTTCTCACTGCCAGAGTGGGTTCTGCTTTGTTTTTTTTTTCTGTCTTTAGGAGATGGAAATGGCCAGGACATTTATTTTTAAAGGTTTATTGATTTATAAAAAATAAATATATTTAAGTGACCAGATGTGTTTCCCAACCTGTTCTCAAACATAGTTCAGAAATTATGAACAGTTCAAGTTCACCCCTTGGGTTTAGTTTTGTTAACATAGAAGTTAACAATAAGATAAAGTTGTTCTCCAAGGTTCCTCCCTCTGAATGGCTCAGCCTACATCCTTGATCCTCTGACTATGTTAGGGTGACCAGATGTCCCGATTTTATAGGGACAGTCCCAATATTTGGGGCTTTTTTTATATGGGCTCCTATTACTCCCCACCCCCATCCCAATTTTTCACACTTGCTATCTAGTCACCCTAGACTATGTCTTTAGATTTCCGACTCAATGGATCACTGGATCAGCAGAACCCACTTAACATTCCCCAGCAGGATAAAAGCATTCCCCCACTGAATCATTGGATCACTGGATCAGCAGAACACACTTAACATTCCCCAGCAGGATAAACAATGAAGTGTTTCAGGCAAATTCTGCAAGTCCATTGATCATATATAAAATATATACATACGTTACCTGTACTTGACAGGAGGAACATTATCTTTGTCATCTGAGATTACATGGTAATATGAACATTTTATAGTGAGTATTCAATGTTTTAAAAAAGTATTTTATTCTTCTCTATTGAAATTCTAACTTGCTGAAAGGAAAACATCCCATAACGTGGTACCCCACAAACAAGGAGTGCTAACACAAGCAAACATTTACACATTGACCACTTTTAATTTGATAGTTACGTAAAAGTATTCAATTAGTTGTAGAAAGTGGCATAGAAAACTGCAAAGTAAAAGCCTCAGTAGGAAGAACGGATTTGTTGTGCATGGAGATTAGCAGACGGAGACTTGTTGAGAGGTCCTGAGAAGTCACCGTTCAAATATCTTGGTAGGTTCACCATCTTTGGGATGTAAAGACCTTCCAAGAGGCTCATGCTCATGCAGCTACTTAAGAGTATAAGAAAAAATCACGTTTGTAATATTCACATAACTCTTATAGCATTGCCAAACCGTTGGTAATCTCAATTTATTTAACCTAACAAAATTTGTGACCTCCAGAAGGGTACTAGTTCATTGAACGTTGCTTGGCTGACCTGGCATAGAGAGAAAAAAAAGATGGTAATTTTCTTGTGTGTTCATGGTGGCTGTTAACAACTATTTTTTATTATAGTTATGTAGATTCATTAGTTGACTAGTATCTCCCCAATAACAATTAAAATCCACATTGTATTTAAGCCAATTCCAATGGTGGCCTCTAGCCAAATAAATTGGATTTTAAGCCATTCCCCCAGAAAGTGCATGAATGTACCTCTGCCATCATGAAACTTTCAGCATTTTTGGCTGTCGTCCTGAGAAGTCTTCTTGGATTCCAGTACATTCTGTCAATTATTTTATGTTTTTGGATTTGCACCATTATAAAATATAATTCAATCTATTTTATTGACTGTGTTATGCTACTTATGCCAGTGTTGAATTAGTACCTTCTCTCTCCTTTGACTAGTATATTACTGTAGTTCACACCGGTTTTGTACCCCTACTTGTTTTTCACTATTTTTTCACTTGCACCTACATCAATGATTTAGATAATGGTAGAGAGAGTACACTTATAAAGTTTGCGGATGATACCAAGCTGGGAGGGGTTGCAAGTGCTTTGGAGGATAGGGTTAAAATTCCAAATAATCTTGACAAACTGGAGAAATGGTCTGAAGTAAATAGGATGAAATTCAAAAAGGACAAATTCAAAGTAGTACATTTAGGAAGGAACAATCAGCTGCACACATACAAAATGGGAAATGACTGCCTAGGAAGGAATATTGCGTACAGGGATCTGGGATCATAGTAGACCACAAACTAAATATGAGTCAACAGTGTAACACTGTTGCAAAAAAAGCAAACATCGTTCTGGGATGTATTAGCAGGAGTGTTGTAAGCCAGACACGAGAACTAATTCTTCTGCTCTACTCCATGCTGATTAGGCCTCAGCTGCAGTAGTGTGTCCAGTTCTGGGCATCATATTTCAAGAAGGATGTGGACAAATTGGAGAGCGTGCAGAGAAGAGCAACAAAAATGATTAAAGGTCTAGAAAACATGACCTAGGAGGGAAGATTGAAAAACTGGGTTTGTTTAGACTGGAAAAGAGAAGACTGAGGGGAGACATAATAGTTTTCAAGTACATAAAAGGTTGTTACAAGGAGGAGGGAGAAATTTTGTTTTTCTTAACCTCTGAGAATAGGACAAGAAGCAATGGGCTTAAATTGCAGCAAGGGAGGTTTAGGTTGGACATTAGAAAAAGCTTCCTAACTGTCAGGGTGGTTAAGCACTGGAATAAATTACTTAGGAAGGTTGTGGAATCTCTATCATTGGAGATTTTTAAGAGCATGTTAGACAAACACCTATCAGGAATGGTCTAGATCAGAAGTCCCCAACACGGTGCCTGCCAGCGCAATGGTGCCCGCTGGGGCAGTTGTATGCGCCCGCAGGACACCGCACCGCCAAAATGCCACCGCTGAGCGCGGCTGCCAGAGAACCGCCCGCCGAAATGCCGCCGAGAAGCGTTGCCGTTTCTCGGCGGCATTTTGGCAGTGACGCTTCTTTCCACTGCCGCTTCTTGGCGGCATTTTGGTGGCGAGGTGTCTGGCGCCTGCCACAGTCTTCTGGGAATAGGAATGTGCTATTCCCACAGAAAGGTTGGGGACCACTGGTCTAGATAATACTTAGTCCTGTCATGAGTGCAGGGGACTGGACTAGACCTCTCAAGGTCCCTTCCAGCCCTATGATTCTATGATCTTGACTTTCCGACTTATAACTAACATGTAACATGGCATCAGTTGTCAGCTGCTTCATTTGTCTATATTACTCCTCTTATGTATAATACAAATAGTGATATTTCTTTCTATCTAGCTACTTATTTGGCTGCCATCACCACAGTATCTGAGTACGTACCAGAGAGTTCTTCTGTTTAAAGACCATTTTGTATATTCTAGGAAAATTCTGCTTCCCATTATTCTGGTGTAAATCTATAGTGGCTTCTTTAAAGGCAGTGGTTTTACTCTGAATCTACACCTGTGTAACTGGAAAAAAGCAGACGGGGACAGAACTTGCCCATATTTTGCAGGGCTGCAGGATCCATTCACAAATTCTATATCAGGACAAATGCTCTGCTCTAAGATTAGCATCCAGAGGAAATGCTCCATTGCCTTTCCATGCGGGGCTCTGTTCCTTTGGCAGGAGGTTTATTTGAATAAACTGAAACTTTCTCGTAGACCATTTCCCACTTTCATTTTTGTTGTGCCTTAGTAGGGCTGGTCTAGAAGTGCAAAAGCACCATTTGTAAACATTTGTCCAATTTTTGAATGCTATTTGAAACCACATTCATAACCTGTTATTCACTATAGCTGGTTAAAAATTTTTGAACGACAAGTTGTTTCACTGAAAAATGGCCTTTTCCCAAAAACAAAACTTTTATCATTATCAAAATTTTCTTTTATCGGGAGTAAAGTTAACTATTCATTTACAACTATTTGTCACATATAATTGGTATTCTCCTGTTTATAATTTTTTAGTCTTCCAGTCAGGAAGCAGAAACAATACTATGTAACTCAGATGACCAACCATACACCTTGGATAATGAAGGATGAATATTCAAAGCAAATAGGATAAAGACACTCCAGAGGCTGAGGCATATTTGCATATATTATTTGGCAAATATCTGTGAATAATAAATACACTTGTAAAAAGTAGACTTGGTTGGCAAATGTTTTGCAAAGAGAAAAAAGGATTAAATTAATCTGATGATGTATTAGTTACGAATGATTTGACTAGCTCAGCCCACTGAGCTCACTTCTCCCCTTCTCTAATACCTGGCTGAGTTCTACCTCATTATTTTCAGTCTATCACAAGCCAAGTTGCTCTCTCAGCTCCCACACAGGGATTCTAAACTCTGTTAAACAAGTCAGCAGCCAACTTTAAAAATTCTTAGCACTATATTTTCTGCAACACCACATCTGAAAGCATAAAATCTCAGCTTGCCTAAGAACACTCTTAATAAAAACTTACTTCTTTGCTGCCTTCTGGCTGGCTGCTAAGGTCATCTAATTATTTTGCTTAGAGCTGGTCAAAATTTCCAACTGCCAAAAAAATTTGTTGAAAAATGTTGTTTTTTTCTAATGTATTTCTTTTCCAAATAAACTTCAAATGGAAAATTGACATTCTTTTTAATTTTTCAGAATTTTTGTGGAGAAAAAAATTCACTCTCTCACTTTCTAACTTGGGGTCCATTTTTTCCCACTGGAAAAAAGGAGAGGAAAAGTAAAAAAGCAAGTTTTGCTCTCCACTTTCTTTCTCCCCCCGCTCCTCTTTTTTCAGTGGTGGGGGGAGGAGGAAAAATTAAAATAATAAAGTGGGATTTTTCTCACCAAAATGAAATGGAAAATGTAGTGAAAAACGTCTATCAAAATAAAAAATATTTTTAAAAAATTAGTCACAAAACAATTATCTTTTTTCAATCAGTTGTAAATTTTGCTGTATTGTTTTTACCCTTGATCTCTGTTATCCCATGAGCTGCTAAGCATCCTAAACAACCAGTATTGGGCTTTTAGTCATTTAGACCCAGAGTGTGAAAGGGTTTTAGGTGCCTTACTCCCATTGGAGTTAAGCACCCAAGTTCTTTTGAGAATCTGGGCTTTACTGCCATTCATCCACTCAGCATCTAATTACCACTCACATCAAAAGCCCTTTATATTAGAGCCTGGTCCAAAAGCAACTTGCTCCATCCCTATAGCTGGTGCAGATAACTTCCCCCAGTGTGCTGCATGGTTTGTTCAGGGGCAAAACAATGCCCCTTCCTGCTTCACATACCTGCTCTGCCCATTCCCTATTCACCTGTATGTGAAGGGGAGGGCAGCCCTGACTTCTTCACTTCTTCCACTGCTACCGATGTGCCACAATGGGAGTAAGGATATTGCAGTTGGACCCTGAATATTTCCTGTTTAATTTATTCAGGGTTTTTTTTTGTAAATAGCCAAGCTGGTGTCCTATTTTTTGTCCCCTCCCCGCCACACACTCTCTTTGTAAATTTTGTTTAAACTTGCTGAAGGCTTGTGAGCACAGCACGTTTGAAAAACCATTTTTTGTTTTAACATGATCTTGCATAACAGGCTGCTTTCCCCAAGCTTCCTCAGCTGTAATAATAATTGAAAGTGCTTAAGAATACTTCGGTGATGTCCTCAAAAAATGAAAACCACAGTGTCTGAATATTGTAGCTGCTGATTCTTCATCCTTCATAATTTGACATTCCACCTTCCTGTCTGAGCTAGCTGCGTGTGATAAATGAAAGCAATGTTTAAGCAGTGATCTATGTCAATTATAGGACGAAAGCGACAGTGCAGGGCTACATGTAAAAGTGACTTCCAAAAAGCCATATACATGGTAGAATGAAAATCTGAGCGTGAAACAGGTAGATTTTCAGGCCCCTAAAACCACAGTTACATGTAATACAGGGTGTTTTTCTAAAGGCATTATTAAGTTCACAAATAATGTATTTTAAGGACCTGTTATAGAGGAACAGTCTGAGGAGTAATGGGTTAAAAAGCCTTTCAGCTCGTGGGTACTCATTCAAATCTAGCCCAGGCTTGAAGGTGACTTAGAGTGCTTACCAACTGACAGCGGTTTATTGACCTACAGTATGTCAGACATGTTGGTGGTCTTGGTCCAGTTGCTCATGAGAGAATGTTCACGTCACACACATACAAACACCCTCTGCACATCCCCGTTGGAACTGGCTCTAAGGGGCACCCTTACTGACAGCCTTAGCAGAGGGATGCTGGGGACTAATGGGCAACTCTCATGAGGAAATAAGGAATAAAAATGAACATACCTAGGAATGGGATGATATTATTTCAGTCAAATGTCAGCCATCCAGGTTTGTCTTGTTAGCATTTGATTTCACCCTAAAGAGCATCTAATTGTTTATTAAATGACCTTGGTGTTCCTGCCCCTGTAACCCTGTCTGGCAGGCCACTGCACGCATTTATTATTCTCTGAATGAAAATGTGCTTTCCAACATCTGTTCTGTGTTTGTTTTCCTTTAATTTCCTTTAACTCCCCTCCCCCCACTCCCCAGATCTCTCATCTGTGCTGGTCTGAACAGAGTAATATGGGCTGATGTTAATACAGGACTATTTATCTCTTTGGGCTTTACCTCTGCTATGGTGCAACCTTCTTGCCTCTCTGTTCCAGGCCAGCAAAGTGGATGAATGCAAAGGGGAGGGGGGAAACAGGACTATGCATCTGCCTCCTCCCTGCCCCCTTTGCAGGAGATGCATCCCCAAGGCAGCAGCTTGGTGTCCTGCACTCCCCCGAGAGTCATGACTCTATTATCCCTTGTGCTGGCATGGGGAGGGTAGTGTTTGCAGAGGCTCCTTGTTCCCACACCAGCCCTGCATGCCTGTGTAAGGATCTGGTGCAATGCAGCTCATACTGTCCCTTGTGCATAATCCCAAACAGGGCTAGCTCATAGGAAAAACAGTCTCTCTCTTTAACAGAATGTCATGTGGTTTTATAAAACCTGTGCTGTGTTTTTAGACAGCATTATGGACAATCTACAGGATGTTTAACAGGTCCAAAATGCACTAAGGAGTCAGTTGCTCTTCAATGGGTTTAAAATAAACAACTGTCCTTCTTACCAGCACAGCCAGTATCAGTGGTTATGAACTCCAAATCCCAAATCCTTCTAATTAGTGCTCTAATGAAATGGCCTGGCTATTTCAGGGAGATTTATTGCATGAGTACACTCAGATGCTCATGGTGAACAAGGAACCTACAAAATGATGCAGCTTATCAGTGGTAAATGGCAAACACCAACAAACACTCTTATCAGGAATAAATAAGGACACCTACTAACAACCAAAAGAACAAAAAATGCACAGGACAGAGCACTTCAAAGAATTGCTGAACAGGGAGCCACCTAAAGAGGAAGCAAACATACAGGAGGCAGAAGAAGATCTTGATATCAGCACAGACACCCCAACTAAGGAAGAGATCATTCAAGCCATCAAATCCTTAAAAAAAGGGAAAGCTCCTGGCAAGGATAACTTGAATGCAGAATTATTCAAGGTAAATCCTAAATTCATAGAATCATAGAATCACAGAATATTAGGTTGGAAGAGACGTCAAGAGGTCATCTATCCAACCCCCTGCTCAAGCAGGACTAACCCCAACTAAATCATCCCAGCCAGGGCTTTGTCAAGCCAGGCCTTCAAGACCTCTAAGGATGGAGATTTCACCACCTCCCTAGACAACCCATTCCTGTGATTCACCACCCTCCTAGTGAAATAGTGTTTCCTAATATCCAACCTAGACCTCCCCCACTGCAACTTGAGACCATTACTCCTTGTTCTGTCATCTGCCACCACTGAGAACAACCAAGCTCCATCCACACTGGAACCCCCCTTCAGGTAGTTGAAGGCTGCTATCAAATCCCCCCTCACTCTTCTCTTTGGCAGATTAAACAAGCGCAGTTCCCTCAGCCTCTTCTCATAAGTCATGTACCCTGCCCCCGATCATTTTCATTGCCCTCCTTTGGACTCTCTCAAATTTGTCCACATCCTTTCTGTATTGGGGAGCCCAAACCTGGACGCAGTACTCCAGATGTGGCCTCACCAGTGCTGAATAGAGGGGAATAATCACTTCCCTCGATCTGCTGGCAATGCTCCTGCTAATGCAACCCAATATTCTGTTAGCCTTCTTGGCAACAAGGGCACACTGCTGACTCATATCCAGTTTCTCGTCCACTGTAATCCCCAGGTCCTTTTCTGCAGAACTGCTGCTTAGCCAGTCAGTCCCTAGCCTGTAGCAGGAACTGATTAGCAGCATCTATCCTGGCCCCTCTATTTACATCAGAATGGGAAAGGGAAAAAGTGCCAGATGAGTGGACTAATGGGGTTATAGTGAAGATACCAAAGAAAGGAACTCTCAGTGATTGTAATAAGTGGTGTGGTATCACACTTTTATCTGTGCCAAGCAAAGTATTGTGTAAGATCATAGTCAAGCGTATATCAGAGGCAGTTGATAGTGTTATCAGAAAAGAGCAAGCTGGTTTTTGGAAAGGGCAGGGATGCACAGACCAGATCCTCACTCTACGAAATGTAATAGAACAGTGCTTAGAATGGCATAAATTTCATAGACTTTGAGAAGGCTTTTGATAGCATTCACAGGACAGAATTCACAGGCGCATTCTGCGGGCATATGGAATACCTTTCCATATAATCAATGTCATTAAAAGCTTCTATTTCAACTTTACATGCAGTGTTGATCACAGTGAACTCAGTTTTGAAGTCAAAACAGGAGTGTCAGGGGTGTATCATGTCTGCAATCCTCTTCAACATTGCCATTGACTAGGTAATGTGGCATACAACAGAAGACATGCCAAGAGGCATAAAATAGACACGCTTCTCATCCTTGAAGACCTGGACTTTGCAGATGATGTCACTCTCCTATCACATACTCAACGCCATTTACAAGAAAAAACAACTGGACTCAATGCATTCAGCCAGCAAATTGGACTGAAAATCAACCGCATTCAGACAGATATCATGACCTTTAATATTGCCTCACCATCACCAGTATGGATAGAGGATTATGTTCTCACCTATGTAGAAACAGTTACATAGTGGGGCAGCACCATCAGCCAGGATGGTGGAACAAGCCAGGACATCCAGAACAAAATCAATAAAGCCAGGAACACCTTCAGGAGCTTAAATACAGTCACGAAATCATCAAAATACAACACCAAAACCAAACTCAAGCTTTATCAGAGCTGTGTACTTTCAATCCTACTTTATAGTGCAGGATGCTGGGGAATGAGAAAGTATGACATGTCAAAACTGTCTTCATTCCATACAACCTGCCTCAGAAAAATCCTCCATATCTTTTGGCCCAGAACAATCTCAAACCAAGATCTATTGACACAGTGCAGCCAAAAGGATCTGAGCACCATCATTGCCAGGAGGCGTTGGAGATGGATCGGACATGGGCTTCGGATGGAAACTGATTCCATCACCAGAGTAGCAATAAGATGGACACTTGAAGACAAGCAAAAATAAGGCTGCCTGAAAACAACATGGCAAAGAGCTGTGGAAGCCAAGCTTTAAAAACCTGGGGCACAGCTGGGGAACCATTGAAAGACTTGCCAGAAACAGACAGGAGTGGAGGAGCTTTGTCACTGCCCTAAACGCCAGAGGCGTAATAGGGACATGAGGTGATGAAACACTCAGATGAGTGCAAAACCAAAACCAGAGATCTGAGCACCCCAAACACTGAAGGGAATGGGGTGCCAGCACTCCAGGGTTGTCCTGGAGTCTCCAGGAATTAATCTTAATCTTTGATGAAAGATTATGTCATGTGATGAAACCTCCAGGAATACCTCCAACCAAAATTGGCAACCCTAGATGGGAAAGTAGAGGGTATAAAGGTCATATCCAGGGCTACATCCCCCATCCCTGCCAACACCTCCCTAATAGAGATATTGGAAAGGAAGAATGCCCTTAAGGAATTTCTCTCTCATTATTCCACTGAGGGTGAGGTTTGCCTTTCTGCAGAATAAGCCATGTATCCAGGGAACTGCATGAGATTAGTGCCATGCATGCAGAGGCCTTGTGCTCTGAGACCAACTCTTGAGTTCTTGTTTACCTATCCTCACTCCATGCTCCCTGATCAACCTGACTCTAAAGGTGTGTTATCTTTCCCAGATAATCTCTTTGAGGCTAGAGGGAGGTTTGTGCTCACCCCGACAACTCGACCTCTTAGCCAATAGAGAAATGCATATTCCTGACCCCTAGCCTAACCAGTCCATGCCCTCCTCCATCCCTGTGGATCATATCCTCATGGAGAATCCTCCAAAGAAAAAGAGAGTGCTGCCAAGGACCCAGCTAGCCACCAAGTCATTTTGCACGGACAAGGAGACACCATCCTACAGAAGGTGCTCTCAACTCATGGATCAGAATGGCATAACCTGGTCCTCAGATCTGAATCAAAGATTTGTGATTTTTCCTGAACTCAGGATCTGAATGTTGCCTCGTGAACCCTTCACTATTTACACACTGGAAATAACAGGTGTATATAGCTACAGGGTGGTTTTTATTAAAACCTTCTCTGAGAAAGCTTTCCCATCCTAACAAGAATGACATTCATAAGACCTATGCCTCCCAAATCTACTTGCAACCAAATGCTCCCAAACTAACATAGGAACCAAGCAAACAAAAAGAGTAATTCTACCGCAAGCAGAGTTTTATACCTGAAAAAGTAAGAAGAGTCAGTCTCTAAGAAGTTCACTGACAACTTTGCTATTGCCAATCTACTTTACATGAAAGATGCTCAGATACCATGGTGATAGGTGACAGCAACTCCCCCCGCTCCAAGAAAGATAGGTTTGCATTAATATAATGCTTCTTATGTTCAACAGCTAGGGCCATTCAACACCTGGAGATTCTCTTGTGTTCCTTACCCCAGAATCTGGATGACAGCTCTATTCTGAATGCCCTCCTACATCATAAGCTATAACCACTTTAAACTCCAAAAATTACAAATGGTTCATGTCTTGTTCTCAATGTTTTTAAAGCTATCCTTTGGTGCCCTTTTCTGTTTATGCTCTCTCTGTATTAGGTGGACTCCAGTAATGTGGGTAACTGAGCTACATTAATATTCTATTACTCATTAAAAATGTATGCAACTAGCCTTTTATTAGGAAGTTCAGACAGTGAAATGCTACTTGGCTACTCTTACAACTTAGGTTGGTACCTTCAATACATGAAAATAAATGGATGGTCTCCTTTGGCCTATTTCTTTTCCATTTTACTTGTTGGGCCCAATCCTGATTGCAGATTGCAGGTGTGCATTGCTGAGTCCCTCATTAACACAGAAATGGTGCTTAGGCATGCATGCCCTGTAGACATTTTATAAGATATGAACTGGTGCACCACACTGATTTTATATATTATTTAATGGTGCAGTGACCATAACTGAATATACCGTGGACTTCTCATAGAAATATGTAGCCCCACCCAAACTTTCTAGACATATGTTTTTAGGCTGTCACTATACACCAGCTTTGAAAAGGGTCAATTCTCAGCATCATAAAGACATTTTAAGTCTACTGTTTCTCAAAGGTCCCTTCAAATCCTTCTGCTTTCATTTAGTTTCCTTCATTTGTTAGGCTTGAGCCAAGTGTATGTTCATTTACTTTTGTCAATGTTAAATTTTATTTGCCACATGGCAGCCCAGCTACAGAGCAGACTCAGCTCCATTTCTTGCTCCCTCATTTCATTAATCAGTGAATACCAGCATACAGTTTTCAATCTGTCTCAGTCATTTATATAGATTAAAAACAGCCGAGGACTGTTGTGGGGAGAATTCCCCACAGCTGGGTAGCTTGTCTTACAGGTAATTGCTTTTCACTTTGTTTGTTTTTGTAGTCACTGCATTCTCCATTTGCATGTCTATAGATTCATAGATTTTAAGACCAGAAGGGATTATTAGATCATCTCATCTGACCTCCTCTATAATACAAGCCATAACATTTCATCCAGTTATTCCTGTATTGACCCCAATAACTTGAGCAGATCTGGTCCAGTTTTTTTCCCTTACCAGAACACTCTGATGAAGTTATTATGAATTAATTTCAGTAGGAATCCTATAAAATTCCCACACAAAGCTCTACAGTTTTCAGGCCTTTTTTATTGTCATAATATTTGGAACTTATAAGTGCCAACACTTACATATAAATACAAGCACTAAACTTCTGTATAAGTGTGTTTTCTTTCAAAGCCCTATACTTACATTAATTAATGCATCCTCATATCTCACAATGTGGGTGAGCATGTATTTCTATTTTTTGCAGATTATTGATGATAGCTCCGTTTTTATAGATGGAGAAGACGAGTTTAAGGACTAAGACTCACATCCTCAAAAGTATTTAGGCATCTATGTCCCACTGATTCCAATGGGAGTTGGGTACCTAAATACCTGTGAGGAACTGGATCTAATTTTCAAACTTGGTTGTCAAACACTGATGCCTAAAATGCCTTACCAGTTTGCTATGTAACATTCTTTTAATATTAAACTCAATCTACATAGTAAGATCATAACTCTCTCTGTGTGTCACACTGAAGCATAGAATGTTTGTTGAGTCAGTGTGAAGAGATGGGAACAGCTCTAAGCATAGCTGAGAGCTCTTTGTATATAGAATATCATGAAGTTGACTCATCACAGTGATTCATGGTGTATCATCCAATTTTTAAGTTTTCAGCCATTTTGACTTTACAAATTACACCTGTGTGTGCAGCTAAAGTAAGGCATGTATCTATGCCATGCCAAGACCATTGTGATAACAAAGGTAACTCAACCAGTCACCAACCTTACTTACTCTGCAGCTAATTTGTATTCAACAGTTTCATTGGTTGTATGATGAAGACTGCACAGATGGTGATTACTTGGCCCCACTGGCACACCCATGCAACAACATGGGCTTTCAGCTACTAGTGTTTAATTTAATACAACAGTGGGAGGTTATTGGCCTGATTCTCCTCTTCCACCAGAAAAAATAAGGACAACTCAATTAAAATTAGTGTAATCAAACTGGTATAAAACTAGTGTTAAAGATGTTAGAATCAGATCTGTAAAAACTCCCGTTGGTTTCAATGGGGTAGGATTTCATCCTAAAAGAATGCTGCTTTGTATTAGCTCAGTTCCAAAATATTTAGAAGACTACTTCCAAAGATCTTAGATTATAAGGTGCTGAAGGTATAATGGATAATGTTTTAATTTGCGTTAGGGATCCAAAAGAACACAGTAATGGACTTAGGCAAGTTTTGCAAAAGAGCAGGAGAGAAACTGATTGTTCCAACAACACTGAGAAAAACAACAACCAATTGTTATAATACATACTACTCAACTAGATGTTACAACATGTAAAAAAAGGGCAAGAGAGTTTTTGTTTCCAGTCTGAGATGAGTGCTCAGATATTAGACATAAATCAGTGTGATACATATGATCACTTCTCAAAAGCAAACACAAGAACCAATATGAGATTGTGAATTCCGCGACAGATCATGGCAAAAGATAGAAAGGGGAGGGGATCTGAATTTTATGAAGAAACCTTTTGGTATTTACTGGTTACTACTGTCATTTAATGGAAGTTTCAAAACCAACAAAATACAGTGATTATTCATATTAAATTAATTCACAGTATGCAAGGAATGGAATACCAGAGGTTCTGGTTGCTGAAAATTGACCCTAGAATTTTAATAATTTGCTAAGATCTACCAGTCTGAGCCCCTATAACTTATACATAGGTTAGCAAGATGTTTTGAGAAACCTATTCATACAGTGAAAAACTCACATAAAGGAAGCTAAACATAATTTGGATGATAAAGTCCTCAGGAAAGAAACGGTCTCTTTCTCTTTGTTTGTATAGTGTCTACCTAACCCAATCTTATTTAAAAAGAAAAGGAGTACTTGTGGCACTTTAGAGACGAACAAATTTATTTGAGCATAAGCTTTCGTGAGCTACAGCTCACTTCATCGGATGCATTCAGTGGAAAATACAGTGGGGAGATTTATATACACAGAGAACATGAAACGATGGGCGTTACCATACACACTGTAAGGAGAGTGATCAGGTAAGGTGAGCTATTACCAGCAGGAGAGCGGGGGCGGGGCGGGGAAGCCTTTTGTAGTGATAATCAAGGTGGGCCATTTCCAGCAGTTGACAAGAACATTCAAAAACTAGCTGGAGAACACTTCAATCTCTTTGGTCACTTGATTACAGACCTAAAAGTGGCAATTCTTCAATAAAAAAACTTCAAAAACAGACTCCAACGAGAGACTGGTGAATTGGAATTAATTTGCAAACTGGATACAAATAACTTAGGCTTGAATAAAGACTGGGAGTGGATGTGTCATTACACAAAGTAAAAATATTTCCCCATGTTTATCCCCCCCTCCCCACTGTTCCTCAGTCGTTCTTGTTAACTGCTGGAAATGGCCCACCTTGATTATCACTACAAAAGGTTCCCTCCCACCCCCCCGCTCTCCTGCTGGTAATAGCTCAGCTTACCTGATCACTCTCCTTACAGTGTGTACGGTAACACCCATTGTTTCATGTTCTCTGTATATATAAATCTGCCCACTGTATTTTCCACTGAATGCATCTGATGAAGTGAGCTGTAGCTCACAAAAGCTTATGCTCAAATAAATTTGTTAGTCTCTAAGGTGCCACAAGTCCTCCTTTTCTTTTTGCGGATATAGACTAACACTCCTGCTACTCTGCAACCAATCTTATTTAGGCTTCCCTGTAATACATAAATTATAATGACAACAATTATTGTCATATCTAGATGTGTTGGATATCAGAAATATACCATCAGATGGATCGCTGCCCCTATCACAAGGCAGCCATCCATCCAAGTAGACAGATTAAAAGAACTTTGCTTCCCACAAGACCTAAGTGAGGAGGAAGTAAAGATCCTAAACCTCGGAAGGTCCCCAGGAATTGCAGGACTGGGAATGTCCATAGACACAGAAACAGGAGTTGTCTACATGGACTTGAGACACTTGGAGGCCATTTTTAATATGGCCGTGTCCCTTTAAGCACAGCAATAAATGTTCAAGTGTTTATCTTTTCCCATTTAACCTATGTTTGAGGTAATTTATGACTTTTTTCTTTGGGTCTGTTTTATTTGTTGAAATTTCTTTTTGATTTTCTAGTTTTTACTGACCTTAGAAGCAGATGGAAATAAAAACCCTCCTGAAACTTGAAAGGGCCACTGGCCACATTTTTCTAGTCAGTGAACAGGGCCCCACTGTTTGAGTTACTCAGATATTGAAGTTTTAATTAAGGAAAGGTTGCACCGAAATCAATCATTAGCAACAAGTAATGGCTTGCATTCTAGATAACAGCCTGAGGCAAAGGGGTGACTCTAACAAACTGGAGACCTGACTCTCACCTCGCGCAGTGCCCAGTCCAAAGCATATTGAAATCTACAGGAAGACTTCTACTGGTTTCAATGGCATTTGGATCAGGCCCTTTTATGTGTGCAACTTAACTTTAGATGACTTACTCCTGATTTAAGCTGGTGTAAATGAGAAGACAATCAGGCCATGGATGTTCCCACTTCTCAGCACTTCTGAGAGAACTACATCTATCTCAAACCCTAAATCAAAGGTTATATTGACATTGCAGATGGAAGTGTACTTTCCAGGTCAAAGAGAGCCATACATACTAACTTTGATCAAGCTAGTGCACTAAAAATAGCAGTGCAGCTAAGGTGGTACCAACAATGGGTTGGGCTAGTCACCTGGGTACATACCTAGAGCCTCAGACAGGATTGTATTTGGGCCACTAGACAGTGCTTCCAGCCACACCATCATGGCTAAACTGCTATTTTTAGCATGTTAGCTTGAGCAAAGCTATTGTGTGCACATCTGCCCAAACTGGAAATTACACCTCTGGCTGCAGTGTAGACATACCCAAAGGGTTCTCTGTTTATAATAGCAGTAATCCATTTTAAAAAGCTACCTTCCTGTGTAATGCAGTACTTAGTAAGGCTGACTGGCTGTTCTGAAAAATCAGCTCCGTTTTCACATTTAACGACCAGTGATCGAAACCAGAGTTCAATCAGTTTATAATTAAATCTAGATTACCTTGAAACAGAACGTAACTGATGAGAAGACTGTATTTGCTAGGCTTGTCAGTCCTACCTCTTTCATGACCAAAATCAATAGTTAATCAACTTCAAAGACTCACAAAACATATGAGCCAGATACCATTTCCCCTATTGTATTTTATTGATAGAATTAGTTACTATCAAATCATGAGCGATGAAAAAAGTGCTGTGGATAGAACATCTACTTTTGATTAAGTAGAGATTTTGATAGACCCCCATGGCCCCGATCCTGTAGTTGGATTAGTTAGGGCAGTGACCCTGTGCCCATTCAGAGAGCCACTGATTTCAGTAGGACTCCACAGGGTCCTGTGTGGGAGCTGATTGCAGGAACAAGGTTTATCATTATGTCTAACTGTTGTTATGGCAAAAGTAGATAACTTTTCTCAGTGTAATAGTGCCTTCATAGAATATGGTTTTATATATATTTGAAAAGTCAGAAATGCATTTTCCATGGAATGGACATTTTTGAAAAATTCCAGGAAGGGATCCAGCGACCACAGGGCTGTGTAGCCAAGGAACAGGGCAGCTGGAAGCCTGGGAAACTGGATAGTCTGGGAGCTGGATAGTTGAGAACCTAGGGTAACTAGGCTGGCTGGCCACTTGGTTCCATCGAAAGTTTTGACAGAATGGACACATTCTCGTGGAACATTTCAGTTCCATCAAATCAGAACTTTCCAACAGAAAAATGTTCCTTAAGAAAAATTCCACGCAGCTCAATTCCTAAATCACTTAGGTGCTTTTGAAAATTTTACCCTGTGTCCCTTTAAATGATTACAGTGAAGCTCCTCACTCTCAATGGTCTGAGAGGACATTGCTATCTTTCTATTGTAAGGTAAAGCTAAATTTAGGCTAAAAATGGGCTGCCTGGTTTCTGACTTGAGTTACTGTGATGCTAAAACAGGGATGGGAAAACTATGGCCCAGAGACCATATCCGGCCCATCAGACGTTTTCATCCAGCCCTTGAGTGCTCACCAGGGAGTGGGGTCTGGTGCTTGCCCTGCTCCACGCATGCCATGGTTCCATGCAGCTCCTGGAAGCAGCGATATGTCCCCGCTCCAGCTTGTAGGCATAGGGGCATGCTGCTGCCGCCCAAAACACAGTCCCCCACAGCTCTCATTGGCTGGGAACCATGGTCAATGGGAGCTGCAGGGGCGGTACCTGCAGACGGGGCAGCGCACAGAGCTGCCTGGCTGTGTCTCCATGTAGGAGCTGGAGGGGTGACATGCTGCTGCTTCTGGGAGCTGCTTGAGGTAAGTGCTGCCTGGAGTCCTCACCCCTGACCTCCTCCCACACCCCAACCCCCTGCCCCAGCCCTGATCCCCCTCCCACCCTCCTAACCCTCAGTCCCAACCCAGAGCATCCTTTTGCACCCCAAACACTTTATCCCCAGCCCCACCCCAGAGCCCGCTCACCTAGCCGGAACCCTCACCCCCCACCCCGCTCCCCAACCCCCTCCCCCAGCCCAGAGCCCCCACCCATACCCTGAACTCCTAATTTCTGGCCCTACCCCAGAGCCTTCAACCCCAGCTGGAGCCCTCACAACCTCCTGCACTCCAACCCCAATTTTGTGAGCATTCATGGCCCGCCATACAATTTCCTTATCCAGATGTGGCTCTTGAGCCAAAACGTTTGCCCACCCCTGCACTAAAACCATTATACACTTGGGAAAACCCAAACTGTCAGAGTCCTTTTTGAAAAGGATCATAATAATTTAATGCTCCTGGTTAGATCAACTCCTTAGAGACTTCAGTAAATCAAGGAAAAGGTCTTTCAACCAATTATCAAGGGGCTACTCTTTGAAGGTATTGTTATAGTGCCTATAAATCTGCAGATACATTAATTGGAAAGTCAAATACCACTTTAATCAGTTATCAAGTCAAATCAGTTCTAAAGCCAAAAGAGCAGTCTCACATTCCCAGAAGGATTTTTTCTGTCTCATCCTTATCTTGTCTATCTCTTACAGAAAAAAATAAAGGTTGTGTTTATTCCCAGAATATATTTTGTCCAATATTCCCAACATTTCTCACTCGTGTGTCAAATCAGAAAAGTGAGGGAGGATAATGAGATACAGGACAGTTAGAAACCCTGGTTCTCCATCATGCCTGAGATATGCTTGGCATAGAAACAGAGATGGAGGTATTCCTTGGTGGAGAGATTTGCTGCCTTTATAGCCACTGTGGTGTATCACAACACAACATTGGGCCCAAAAATGCCTGCATGTCATTGGGCCCGATTCTGGTCTCACATAAAACAATGTAAATTAGAAGCAACCAATGAAGTCAACTGAGTAACATGGATGTAAAACTGGTGTGAGTTCAAAATAAAATTCTTTAGAATACATAGGTGATATCACTGGGGAAAGAGGTGGTGGTGCATGAAATTTTTCTAATAACCTACACAACTCTATTTTATGCTCTATTATAAACCAATACTGACACAGGTGTTAAAAAAGAAGCTGCCCATCTTTATTCATGTATATATTCATAGACTTCAGGGATGGAAAGAACCACAGTGAAGATCTAGTCTGACCTCTTGTATAACACATTCCATAAAGTTTCACCAAGTGATTCCTGCATCATGCCAATAACCTCTGGTTGAGCTAGAGCACAACTTTTAGAAAGACATCCAGTCCTGATTTAAAGAAATAGAGTCTTTCTAAACTTTAATTAACAAGCAGACACCAATTAACAATCTCTGTAATCTTTCTTAGCCATTTATTTGAAAGGCTAAAAAGGACAGTGTGTGCAGTGAGAGATCAAACAATTCAAAGGACAAATAAGGCAATCTACTCCAAGCACAAGAGAAATGAGGAAGACAAGATCTGGGGAAATCTACAGGCTCTGTAAAAAAATAGATTCTCTAAGGGCCTTGGTTTGTCCAGCTCTAGAAGAGATATAAAAATCCCTGCTGTGCCAATGGCACTCACGAAACCCCACATTTGTAAACACCAAATAGGTAACTTCATCTCCACACAAGCACTCATGCATGTAACTACATGGCAGTTGCCTATCTGTGATATGAAATGCAGGTTTCAGGAGGTGCATGCCCATTTTTGCTGGTGCCCCCACTGTGTCATTCTTTGAAAAGTTAACCCAGTGATTTTGGCTGGAAAAGAGGGATGATGGTTTTGAGATAATGGCATGAACTGGAACACAAGAGACCCATTTTAAATTCTTAGCTCTGACTGAGACTTGCCGGGTGACCTTGGTCAGGCAAGTCACTTAGACTGAGATTTTCAAAAATGACTAGTGATTTTTGGTGCCCAAATCGAAGCACACTAACACAGTCTGGTTTACAGAGTGCTTGGCTTCTGCCCTGTGAGAATCAGGGCCTTTTATGATGTTGCAAAATGGGCACCCAAAAATGGCAGCATTCAAAATCACTAGTCATTTTTAATAATCTTTTCTATAATCTCTTCCCGGCTTAGTTCCTCATCTGCAAAATGGGGATGGTAGTATTTCCTGTCTCCCACCCTTTGTGCACTGGAAGAGGTTCAGGTTCCTAAAGCAGGTGTACTCAGTTCCAAGTCCAAGCTTCATCAGTACAGTGTACATTCCAGAGATGGAATGAGGATAGCAGGACAGAGAATTCATCTTGGAAAAACCTTTCCTGCTTCCCATTCTCCAGAGACTGACTCCAAATGCATGTGGCTCTTGGCTGTCAGCCAGTTCTTGGCATCTGTACTCCAGCTGAGACCTTGCTATACATGGCTGGCTCTGCATGATCTAGCTCAAAGAGGAATTATTTCAGGAAAGTTCAGGCCAGTGATATACAGGAGGTCAGATTAGATGATCACAATGGTCCTTTCTGCTTTATACTCTGTGAATCTATGCCATGAAGTAATAAAGACACAGCCAACATTTTTGCTGATTAAGCTATTGGTCATTTTGTAATTCAAATATCCTTGGGCACCAAATATTTTCTCTGCAAAGATTACAGATGTCACTTGTCATTGTCTCCGTATTCTCTTCCCTCCTTGAAAAATGTCTTGAATGCTTATGGACCTGATCTGGAGAGGTGCTGAGAACCTGCAGTTCCTACTAATATCAGGGAGAGGTGCAGGTGTTTGACACCTCTTAAAATCAGACTCAGAGGCCTAGATCCTCAAAGATTGTTAGGTTCCTAACTTCCACTGGGCCTAAGTCCTTGTTCCCTTTAATGCTCATACCAAAACATTGTACTAATTCAGCTCATAAGTCATTATGCTCTAGGTCAAACTTGATCCTAGAAGTGGGAATTCCCTTGTCTAAATCTTTAATCCATATTTAGCTTTTGGCATTTCATTGTTCCGCCCTGGACACATATGGTAAGTGTCAGCCACTGCACTTCCTTTATGACTCACATACAATGTCTGGAGCTTGTCACAAATAAACTTTCTGCAGAAGATTAATGTTAAATAAAGGCAGATTTTGTTGATAAATTGTGGCAGATTTCTGAGTCATTTCTGATATTCTCACTGTTCATGTTATTCATTAGGCTTTAGCTGTTAGGGGTGTTACACAAAAATATAGAAGCAGTCCTTTCTTCAGGAGTACCTTCCTGGTTCTTATAATCCTCCTTAGTGTAAGAAATTTTTCCCAGAATGCCTTTCTGGGAGCTGGCCCTTTAAATATAGCAGAAAGGTGGCAGCAGCCATTTTGCAACTGACTGAGGCTTGCTGTCCCTCCATCTCTTCCAGCTGGTAAGTACTCTTTAACTTCTGTCACATTTTCCCTTTTTTATTCCTGGAGAGATGGCACATTGCCTAGTCACATGCTGACGCTACACTTGGTTCTGTGAAGGACTAAAAGGGAGGGACTTACATCCCTACCTTGAGGCCTGTCTGCTCCAGTGCAGGGATGAATCAGATCCAAAGGGACTACTCTACCCCTGGGCAACTCAATGGGAGTTTTGCTATTGATTTCAGTGAGATCTAGAAGTGGATATAAAGAGAGGCGCAATTCTTGCCTTGCACGGTTTATAATCTAAGGGGCCAGCTGTGCTGTGGATACAACTTTGATTTTGTAGCCAGTTTGTGACACTCCCATCTGTCTTGGTTACAATAATCATAGTTGAGCTGTATCATCCTCAGCCCCATTGTTTTGCAATACAGGCATTTGCCAGCCAAGCTTGTGTGTCCACACCCACTGTGCTGCCTAATTATGTTTGTATCTGTCCAGTCTGGGAAGATTTGTGTAGATCAGTGGTTCTAAACCAGCGGCCCTAGTGTCTCAGCTGTGTACTAAAGGCTGCCCGGCCCGCACAGTGGGGTCCGGGTTCCTGGCAGCCTGACTGCTTGGCACAGTGAGGTATGGGTTCCCGGCCACCCAATGTGGCGGGGTCTGGGCTGCCTGACTGCACATTGTGAGCTGTATATGCTGCCCAAAATGATAAATAGGTTGAGAACCACTGGTGTAGATGTTCCATCCTGTCTCAGCAGAGGATAGATTGCCAACTGCACATGTGTACAATAGAATTGACAGCATGTGGGGCAATATATTGGGATGACCTACTACAAAGAGAATTGGGAGAAAGGTGAAGCAGGAATGTTTATGGGGCTCCATCTATACTGCAAAATAAGTCTAATGAATATGGGAATTTTGCAAGAACAAAAGATGTTAGCTGCCATAGTTACTGACTGCTTATCAGATTGCATGTGGATGCAAACCATGGTTAAAGTCAACTATGCTACTAAGTGCTTGTATGCTTGGTTAAAAACTGTAATGAAGGCTGGGCCCATTAAGACACACAACACACTGGGAGACTCAGAGGTTCCTGAATTTTTGCATAGCTTCAAAGTCCATGCTTCCTTTGGAGGCTTTTCTTTTAGTTCACTTGGGATTAGGTTCTGCACTCCCTCCCCCCCCCTTGAATTAATTAATACCTTGCTCCTCAAGCAGTCCCATTTAAAACAATGGGACAATGCTCAGAATCGGGTACTACTCAGCATATGAGTGACAGAATCAGGCTCTTAGCTTTTCTTTCCCTCTTTTGTGGTTGTATTTGGTGGAGCTGTAATGAGTTTTAGTGCTGGTGAAGGTGAGAGCTAGACATGACACTGTTTAAACCCAGGCATACTCCAGGCAACATTATCTCAGTTTTACCAGTGTCACAGACCTGTAGAGATCCCCTGACAATCCAATCCTGATGTTCACACCAGATGTCCCATTAAACAGGAACAGGAGATACCTACTATTTTATAGCATTTTATCATTCCTCCCTTCAAGATTATGATAACCTCAGCTGCCTCTAATTGTTCCAGAGAATTTACACACACACTGGCTTTCTTCTCACAGCTCACCCTCCATAGTAAACAGCTGATCTTCCTCTTAAAGGAATATAGTTCCAGTTAATTAAATTAATATTTTTGGAGAAGTTTATTAAGACTTTTAAAATAACTTCATTACAAAACATATTCGACAGCACTCAGTAACGGCTGAATGAAAAATAGAAATACAGGGTGCCAAAATAGCTCAATAGAACACACACAAGAAACTTCAGTTCTTTCATAAATACAAGATGGATGCCTGCATGAGAAGAACTGAAAAATGCCTGTCATTGTTTTTATTTAGTTGAACTTGATTATTTTGGAATCTTGATGTAATATCCTGGTTTTTTTGTTCCAATCACAGTAGAACGGTTTGTTGAAAACATGATTTTTCCCCCAGTTGTTCACTCTGAGGGCAAACAGAACTAGCAGAAAGCACAGGCACTTATGGTAGACAGGAGTGATGTAGTAGGATGTACTGTAAACAAATTTAATGGAAATGAAATAGCACATTCTATTGTTACCTTGGCTTTAAACTTTATTTTCAATTAAAATATGTAAATTGTATAACTAACATTCTGGCTTACTTTCTAATTAGCAACTGATTTTTTCCACAAAGGAAAAGAGTTAATCTTTACAGCTACTGCAACTGGTTCCCCTCCTCCCCCAGATAAGTCTGAAAGGATAACATTAAATATCCCCAAGCCCTGAAAGGTATTGCTGTACAAAATACACTCAGCACCTCATTCTCTCTCCCTTGCACCACTGTAAATCAGGAATAACTCCACTGCCTTCAGCAGAGTTACACTGATGTCAAACTGGTGTACGGTAAGTGAATGGAAAATCTGGCCCTCAGAATACCCCCCAAGAATATAAAAAGCAGATACTCAGAGGGCTGGAGTTAATCTTGGCTCTACTGATGTAAATGGAATTATACAGACTTTATGGAGTTGGAAACGAGATCAGAATCTAACCCACAGCCAGCTATTACATTTCAGACCTGGCATAGTTGGTACACTCCCTTTCTTAGTCATTATAGTAATGGGCACATTGATTATACACAAGAACATAAGAATGGCCATATTTGATCAGACCAATGGTCCATCTAGCCCAGTATCCTGTCTCCTCACAGTGGGTTATGCCATTTATATAGGATTAGATGTCAGTGGATCACATGAGGTTTGATTTTGCCTCAAATAGAGCCCATCAAAAGGTTTATAATAATTCCATTGATTCTTCTTATTTACATTAAAGATGGAAAGAGTTCCACACTGAGCACTAGAACATTCCCTGAGCTGATAAAGTTGGGGTGGGAGGATCTCTTAGAAGAACTAGATCATGTCCGCTACCTTTAGGAAGAACTACAGAAAGCTCCTCCCCCATCCCCGAAAAGAAACAACAAACAAACGAACCATTCTTTTAAAAATGATCCTATAGTGACTTGTAATAAAAACCGTGGATGAAGCTGGAAGACTCTACTTTGGAAAGGCATTTAAGTCCCTCATCTCCCTCAGAGAAAACAAATCCATCAACTAGGATGAAGCTCCAGATCTAATTTTCTGACAACACCCTCATTTTCACTCTGTCCCATCTGTGGTTCAGAGGGAAAGGGAATCCTCATACACCCACCTTCAGAGAGTCATCCTACAAGGTCCCTAAGATATTAGCAACCAGCCATGTCAGCCCTTTGGCTCCAACTCGTCCTGGGCTACACTTGGGGGGGTGCAATTTAAGATACGCAACTTCAGGTACACTAGTCGCGTAGCTGAAGTCAAAGTATCTTAGTTCGACTTACCTGGCCATCCTCACGGCGGTGAGTTGACCATGGCGGCTCCCCCATTGACTTCATTTACTCCTCCTGCCGAGGTGGAGTACAGGTGTCGATTCGGGGATCGATTTATCATGTCTAGATGAGAGGCAATAAATCGATCCTTGATAGATCGATCACTACTAGCTGATCCAGAATTCCTTAATAGAAATGAAATCTTAAGGGCCTGCGTCATTGAAGGCAGATGACCAATGCTCCCAACAATGCAGTAAGTGAGAGGTGACCAGTGAGGGATCATGGACAGCTTGCTACTCAGTTCAAGACAATCACAGAAGTTATCCTTCTTGAGGGTTTTTTCCCCGGCATGGTTTATTCTAGGAGGGAGGAGATGGAAAGGCCGTGAGAAAGGAAAGGAAAAAGGGCATAGAGTAATGGACTGAAAGGGAAGGATTATAGAGCAGAGAGTAGAACAGGAGATAAGAAGATTGTGATGGGACCCAGGACTTTCTACTATCCATGATTCATGACAAATTTGTGAGAGTTGCTACTTGCATGCATAAAGATAGGCATGTGTGTGTTTTCAGAATCATTTGGGTCTTAGCTTATGATATCTAAAAGCAGAGGTAGGTACCATAGGAAACACACTAGCAAAAGAATAAATCCCAAGAAGTTTATTGTCTGGCATTGAACTAATGATTCTTTAATATGAATTTATATAAGTGGGTGGATATACATTTAGATATATACCTATATTTATAAATATTTAGATTTATAGGTGACTGTGATGCGTATACAACGAACATACAGCTATAGATAGCTAAATGCACATCAAATATGTATACTGTACCTAAATATTTATCATATATATTTAGTCTGCATCTCTCTGTTTGATAACTGTGAGCATTTCCCCATGGCTCTAGTTAGTTGTTTGTTGTGCATATTGGAGGCCAATGCCGGGACTGTCTGAAACAAGGTAAAAATATTCAAAGTAATATTCTGTTTATAAAGAAGACAATGGTTGAAGGTTTTTTAACATCCATTAAGATATCTGTGCGTGGCTTTTTTTTTTAACCTTTGAATGGTTTTCCACTTACCAGAATGATTCTACATATGAATGTTGTAAGTGTTAGTGTTATGCTTGTATTTGATCTATCTGGGATGAAGGTCAGTTAAACAATAAACCAATAAACATCCTAGTTTGTGTTAATTTACAGAGCAGTAATTGACTAGTATGAGGATAATTTCAAACTAAAGTTACGTACTAGAAATGTAAATTCTGGCAAGCTCTCCCTTCTCAATGCTGGCACATAAGCTTACTACATACATCTGGTAGGGCTGGTATACATGCTGTATTGATATAATTTGTGAATTATTGAAAAGAAGGCGCCATTATGGTCTTAATATGTCAAGACTACTGGGAAACTTCAGAGCAAGTGAATTAGTGACTTGGACAGTACTATTTGCACTAACTGCACATAGTAACAAAAACCTGAAAGAATTTGTTATGACTGGTTGTTTCTGTAGATGTGCAGCAACTGCAGTTATAACTGGAATAATTTAACCACTGTGGGCTTGAGTGTGACTATGGCACAGCGCAGAGTAAGGGGCAGCGCATGAGCTGCATTGCCCTGGAGGGCTGAGTCGGCATACTCTCCTACCCCATGTCTAGCTGGCAGATTGGGTTGGGAGGGCAGAGTCATGGTTCAAAAAAGAACTTGATAAGCTCATGGAGTATAGGCCCATCAGTGGCTATTAGCCAGGATGGACAGGGATAGTGTCCCTAGGCTCTGTTTGCCGGAAGCTGGGAATGGGCGACAGGGGATGGATTACTTGATGGTTACCTGTTCTGTTCATTCTCTCAGGGGCACCTGGCATTGGCCACTGTCAGAAGAAAGGATACTGGGCTAGGTGGACCTTTGGTCTGATCCAGTGTGGCTGTTCTTATGTTCCTGCTCCTCACCCACTTGCTTATGGTGGGAGCATTGGGCACACAGCCACTATCTCATTGGGCAGGTCTAATGCAGTTGTTCAGGGGACTTGGAGGTCAGGGTTTTCTTTCCCCCACTTCCCTGCATGGCTGTATTAGACCCAGTCATAATCAAACTCTTTATTTTTGAAGGGCCCATGTTTTTGCATAGTCCTTGTAGTAGCTGCCTAGGGTTCAGAGTTTGAAGGAGTGCCTCCAGCCTGGTTGCTTCCTCATCTCACAGCAGCTGGGGGAGACACATTGCAGTTGTGGCCTCTTCAAGGGTTCCTCACCCCCATCGGCAGCAGTGGTTAGGAGCTGCCATTGCAGCATAGCTTCAGCCCAGATTTCAAGAAACTTTTGTCCCTTGCCTGTATCCCTCTCTCCCACCACCCCAGCCTTCCATGCCATCAGCATTACATTACACTAACACAGCTCCTGATGAGCTGCCAACCCCCTTCTGAAAACAGATTATGGGGGAGGTGCTTAGGATGGCAAAATGTCCCCTGCTGTAGCATGCACACCAAGGATACATCTACACTGCGTGCTTCCCTTGGCAACACGTAGAGAACCTACATGAGTAGCAGTGTAGACAGTGAGGCTCAGAGTAGGTGAGTAGAGTAAAGACACTTCTGAAGGGTGTGGGTATGGACCTGAGTACACACACTACATCATAGACAATGCATGCCTCATGCCAAACTTGGCGGGGGGACCCTAATCTAAAGGGGAGGACACATGACTGCCCCCTGTGTATCCTCGCCCCAATGACCACCCTGCTCTGTGCATAGCCTGGGGCCACCACATTCTCCCCACCTCACCAGAGTTACCTGTTGGACAGAGGGGGCTCCATCCTCCCTCTGTGCCTCCCGTCTCTGGCATGTTCCGCTGCTTTCCCTGGCAGCTGGGCCCAGGGGGCGAGCAGGATGGAACCGCTTCTCACGTGGCTGTGAGTAAATGACCTAATGCAAAAAAAAAAAAGCAAACGTTTTTAGTTCACAGTGAACTAAATCCTGCAATCTTTACTCAGACTGCATTCAGGCAAAACTGCCATTAACTTCAACAGGCATTTTCGCCATATAAAGATTCCTGCATTTTTTCCTGATGTAAACTAATATCCTTTATCTTCGGGGTGGGACGGGGAGAAACAAAAAAAACCAAACCTTCCAACCAAAACAAAAAACGCAAACTATTAGAAAGTTACAAAAGCCATGGAAATGCCATAAACATGCCATAGCTTAAGTAAAATAACAAGCACAGTCCTGTATGCATCATATATTTTCTGTGGATTGTTACATAATGTTTTATAACTTGGACTGTTTATATGAAAACCAAAGAATTGTTTCTTATAAATTCATCTCCTCCTGCTGCTTATTTGGCCATCTGAACTAATCATCTTCTTTGGATCATAATCACCAGCAGCTAACAACCAATTGTGATATTAGAAACAGAGCTATGATTTTGGGCTGGAAATAAACAGAAGCAAATATATTTATTTGGATTTATAACATATACACTGTCCAAGGTGTCTTTGGATGCTCATGTATTTTTATTATTTTGTGCGTGCTAATTGCTTCCTTTTTTAAAGGGAAAAGGGCGTTTCCCTAAACAAAACAAACCCCCATGGCCACCCCACAGTCCTGTTTGGAGCAGCCGCCATTGTCATCTAAGGATGTGGAATATGGATGTATAGACACTAGGCCATCCTCCATCTTAGAAGGTGGGGTTCTGGACTGAGGAGTCAGAGCAGAGAGTGGCAGTCTGCATCATAGGACAGGCTCTGGCTTCTGTATTATGTAAAATACTGGAATAAAAGTAACATGATATATACAAGTTCTTGTTGCCGTGATTCCCATCTAGTGCTAGTTGGGCTACCCTTGGGTGTGCTTTTTTCTCTTCTTCACACACCATACTAATAGCAGCAGCTGTACCAGACCTTTTGTGGCAAGAATATAAATAATGACTTGTATACAGGAAAAGAGACATGAAACAAAGGCAAAAATATAAGCACAAGATGAAACCAACCAACAAAACAAGGAATGATTCCTATAAGACTTTGTGAGAAAGAATAAATAAACAAACGACACCATGGGAGAATTCAGCTCCTGAGCTTCTTATCTGGCCTATGGCTTCATTAGCCTTTTAGACGATGTGGTACCTCGTGTTCACGTTCCCACACCAGAGAAGGTGTGGTACTAGACACAAAAGGACTGATCCATCTCTTAGGGAAGTCAATGGAAGTCTTTCCATTGTTAGGAGTTGGAATGAGGCCCCAAAAGTGGACCCTATGATATCTATCTCTTTGTCTTTTGATGTATTTATAGAACATCAATCACCAGAATATTTCGAATACAAGAATTTTATGTATAATCTTGGTTAGGTCTTGTGTGATGGATCTGCAAAGCAGGAGACAACTCCCATCAGCCCCAGGGTTGCCAACCCTCCAGAGTTGTCCTGGAGTCTCCAGGAGTTAAAGATTAATCTTTAATTAAAGATTATGTCATGTAATGAAACCTCCAGGAATACATCCAACCAAAATTGGCAACCCAAGTCAACCCCTTTCCCACAGCTCCTCTCTTTCCCTTGGCCAAGTAAGGGGAAAGATCCTGAACGAGGAAGTGCCCCACTCTGTTTGGAAGTGGAAGCAGCAGCTGCATGGCAGCAGAGAGCTGGAGAGAATCTGGAGGCAGGAACAGATGCACAGCCATGTGCAGAGCAGGCTATGAGTGCTGGACATTATTGCTGGGTACAGGTACAGGTGTGGGATTTACTGCTGAAGCTCCTACAGTGCTTGCTTTTGAGACGTGGTGCACAGGGCACACTACTGGCACCTTAGGGGGTTGGGATGCAGTGTAACCCAATAATTACATTGTGTTCTCTGCTCCACACCCAAGGAAATTCAGTGCTACTGCAGGTATCACCATGGGCACAGCTTGAATTGGATTCTATGACTCAGCACATTTTTAAGGCTGTCATCTTGTTCTGTAGAATTTCAGCTTTCATTAGAAATAAGTTTTTAGCCCTCATGGTTGCAGAGAAAACCTTCTAAACATGGACCAAGTGTGACCAATTAGACATCAGAGGTGTGAACTGACCCATGTAGCTCAATGAAATGTTAACTTAAAAGCCCAAGTGGATTTTAAAATGCCACCCACCTCTATCAATGGGTGAGGGAAATTGAAGGGGCCGGCAGTGAAAGGGAGACAGTCCCAGTAGCAAGGGAGGGAGACCCCTACCTAGGGACAATAGGTAGCTCCTCCTTCTGTGAGTCTCTGGCACCCATTGGCCAGCTGGGAGAGTGGGGTGCTGATTGGCCAGCATTCCCCAGCTCCCAGGATTTAGCCCAGTGCTGGAGCCATGTGGAGCCTCTTTTGGCTCTGTTCCAGCAGCCCAACCCTACCTATGGGAACCTGGCCCGACAGAGGCTGCAGGTTTAGCTGATTGCCTGTTTAGGAGGTCAGGAAGAAATTTTTTCTCCCATTGGCCAACTGGCAGAGGACCAGGGAGTTTTTTGCCTTCCTCACAGCATATTCAAGCCACAGTTGGTTAAATAGAAATGCTCTTAGTACCTAACTGAGGTACTGGGGTTATGTTGTTTATTCATCGCAACTTGTGGCTGGTTTCCAATGTGGCTAAGAATAAACTGAATGTTTCCCCTACATAGGTGACATGTAGGGGTGCATGTGGGGTTAAGTGCCCCCCTAGATTTCTGCTTGGCCTGCCGGGGGGGAGGGAGGAGACGGAGAAGGGCTCTGTCCTTCTTCACTGTGCCTGCCCCCTGGCATATTTGGCCCCTGTCCCTGGAAGCCAGACCCAGGTTGGGAGTGGAAGGAGCAGGACTGGCTGCTTCTTATGCTGGCTGCTCCAGGTTGTTGCTCTGTGCAGCATGGCAGCTGCCTGAGAGAACCTGACTGGGGAGCCAGCAGCCTCTGCTCCCCGCCCCGGGTCTGGCTGCCGGGGACAGGGACTGAGCGAGTCCCCTCCCCCCCCGGGGCACGATTCCGGCTTGCTCAGTCCCTGTTCCCAGCAGCCAGGCCCAGGCAGGGAGTGGAAATTGCTGCCTCCCCAGCAGGGCTCTCTCAGGCAGCTGGTGCACTGCACACAGCAGCTACTCTGAGCAGCCACCTTCAGCCATGTGATAAGTGGCTCCATCCCACTCCTTGTCCAGGCCCAGCTGACAGGAATGGGACTAAATGTACAAGGGGGAGGAGGCAGAGCCGGAGAAGTACAGATTTCCCCCCCACACCCAGCAGGAAATGTGGGATGGGAAGAGTGCAGCGGTCCTTGAGCTGGGCACACAGTGGAGGGTCACTGGGGAAGGGACAGGGAGCCTATTCCTTGGCCTCTGCTCAGTCAGGGCTGAGGCTGGCTCCCGCTGGGCCCAGAGAGATGTGGTCCCTGCTTCTGTGTCCCCCAGTCCCTCGAGGAGCCAGTGGGATTGGCTGCCCTGGCTCAGGGAGGTGGGGCTGGAAGTTCCTCTCAGAGGAGAATGTGGGACTGTCACGTGTCCTTCCCTTTACAGGGTCCCCCCCTACCAAGTATCAGGAGGCATGAGTCATCTATGTTCCCAGAGGTAAAAGACTTGGGATTTTGATGATGGACCTTGGGTTCATGTGACAGGGTGATACCCTGTGACCTTCACAGACTAAGCTCAGACCTTGTGGCCCTCACAGGCCGAGATCCCCATCCTGCTGCACCCTCTGTCCCCCTCACAGTTAGGAGGATGCTAAGAATTAAAGAGCTGAGTCCTAGGGAGTAGGCTGAGGAGAGCCACGCTGCATCATGAGTTACATGGTAAGGAGCTCTGTAGCCCCTGCACTGAAACCAATTAAATGCCTGGTATAGGAGAGCATGGGTGATGGGCAGATAGCGTCCCTCCCCTGTGTTAAAGTTTTATACAAGTTGCAGCCTGACACTTAATTCCATGAGTCTGTCCTCATTTTGCTTCTGTGTCTACATCAATGTCTCTGAACTTGGCTTGTGGGCAGAAACAGAGAGGGCACTGCTTCTGCAAATTGAGCCCTGACCATGGGTTAGGAGTAGAGGGGATTATGTGGCCCATCCACCATGATACCAACACTCATGTGCAATAGATACATATATTTATGAGGATTCCAATCTCCAGTTCCTATGTACACCATAAATATAGATGCTTTCATTTTATAATTGAATTGGGCCTTAATATTATCAGGGCATTACTGTCCAGGAGGCTGCAGTTCTGGAATATTGTGAAGAATATTCTGAAACCTTACTGGTTGTTTTGCTTGCACAAAGGTTTTTAAATGGTTGCAGATTTTTCAGAAAGAAAACAGAGACGGAGAAAAAGACAGAGTTTCCAACAATTAGAACAAGTCCTCTCTCTAGCCTTTGGCATTGATCTTGAATCTTCAATAACTAACAGGCCACATCTGTCCAAAATAAACATAATTTAGCATGAACACTGGTGCTGGGTGGCAGGAGATGCAATGCTTGCCCGCATAGTCCTAGGAAAAGCCAACCATTCAGACAATGATGAGGCACAGTTAAAGATGACTTTTTAATTGTGTGTAGCATGAAATTACACTTACATGAAGGAAAAACTTAGCATAATGGGCATAGAATCACAGAAAGGACTGGAAGAGACCTTGAGAGGTCATCTAATCCAGTCTTCTGCTCTCAAGGCAGGACTAAGTATTATCTAGATCATTCCTGACAGGTGTTTGTCTAACCTGCTCTTAAAAACCTCCAATGATTGTGATTCTACAACCTCTCTTGGAAATTTATTCCACTGCTCAACTACTCTCATCGTTAAGAAGTTTTTCCTAATGTCCAACCTACACTGCACTTGCTGCAATTTAAGCCCATTGCTTCTTCTCCTATCCTCCGAGGCTATTCCCCTTTCTCCTTGTAACAACTGTTTATGTACTTGAAAACTGTTATCATCTCCCCTCTCTGTTGTCTCTTCTCCAGACTAAACAAAGCTGCTTTTTTCAATCTTTCCTCATAGGTCACGTTTTCTAGACCTTCAATCATTTTTGTTGCTGTCCTCTGGACTTTCTCCACTTTGTCCACATCTTTCCTGAAATGTGGTGCCCAGAACTGGACACAGTATTCCAGTTGAGGCCTTATCAGCATGAAGTAAAGCAAAATGACTTCTCATGTCTTGCTTACAACACTCCTGCTAATACTTCTCAGAATGATGTTTCCTTTTTTGAAACAGTGTTACACTGTTGACTCATATTTAGCTTAACAAATTTATTTGGGCATAAACTTTCGTGGGCTAAAACCCACTTCATCAGATGCATGGAGTGGAAAACACAGTAGCAGGTATATTTATACATAGTACATGAAAAGATGGGAGTTGCCTTACCAGGTGGGGGGTCAGCCTAATGAGAATTCAATTAATAGTAGAATACCAAGGGAGGAAAAATCACTTTTGTAGTGGTAATAAGGATGGCCCGTTTCAAACAGTTCAAAGTCTTTGTCTTACAGATGTATTTCTAGGTGTTGAGTTGTGGGGGGAGTGAGGCCACGTGATGATCTCACTTTCCCTTTTTTGTAGTTTCTTCCAGCTTGCTTGAGACCTGGGGGTCTGCCCCGACTGATCAAGCATTCTCCATTGTCTACATGTTCTCTCTGGGAAGTCTCCCTTGTATACAGATCCTGGGATAGTGGATTCTTTCTTTGATGGGTGTTAATCAGCCATTAACTGCTGTCTGGCTACTCCACTGTTGTACCTGAAAGGCTGGTTGTGGGTGTTCCCAACCTCACAATATATTTGCGTTACACACACATAGCAAAACGTCATACCTTCATACACAATAATAGCACATACAATCCAACAGGATATTAATGTTCAACGGATCAAGACTTTTAAAATGATACCTCACAAGGCATATTTTGTACAAATCATACCATTATATGACAGTGGTGAATACGGGGTGCTGCTTTGAGATATAGTGCCACTATCACCTTATTATCTTCTAGGTGTTTGCAAATTGATTGATTGATTATTTGCTCCATTATCTTTCCAGTCTATAATTTCCTAGGTTGTTCTCATTCCCCTTTTTTCATAGATTGACACTATATTTCCCTTTTCCACTCCTCTGGAATGTCTCCCGTCTTCCATGACTTTTCAAAGATAAATGCTAATGGCTCAGATATCTCCCCAGTTAGCTCCTTGAGTATTTAAGGGTGTATTTCATCAGGCCCTTATTTTCATTCTTGTTCACTACATTAAATATCCAATCGCTACTAAACTTTTTGGTGAAAAATGAAACGAAATGATTGTTTAGCACTTCTGCCATTTCCACATTTTCTATTATTGTTTTCCTTCCCTCACTAAATAACAGCCCTACCCTGTCCTTGGTCTTCCTCTTGCTTCTAATGTATTTGTTATCTTCTAGCTAGTTTAATCCCGTTTTGTGCCTTGGCCTTTTTAATTTTGTCCCTACATACTTGTGTTGTTTGTTTATATTCATCCTTTGTACTTTGTCCTAGTTTTCACTTTTTGTAGGACTCTTTTTTGATTTTCAGATAATTGAAGATCTCCTGATTAAGCCAGGGTGGTCTTTTGCCACACTTCCTATCTTTCCTATGCAGTGGGATAGTTTGCTCTTTTGTCTTTAATAATGTCTCTTTGAAAAACTGCCGACACTCTTGAACTGTTTTTCCCCTTAGACTTGCTTCCCATAGGATCTTACCTAACAACTCCCTGAATCTGCTAAAGTCTGCCTTCTTGAAATTCGTTATCTTTATTGTGCTGTTTTCCTTTCTACCTTTCCTTAGAATTATGAATTCTACCCTTTCGTGATTACTTTCACCCAAGCTACTATCCACTTTCAAATTCTCAAGAAGTTTCTCCCTATTTGTCAAAATCAAATCTAGAACAGCCTCTCCCTTAGTAGCTTTCTCCACATTCTGAAATAAAAAAATGTTTCCAATACATTCTAAGAACTTGTTCGATAATTTGTTCCCTGCTGTATTATTTTGCCAACAGATATTTGGGTAGTTGAAATCCCTGATCACCACCAAGTCCTGTACCTTGGATGATTTTGTCAGTTTTTTTTAAAGCCTCATCCACCTCTTTTTCCTCATTAGGTGGTCTGTAGTAGATCCCTACAATGACATCACCCTTGTTTTTTACCATTTTTATCCTTACCCAGAGACTTTCAACATCTGTCTCCTATTTCCATCTCAAACTCAGTCCAAGTGTGTACATCTTTGATATATATGGCAACACCACCTCCCTATCTTTCCTTAGCAAACTGTAGCCTTTTATAGCAATATTCCAGTCATGTGTATTATCCTACCAAATCTCTGATGTCAACTATGTCATAGTTGTGTTTATGCATTAGCATTTCTAGTTCTTCCTGCTTATTCCCCATGCTTCTCGCATTAGTATATAGGTGTCTAAGATATTGATTGATTTCTCCCCTATATTCCCTCTTGTCTCTCCCTTATCCCTGCTATAATGGTCCATGCTCTCCCCTGATTCTGACTCTTCTCCCAGGTCTCCATGCTTTTATTGTGATTGTTCTGTATGTATTTAGAAAAAGCCTCTCTGTTATTTTGTTAGGAACTCAAACCCATGTAGCCTCTATAGCACGTTCATTGTAAGCTGCAGTAGGACTTTTGTTTATTAAAATAATTTCATGGTCAGCAATTGTTTCAGGAATTCTGAGAGGATCTTTTCATTTCATCCATCATCTGAGTACTTGGAATCAAGCCAAGTGGGTTTTAAATCTTTCTAGTTTTGTTGACAGTTTATGTAAGTACTAGCTCTGTTATGAAACATAAACGTGCCATTCATCACTCATCAGACTACAATTTCATTTTTATCAAGGCAGCTTGCTCTGGCTTTCTCTTCATTGTATTTCATTTCATTCTCCTGCATGCATATGGCCCTCTAGTTAGTATTAATGTCCCACAGCACCTTGCATTGATGGTGGGGATCAGGGACATGCTGGCTTCCTTACAAGAGAGTTGTGTAATGCGGATCACTTACCTTGCTTGCTCTGCAATATCAACTCCCTCAGCCAACTTCCAAATTCATTATTCACCATGTTTTATTACAATGTTGTTATGATTATGAATCTGCTAAAAGAGAAAATCCAAAGCATAACTTTGTGCTATTCATTTATTTTTCTCTTATGAATGAAATTTGCCAGGATCAAGGATTATGAAACACTTGCACACAATGCTAAACATTAATAAACTGAAATTATGATACTTAGCATTTATAGAATATTTTATCTGCAGTATTGTTGTAGCTGTGTTGATCTCAGAATATGAGATAGACATGGTAGTTGAGGTATTATTTTTATTGACCAGCTACAACAGATGCAAAACCTGCAGACTCCACTGTGATGATGATCAATTCCTCACATAACACACCTTTCAAGATTCATAGTCCTACACTTGCTTATCATAGCATGAGGTGTACTTCCTCCAGTGCATCGGATGCTGCAAGGACAACTATGTGGGTGAAGACGATCACTATGCTCTCAAATGAACTCACAGAAAAATGATAAAAAACAAAAACACCATATCACCCATAGGTGAACACTTTTCACAAAGTGATCACTGCCTACCTGATCTGTCAATACTTGTCCTCAAAGGAAACCTGCACAACACCTTCAAAAGGCGAGCTTGGGAACTTAAATTTATATCTCTTTTGCTATGTCTACTCTAGAAATGCTACGGGGCACAGTTGCAGCACTGGGGCTGTGCTGTTGTAGTGCTTTAGTATAGACACTATCTACGCTGACAGGAGGGGTTCTCCCATCAGATTAGGTAATCCATCTGCCCAAGAGGTGGTAGTTAGGTTGATAGAAGAAGTCATCTTTTGACCTAGCACTGTCTACACTGTGGGTTAGGTCAGCAAAGCTATGTATCTCAGGGATGTGGAAGTTCCCAGTGTAGACCATCCGTTAGTCACCAAAAGCCATGGACTTAATAGGGACAATGGTTTTATGGATCATTACAATAATTTGTAACACACCATGCTGTCTGCTACACTTAATTGCCCACTTCAAATCCTTTATGCATAACAATCTAACCCCAATTGCCTACATCATTTCAGGTGACCATCTCCCCCGTTACACCTTCTGCTTAATAATCTAGCCCAATTTATGTTTAACTCAGGCCTATCCTACACTAAAAAAGTTAGGTCAAACCCACCAGGGGTGTGAAAAATCCATATCTGTGAGTGATGTAGTTAAGTCAGTCTAATCCCTGGTGTAGACAACTCTAGGTCTCCAGAAGAATTCTTCCATCAACTCACCTGCTGCCTCTCAGGGAGGTGGATTACCTACCCCAAAGGGAGAACCCCTCCCGTTGGTGTAGGTAGTGTCTACATTGAAGTGCTACAGTGGAGCGGCTGCAGCTTTGCTGCTGTAGTGTTACAACTGTATACAAGTCCTTGTGCACCTTCCTTCCTGCCCCAGACCTGAAGAAGAGCTCTATGTAGCTTGAAAGATTATACCTTCCACCAACAGAAGTTGGTCCAATAAAAGATATTATATCACCTAGAATATTTTATATCATATGTAAAACATCTTTTACATTTTTATATTTAAACTTAAATAATCAGTCCTCTGAAAAACCTCTGTGAACTAAGTAGGTATTTATTATCATGACCGTTTTACTGATGGAGAAACTCAGATACGGAGGTTAAGCATATATAGTCACTGTAATACAGTAAGATGTAATGGCAGTTAGGTGCCTACATACTTTTGAGGAGCTGGGCCTTAGTTACTTATTACTGCTGGTTGGGAATTTTCTGTTGAAATAATTTTCCAATGATTTTGGAATAAATAATTTTCCAGAAAATCAAAATTTTCAGAGACCCTAGTCCAAAAGAGAGAATGGGAGCATCAGGCTCCCGAACTATAACTTGCATTAAACAATGGGATATTGCATTTTAATGTTGAAGTGACTTGAAACAAAGTGTTTCAGGTCATTTCAAAACCCCTCTCCCCCAAAAAACACTTAAATTTCAGGAATACTAAATGCTTCATTTCGACTGAAAATGTTGAAATGAAACATTTTGACATTTCCAAACTGAAATTTCTGTTCCATGAAAACTTTTGAAATTTCCATTTTTCTTCCTGTTTTGGGATGAAAACAGATGAGGAAATGTCAACATTTCCCACAGACTGGAAATCCCAAATTTCACTGTTCTTTAATACTTATACATGGCCACACAGTGATTCAATGTCAGAGTCAGGGCTATTCTTATTCCTTGTTATTTGTATTCCTATGGCCGGAGTCCCAGTCTTGGACCAGAACCTCATTATGTTAGGTGCTGTACAAACACAGCTCTGCCCCAAACATCTTACAATTTAAGAGGGAGACAAGAGACAGATGCATACAGGCAGATGGAATACAAGGAAACAAGTAATTCATGTCTCCTAGGTCTCCGCAAAGGCCAAATCAGTCACAATGTGTTTCTCTGCAGTGATGATTAAAGATCAGACAGATTATTAGTATTATACAATAGAATTGATGCCAAGTACCTGATTTCAAGCAGATGAATTTTGAACATGGTTTATGATCAGATTATTATCTTGTTAAAACAATGTGCCGACTCTTTGTGAGAAAATTCTTTTATGGGAAACACAATCATGGGTCATACAGTAGAAGATCACCCAAGAAGAGCATAATGTCTGTCAAGAAGCACGAGAGCTATTCATGGGTAGGATAGCTGAAGACACCCAAATTTATATAAAAGGCACATTAACTAGGAATTGGGGTATGTCTAATAAAATGTCTCAGAAGTAGCAAACCTTTAAGGAAGCTTTATTGCCAATATTTTCCTGCACCAGAAATATCCTTCTAATTAATTTATACACACTCTAATGCAGGGGTCGGCAACCTTTCAGAAGTGGTGTGCCGAGTCTTCATTTATTCACACTAATTTAAGGTTTCACGTGCCAGTAATACATTTTAACGTTTTTAGAAGGTCTCTCTCTATAAAATACAAGTATCCATTGGGAATAAACTCTGTGCATTAAAATGACAACAGTGGGACAATATAGAAATACATAGAATGATACAACAAAATCCACTTATCTGGATTAATGTGCAATAATGTCCAGCTGTACAGTGTACATGGAGCTCACAACAAGTGAATCATGCTGCACGGTGCATGTGGAGTGCACTGACTGTAGTTTACAACTGGTAATCCCTACTCTGTGCCAAGTCCTCCAGTTTCCCAGGGCCTGAGGCTGGGAAGACCTCACATCTTTGTTGATTGCAAGCAAAATAGATCTTACTTTGTTAGTGTGCCAAGGATACAGTAAGGCTGGGTTTCGTGCATTAAGGCCATTGGGTCTGCCAAATGGTGGTCAGACAGTGCACCTAGGAGAAAAACCCATTAGAAAATGTTTGACTAACTATCTCTCTATCCAGTACTTGCGTGCCCCACCCTCATCACCATAATGTCTGTGCACCTCCTGTGTGCGAAGATGACAGAGTTCCTTCTTCCTTTCCTGCCACCAAGATGCAGAATTAAGCCTTACTTTAAAAAAAAAACAAAACAAAAATGAATGAATTAGTGTCTATTAGAGCTGGGGAAAATATTTTTGGATGAAACTTTTTTATCCAGAAAAATGCACATTAGGTTCAACCAAAACATTTTGCAAATTTGTATTCGTTTTGGCAAGTTGTTTCAGCCCCAAACTGTTTCTTGGCAATGTTGCACTAGATTCAAAAAACAGAGGATGAGGCAGGCCCTTTTACCCTATAGCCCAGAATTAGCACATTCCCCTGGGCTGTGGGAGACGCAAGAACTTGAACTGAGGTGTCCCACAGCTTAGGTGAGTATCCCAGCCACAAGGATATAAGTTGGGTCTCTCTGTCCCTCCTGTTGAAATTGACCCACCTTCTATAAATAATTAAATATTCATTGAAGCAAGGGGTGGAACCTAGGTTTCTCCCCTCCCAAGTGAATGGTGTAATGCCAGGCTATAGAGGTGTTCTCACTCATCTGGCCCAGGTGGAATGTTTCTCCCCTGTTATCATTGCTGATGTTTTTCTGTATTGTAACATAGGTCAGATGACGGCAGTTATGGCTGGCTGCAAATTAATGCTGACAGACCTCTTTCCTGGCTGGCTAGTACACACAGTAGGCTGCCTTTTCCCCTACATTGGCCTGGCTTCACTTCTCCTAAACTGTTAATAAATTGCCTAAGAATCAGACTAACATGGCATCACATTACAAAAGCTGGTGCAATGAAATGGGCTAAACCAGATGTGGACTGCCCAGACAATGTGGACAAAAATCAATTTCCTAAACCCAGCGTAGTCAGATGCTGTTCCCTTAGACAGGATCTGGAAATAAACTTGTGCAATTGATTAAGTTTTACTTATTGTAAATATTAACTGATTTCCACTTAGAGTTATATTGCTTTGGTGGGTTGTACACAGTGTGAGACACAGAGCTGCCCTGAAATAGCGGGTACTCTCACCTACCATGACCCCACCTTTGAGATGCCAGTTCTGTACAATTATAGAGTGCAAATCTCAAAGCACTGTGGAAGGGAAAGTCAGGATCATTATCTGCCTATTACAAATGGGTAAACTGAGGCACAGATAGATGACTTTCCTAAGAACTGGGAATAGAGCCCAGTCCTCTTGGCTATCAGTTTGGTGCCCTATCCATTGACCTACAAAGAGCAGCTCTCTCTCTTAAAGCAAGCAAGCTTCTGATGAGTTCCCACCATGCTCTATGGCTCACATCCAGAATCCATACACTCTCTTTGGGCTATAATTTATTTATTTATTGGCTCAAGAACAGACTTTTTTTTCAGCATGCTGCAGTTCCTACTCAATTGGTTCAGTTCAGATCAAAACCCAACAATGGATATATGAAGTGATGAGTCATCCCTGAACTAGAGCCTGATTAACCCACATGTGGCAATGAGTCATTTCTGTGTTAGGCTCCAGCCAATCCACAAGCCAGGAGCTGATCTGGTGACTCTTAGGGCAGATATATAAGCCTCCACTTTGGCAGGTGGGCAGGAAGAAGAAGAAATAAAGGCTCTGCCTCCCAAAATGCTCTTTACCAGGCGTAAACTGTTGTGTTAATTTAGATGGAATAAATGAGCCAACGCGTTAAGATAACTCAGTCATTGTCCAACATTAAATAGTATTAAACAAGGTTTGGGATTTGGTATACAGAAACCTCAGCCTGCTTATTACTAGGGCAAACACACCATTAAACTTCCTTTTAACCTTTTATTAAAGATACAGAAAAGAAGGGAAAAAAGTTGAGGCATTTGAAATGGAAAGCATTGTCAGGCTTTCATTTTAATAGCATTTCTTGCTCCCTTTCCTTTTAATTGGAGAGTTCCAGAAGGGAAAATGCCCATTTTGACAGTCTTTTAGATGGTGTCAAAGACAATAACTATCTTTTTGGGGAAAAGAGAAGAAGTTAGTTGAGATGAGCTGGAGCTGTTGCTGATGCTGTTGAAGTTCCTGTTTCATTTCATTTCATTGGAGTTCAGCTGGAGCTGGTGGGGGTGACTATCACATCTACTTCCCTCCTTAGCCAAGACTGGCCAGGACATCTCTCAGAGTTTGAATGGCAAAGGCCTGGGGTCCCAGAAGATAGTGGGGGAGGCAGCCATGATGGAAAAGCTCATTTCAGCAGCTTCTGTCTGTTCTTCCTCCCGCTCTGTCCTTTAAGGACCCACAAAGGGAATGATGGGTGAAATAGCCCATCCCCTTATTATTTTGCCCGCCAATATCTCCGGTTCCACAGCTTCTGTTTTTTACCGAGCATGATTTCAACATAGTCCTTGAATTATATCAACATGGACTTTTTGTTTGGACTAATTTAATCTGTCTGGTTCTTCTGCACCTGTTTATAATTTTTACTGAAAGCCACTTGACTGACTTTGTTAGCATTTGTTATAGCTTAGTCTAATATTTTATGAACTTTCATATACTTCTTACAAAGGAGCTTACAATTAAGGTAAATAAGGCCCAATTATCACGACAAAACCCGGTCTTAATTACTGTCTCCCTGGTGCCATGGGTTATCTCCTAGTCACGATCTTCTTCCCAAGCTGCTCCTGAGACAACACACCCACACTCATCGCCCCTTACTCTGGGCTCCTGGCAAAGCCACAACTGAGCCCACAGTATATAAATAGTTCTGGGTTGGAGCACAGTGTAATGAAATGGAAATGCAACTGGGAAGACAGCTAGACAAAATAAAATTGTCTCCTTGCGTGGCAATGATCAATTTCCACAAGAAATATTAAGAACGTGACTTAGTGCCAAGGTTTATTTAGTCCAGGCGTTCTCATGACATAATTTTTGGTGGCCACTCTGACACTTTCCTAAAAAAATTTAGGAAAAACAAATAAATATGTGCATGTACACAACCAAATCATTATAATTTATATATCACTAGCTAGTGAGTTGGCTGTGAAAAGTGATATTTGTATGTTTGTTAATATCACTTTTCACAGCATCCTTACTAGCCCAGACTTCTCAGCAGACTTTCTAGCTGGCTGGGAGGCTGTAAAAAGTGATATAAACAAACATACAGATATCACTTTTCACAGCAGACTTGCTAGCTAGCTAGTAAATCTACTATGAAGTCTGCGCTATTAGGTCCCAGGGCTCAACCCTGGTACAAATCAAGCACTGGACGGGGGACCGACGGAGGCAGCGGTGGCCATGGGCGATTTGGGGTGGTAGTAGTGAGCCCTGCTGCATCTGGGAAGGTGGGTCAGAAACTCACCAGCCATGTGCTCCTCCAACGTTGTGCCCCATGTGTCTCTAGATGTGGCACAAGGCGTTGACCCTTACTAGCGGCCCCAGCAACCAACACCAAGGCAGCACATCCAGGAGCAGTATGGAGGGGAAGGGCCAATGCTCCCCCCTTCCCCCGCATCACCACCCAGGAGGCTGTCATGGCCATAAGAAAAGCCACTGGTAGTACATTTCAGAAATGCTGATTTAGTCTAGCTGGTGAATTTTCTCTGGCCTATGTATATGAAGGGAGTAGAAATCTTGTGGTTCACACGTCTAGCTGGAACTCCAGCTAAAATCCAAAAAGTGTGAAGCAAGATCACATCCACAGATGTTATTTGAGTTAAAAGCCAATTAGAAGTCTGTGTTACCTCACCCAGTTATTCTTTAAGAAAGAAGGAATAATGTGCACAGACAAAGCAGGAGACAATGGAATTGCCACACATCTCAGAGAATTGCCATGTTTGGGTGAAAGTTTGCTACACAGAATAGACCAAATATTTGTGTACAAATTTTAGAATGCTGTGTGTTTGTTTAGAATGTAGTTTTTAGCAGCAAGTCTCTGCCAGTAGCCACACTGCATGGTTGATACAGACCTGAAACAATTTAGTTAAAGCTAGTCGGGAATTTTTTGACACTACTTTTTTTTTTTTGTCGGTAAATGCTGATTAGTTGAAATTGAAACATTTCTGATGAAACATTTTTCATGTCAAGGATGAAATTTCTCATCAAAATGAGAGTGAGACCCCAGAATTTCTAATAGCCCTCTGGCTAGAGTATGCACAGTGGATGTGGGAAACCCCTATTCAAGCCGTGCTCTGCCAGATTCACAGCAGGGCCTTAAATTTGGGTCTCTTACATCCCAGCAAGTGCTTTTGACATTGGACTATTGGTTACTCTGGATGCTCCCTCTTTTCTCTTTCTCTCTTGTTCCATATTGGAACAAAAACAAATTTCAAAACCTCAAAGCTTTTCTGGGAAACCCTAACTTTAATTAGTTCATAATATGGAAAACAGTTATTTGTGTGTTAAGAATCACCTTTAAAATCCCTCCTTGCCAGAGGAAAAACCCTTTCACCTGTAAAGGGTTAAGAAGCTAGGATAACCTTGCTGGCACCTGACCACAATGACCAATGGGGAGACAAGATACTTTCAAAGCTGGAGGGGGGGGAGAAACAAAGGGTCTGGGTCTGTCTGGGTGATGCTTTTGCCGGGGACAGAACAGGAATGGAGTCTTAGAATTTAGTAAGTAATCTAGCTAGATATGCGTTAGATTATGATTTCTTTAAATGGCTGAGAAAATAAGCTGTGCTGAATAGAATGGATATTCCTGTTTTTGTGTCTTTTTGTAACTTAAGGCTTTGCCTTGAGGGATTCTCTGTTTTGAATCTAATTACCCTGTAAGGTATTTACCATCCTGATTTTACAGAGGTGATTCTTTTTACTTTTTCTTCTATTAAAATTCTTCTTTTAAGAAAACTGAATGCTTTTTCATTGTTCTTAAGATCCAAGGGTTTGGGTCTATGGTCACCTATGCAAATTGGTGAGGATTTTTACCAAACCTTCCCCAGGAAGGTGGGTGCAAGGTTTTTGGTGAGGATTTTGGGGGGAAAGACATTTCCAAACAGCTCTTTCCTAATAAAAAACCCGGTTAGACGTTTGGTGGTGGCAGCGAAAGTCCAAGGGCAAAAGGTAAAATAGTTTGTACCTTGGGGAAGTTTCAACTTAAGCTGGTAAAAATAAGCTTAGGAGGTTTTCATGCAGGTCCTCACATCTGTACCCTAGAGTTCAGAGTGGGGAAGGAACCTTGACATCATGCATGGCTGGCATTAATGAATTACACTTAGGAGGAAAAATACAATTTTGAAGCGCAGGCTCCAGGGTTTAGCAAGGGCCAATTTAAAGGTATGTATTTCCCTAAGCAGCACAGATAATCTATAAGCAGTTGAAGGGGAAAAACATCCTTTGTTGGCCTGAAGATGTATATTAACTGTATCAAATCACAAACTGATGTATTATGTTAAAGTTCGGGGCTTTGGAATAACTTTTTAAATAGCATGAATATTATTTAGTATTTGTATTGAGGTACTGCCCAAAGGTCCCAAACAGGGTAAGGACTGTGCTATAAAGGGTTAAATTTCAGTGGGACATTTAAACTTGCTACTATCCTGCAGGATGCTACTCAGTGTCACGCTTCCTGTGGATTCTCTCATAAACACATAGGGCCAGGTTGATTCTTACACTTGGGAAGGTGCCAGTATAGGGATTTAAGGGAAGTGGCAAGAATCTTCTCTATTTAGGGACAGCCAGGATTTGCTGTGGCCTGTAGTGCAGGCTAAGGCAGCCAATGTTTCAATGGCCCCTACAGCTCTTGTAGGGGCACAGAATTGCACAAGTCAGTTTCATTAGCAATACGTGGTACCAAAAATTGGCCGGGTTATAGGAAAAAGATCTTTACTGAGCATACACAGAAGTCAGTGTTACATGCTAAGAGATTTGTTTTGTCTGGCTACAGCATGGCCCCAGCTTGTATAAACTGGCCCCAGATATCACACTGAAACAAGTCCCTCCTGAAACCTGATACTTTCTCCAGTTCTACTCATACTACAAGTCCTAGTGGCAACCCATCCCTCTTCTGGCCTGTACCAGAATGTTCCCTGCACATCCAACATTGGACAGTACCAGGTGCATCAGAGGAAGTAGCAAGAAACCTGTAGTAGACAGTTATGGGGTAGCCTGCTGTGATGTTTCGCTCTATATTCTTTATGAAAATATGCTTATGATATAAATATGACATAACTGAGATGTACTTTATACAAGATAGGTGTTGTAAGATATCATTGGAAAGGTTAAGATTTACTGAATGTGATTATCCAATTTGTATGCCTGTGTTGTTTCTGTATCCAAAGTTAGGAATATTAACTATATATCTGTATTTCAACTATGCTACTTTGGGTGACGCCCACTGCTAACACTTCAGGTACAACAATGGAAAACCCAGATAGGGCTGATGGCCATCATCAATGACAATGGACTGTGAAAAGGCTTGTCCTTTCTGTGGACTCTCCATATTGCCACTGACTCATGGATGCTGTGATACTACAGCGTCAGTTGGTCTTGTCACCTGATACTAAACATTACCTGGGACTTCTTATAACTTTCCACTGGAAGGGAAGGAGGGTCAAGTTTGGGAAACAAAGGATTCCTGCCTTATGTAAATCCTATTCAAGGTTGGGGAGGAAGGCAAATGGAACTCCTCCTCTCCATGGCCTGTCTGCCCAAGAAGAAAGACTGCTAAAGCCACCTGAAAGGAAGGCAGGGGTGAGGAGTCCAGACTGAGACAGGGATCCAGTCTGAAAAGGAATATAACTGGAATTATGAACCACATAAACTTTGCAATCTGCCTAAAATAACATTTAGGGTAAGAAATTACATTTAACCTGTTAAGTATATTGAGCTTAGTTTGTATACTTTGGTTTATTTGGTCAGTAATCTCATAGACTCATAGATATTAAGTTCAGAAGGGACCATTATGATCATCTAATCTGACCTCCTGGACAGCGCAGGCCACAGAATCTCACCCACCCCCTCCTGCAATAAACCTCTCACCTATGTCTGAGCTATTGAAGTCCTCAAATCACGGTTTAAAGACTTCAAGGCACAGAGAATCCTCCAGTAATCTGCTTTGTTCTGTCTGTTCTCTTATATTCACTTAAAATTCACCTTTTGTAGTTGTTAAATTTATTTCTTGTTTATAATATAAACCAGTTTATGTAATTTCTAGCTGCAGGGCGGGGAAAGAAGTTGTGCATATCTCCCTCCACATTGAGGGAGAGGGCGAATTTCATAAAGCCTTTGGGTTTGTACCTCATAAAGGAAGTGGGCACCAAAGCTTTGGGGAAAGCCCCTAAGGCTGAATCTTTCCAGAGTGGATCTCTGTCTCTCTGTGCAGCTGGGTGTGGCCCTGCCTGTATGCTTGGCTGGAAGAGGCTTGTGAGCCTAGCCCAGCAAGGCCAGGTAAAGGGACCAAGGCTGGCAGAATAGGCTGACTCAGTGGCATCCCAGCACATCAGGTGACACCCCCAAGGGCCCAAACCCATCACACTGCCTCCAGAGAAAGTTTCCGCTTAGTCCCTGTTAGAGGTTATCTTAGGCCCTGAAAAACCAAAGACTTTTATCTCTTCTAAAGCCCTGATTTGTGTTTTTTTTTCCTGTTTTAATAAAATCCATAACTCAGGATGCTCTCATGATCCCTATAATGTACAATCTTTTTTGCAAACTTGCTGAACTCTTGATTTCTTGTGGCAGTGAGTTCCACAAGCTAATCACAGAGAAGTTTGTCCTCACTGTATTTACTCCTCTTCACAGGATGGAAAGGAGGAAGAGTGCTCAATCCAAACATTCTTTCACCCCATATTAAGGAGAGTTATACCTCCACTGCCCACATTTTTTTTATTTAAAGCTTGTGCTTCTCATTTTATAGCAGTCCCATAATGTGCATTTTTTAACATCTGTAGGGCAGTAAACAAAACCAGTTGAGTATAAAAACTCACTGTCCAGTTTTGTCCCTTAAAAAAAAAAAGCTAAAAATATTTAAAACTCTGTCTGCAATGGATGCCGATAAGTAACCTCATGCTGCGACACCTCATTCTGTGCCAGCTTCCAGTTCACTTGTTTGTTATTATTTGGTTTACAGTTACATTCATTGGGTGTGGGGGGGTCCAACTTGTTTTTATATTATCAATTTACTGCTTTGTTTTTGGTTCCACAAAATATTGATGTTGGATGCATTAGAAATCCTTATAGTTGAAGGAGGCCTGTTAAGTTTCCATTGGTGGTTAGTCACTTCTTTGACTCTGCCAGAAGATTTTTCTTTCTCTTTGACTTTCAAATGGCTGTGATCAGTCTGTCCTTCCAAAGAGCAGTTGGGGGCTTCACCTTCCCAAGCACAGTATTCTGACTACAGGAAAGTTGTGATCACTGCTCCTGATTAACAGTTGTGAACACCTTATCATTTAGAGTGGATTGGAAAATGATTCTAGTTTTCCGATGATAAATGGATGAAAATAGAGGATTTTCGATTTTGTCACAATTTTTTAGTCTTTCTTCAAAAGACTCAACACCCATATTATTTTTTGGTCTTCAGCAACTAAAACTCAAAACATTTTTAGTTTTCTGAAACTGAAAAGCAACATTTTCAGGAATAAAGCAACAAAAATATTAGATCAAAACAGTGTTCTCAAAAAGCCATTTTCTATTTGGAAAAAATAGATTTGACAGAATTTTTAACCAATTCTAGTATTATTTTTGTTTTCCTTCTGCCTCACTACCCACCCCATCCTGTTTGTCTTGTATTTTAGACTAAGTTCTTTGAAGCAGGAAATGTCACTTATTCTATGTACAGCACATGGCAGAATGGGGCTGTAACATGGCTGAGATTTCTAGGGGCTACCACAATATAAATGTTAAATAATAACTCTCTGGTAAGCTGGTACTGGCTAAAATACCTGTATTTTACCATATTTATACCTAATAAGTATGCATGGTCTGTCTACCTTGTTTATAACATAGATGAACTGGAAATGGAAGGGGAGGATACAGTAGCTATAGAAAAAATGAAGGATGCATTCATTTTTGAACAAGTAAGATGACCGGTGAAAGTTCGGAGCCTTTCTGAAGGGTTGATGGCCAATAGCTATCCTTTCAGTAATCTCATATGTAAGCATCTCTTTGGTGGGGTCAGCTATCCTGAAGGCTGCTTATTTCATCTAGGTTTTTGTTCCCATCCTCTCATGCCTGGCCATCAGAGTGTGTCTTAAGAGGGCTGAAAATATAGTGGCCACCAGACTTATTTGCTTGTGTCTGCAGAGTGTTTAATGGAAGCTTCTTGAGGAAGGAGGTGAGGCATAAAGGACATGGGGGCGAAGTAGTGGGAGAATATAAAGCAAAGCTAATGGGAATGGATGAGGATGGGGGATAAGGAGACAGAGATGATGGTGGAGAGTGGGTAGGTGGGGAAGCAGTGGGTGGAGAGGAAAGGAGAAAGCAGGAGCCAGTAAGAAACTCAAGCAGAGTAAAAGAATGTGAACTGGGATATGAGAGAACAAAGATCTAGTAAGAAGGAAGGAAAAGAAGTGAGACCACAAAATTCTATTTACATTGGGCTAGATTCTGAAAATTTCAGGTTGAGTTATTTTACTTGGCAAACAATCCCGTGGAAGTCAATTATAATTATTTATGTTATAGTGGCACCTGCCTGAGATTGGGCCTCCATTATGCTAGGCACTGTACGCACATTGTCTGAAACCCTGAGAGCTTACAGTCGAAACAGAGAAGACTGACAAAACATGGAACAGAAACAGGCCTAGAGAAGTGAAGCAATTTGCACATGGTCACACAGGAGGTCAGTGGCAGACTCTACAGTAGAGCTAGGTCTCCGAAGTTCCAGGCTAGTGTCCTTTCCATTAGACCGTATTACCTCTTATGTGTCAATGTAGCTACCTACAATTTAGTGCTACTCAGTGACTAAGGTTATCAGAATCTGGCCTATTGTTTTAAAGGGAAATATACCCTCATCTCTAACTCCATAATTGAGGTTTTTGATCTGGAAACATGAAGGTTGTGTAGGTTATTTCTGACAACACTGACAGAAGTCGCTCCCAAACCAAACAATTCCTTCAAACCAGGTTATATAAACTACCCACAGCAGGGGTGGGGTGAAGGGGTACAAGATGGGGTACAAATGGATGGGATAAGGACTGAGCAAAGGGACCACTGTTCTGAATTTCTTAGTGCTTTTAGTCAGTTTGCCTCACATTGATGTCTGTTTTAGAGGGTTTTTTTTATTATTATTTAATTATGTTTAAAGAAAGTCACAAACTGCTGAGCAGATGTGTTGCTGGCAGCAAGACCGCTGAATAAGGGCTGAGTGCCTATCTTGCTCCCCTGTTGTTACATAGGAGGAAAGCCAAACAAATGCCTTGTAGACATGTTGGCTTTGAGTGTGTGAAAAAAAGATAACAAAACAATGTGTTTTCTTAAGACTTGTGATTTCCTATAATGGAAGTTGCCATGCTACACACTAAGCAGACCTGTTAGTGATATTTATGAACAAAGACTCTGAATGACTTCCAAGCCAGCATGTCGCTTGCCATTTTTGTTACAGAGATTTGTTACAATAGATGGTTGCTGTATATGTTGTTGTTATGTATGAAGAAAACAAATAACAGCCAGGCTGTTTGCTTGCACAATAAAAGAGAAAAGTGGAGCTGGTGGCGGCTATGATTGCAAGGTTAAGTTTTTCAGGAGTGGACACATCTTCCAGGTTGTTGTAAAATCACCACATCAAGATCCGTTTTGGAGAAGCTTCAGGTTTAACATGAAGATAATTGGTTACATGCCAAACTACAATAATCCCCAGATTGTCAATCAGTTCCCATTTTCATCCCAAGCATATGCTTGTTTCTCAGATTGTAGAAGAAAAGGAAAAAAAAATAAGTTAGTATTTCTTTGAATGTTAACAGATTTATATTGTAATAGAAATTGTGGTTAATCTATTTTCTCCTCTGGTCCATATGTGACACTATCTGTATCATTAGTGTATATATTAAATGCCTGTCATATTTAAAAAAGGAGTACTTGTGGCACCTTAGAGACTAACAAATTTATTAGAGCATAAGCTTTCGTGAGCTACAGCTCACTTCATCGGATGCATTTGGTGGAAAAAAAACTTTTTTTTTTCCACCAAATGCATCCGATGAAGTGAGCTGTAGCTCACGAAAGCTTATGCTCTAATAAATTTGTTAGTCTCTAAGGTGCCACAAGTACTCATTTTCTTTTTGCGAATACAGACTAACATGGCTGCTACTCTGAAACCTGTCATATTTAAATAAAATATAGCTTGTTTCTGATCTCATTTGCTTTAGGCAGCTATACTCAATTGTAACTGCAATGACTTCATATTGGCTACAGGTCAAGTTCCACACTGACTTCAATGAAATTATTCTGAATTTGCACCAATAAAGTGCTTGAACTTTAAAGGGCAATTCAATTCTGAGAAATATTGCCAGTTCCAGTAATGACAGGTTTCAGAGTAGCAGCCGTGTTAGTCTGTATTCGCAAAAAGAAAAGGAGTACTTGTGGCACCTTAGAGACTAACAAATTTATTAGAGCATAAGCTTTCGTGAGCTACAGCTCACTTCATCGGATGCATTTGGTGGAAAAAACAGAGGAGAGATTTATATACACACACACACAGAGAACATGAGGTTCCTTTTCTAGTTCCAGTAATGTTCTACAATCTGCATTTAGAGAATCTCTCAAACCAGGAACTCTTTCAAAACTGGATGAACTCAGCGTGGTGACTATAGGAAGCCAGAGGAGGATTTGGCCATATGTATTTATGTGCCTGCATGTTTCTTGGGCCTTATTTTGGAGTGAGGTAAAAAGGCAATTGTCAAGCAACATTTTTTACAGATATCTTGCACGTTCATCTGGTTCCACAAACTAAATGAACTTACTCAAAGTATTGTGAAATTTTATTTGTTGGTACACTGTCTTTCCACAGCTGTTAAGAACATTCTAGGCTCGGTTTAGCATCTTGATTGAGCAAGGTACTACCCACTTGCTTAACATTAAGCACCTCACTAGATGATTTGCTGGATCAGAGTCTTTATGAAGATTCTGGGCCAGATCACTGGTTAGTGTAAATCAGCACAGCTGTGTTTAAGTTGCACCAGTAATATTCTGGCCACCAGTATTTTTCATCCAGGTCAATATAATGATTCCCTTTGTAAATAATAGAGCAGTTTAAGGAGATCTGATTATTCCTGAATCACAGTACCATTGGTGTGGGGATTGACTCCAGAATATTATTCTGTTTATCGATTATACTAGATCAGAACATAAGGGTATATCTACACAGCAGCTGGAAGCATGTCTTCCAGCCCAGGCAGACAGACTTGCACTTCAGATAGTATGCTGAAAATAGCAGTGTGGGGACACGATGGCATAGCCAGCAGCTTGAGCTAGCCATCAGAGCTCCAACCCAGTGGCTTGGGTGGACTTGGACTTGGGTAGCTAATCTGAGTTGCTGGCTGTGCAGTAAGGTCTAGACTGCTGTTTTTAGTGTGATCGCTCGAGTATAGCTAGTGCGAGTCTGTGTCTGGACTGGGAGGCATGCACCCCAGCTGTAGTGTAGAGATACCCTACAAGTCCCATGGGTTTCTCCTACTAGATGGAAATAGTTTTCTAGATCCCTACCTTAGAGACAATTACTAGACAAAGGAGGCCTGTCCTAACCACTTACCTGCCAACCTCCCTTCCTGTGACTACACCTAAAAGCCCAGTTGCGGTAGAGTGGCAGTGATATCTACAATTAGCCTTTATACTAAATGCTCAATCGACAGCCCTGGAGCTTACAGTGATCTATTTATTGGCAGAACATGGCTGATGGCAATGCTGTTTTTGATCTCAGAAATTAGTAGTGGTAGGGAATTGAGGCAGAGAGGCATAGCCCAAGAGCTCTCAAAGAAATGGAAAGGGGTAACAACCAATTCAGGAAGCCTGAGAAGAAATGGACTCTTCCTGATATTTTTGAATGAAGAAAAGGGGAAGACAAAATGACCATCAGCTGTTCTCTTCAGACAAGAAGAAAGCTTGGCTATTAAGAATTAGTTTGATAGGGAAGCAGGGCTGCCAGGAAACGTTTTGGAAGGGACATGTTAGACCCATTATCGTCTTAGCCTATTTAGTCCACCTCAGACTTCAAACTTATGATGCCCTTTTCCCACAGATCACACATCACTTTGATGTGTTTTTGTACCTGGTGACTAATAATGGCTAAATAAGTCAGAGTTCCTCACTTCTGAAGTCTCTCTCAGACTTCATCTGAGATTCAAACTTCCTTTTAAGTTCAGAAATACCATCCTAACTTTGATATAGATAGGGAGAAACCAAAAGCATCTTAACTTCTTAACAGGTTTCAGAGTAGCAGCCGTGTTAGTCTGTATTCGCAAAAAGAAAAGGAGTACTTGTGGCACCTTAGAGACTAACAAATTTATTAGAGCATAAGCTTTCGTGAGCTACAGCTCACTTCATTGGATGCATCCGATGAAGTGAGCTGTAGCTCACGAAAGCTTATGCTCTAATAAATTTGTTAGTCTCTAAGGTGCCACAAGTACTCCTTTTCTTTTAACTTCTTAAGGTTCCCTTTTTACTAGGACTTGTAATAGAGTTTCTCACTGTTTGTGATGGAGAAGTAAGATAATCCCAATGTGAAAATGACTAACTCCTTATCTTGGTACTAAATACACAGGCAAAAAGAGTGACTGAAAAATGAGTCATCATCATCATCATCATACTGTGAAGTGGTGTATGGTCTGTGGAGAGGCTTTGTATTTGCATTCTTAACCTTAATCAGAAGATGTAACAGAGGGTACTCTGAAAAGAGAGAGGTCAGAAAGGAGAGATGGATATTAAAGGCAAATTTGATTTTGACTAAATTAAATCCTTAATGCTAAAAATACAGCTATTATTATGTTTGGGAATTCACCTGTCTCCCAATGGAAGGGATTTTCTCTGACTTTTGTGGAACATGTTTCTTTTTAATCTTATTTTACTTTTTTCAATTTTATTTCTATTTTTGGACTTGAGTTCTTATTCACTGGCCCCATTAAGGTCTGAGAGTCTTGTCACTAACTTCATTGGGCCCAAGATTTCACCTCCGGTTGCATGGGAAGATGGATGCAGCTAGAGGTCTGAGTGGCTTTGCCTGACACATGCTTAAGACAGCAGCAGTATGAGTGCAAACCAAAGGGTAGCTTTCATCTAAGGCAACCACCTTTATATGTAGGTGTCTAAAATTATGCAGCTTATGGTATATTTAGCCACCTGAAAAAATGGCCTGATTTTCAGAGGAGTTTAACACGCAACATTTGCCATTGGTAACTGGGGCATAACAGTTAGCAACAATTGAATTTATTAAATACAGACATCCAAAAGTTACCAGAGCAGAGGGTGAGAGATGCCTGAGAGGGCTTCTTGAGTTACCAGTGACCTCTCACTTACACAGCACTTACCAAGAAGTAATAGCACACCTGATCATTGGCTATGAAGAGGAGCAACAAAAGGTTTAATGGGGAGCACACACAATGTTTATATTAATGAAGATCCGTCATAATAGAACAAAAAGGCTTTGGAGACTGCTTTGGCTGCAGTTGTCTATAGCATAACTTTGGAATTACCTTATAATTGGCCTGCTAAAACCAGGGTTGTAAGTTCAATCCTTGAGGGGGCCATTTACGGATCTGGGGCAAAAATTGGGGATTGGTAGTGCTTTGAGCAGTGGGTTGGACTAGATGACCTCCTGAGGTCCCTTCCAACCCTGATGTTCTATGATTCTGTGTTAATAAAACACACCCAATAGAGACAATTTTCTGACTCTACTAATTTTGTACAGAGCTGTATGGGGACACAACTGGCTTACAACAACTGTTATATTTATGATATTTGTGACCACTAACTTATGCAAATGCATCCAAATTGCATCCAAATTTTCCATTGCCTTATCCTGCACCTCTCCCCACCCCATTTGTTCTTCCATCTGCTACATCTTGTCATAATCCTAGATTATGTTGCCATCATATTGTTCACTCTGCTTGTATGTTCTACCTATTTTCCCCCCAACCAGTGTCTCTTGCCTATATCGACAATGTCTCGTTTCCTTGCACTTCCTCATTAGTCTATCTGTATCCATCTTATTGTCTCTTGTCTTATACTTACATCATACTTTTTGGGGGGAAGGGACCAGACACTTACCGCCATGGGATCCTGATCCATGACTGGGGCACTTAGGCACTACAGTAAGTAATAATAATAGATTGCAATCTATTGGTGCAAAGACTGTCTGTTTTATTCATTTGTATGCTGCCTACCACAATGGAACCATTGTCTGTTAGTGGTAAATTTGCAGTATAAATACAAATACATTGTATAGAAATCTATTGGTTTCATTCTTATTATATTCTATAGATCTTTGCTATAAGGGATGATTCTGGCCTCCAGAAATAAGGACAGTCCATCAGAATATGATTAAATATGACATATTTTATTTAATTGGGGATTGGTCCTGCTGGGGTCCAACCCCGTGATTCTATGATTCTGACCTGATAAAACAAGACCTCAGGAGGCAAAAATCCGTAAACAGTTGCATAGGTAGATGCATGCATGTACATTTGCTCAGATCAGAGAAAAGTGCTGCTGTTTGTGCATTCTGATCTGATATTAAATAATACAATACGGTACAACCATCCCATTAATGCCCATGGTACTTTAAAATGATTCAAATATCATTATCGGGTACTCTATATAGCAATAGTTAGTGTGAATCGGTAAGACTTTGCTAGAGTCTGATAGCTGGAAAACAGCTTGGCAGATTTAGCATATTTCTATAAAAAGATAAAATCAGGGTGTCACCCCTGTCAGAAGTAAAATGGCAGCCACATTGGGCTGGAATAAATGTTCTGCGTCTGAAGGATTATTGTGCAACAAAAGTTTCCATGTAGTGCTATGTTTTAAAAAAGGTCTGAAATATCCTCTGCCTTTCTTCTAATATTCAGGGAGCCGGCAGGAGAATACTGTATAACCAACCAATGAGTTTTCAAGGTATTGCAGTAGGCATTGTTTAGGCATTTTAACTACTTATCTTTAACAATGAAGTTCCTAGTTGTTCCACAATGAAGGAATAGGTTCATCACCCAGACCATTATGTAGAATAGCCCTTTCCCTACTTCTGGGACTGATGTTCTTGGCATGAAAAGACAACATGGTAAATGTAAATGATATGTGAGAAATTCTCTTGGCATGATGACCAGCTGTGGCCACAATGATAATATGTTGTGAAATCCAAATGAATAGCTCATTATGGGAGAAAAGCTTTGCTTGAATGCTATGCAGCATCTAGGAAACCACACATCATTTGGAGGGAGAAGAGAATGTTCTATTGATTCCTTGAAAAGATTCAGCCCATTGCTTGTGTGGGCACTCACAGCATTAGTGTCATAGTATCTTCTGTCTTTATTTCAGCTATGCTAAAAATGTTTACCATTTCAAATGTTCTGATCATTATTTTACAAGGCCAAAGATTAACACATGGAGAAAAATTCTGAGGGATATAGGGGCTCAGGGAGCCCCCTCTCCACCTTTATCTAGTGCTTCTCTACACTAGAAACTATACTGGTATAGATAAAGGTAAAGAGGCACCTCTCCCTAATGTGGAAATCGTTATACCAGTATAAAACCATTATACAAGTATAGCTTTTTCCTATAGGAGAAATAATAAGCTATACCAGTATGAGACCTTTATACAGGAATAACTGTATCCCCACTACAGGGTGTACCAGTATAGCTATATGGGTAAAAATCCACACCCCTCATCCTTGAAGTTGTATCAATTAAACTTTTATGGACCAGGAATGCACAGGAGACAGGCAAAATGGAGACCCAGGGTGAAACCTTGGCCCTATTGGAGTCAGAGTTTTCCTATTGACTTCAGTGGGGCCAAGATTTCCCCACTAGTGATTGTGTATGTACTAAACCATGGAGGTGGCTAGTGTACATAATGCCATTGGCCAGCTTGGACTTTTCCCTTGCTGCATGCAGAAAAGATGTTCCTCCACTTCTGAGATGGATATATTATTTGAAAGAGACTTCTTATAGAAGACATTTGCCATGTACAGTGGTGTCACAGATGGTATCTTTCTGAGCTGCCATGAGTTATCAGGTTATATGACATTATCTCTATTGGGATGTCTTGTGAGATAAAACATCACTGGGTAACTGAACAAATGTTTGAACAGTACTTGGAAAAAGTAAAGGGCTCTAGCAGGACTAAATATTCTCCTTCATCTCTGAAAGGAGTTGTCACGGATACTTGTCGCTGCCATACTAGATTCCTTCTCCTTACACTTTCTTGCTCCAGCAGCAAATTGCATTGCTACTGTCCTTTTGATATAAAATTCCAAAATTCCCACAGATATGACATTGGTGTTCTTTTCAGTTTGCTTTTCAATATGATGGTTGAGCTCTTCCCTCTCCTCCTCCTCCTCACCAGGATCATAGAATCATAGAATCATAGAATATCAGGGTTGGAAGGGACCCCAGAAGGTCATCTAGTCCAACCCCCTGCTCAAAGCAGGACCAAGTCCCAGTTAAATCATCCCAGCCAGGGCTTTGTCAAGCCTGACCTTAAAAACCTCTAAGGAAGGAGATTCTACCACCTCCCTAGGTAACGCATTCCAGTGTTTCACCACCCTCTTAGTGAAAAAGTTTTTCCTAATATCCAATCTAAACCTCCCCCATTGCAACTTGAGACCATTACTCCTCGTTCTGTCATCTGCTACCATTGAGAACAGTCTAGAGCCATCCTCTTTGAAACCCCCTTTCAGGTAGTTGAAAGCAGCTATCAAATCCCCTCTCATTCTTCTCTTCTGCAGACTAAACAATCCCAGCTCCCTCAGCCTCTCCTCATAAGTCATGTGCTCTAGACCCCTAATCATTTTCGTTGCCCTTCGTTGTACTCTTTCCAATTTATCCACATCCTTCCTGTAGTGTGGGGCCCAAAACTGGACACAGTACTCCAGATGAGGCCTCACCAGTGTCGAATAGAGGGGAACGATCACGTCCCTCGATCTGCTCGCTATGCCCCTACTTATACATCCCAAAATGCCATTGGCCTTCTTGGCAACAAGGGCACACTGCTGACTCATATCCAGCTTCTCGTCCACTGTCACCCCTAGGTCCTTTTCCGCAGAACTGCTGCCGAGCCATTCGGTCCCTAGTCTGTAGCGGTGCATTGGATTCTTCCATCCTAAGTGCAGGACCCTGCACTTATCCTTATTGAACCTCATTAGATTTCTTTTGGCCCAATCCTCCAATTTGTCTAGGTCCTTCTGTATCCTATCCCTCCCCTCCAGCGTATCTACCACTCCTCCCAGTTTAGTATCATCCGCAAATTTGCTGAGAGTGCAATCCACACCATCCTCCAGATCATTTATGAAGATATTGAACAAAACGGGCCCCAGGACCGACCCCTGGGGCACTCCACTTGACACCGGCTGCCAACTAGACATGGAGCCATTGATCACTACCCGTTGAGCCCGACAATCTAGCCAGCTTTCTACCCACCTTATAGTGCATTCATCCAGCCCATACTTCCTTAACTTGCTGACAAGAATGCTGTGGGAGACCGTGTCAAAAGCTTTGCTAAAGTCAAGAAACAATACATCCACTGCTTTCCCTTCATCCACAGAACCAGTAATCTCATCATAAAAGGCGATTAGATTAGTCAGGCATGACCTTCCCTTGGTGAATCCATGCTGACTGTTCCTGATCACTTTCCTCTCCTCTAAGTGCTTCAGGATTGATTCTTTGAGGACCTGCTCCATGATTTTTCCAGGGACTGAGGTGAGGCTGACCGGCCTGTAGTTCCCAGGATCCTCCTTCTTCCCTTTTTTAAAGATGGGCACTACATTAGCCTTTTTCCAGTCATCCGGGACTTCCCCCGTTCGCCACGAGTTTTCAAAGATAATGGCCAAGGGCTCTGCAATCACAGCCGCCAATTCCTTCAGCACTCTCGGATGCAATTCGTCCGGCCCCATGGACTTGTGCATGTCCAGCTTTTCTAAATAGTCCCTAACCACCTCTATCTCTACAGAGGGCTGGCCATCTCTTCCCCATTTTGTGTTGCCCAGCACAGCAGTCTGGGAGCTGACCTTGTTAGTGAAAACAGAGGCAAAAAAAGCATTGAGTACATTAGCTTTTTCCACATCCTCTGTCACTAGCTTGCCTCCCTCATTCAGTAAGGGGCCCACACTTTCCTTGGCTTTCTTCTTGTTGCCAACATACCTGAAGAAACCCTTCTTGTTACTCTTGACATCTCTTGCTAGCTGCAGCTCCAGGTGCGATTTGGCCCTCCTGATATCTTTCCTACATGCCCGAGCAATATTTTTATACTCTTCCCTGGTCATATGTCCAACCTTCCACTTCTTGTAAGCTTCTTTTTTATGTTTAAGATCCGCTAGGATTTCACCATTAAGCCAAGCTGGTCGCCTGCCATATTTACTATTCTTTCGACTCATCGGGATGGTTTGTCCCTGTAACCTCAACAGGGATTCCTTGAAATACAGCCAGCTCTCCTGGACTCCCTTCCCTTTCATGTTAGTCCCCCAGGGGATCCTGGCCATCTGTTCCCTGAGGGAGTCAAAGTCTGCTTTCCTGAAGTCCAGGGTCCGTATCCTGCTGCTTACCTTTCTTCCCTGCGTCAGGATCCTGAACTCAACCAACTCATGGTCACTGCCTCCCAGATTCCCATCCACTTTTGCTTCCCCCACTAATTCTACCCGGTTTGTGAGCAGCAGGTCAAGAAAAGCGCTCCCCCTAGTTGGCTCCCCTAGCACTTGCACCAGGAAATTGTCCCCTACGCTTTCCAAAAACTTCCTGGATTGTCTATGCACCGCTGTATTGCTCTCCCAGCAGATATCAGGAAAATTAAAGTCACCCATGAGAATCAGGGCATGCGATCTAGTAGCTTCCGTGAGTTGCCGGAAGAAAGCCTCATCCACCTCATCCCCCTGGTCCGGTGGTCTATAGCAGACTCCCACCATGACATCACTCTTGTTGCACACACTTCTAAACTTAATCCAGAGACACTCAGGTTTTTCCACAGTTTCGTACCGGAGCTCTGAGCAGTCATACTGCTCCCTTACATACAGTGCTACTCCCCCACCTTTTCTGCCCTGCCTGTCCTTCCTGAACAGTTTATAACCATCCATGACTGTACTCCAGTCATGTGAGTTATCCCACCAAGTCTCTGTTATTCCAATCACGTCATAATTCCTTGACATCACCAGGACCTCCAGTTCTCCCTGCTTGTTTCCAAGGCTTTGTGCATTTGTATATAAGCACTTGAGATAACCTGTTGATCGCCCCTCATTCCCAGTATGAGGCAGGAGCCCTCCCCTCTCAGACATTCCTGCCTGTGCTTCCTCCCGGTATCCCGCTTTCCCACTTACCTCAGGGCTTTGGTCTCCTTCCCCCGGTGAACCTAGTTTAAAGCCCTCCTCACTAGGTTAGCCAGCCTGCTGGCAAAGATGTTCTTCCCTCTCTTCGTAAGATGGAGCCCGTCTCTGCCCAGCACTCCTCCTTCATGGAACACCATCCCATGGTCAAAGAATCCAAAGCCTTCTCTCCGACACCACCTGCGTAGCCATTCGTTGACCTCCACGATTCGACGGTCCCTACCCAGGCCTTTTCCTTCCACGGGGAGGATGGACGAGAACACCACTTGCGCCTCCAACTCCTTTATCCTTCTTCCCAGAGCCACGTAGTCCGCAGTGATCCGCTCAAGGTCATTCTTGGCAGTATCATTGGTGCCCACGTGGAGAAGCAGGAAGGGGTAGCGATCCGAGGGCTTGATGAGTCTCGGCAGTCTCTCCGTCACATCACGAATCTTAGCCCCTGGCAAGCAGCAGACTTCTCGGTTTTCCCGGTCAGGGCGGCAGATAGATGACTCAGTCCCCCGGAGGAGAGAGTCCCCGACCACCACCACCCGCCTTCTCCTCTTGGGAGTGGTGGTCGTGGAACCCCCAACCTCAGGACATCGCATCTCATGCCTCCCAACCAGCGGGGTCTCCTTCTGCTTTCTCCCCCCAGACATATCATCTGGTCCACTCTCCGCAATGGTACCTGTGGAGAGAACATGAAAGCGGTTAGTTACCTGTGTCTGTGTTACTGGAACCCGGACATTCCGCTTACCTCTTCTGGAGGTCACATGTTGCCAAGCTTCTTCACTGGCCTCTTGGCTCCTCTGTGCAACCTGCTCTATATCTTTAGAGCTTTGTGCCCCTAGAAGGCTATCCTGAGTTTGGTCCAGAAAATCCTCAGTCTCTCGTATACAACGCAGGGTCGTTACCTGTTGCTCCAGACCTTCAATCTTCTCTTCCAATATGGAGACCAGCTTGCACTTTGTACAGACAAAGTCGCTTCTGTCCTGTGGAAGAAAGACAAACATGGCACATCCAGTGCAGGTCACAATAGCTGAACCCCCCCCTTCCATATCACCTACCTACTATGAGCTTCCTCAGAGACGTTGGCAAGATGTAAGCCTCACTGGGCTCACTCCAGGCAAACTCCCAGGCAAACTCCTGCTGTGAGCTGCTCTGCTGTCCCCGCTGCTCCGCTGCCGCTCAGCTGGTTCGCGAGGCTCTGGCTATTTTTAAACAGCCAGGCTTCCCTGACGCAAACACACAGACACCCTAATGCCCGCCCCCTGCAGGCTAGCAGCCAATCAGACACTCACTCAGGCTCTCTCCCTGCCCTCCCAGCAAACACACGCTCGGATACTTCCTCAGCAAGCAAACACACACACTCGGATACTTACCAGTCCCAGGCAAACTCCTGCTGTGAGCTGCTCTGCTGTCCCCGCTGCTCCGCTGCCGCTCAGCTGGTTCGCGAGGCTCTGGCTATTTTTAAACAGCCAGGCTTCCCTGACGCAAACACACAGACACCCTAATGCCCGCCCCCTGCAGGCTAGCAGCCAATCAGACACTCACTCAGGCTCTCTCCCTGCCCTCCCAGCAAACACACGCTCGGATACTTCCTCAGCAAGCAAACACACACACTCGGATACTTACCAGTCCCAGGCAAACTCCTGCTGTGAGCTGCTCTGCTGTCCCCGCTGCTCCGCTGGTTCGCTGCCGCTCAGCTGGTTCGCGAGGATCTTTGGTTACCAATGTTTCCTCTGACTTTTTCACCCTCCATCTCTCTCTTTCTTTGACAACTACTTATCTGGTTCTCCAAGGTTGCTTTCCTCTAAGTCTGGGCCTCCCATAAAAGCACCACTTTGATATTATCCGATTCCCTTTGCACTTGTAGTGCAGCACATTCTCATTCGGTCTGCTACTTCTTACTATGTCTCCTTTTACCCTCTCAACATTATACAGATGCAAAGAAGCTTGGAAAAGCTGATGATAGGAAGCCAATCTTTTATATAAATCTATTGAAATGAAACCCAACTCCAGACTTTAGGAGCTTAGCCCATCATATTTTCCCCCTTTTTTAACCCCATCTGCATCTTCTAAAGCTCTATTTCTCCAACCCTTGCCCCCAATTTCCATGTGGCATCTTCCTCAATTAGGTAACCTTAATGTCTAAATATCATACACCTCTATATAGTATTTGTTTAATACATAAAAGAAACAACAACAACCCTGGTAGTGGTACTAAAAGTAAGAAATAAAATGATGGTAGTTGGGTGTACATCTCACACTGTATAGTGAATGAAGGGAGTGGCTTGTGGCATATATTTCTTTTTATTTTTCCTCCTTCACTCTCAGCTGCACAGCACATCCACCACTTTCCACCGCGTGTTCTGGTGTCGTGCTGGTCTGTTCAGGCTCCTCAGTGTCATGTTGATGGATTTGGCTTCTTTCTCCATTGTTTGGGTTACCAGCCCCATGCACAACCTTAAATCCATTGCTCCTTATTAATTATTCAGAGCTGTCCACCTGCAGACACTCCCCCATCTGCCACCCAGAGGACATGCTTATTAGCTTCTGATGTCACAAGTTGAGGTATGTGGAAGTACCTAAAAGAGAAGGCTAATATTGGGGTAATACACTGTTTGAATTCAGGATGATTCCAGAACAAATCCCTGGATCGGAACACCTCATAACTTTGAGGAACTTTAGATCTGGATCCAAACTTGGCATCTCAAACTCATCTCCATAAAGCAGCAAGAGGAAAACAAATAACATCTGTGGGACTCGGTCAAAGAGTCCATTGGATCTTTGGTGGGGGTTTGCCTGAGTGAAAACTGAGTATTGCTCTCAAGATTTGACCCTATACAAATTCAAAGATTGCTGTAAAATAGGGAACTTTCCATGCTGCCGTCAAATCTATTCCTTCCCAATCACCCATGGACTAGATTTAGAATCATAGAAAATTAGGGTTGGAAGAGACCTCAGGTCATCTAGTCCAACCCCCTGCTCAAAGGAGGACCAACACCAACTAAATCATCCCAACCAGGGCTTTGTCAAACCTCTAAGGATGGAGATTACACCACCTTGCTAGGTAACCCATTCCAGTGCTTCACCACCCTCCTAATGAAATAGTGTTTTCTAATATCCAATCTGGACCTCCCCCCCAACTTGAGATCATTGCTCCTTGTTCTGTCATCTGCCACCACTGTGAACAGCCTAGCTCCATCCTCTTTGGAACCCATCTTAAGGTAGTTGAAAGCTGCTAGCAAATCCCCCCCTCCCTCTTCTCTTCTACAGACTAAACAAGCCTAGTTCCCTCAGCCTCTCCTCGTAAGTCATGTGCCTTAGCCCCCTCATCATTTTCGTTACCCTCCGCTGGACTCTTTTCAATTTGTCCACATCCTTTCTGTAGCGGGGGTCCAAAACTGGACATAATCTAGATGTTGCCTCTCCAGTGCCTATTAGAGGGGGATTTCTATCAAAAGATCATGTAAGAAAATGTGGTTGTGTTTTAATAATCAACAGGAGTTCTCTCTCAACTCTATCCAACTATGTCCTTTTACTTTCTTCACATCTCTGTTTCTAATTGATAGATAACTTTATAATTAGTCCATTTTATCTTAAGCAATGATAGATACAACAATGTATACCTTTTAAGTATAGCTGGTTTAAATTCAAAATTACTCCTCCTAGTTCTTTGTTTCTATTCCCAGGACAAGATTGGTCTAGATGCAATCTGTGGTACTTGCACAAGCCAATGAATACAAGGGCCCATTATTTTAAGGGACTCTTTAGGGCTGTAGTGTGTTTAACAAGCCTCACTGGACTAACATTTAACATGTGTGCCCCATAGAACCCTCTAATTTACCACATGCCATCAATTTCATATAGACCAATATATGGCTGTCTACCAGTGTAGCTCTGTCAGTTCCAAGGGAGTAATAACTGTCAAGTGTTTTAGTGCAACCTTTACTGGCTTCGGCTTGCTAAATAACTAGCTGGTCTCCTACTTCAAGGTTACATGCCGAGACTGAAGTTGGTAGGGCCTGCAAATTATTTCTTATCATATTCACTATCCTCACTTTCTTCAGAAAAACAAAAAACATTGACTAATAACCATCAGATCATAATTTTAACCTGGTGAATTCAAAATTTTACACCCTTGCAATTGTGGAGCATGCCGTGTGTGTGCATGTGTTTGCGTGTGCGTGTGAGAATGAGGAGGGAGGTTGTAGAATTTAACATCAGAGCAGAATTCTAATATCTAAACTTCTAGTTGCAAGATCAGAAATCTGGGCTCTTGGTTACTTGAAAACTTTATTGCATAGTGGAATATTTTCATTATAACAAAAGTAGATGTATACAGCAGTTTCTGTATGATCATGAGTGGGAGCAGTTTACTTACCACAAGTTTGATTTGCTCCTGAAAAGAAAATGTGTCTCAAAGTGCCCATGCTTTTGTGTTGGACTTTCTTAAAAAAGTCTTTGCATTGGACTGGATAATTGTTGTATCTTGCAAATGTTCTGTTTGATAATATCATTGCTTCTTCCCTGTCTAGTAAAATATTGGTAATGTATATCTTTTTAGCTGAAGTTGAGAAGCTGAGAAAACACAACTGGCAAGGAAGTTGTTTCTTTAAAAAAAAACCCCATATCTTAGTGCGAGAGGCTAGAGCACAGGTATATGTGTGTATGAGGGAGAGACAGCTAACTGAGACACTGACACTTTTGTAGGCCTGGACAGCAATGGAGCAAAACAAAATCTTGTCTTCTGTTCTGAAATGACTTGAACAATTTTAAGATATGGCTCAGTGATATTTCATGTCAACTCGTTTGCTGTGTAGAAGATTGTGTTGTAGTGGCTATTTTATGACCTCCTCCTTCTCCTACACAGTCCTCCTACAATGTTTATTTTTAAGGAAATGTTCTGTGCTGGTTTATAGAAATCACTACTTGAATACAATTGTGAGCACTAGTCATATATGTGCCAACTCTTCTCTGAGCCTTAGTGGTTTTGTTATGGGTATTTTGCTCTTTGATTTGTTTATTATATATCATGAATTACTGTTTGGTTTAAATTCTCTTTAGTGAAGTCTCAGTTCCATTACAAGATGTGGTTTAAAAAAAATGCTGTTTAAATGGTAAAATGTGGAGTAGTTGAATTTGTATGAGTGTCCTATTTTATTACTGACTGAACTGGTAGATTTATGCCCCGATCCTTCATTGGGATATGCTAGAGCAGACCCCTGTGCTATACAGGGTCCTTTTTTGAAGTCTCCATTTTCGCAAAGCTAACTTCAAAATTAGCTCCACATGGTTCCCCTGAGGAGCTCCACATGGGCATTGTGCTGATAGCCTGTGATAAGGCTTGGGCCTCAGGCTGTTGTTCTTGTTGTCGCTGTCACTTACTATTTATATATTTTTAATTACCAATGAACCATTTTCTAGGCTGATCAATTTGCACATCAAATTGGTGGGTGGAGGTGTCATTGTAGCTCAGGAAACCATTCTTTACCCCTGTGATGAGTCTTGTTTTTACACCTTTATTGGGAGAGAGGTACTGAAAGCAAGAAAAGGGAATGATGACGAACAGTGATGTCAAACAGGAAATGTTGGTAAAACTGTATGAAGTGCTCTTATATAGAACAGGAAGCCAAAAGATGATCTAAACTGGGGTTGAAACTGGACTACAGTGTTCAAAGCCTTTGTAGGACGATCTATAGTTAATTCCTACCTTCTGTTCTGCTCCTAAACACACACACCCTCCATATTCCCTTTGGGCTTGAGGAAATTGAGATATGAAATCTCTGGCAAGTTGTCTGATGGAAGAAGATGATCCTCACACCTTCTTGTCAACTGTCTAAATGGGCCATCTTGATTATCACTACAAGAGCTATTATCAGGAGGAGAAAAAAACTTATCTTAATTAATTATCCTCTTACAGTTTGTATGGCAACTTCCACCTTCTCTCTCTCTATCTCTCTCTATCTCTCTATCTTCATACTGTATGTTCCATTCTATGCATCCAATGAAGTGTAGACCATGAAAGCTTATGCTCTAATAAATTTGTTAGTCTCTAAGGTGCCACACGTACTCTTGCTCTTTTCACTATGCTAATTGGCGGTCTGAGGCTTATGCCAGTTAGTTCTCTTCAAAAGAAATCAAAGCAGCGTGGATCTTATGTCAACTGTTTGAGGTGGTTTTATAATTTGATGCTGCTGAAAGGTGCTCAACTTGCAACTTTTGAGAATGTAGTCTTCATAGAACAGGCAGCTGCAACACAAGTTTCTTGACACTCCCCTGTCAGTATGCCTCCAATTTTCTAAAAGGGAAAAGGGTCTCTGGACGGACCACTTGCTCATTCAGTCTTTGGCTTTTCTTCTGAGGGTACCATTTGCCATGCACTCTAAGATTGGGACAGCCTCCCTAGGAAAGCAGTCCTTGTCACCAACATGGGGATGGCATATTTCACATCCCAACTGCAGGACAACTCATTAATGATGCGATTTCTCCTGAAGTATTTACAATAAAGCACCATATGTGATATCATTTTAATGATAGACTATTTCTGAAAAGCATAATAAGATTAGACATTAGAGATTAGAACTGCGGCCAATGAGCTGCGGGGTGGTGCCTGCAGGCAGGGGCAGCACGTGGAGCCCTCTGGGCACCCACCCCCAGGGGCCACAAGGATGTGCTAGCTGCTTCTGGGAGCAGCATGGGGCCAAGGAAGGCAGGGAGCCTGCTTTAGCCCTGCTGCGCCACTGCCTTGGAGCTGCCCGAGATAAGCACCACTTGGCCAGAGCCTGCACACCTCACCCCCTCCCATACCCCAAACTCCTGTTATGTCCTGAGCCTCCTCAAACACCCACTCCCTCTCAGAGTCTGCATGCTGCACTCCCTCCTGCACCTCAACCCCCAGCCCAAAGCTCCCTCCTGCACCCCGACACCCTACCCCATCCCAGAACCCCCTCTTGCACCCAAACTCCCTCCCACACTCTGAACCCCTCAACCCCAGCTCAGAGCCTGCACCCCCTCCTGCACTCCAACCCCCCGCCACAGGCCGATGAAAGTAAGTGGGGGTGTGGGAGAGTGAGCGACAGAGGGAGGGGGGATGGATTGAGCGGGGCAGGGCCTCGGTGAAGGGGTGGGGCATGGGCAGGGCCTCAGGGCATGGGTGGGGCAAGGGTGTTTGGGTTTGTGTGATTAGACAATTGGCAACCCTAGAGGAGATAGGTGCCTCCTTCCAGCCCAAGCTAAGTCCCGTTGAGGAGCAGGACTCAGGCCACACCCCTCTCTTTGGCATTTTCTACTGACTGTCTTAGGCTTTCCCACTCACCATGCAGGCTTTTGTGAATGCCATTCTTAGGTGCCTAATACTCCCCAGGCATGGTGCTGGGATCCTGGGTGCCTAACTGGGGGCTGCAGATCTGTGCTAAATCCACATTTTTCAGGGCTAATACCATCTGAGGGCAGGAAAAAGTTTTCTCTCCCATGGTATACAGGAGCAGAATCAGATGAACTTATAGGTAGTTTTACAGCTTCCTCTGAAACATGTGGCTTTGGCCACTGTTGGAGCTGGAATACCTGACCAGATGGACCACTGAGATGTTGTGATAAGGTAATACTAATATAATAATAAGGGTCAACTCAGGGTAATATGTATGTCACTTCGTGCCTCAGAAATGAAAGGAGAACTGCTCTGGGCTCAATGTCATTTTCAGAATTGCAGTTCACTCTTGATTCTGCTCAGCTTTGTATTTATCCAGCTTCTGCTACAATTTTTCACTCTTCCTTTCCTCTTTTAAATAGAGGATCCTTATCTAGCATTGCATAAGTGCTGCAGGATTCCTTAGAGCTATTGCAACCATCACCAGATTGTCTTATTTTTATTATTTTGGTTTTTATGGCAATATGGTTTGCCATGCTGATGGAATGAGCAAACATCCATTCACGCTAGACCATCCTTATTCTATTTGTTTGTTATTGAAAGAACTTGGGTACACAGACAGGGAATCCTAACCCAAGAAAAATATGAACTCAGCTGGGCTTGATGCCCAAAAGTCATAGGAAAAACTGATTTCTTGAGATAAACTGAAGTAAAACAAAACCTGCTCCATCTGGTACAATTAGAAACTTAGTGCCTTATAAACAAAAACATGTTCTGTGACTATATTCTGTAATATAAAAACTCCCAAGGAGCTATTGCTTATGGCAGATCCAGCTCTAGCGCCAATTCCCCCTTTTTAAGTAAACCTACAACATAAAAGAATAGAACGTTTGACAGGGGAGAAACTGCATGTGTTTATAACAGAGCTGTGTGCCCCTGGACAGCAGTATTGTGGAGTGGCATGCACAGTGCTGCTGTTGGGCGTTAAGAGCCTTCTGTTGATCTTCCCTGCCACCAGCAATAACTCCCTCCTGCCTAAGCAGGCTCCCAAGAGAGCTGCATCCACTCCTCTTCAACCAGTCATAAGGATAATCAAATTCAAGCCTGCACAGTTCAGGAGTGATGTTCCCTCCATTCCCTTCCAGTGCACTGAGCAATTGGCGAGGTGCATTGTAGCTTGGGGAATTTCCCTAGGGCTGTGCAAATACTGCAGGATTAGAAGATGGGGGGCCCTTTGGCTTTGATGGGAGAAAGGGAGCAACAGGGAGAAACTGGTGGAAGGAAGTTAGCTAGGGAGAGAGGTACAGCAGCTTCCAAGAAACGTGAATAACCCATTCACAAATGTGGATTGAGGGCGGCAAAGGTCTAAAACTTGAGGCTCAGTTCAAATGGGCTTGAGGACTGATGGGTGACATTCACTCCTGTGCAGAGGGGCAGCTCCAGGGCTATGCACTACTTAGATGAATGGATTTAGGGACAGAGACATAAAGGAGAAGATGTGAGACCAGAACCAAAAGTGGCCTAGGTGTAAAGGAGAAGGGAGTCATTGAAACTTCTTAATGAATCAAACTTCATATCATTACTTCTGTAAGATGAAGCAGTTGAACCCTCTCTTCTCCATATTATGTTCTGTATTCTTCTGGATTTAAGGGACCATAGAAAAAACAAGGAAAAATGGTTTGCTATTGTGAATTAATAGCCTGCTGTGTAAAAATGTCACTAAGGTGTTGAAGAAAGAATAGCTTACATCCCGTTCATTATGCTCAGAAGGACTAGACTGGGGAGACCAGAAATTAACCATAGATTCAAATGATGAAATCGCCTAGAGCAGTGGTTCTCAACCTATTTACCATTATGTTATGTGAGCCCCATCCAATACTACCTGTATGGCCCTGATGATATCACATGGGCCTCAGCTGTATGCTGATTGGGCTGCAGGTTGAGAACCTCTGACCTAGAGGTTGTTCAAGGACCCTATGTACTCTTTTGACTCTCCTCAACTGGATTAATGGTAAAACAGAACGTAACTAGAAAGAAAGGCTAAAGATTTGTTGGTGTCTTTAATGTAACCATCTATCAGTACCCCATGAGCAGAAAATTCAAATAGTCCGCTTTTCTTCTTTAATCCAGGGAGGATTTTATAAGATGTCCACCAAAGGAGCAGGAAAGAACATAAATTTTTAAAGTTAAACCATATTGCTAATCCTAATATTTTTTATTAAAAACAAATATAAAATACTCTTTTGTTTGACTGTGACAGGACAGCTGTGCCATTGGGTTTAGACCAGAAAGTGCTTCCAACCGTACTGTTGCAGGCAGGCCTGCAAGCATCAGTAAAAGGAAGGATTTTCAATTTTTCTAATGGGAATTCTCAATAGAGGAAAGATGTAGCTTCTTGTTGTTCTTTATTTTGCTTTCATTTTAATCACTCAAAGTCATACAGCCTTAGGAGCTGGCCTGCAGCAAAACTGCAGCCCTATAGACTGTGCCATGAGTGTCCAAGCTGTATCAAAAATCTAATATTCTCCTGTAAGCGGCTGCATGTCTCAGAGGAGTGACTTGTTCAGTCTTGGAGGCAGCTGAGCTTTCAGAATCCCAGTGAAACTTGCTTGGCATCTGGTACTGGTTACTCATCCAAAAAGAAGCAAAGGTACCTGGCAGCAGCGAGCTGGGGAGGAAGGGAAGAATAATTGAATCAGGGCTAAGAGAAATTGAAAAATACAAGCAAATTGAAAACATGAACAAAGTTATTACTTGTGTATGCCATGTAATCATGGAGACAGACAACAAGAATAATAATTCATCTTGAGAAGGTGGAGTAAAGTGAGGGAAGGTGAGGAATGCACACTGAGGCTTCAGACCAAGACATGGTAGGGGAATGGTTATAATAGCACTGATGGATGACAGCCTTATATAGATGGCTAGAGGCCAAACTGCTATACTATAGTACTGGTAAGCTTCTCAGAAGTAGAGCTGAGCAAATATTTGTTTTTTTTTTGTTTAGCCACCAATAAACTAATAATAAGATTTGTTTTAAACTGAAACTAAAATTTTTCAACTTTTCTCAATGAAACAAACAAAATCATTCAATTTGACTCAAAATAATTTTTTAAAAATTTCATTATATCCTTGGTTGTATGTAACTATTGCTGAAACACCTCTGTACCAGATGCCTGGAAGGTAACTAATGTAATGCTGATTTTTAAAAAGGGTTCCAGAGGAGACCTTGGCAATTACAGACTGGTGAGCCTAATTTGGGCAAATTGGTAGAAACCATAGTAAAGAACAGAATTATCAGACATACAGATAAACATGCTTTGTTGGGGAAGAGTCAACATGGCTTTTATAAAGGGAAGTCATGACTCACTAATCTATTAAAATTCTTTGAAGGTGTCAACAAGGGCAATCTAGTTGATATAGTGTACTTGGACATTCAGAAAGACCTTTGACAAGGTCCCTCACCAAACGGTTTTAAGGAAACTAAGTAGTCATGGGATAAGAGGGAAGGTTCTCTCATGGAGTAGAAACTGGTTAAAAGATAGGAAACAAAGGGTAGGAATAAATAGTCAGTTCTCACAATGGGGAGAGGTTAACAGCAGCGTTCTCCAAGGATCTGTATTGAGACCTGTTCTGTTCAGCATATTCATTAACTATCTAGAAAAGAGAATGAACAGTAAAGTGGCAAAGATTGCAGATGATACTAAATTATTCAAGATAATTAAGTCCAAAGTTGATTGCAAAGAGTTACAGGGAGATCTCTCAAAAAACTGGGTGACTGAGCAACAAAATGGCAGATGAAATTCAACCCTGATGAGTGCAAGATAATGGACATTGGAAAAAATAATCCCAACTACACATATATAAGGATGGGTTCTAAATTAGCTGTAACCACCCAACAGAGGAATCTTGGAACCTCTGTGGATAGTGCTCTGAAAACGTCGGCTCAATGCACAGCCGTGATCAAAAAGGCTAACAATGTTGGGAACCATTAGGAAAGGAATAGATAATAAGACAGAAAATGTCATAATGCCACTATATAAATCCAGGGTACATGCACATCTCAAATACTGTCTCCAGTTCTGGTTGTCCGACCTCAAAAGGAATATAGTGGAAAGAATATAATGGAAAAGGTTCAGAGAAGGGCAACAAAGATGATAATGGGTATGGAATTGCTTCCTTACAAGGAGAGAATAAAAAGCTGTTCATCTTAGAAAAGAGAGTACTAAGGATGGACATGGTCAAGATCTATAAAATCATGTATGGTGTGGAAAAACTGAATAGATAAATGTTATTTACCCTTTCCCACTACACAAAAACCTGGGGTCACCTGACGAAATTAATAGGCAAACTTAATACAAACAAAAGGAAGTATTTTTTCATATAATGCAGGGTTAACCTTTGGCATTCTCATTGACCTGGGATGTTGCAATGGCCAAAAGTATACATGGGTTCAAAACAGAACTAGATAGGATCATAGAGGATAGGCCCATCAATGGCTATTAGCCACACTGATCAGGGATCCCACCCCTTGCTTGGGGCGACCCTAACTGTCTGACTGCCAAAAGCTGGGAGGGAAAGACAGGGATGGGTCATTCCAACTATCCTATTCTGAAGCTCTGGTACTGGCCATTGTCAGAAACAGGTTACTCAGCTAGATGGACCATCGGTTTGACCCAGTATGGCCATTCTTATGGGATTATTTTACCCTTAAAATAAACAAATTAATCTAAACTGCTAAACAAAATCTAAAAATTTTGTTTCAAAAATGTTGAAATGAACCATTTTTTTTACTTTTTCTTATTTTTTAAAAAAATGTATTTGGCTAAAACCATTTTCTGAATTTGACACATGTTCATGAATAGATTGTTTTCCCAAAACTGCATTTTTTTCCAGAGAATTTACTATTTGAAAAATTTCATGTAGCTCTACCTGCAAGCCTTCAGCACAGTTGATCACTAAATGTTTCTGACCCAATTAAAAGACCTAGATATAATGGTTGGCAAAACACCATGATGGCTTCACCCATTCCCCTTGAACAGGGTCCAGAGAACCTTGATGTTCAACCCTTGTCTATCTGTTTTGACTGTTCACACTGAGAATGCTCAGATACCATGCTGGATTCTTCATCATTCATGACTCACCACAATAGCTGTGATCTTATGGCACAATGAAGCAAACACAGAAATTCCCCACAGAATCTGCAAAATAATATATTCATTGATTACTAATTGGTCAGTTCTGAAACGGACTCCTGCCAGACTTTATTGTATCAATGTTACTTTAAAACAGATTGATTTAAAGAACAACAACAAAGGGTTAGAAAACATATTTATGGTGTCTTAATTTTTCTGCTTGGGAACAAAGACGAAACGTTAACTACCTACACCTGAACTGCAAATAAACCAACTGTTCCATTTGAACTGGTATTGCACATGCAAAACATCATGCTACAGCATGTCCTTTTCCTAGAAGTATAGCAGTCACAATATTTTTTTGGTAAAACACCATGCAAGAAGGGGAGCAATTTAGGTGAACAAATGACTTCCATCTGTTCTGAAGGAAGCATGAAAGGAGCTTCATTATGCAATTATAAATGTACTTGCAGCAACTCCAGTTTTCGTTCCATGACAACTGGTATAACATCCAAGTATTACATGTACTATACATATTTCTGAGTGCCATCCATATTAAAGAGGTAAAATGCGATCTTAGAATGTTTTAATTACCCTTGCAAGATGTATATTCCTTTTGGGGTCCTGTTTAAATAGTGCAATCAAATAAACGTCCCTCAACTTTGCGTCACACCCTCTCATTGAAAAAATATATGTTCTTTCTACTGCTTCTTATGCTTTGAGTTTAATAACATATGTATTTGGATTCTATAGAGTACTGTTGTTGCTGGTAAACAGACGTTTAGATCCTTAGAGCTCTTTAGTATCGTCATGTTCTCTTAGTCCACTTCCCTTATTTGAACAAAACTGTTTTCTCTCCCTTGCCTATTTAACAATATATTTTGCAGTTATAGGGTGCCTTTCATCCAAAAATCTCAAAGTGTTTTGCAAAAGTGGGTAAATATTATTAAAACAGTGGGATATTGAGCCTAAGGCCAAACATTCTAAAAGGGCCCACTAATTGGGTCTAATTGATGTCCCAATTTTGGATGCCCGACATGATACCATGATTTTCAGAGCGACTGAGCACATGGAACTCCATTTGGAGTCAATGGGTGCTGCAGGTGTTCAGCATCAGTGGAAAAAATAAGACCTTGTGTTATGCACATCTGATTCAGGGTGAGCAAGATTTGGACAAGTACCTTGGACCAACATTTGGAAAAATGTCCATTAATTTTTGGTGCCCATTATCAGTTTCTCAGTGCTACACATGGAGTCAGTGGCAAATGGGACTAGCATATATAAGTCCTAGACCTAACTCCTAGGTACAAGCCTGATACAAGAAAGTGCTTAAAAGTTAAGTACACACTTGAGTGCTGTCATGAATAGGGATAAGCTTGAACATGTGCTTAAGTGCTTTCCTGGATCACAGAGAGAATCTGCTGCTTTAGCTCCCAGACAATGCTGCTTTCTGTGTGTGAACAACACCCATTGTGCCCAATTGCCTCCTAGTATTTGAAAGGCATCTTAAGAAATTTGCCAGATATTTCCTTTTTTCCTATCCATGCCCTTCACCTCCTCTACACACTCTTGGTTTATGCTCTCCTTAAAACACACTTCTTTCCCAAAACCCCCTTACATTCGCTTTCCTGAGAATAATGAAGTGAAATATCACTTGTGTATTATATTTGAGATTTGGGGAGTCTTCAAAAAAGTATGTTATACTGATAGCTCAAGACATGTTAATACTAATAGTGTAATCTTTTTGGAGGAGGTTACAAGTTTGGTTGATAAAGGCAATAGTATTGATGTAATACACTTAGACTTCTGTAAGGTGTTTGACTTGGTACCGCGTGACATTTTAATTAAAACGCTAGAATGATATGAAATTAACATGGTACATATTAAATGGATTTAAAACTGGCAAATCTCAAAATGTAATTGTAAATGGGGAATCGTCATCGAGAAGGTGCATTTCCAGTGGAGTCCTGCAGGAATGTGTTCCTGGCCCTATGCTGTTTAACATTTTTAGGCATGACCTGGAAGAAAACATAAAATTATCACTGAAAAAATTTTCAAATGAAACAAAAATTGGGGGAGTGGTAAATAATGAAGAATACAGGTCACTGAATGATTTGGATTACTGGGCAAATTGGCCACAAGCAAACAGTACAGTATGTGTTTTAATATGACTATATTAAAACAGAATAGAATATAGAATATATATAGAATATATTAAATATACTATGTATACCTCTAGGAACAAATAATGTAGGCCATACTTGCAGGATGGGGTCTCTATCCTGGAAACCAGTGACTCTGAGAAAGATTGGGGTCATGGTGGATAATCAGCTGAACATGAGCTTACAATGTGATGCTATGGCAAAAGAGCTAATGTGATCCTGAGATGTATAAACAAGGGAATCTCAGGTAGTACACCAGTTATTTTACATCTATGTTTGGCACTGTGAGATGGCTGCTGAAATACTCGTACAGATACAGACAGACATCAACTTCCTTTCTACCTATCTACCTATCTCTCTACCTACTTATCTATCTACCTATCTTCCTACTGTATTTTCCACTGCATGCATCTGATGAAGTGGGTTTAGCCCACAAAAGCTCATCATAGAATCATAGAATATCAGGGTTGGAAGGGATCTCAGGAAGTCATCTAGTCCAACCCCCTGCTCAAAGCAGGACCAATCCCCAACTTTGTCAAGCCTGACCTTGTGCTCAAATAAATTTGATAATGGGCTCTTCAGTGCAGCAAACAATGGCATAACACGATCCAATTGCTGGAAGATGAAGCTTGACAAATTTAGACTGGAAATAAGGTATACTTTTTTAATAGAGTAATTCCCATTGGAACAATTTTATAAGGGTCATGGTGGAGTCTCCCTTACTGACAATTTTAAAATCAGGGTTGGATGTTATTTCTAAAAGATCATCTCTAGCAATTATTTGGGGGAAGTTCTATGGCCTGTGTTATACAGAAAGTCAGAATAGATGATCACCGTGGTCCCTTCTGGCCTTGGAATTTATGAATCATTGTGTATGTTTACACTGCAAAGAAAAACCCACAGCACCAAGTCTCAGAGCCAGGGGCAATTGACTTGGGCTCGTGGGGCTTGGACTATGGGGCTAAAAATATCAGTGTAGATATTTCTGCTTGGGCTGGAGCCTGGGTTCTGAAACCTGGTGAGAGGGTAGAGTCTCAGAGCCTGGGCTCCAGCCCTAATGGGAACATCTACACTGCTATTTTTAGCCCCACAGCCCAAGCCCCATGAGCCTGATTTAATAGAGCTGGGTTCTGAGACTTGGTGATATGGGTTTTTCTTAACAGTGTAGACATACCCTATGAATCTGCAGTATTTGGGGCCATTAAGGTACTGTGTGGTAGGATTTTCGGGAGGATCACTTTTCACTTCTTAGACTAGGTCTCATTTAATTCATAGGTTTCATTCACCATAAACCCTGTTGTCCTTGACAGCAATGTAAAGGTCACTTCTACATAAGGATGTGAAATATCCTTGAACAACTTCTCTAATACCTTATGCATGAACATGTATTTATTTTAATGTCTGAAATGTATTTCTTCTCTATCCATGTTGCTGACTTAATGTAATCCTCACTAATAAACCTAAGACTGAGCACCTCATCCCCACCCTATCCCCTTTTACAGAGGGTAAAGGACCACAAAGGATATGTTTACACTGAAATTAAAAACCTGTGGCTGGCTGACTTGGGCTTGCAGGTCTTGGGCCAAGGGGCTGTTTAGTTGTGGTGTAAACCTTTGGGTTTAGGTTGGAGCCTGGGATCTGTGACCCCATGAGAGAGGAAGGTACCAAAGCTTGGGCTCCTGCCTGAGCCTGAATGTCTACACCGAAATTAATCAGTCCCTTAGCCTGAGACCCATGAGCCAAAGTCAGATGACAAGGGCCATTGGTGGATGTTTAATTGCCCTGTAGACATATCCTAAAAGCCCCAGTTCCAGCTGAGGGCATATTTTGCCTGTGCAGGTGTAACACCGACAGACTCCGGTTGTCAGCATCGAACCTGGGACCTCCGGAGCTTAGTGCATGAGCCTCTACTGCATGAGCTAAAAGCCACATGGCTCTTAACTAAGGCTGTAGAGCAGACTCCTTAATCTCGCTCTAAGTGGTCTCATGCCACAAGATGGGACAGAACACCACACCCAGGAGGTGTGTGGGTTACACAGGCATGGTGGAAGACAAATGTAAGACTGTGTTCTGAGGACCCCCTTGAAATCTCTGGTATCAGAGGATGTGCCAGTGGTGGGTCTGGAGTCAGAAGAGACATACTGAGAGACTGTAGAGTTTCCTAGCAGTGCTGCAGCCCACAAGGTAGCCTCAGTAGCCTGCCTTAACTAGACAAGCCCTGAGGGCTGCCTAAATTACAGCCCCTGGAGCAGGGTGCAAAGATAGTATAGAGCCACTTCCACCTCTTGTTCCCTGGGACTCTGAGTTCTGTGCTGTGACTCTTGGAGTACATCTGTACTGCAGCTGGAGCAAGCTTCCCACCACCAGTAGACGGATGTGCTAAGTATAGCAGTGTGGAAGCAGTGCCCTGGGCTCAAGATTCCTTTCCCACTCTGAACTCTAGGGTATAGATGTGGGGACCCACATAAAAGACCTCCTAAGCTTATTCTTACCATCTTAGGTTAAAAACTTCCCCAAGGTACAAACTTTGGCTTGTTCTTGAACAGTCACCAATGCTGCCACCACCAAGCGTTTTAAACAAAGAACAGGGAAAGAGACCACTTGGAGACATCTTCCCCCAAAATATCCCTCCAAGCCCTACACCCCCTTTCCTGGAGAAGGCTTGATAATAATTCTCACCAATTTGTACAGGTGAACACAGACCCAAACCCTTGGATCATAAGAACAATGAAAAATCAATCAGGTTCTTAAAAGAATAATTTTAATTAAAGAAAAGGTAAAAGAATCACTTCTGTAAAATCGGGATGGAAAATACTTTACAGGGTATTCAGATTCAAAACACAGAGGATTCCCCTTTGGGCAAAACCTTAAAGTTACAGGAAACAAAAATAAACCTCTCTCTTAACACAAGGAAAATTCACATAAAACAAAAGATAAACTAATCCGCCTTGCTTGGCTTACCTATACTGGTTGCAATGTTGGAGACTTGGATTAGGATGAGTTGGATGGATTTCTATCTAGCCTCTCTCAGTCTCAAGAAAGAAAAAACACGTAAACAAAGAGCACAAACAAAAGCTTTCCCCCCGACCCCCCCCCCCCCGCAAGATTTGAAAGTATCTTGTTCCCTTATTGGTCCTTTGGGTCAGGTGCCAGCCAGGTTAGCTGAGCTTCTTAACCCTTTACAGGAAACAGGATGTTGTCTCTGGCCAGGAGGGATTTTATAGTGCTGTATACAGAAAGGTGGTTACCATTCCCTTTGTATTTATGACAGGCTTATTGCCTGAGTACAAACCCAGCCTATATACTTGGTTGGCTAGCCTGTGCTGCCATGGCCACGCTGCTGTTTTTGGCATGCTAGCTCCAGGAAAGCACGGGCATGTCTGTCTAGCTGCGCTGGAAAGCACCCTCCCACTGTACCCTTGGAGTCAAACACAGAGTATAACCCTGAGTGTATGTTAGGTGAAACAAAAATGAAATTAATTACATGAAGATTGTGGCCCAGCTCTGAGAGGATAGGAAGGACTTATACAAACGTACAGGAGTAATGGGCTAGGTCCTTAGCTGTACCAGAGATACTTTTGGCACAGATGAGATGGGGATGGAAAGCACTGGTAGTTGTTGGCCATCTCTGTAATACCCTGATCCAGAGATTGGCCTGATGATCCCCAGTGATACCTGAAGCTGTTTTAAGTTATGCCCGGTTGACCACAGCCCCAGTGGTCTGTCCTTGCAGCCAGGAATTGTCAAGTTTAATGGCAATCAAACATACCCCTTTTATTTCTGGGAATGCCCCCTAAACTGAGGTTCCTGAGAAAGGTGTCTATGGAGGGGGAATGTTAGTACTTAGCTGATATAGTGACTCTGTGCCATTATTGGCTTCTCCTTATGCAAGGGGAATCCACAGGGAGTTGGTTAAGGAAGCTTTGTGGCATGCAAAATCACTAGAGATGACCTATGTATTGGGTCTCTTATATAGTAAATCTATATGCCCTGCAGGTAACCAAGCTAAAACTGGTAAATAATAGGCACTATAAATATGTAACTAAACAGTGTAAACATATCATGAGGTTATTTGTCACATTATTTAATGTATACAGGAACAAATCTGTACCCACAAACCCCACATCTGCAAACGCAAATTAAGTTGTCAGGTGCACAATATTAAATGATTTTTCACAAATGCCCATTATAAGTGGAAACAGGATCATATGCATTTGCAAATCTGTGCATGCTCTCAAACTACAGACCTCTTAAGTTTGTCTTCAGTTACCTAATTATCTAATTCTAACAGGGAACTCCAGTGCCTTCCCCATTAATGTCATCATATGACCTAAGCGTTCACTCACTAGTTCACTCATCTCAGACTGGAGTATCATTCTGCTATGTTCAATTTACAGGCCCCTTTCCAGTTTTTGAAAAAAAAAGTCGTTTAAGTGATTGCAGATGCTCTTAGTAACAGATGTTCAAATTCATGATATTCTCAAGATCCTGTAAAATAAAAATTAACCTGGGACATATATGTACAACCAGCCCCTTGTATCTTCCTAATGCATGCATGTTCTTGGTTAATGCCAAAGACAATGGAATCAGTTTCCTCTCCCCTTCCCATCATCCTAGTAACTGTAATTTTCCTTGATTTTTAGCACTGCTTATTCTGCTGGATTCTGAATATGTCCCAAAGAATATTTGTTGTGCAGTGTGGCAGAAATACCTTTTATTACAACGATTTTCTAGGGTTTTCATTTCTCTGCCACAAAAATTCCTGCAATGTCTTACTGGAATGAAATTTGAGACTTATTTATTGGTAAAGCATTAAAGTTACAGGGACCAGAATATCTTTCTGGGTTCCAGTGGGCTGACTTTTATTGGCTGTGGATCCCCACAGGGGAATTAAATTTAAAATAAACATACAACCATCAAGAACTACAGTTTTAATAGAGCCAAACTGAATTTGAACCTCACATTGTGAACTCTGTTCTAAATAAAAAAGCCACCATTTACAAGAAGATTCTAAATTTGGCAAATTGAGTTATCCTATCACTGCTGTCCTCTAGAGATAAAATTAACCTATTTAAAATATTTCCTTCCAAAATATAGAAAAGATTGTCCTAGTAAATAGCATCAGCTGATTCCTTTTTATCCTGTCTTATAGCCACTATCTGATTATAGCTAGCCTGGTTTAAATTACTAATAGTGCAAAAGAGATGGATATAAATGTTTTAATGTCTCTGTTTTATGAATTCTGTTTGATTCCCATGTATCAAATCTGGCAAGAGAAGATATAGTCTATTGGCTTACACCTTTCTAAGTGTCTTACATCTGCTTTGGATAGCAAAATAGGTCTATATATTTACTGCTATTACCCAGGTCTCTGCCAGCTTTCAGGATTATTCATATCCTCAGATTTCCTAAAGGAAGGAGGAGTCTCCTTGGTTTAACTGCTAAAATAGATGCAATGCACAGTGTTGACTCTGACAATTTCTTTAAACATTTAATAAAACATGATCCCACTGTTTTCAGACTACTCATATACTCACTCATACAGTAACCTCCATTTGCACAACAAGGTGCTTTAAACCAGCATTTTTCAAACTTTGGGTCGCGACCCAGTCATGGCCTGTCAGGCACTGGGTCGCTCTGGTCAGCACCGCCAACCGGGATGTTAAAAGTCCCGTTGGCAGTGCTGCCCAGCTAAGGCAGGCTAGTGCCTACCTGTTTCAACACCGCGCTGCACCTCGGAATTGGCCATCAGCGGGTCCACCTTCTAGGCAGGGGGGCCACAGGGCTCTGCACACTGCCCCCACCCTGAGCAGCGGCTCCACACTCCCATTGGCTGGAGTACACCAGAGGTAAGTCCGTGCCCCAACCCCAGCCCTAATCCCCTGCCCCAGCCCTGAGCTCCCCCCAACCTGGAACCCCTTCATGCACCCCAAACCCCTTATCCCCAGCCCCACTCCAGAGCCTGCACCCTCAGCCCAGAGCCCTGACCCCCTCCCACATCCCTACCCCCTGTCCTGAGCCCTCCTCAAACCCAGAGCCCCTCCTACACCCCAAACTCCTCATCCCTGGCCCTGCCCAAGAGCCTACATCCCCAGCCCAGAGCCCTGACTCCCTCCCACACCCCAACCCCTGCCCCAGCCCAGAGCCCCCCCACACCCTGAATCCCTCATTCTTGGCCCCACCCTCAGCCCTCACCCCCGCACCTCAATCCTCTGCCTCAGCCCTGAACTCCTCCCACATCCCAAACCCCTCACCCCCAGCTCCGTGGGGTCACGGGGATCAACAATATTCTTCAAAATTTTCCCCAGAAATTTTCCCCAGAAAAAAAGTTTGAAAACCACTGCTCTAAAGTGTCCTTTTAAATATTAGATCTCATTGGGGTCTGGGCAGTTTGAAAAAAAAATAGCCAGATGTTATCTGTCCATGTAATCATCTTAATACAGATGTTCATGAAAAGTCCCTTATATCTCACTGCTAGCTGTCAAATTCCCCTCACCCACAGTTGCTGTTTTATTGTTCTGAATTCATAGTTCCTGATCCCACACCCACTGAAGCCAATGGAAGTCTAATTGGGCACTTAGGGTTGGATTGATGAAGGTATTAAGGTCTCCAAGTCCCATTTTTAGGCATGACTGTGATCCATAGAACTCCTGTTTGGCTGCCCCCTAACCCTGTAGGTGCCTAAGATTCACTTCTGAGCATGCACGTTGCAGCCTCACTCAAGGTGCATGTGCACCTACCGCCTTCCTGAGCATCAGTGTTACCACCTTATGACGGGTGTCTGGATGCCTAAGCCCCAGAGTGATTTACAAATTGGAACTGTCAGGGATCCCTCCCCACTCTGAATTCTAGGGTACAGATGTGGGAACCCACATGAAAGCCCTCTAAGCTTATTTCTACCAGCTTAGGATAAAAACTTCCCCAAGGCACAAATCCTTTGTCCTTGGACGATATGCTGCCACCACCAAGTGATTTAGATAAAGAATCAGGGAAAGGACCACTTGGAATTCATATTCCCCCAAAATATCCCCCCAAACCTTACACCCCCATCCTGGGAAGGCTTGAAAATAATATACCAACCAAATAGGTAAACCAGATTCTTCTTTTATTATTAAAAAAAAAAGTAAAAGAAGCACCTCTGTAAAATCAGGATGGAAGGTAAGTTTACAGGGTAATCAGATTCAAAACACAGAAGATTTCCCTCTAGGCAAAACTTTAAAGTTACAAAAAACAGGGATAAACCTCTCTCTTAGCACAGGGAAAATTCACAAGCTAAAACAAAAGATAATCTAACGTGCCTTGCCTTATTTACTTACTCTTTTTGCAATATTGAGGCTCATTTTAGGATGGTTTATAGGAGTAGGAGTTTTCTGACCTGATGCTTCTCTGCTTCCCAAGAGAACACACAAACAAAGCCTCCCCCTCCACCCGATTTGAAAGTATCTTCTTTCCCCATTGGTCTTTTTGGTCAGGTGCCAACCAGGTTATTTGAGCTTCTTAACCCCTTAGAGGTAAGGAGGAATTCTAGGCTACCCTTAGCTGTATGGTTATGATAAGGACGGATAGGCATTTGGCTGCCCAAGCCATGTGCATGGGTCCATTCCCATAGGCGGCTCTGAGCACACCTATTGAGTCAGGCCCCTGAGGCAATTTCAAACAAAACAGCCAGGGGAGGAGGGCTGCCTCTTTCATGATCTTTAGCTTAGTGGTAGGATACTCACCCAGGATGTGGGAGACCCCCCAGTTGAAATCCCCCCACCTTCTGAGAGGAAAGAAGAGATTTGAACAGATTTGCCATCTCTAAGGTAAGCTATGGAGTATTCTGATGGAGAGCTCCCTCAGTCTCTCATATGTATTGAAGCTGTTTCACAAAAGAATACTTAAATATTAATTGAGCCAATGCAAAAGTTAGTGACTTCTAGGGTCATTGCACTCACCTGGGAGGTGGCAGATCCCTTCTCCCCTCAGGAGGAGAGCAACTTGAACCACATTCTGGGGGAGTACCCTGTTCACCAGGCTGAAGGTTCTGAGGAAGATCCTCCCCTGGGGTCATTTTGTTTTGCATGCCTCCTAGAGGGCCAAGTCCCTATCTTCCCCCAGTTCATGAATAGATGCCTCTGTGCAGCCTGGCACTTGTCTCTAACAGAGAGTGGTGGGCATAGGCAATGACTCTGTGGATGCTCCAGGGCTGGAGCACCCAGGGGAAAAAATAATGGGTGCTTAGTGCCCATCAGCAGCCAGCAGCTCCCCCCGATCAACTCCTCCCCCTCCCTCCCAGCGCCTCCCGAGAAGCTGTTCCGTGGCATGCAGGAGGTGCTGGGGAGGAGCGGGGATGGGAAGCACTCAGGGGAGGGGTTGGGTGTGGGGTTCGGGCAGGGCCTGGGGCGGAATGGGGGCACAAAGAGGTGGGTTGGGGGTTTGGGGGAAAGGAGCAGGAGGGGACGGGGCCTGGGACAGAGTTTGGGTTTGAGCACCCCTGGCACCTGGAGGAAGCCAGCGCCTCTGGGTATTGGGCTTAGCCCTGCCTTTCCCTCCCCCATCAGTGTCTCCCATTGGCTAGTTTAGCTGTTTCCCCATCTTGTGTGCTGGCTTTGTGGATTTCAGTTTTAGGCCTGTATCTCTCCCCATTCATTATGTAAAGAGTGTAGGCTCTTTACTCAGGCTTTGTGAATCACAATGTTGTTTCTGTGATTTTCTAGGTGCCTAAAAATTAGGTTCCATGACACACATCATTGCAACACCTAAGTCCCTTTGTGGATCCTACCTTTAATCTCTATGCCAATAATTTCTTTCCATTTCCTAATGTCAGTTTAGGTCCTATAATTCTGGCAGGTGTTGATCATTCTCTATTTCCCCTGACTTGTAAGAGGCATTTAACACCTCACAGGATCATATATTCAAGTAGTAATTCATAGAACTAGTTCTCAGTTTAAGTTGCTGCACTCCATGCTTTGGTGCTGGAGGTCACAGAGTCAAATCCTGCTGAGGACCTCTAGCTGATTGTTCTATTATGTCTTTATATTCTCCTGTGTGAGTGGCTACTTTTTACATGAATTATTGATGAGCCCTTTGTGAGGTAACATCTGTTGGGGCTTCCCCAGCTCCTTTGCTAAACACAAGCCCTTTCCTGGTTCCAGATTTTTAAGGCTCCATTTAGTTTCAATCTTTGTAGGAAGAGTGCTGAATTTTATTTTCATTTCCTCCCACACAATGGAGGATAAACATTTGAAAGCAAACTCTGTAGAAGAATGCATGTGCAATCTGGACATGTCCATAAACCTTGGCAGAGAGCATGAACTGAATTCAGGTAGTAACGGTCATATTTTCCCTTTAATACTACCAAGAGGATTGTAAAATGAAGTCCATTTGCCAGGAAACGTCCTGTATAGATTTTTAAACTATATTTGCATGTCCATGGACTAAAACATGGCTTCTTAAGTCCTGTTCTTATATCTATCTTATTTGATTTGCAAAATGAAAGGGAAAAGAAAACAAATATTCACGAGTGTCTGAATTGATTGTATTGACTGACACCAATCTTCATCAATCACCAGTTCTTCCACCAATCCAAGCAATTTCGTATTACAATGTGTTATCCTACTGGTAGATGCTACCTCCTAGTAGTAGAATACTACCCCAACTGTGTAAAAAGGCACATCCTTACCATTCTTCTCTGTGCCATGAGGACACTACCTGGAATGGAATTACTGTATTTCCAGTACATAATTGTGTGAGTTGGAGTGCCTGCTCTAGGAGTCCTTGGGGACTCACTCTATACCCCTGCAACACAGCAGTGCACAGGAATATAGGATCCACCCACTCCCCTTCCTATCCCTGAAGAAGCCCTAAGTAGACTGCCCAACAGCTCAAGCTGTATTCGGGAGACAAATTTGGTGCATAGTGCATTAGAACTGACAATGCTTCCGTGCATTGCTTCAAAACTATTTTTAAAAGGAAGATTGTTTATGTGTACCTTTTGAAGACAGTATTAAATGGAATTAAGCAAACCTTAAGGTGGGTATTAGGAAAAAAATCCTGAAAGTGAAACCCATTACTTTACAGTTGTCTCCCAAGGGAAATGAAATAAGTCCTATCACTTGGGACACATTGCTAAACTGGACAAAGCGCTAGCAAACATACTGCAAGTAACAATCCTATATGGTAACAGGATGGACTAATCTTATGATTCTCTGAATATATCATCACTTAAACACTACCTAGAGGACAATGGTGTATGCTGGATGTTCTTGAGCAGCATATTCTGTAGTTGGTACACATATACATATACACAAAGAAGCATGTAAGTACTGTGAGATCAAAAGAGCCAGAATGGAGCTCTTAGACTGTCATAGATAATTACAGGGATGCTCATGTAATAGTTATTTGACTGGCAACTTGTAACATGTCCTTGGTTTTAGATTTATGATTCACCTTTAATTAATGTGAATGGATACTATTATATCATACACCTCAGGAAAGATCCTATCACAGGGTGGTCTGGCCCTCGGAACAGCCCTTCCCTGTTCCATGTTCTGGCTCCTTAAGGACAGTGGCTGAGAATTCTAATCTCTACAGGAGTCAGGTTACTGATAGTGGGTCAGGTGATGGCAGGGCTATAAAATTGCTGACGGTGTGAGTAGGATGTGTGTGAGTGGTGATTCTTAATGGCCTGGTGGGGTGGCATGGAGAGCTAGGCATAGGGCTGGGAAAAGTACCTACGAAAGGTATGCTGTTTGGACTAGAAAACCAGATAGGAAGAATTAAACTGACCAAGAAATATTTATGAGCCCTTGGAGCAAAGGAGAGTGAACCCAGCATAATAAGGTGAAGGTTTGTATCTAGAAGATGGACTGCATATCCTGGGACACCTGGAGTAATGAAAAAGCTGAATGTGAAGCCCCTTTTGTAAAGGAGCTCAGGTTGGGACTTCTTGAGCGGGAGGGAGGGAGGGAGCTTCCCTGAAGCCAATGGGAAGAAGGACTTTGTCTGGGAGGGGGAGAAGTCTCTTGGTTTTATTGGATTCTTTCATTTTCCTTCAAAGGGGGCACTTTTGGTTTGGCCTGAGGGCTAAGTCACCCAAGTATCCAACCAAGTGGAGGGAGACTGTAAGAGGAAATTGGGATAGGATTGTAACTTGATGTGGAGACTGGAAAGTTGACTTTTTTGCATCCCCTTCCCCTCCACACTTAAAGGAATACAAATATGCATTCAAGTTAGCAAGATATCATTGCACAGAGATAATATTCTAAAATTCTTGCTCTGAAAATCTTGGCTGACTCAGACTGTCTGAATCCAGTTAAGCAAACAAAGCTTTATTGTGTAGCTGAATGACAATGAAGCCCATACTTTAAGGTAAATGATTCAACATGATTTACTGAAGGTTGATATTGACTAGAAGGCAAATGCCAAGATTAATCCACAGGAGAAAGTGAAATAGTACAGACATATATCATTGGGATGGGTATTTGAATCTTTTTATTTCCACCTTAAGTGCTCCCCAATCAAGGAGGTCTTTCAAAACAAAGCTGAAGACAATGTAGGGAGGGTTGGGGTGGGGAAAATGGTAAGTATAGTTGTTATGAGTAGCCATTGGATTTTGCTCACAAATTAAAGAAACTTTTGTCACAGTGAGTTAAGTTTATTGGAACCCACTTTTATGTTCTTGTAGGACAGCACTGGCAAAGGCTATTCTCATTTGGCCTACTTCTTGTTCCTCTACATACCATTTCATCAGCTACATGCATCAAATATGATTCCAATTTTTTTTTGTCCCTTGTTTGTTGGACCATTGAACCTTGGTAAATGAAGGCATATGGCCTACCATATGGTAACAATAACATCAGCACTACAGTGAAAGAAGATCAAGAGTCATATATACATAAGGTAATATGGAGTGAATTTATACAATTTCTGAAGAATATCACTATTCTGTTTTCTTTTATGATATATATGTTCTCTGGTTTGACAGAATGAGGTCAGATCCAAGGTGCATTACGTTAAAAGTACTCGTCATAAAGAACTTTTCTCTTTTTTATCTGTTCCAAATTTTGATCTTGCATGTAACTCTACAGAGATTACAGTAAATTGGGGACTATTAGTATTTGCCTAGAAAAAGTGTAGTTTTCTTCTCAGTAAAACTACACAAGTAGAAAGTGGTATAAAAGTGTGTCTAGTGTTCAGGGTAGAGGAGCTAGAAATTAGGACAGCAGATGGGGTTAGAAATTCTGCTCTGCTTTATGTTCCAGACAACCTCCCTTTGAGTTCAGAATATTCTGTTTTATAGGAATAATCTACTATTTTAATTGGGATACTTGATAATTGTAGTGTTGGGGAAAACAGTATCCCATGTAAGCCTGGTCAGAACTTTTGTTGAAAATTTTCAACCAAATAAAAAGAAATTTGTGAAAAGATTTGCAGAAATGTCTTACCATTTTTTAACCGAGTTCTAATCCCAGTGAAACAGAATGAAGCAGTCAAGTAATACCTCTTTTTAGGTCCATTCCCTGGTTGGTTTGATATACACTTGTTTTAGGGTTGCCTAGCTTACATGTGGTTTATCACATTTCAGTTATGTGGATTGGAGAGTTGGAATGATTGCCAGAAGTTGCATTCAGAGCTGATCCTTCCAGAATTTGGTAGAGTCCAAATACTACAGGAACTCTCTTAGAAATACATGCAGTAATAGAAGTGAAGCAATTGCAGCTTTTATTGCAAAGGAGGAGATGCTTCCTTTGAAATCTTATGAAATTCAATGGGGGGGGGACTATTTTCCCCCAAACGTGTCTCTATCAGTAAGAAAGAGGCCCATGCTAAAACTATGGACAATTTTCAAACCTGGGCATTTAATTAAGCTCCTAAAGCTATATACAGAGTTAGACTCCTAAATTCATATACATGAGTACCTAAGTAGAATCTCCTATTTAGAACCCTAAATATCAGTTGGTTGATATTTTTCAAAATGTCTAACCTAACCTGTCTAGGACTGAGTGCTGCTACAGGAGTCATGCTGTAGTGGAACTGGTACAGACAACTCTGGAGACTACCACAAAAGACCAGGTACATGTGAAGAGAGGAAAAAAATGGTGATCCTGAATTTTAATTACAATAACCTTTTAATTAAGATCCTACTTTAACTACAATAACCTGTGATGTTACCTGTTATGCCCTGGAGATTCTTTCCCTCATAATTAGATATTCAAAAAAGAATGGTATCTAATGTGATAGTTACTAGGAATTTCAGTGGGAAACATTACTCTAATAAAGGCTTATTTTCTGTCCTATAATGTAGAGGAGCCCACCTGAGGATGTGGATGAGAGGGAAATGTTGTAAGTTTGGAATACAGTGGAAGGCCATCTCATAAGAGGAACTGTACATACTCTCTTTTCTTTTCTGAGAGAGACTGAGTTCTTTAAATTCTTTGCCGGCATGTAAACACTTTTTGGCAGTGGGGTAAAAAAATCCTCCAAACATTCATTTAATATGACCTGACTAGATCTTAAAAGCTAAATGACTTCTCTTTTGTTCTCCTGCAATGACAGCTAACATCCCAAGGCAATATCCATCCATGACTATTCATTATGGATTGACGACATGATTTTAATAGAGAAAGTCATAACAAATGAATACTCATCAACTTCCACTAGGATTGGTGACAAGTGAACCTCAAAGGAGTTAGATTAGTTCAGATGGTCTCAATAAACTAGACCAAATTCTCCTTTAACAGACACTGGTATAAATCAGAAGTAGCTCCATGGAAATAAGAAAAAGTTACATGGGCGTAAAGCCAATCTTGGTGAGAAGACAGTGAGGACAAAGCAGTCTAATATTAACCCTTGTCTCCAATACGCTTATTGGCGTTATTCTAAGGTAAATGTGTCTATGGGCAGTAAAAAAAAAAAGTGGCCAGATCCTCAGCTGGTGTAAAATCAGTGCAGTTCACCCAGAGTTAATGGAACCAGACTAACTTACACCAGCTGCGGATCTAGCCCAGGCTGTTTCATTTACAGTATTTGCTACTGCTTTTGGCAGTTAATTTCAATGAAGAAATATTAATATGAAAATGGTGCTGAGACCCCAAGATTTTCTTCTTCCAGATTTGTTTCTTAGGTGGAGGCTAGAAGTCCACCCCCTCCAAATTCACTTCTTTTCTCATAATGTATACCAAAGCCAACAGTTTCTTCATTCTACAGTCAGAATACAAGCAACTGCCACTCAAGGTGCATATTGTAGATGGCCCTTCTTATTCTGATGAATATGTAAAATTGTGGGGTTTTACTGTGACTTTAAATGTAAAAAAAAACAAATGCAAACTTCATCTCTGGAAGCAAACAAGGCCAGGAAAAGTTGATTGTTTAGAGCAACCCAACTTATGCCAAGTTCAAGAGCATAAGGTGAAACACTTCTGCTAATCCATTTGTCTGAAGATCATAAAAGGAGGAAATGTTAACTAAGTTATTATGAGGTGGAATGGTGAGGTAGATAAACCATGGGGTAAAGGTGAATTTTAAATAGAAAGTTACACAGGAAAGAGGCTTGAATATAGATTGCTACTAATGTTAGGGACTGTCAGACACACACACACACACAGGTTGCAGAGTAGCAGCTGTGTTAGTCTGTATTCGCAAAAAGAAAAGGAGAACTTGTGGCACCTTAGAGACTAACAAATTTATTTGAGCGTAAGCTTTCGTGAGCTACAGTGAGCTGTAGCTCACGAAAGCTTGTGCTCAAATAAATTTGTTAGTCTCTAAGGTGCCACAAGTACTCCTTTTCTTTTTACACACACACACATTTCTTTCTGTAGGTATTGCAACATATTGCTGACATGCTGTCCCAAGTAATTACACAGGGAATTGAAAGTGTTCAGCATCTTTCAGGATCAGGCTCTTTTTTAATCAGTTTTTACTCAGTTCTTAATCTGTTTCCCCTTGGGTACTGAATCTTGTCCTAGGTGAGTGACTGGTGCACTTAATAAAGGTTTGCAATGATTGAATTGATTTGACACCATCCACCAATTAGGGAGGCAGAGAAAAAGATTGAAGCTAAGAGGTAGGTAATAGCGCAAATGATTTCTTTTTGGAGAGAAGATGGATTGAAGGCTATGAAGGAAAAGTAATAAGGGAGGCTTAAGATAATTGCAGAAGGGCAGATATTCAGGGGCTGTTGCTTCTTCTTTCTCAAATGTGTGTGTTCTCTTAGTACATACAGCCACTCACTGGTTCCTCTTGCTTTAAATGCTTTGAAATTAGAGTATTCTTTGGAGTATGATTCTGTTTCTTCTGTCACAGAGAATACTCCTTACTACTTAAAGAGAAATGGATTGGACTACTTTGTCAACAATATTTTGCACCATAAATCCCCATTTGTATGAAACTAGCACTTGTGGGTTTGCATTTCTGTCTTGGGTTCATGTTAATCTGTAACTCCAAGTGCAATTAAAAGGTTCGAACCTGTCTGAACAAAACCTGCCAGGCTTGAGTTATAGCATGCATGTGAACTTAAACAAACAGGTTTTAAGCAGCTCTAGTTGTAGACTCTGTTTACATTGACACTTGAAACCATGTTAGCACCTTCCCGGTAAGACCTATGTCTAAACACAGTGGTGATGACGAGGTCACCCTGGCCAATCAGACAGGACATAATCATGTTGTGAAATGTACCTCAGGCTATAATACTGTTCTGTAAAACAGTAACAGTAACATCTTCAACTAATGGGGACATCCCCTAGATCATACAGGCCTCATTCTGTTCTCAATTACCAAGCTGTAAATTATGCTGCTGTAAAACTCCTGTATGGTAAGAATCAGGCCCTATATTTTCTCACTTCTGTATGTTTTAATCAACCATTCTTTTCCTGAGAATGTAAAGCATCCCCATTGTTAATGCCTGACCATGTAATATTTCTGTTCTGCAGCAGAGAGTACCTGTAATAAATACACTTTATTTTCCCAGGTATGACATTACTCATTGCTTTAGCATGACAAAAGTTAGCTATCCATTGCCACATTTGTGTGTACTCCATAAGAAATGTGGGGAGCTTTAAAAATAGTGGGTAAATAGTTTTTTTCCCAAGCAGTTGTTACGAATAATGGACAGTAAAATACACATCTGAAATTACAGAAGGTATTTGATTTTTTTCCACCATATATAAAACGGAATGCTAATCATTTAATTTTATACAGTTGAACACAGTCCCAAAATCTTGTAAGATGGTGGGAAGAGAAGCAGCACTACAGCTGTGCAAAGATTTCAAAGTTCTGTTTTAAAGGGGTTCACCCATTCTTTTCATGCCAGAACTAGTTCAACATGGGGGTTGTGGGCCCTGAAGTCTGAAGAGATTCAGATTCAAATGAGCCTGCTATTCCCATGACTGAACTCTTAGGCAATATTTGGATCCCATCCAACTTGTGTCACTGGTTTGCTGGAACCAGAAATGGGGAAAGAATAGGTATTCAGTTCTTCATATTTTCAGAGCACTCTACAAATATTAACTAATGTTCAGGACATCCCTACAAGGTAGGTAATTTATGCACAGCTCACAGGTTGAAGGGTGTGTGTGCAGGAACAGAGGCAGAAGCACAATTTAACCTTGCGACAAAGAAAAGCCTCAAAATGTTCAGAGAGAAAAGCAATATTTGACCACAGACACTTTGTGCAAACTACTGCTGGCTCATGAATGCAGGACAAGCTCAGCACAAGGCTAATTTCCAGTGCATTTGAGTAGCATGATTCACACACCTATGGTTGGTAGAGCAGTCTAATATCAGAGCTAACATGCCGGACATCTGGGTTCAGGTCCTGAAAGGCCAATGGCAGTCAGCACTGGGCTGTGAAGGCAGTTTGTATGTATCACTTTCAAACAAACCTTTCTTACCTATGAGTCTGAGTCTTCAGGGTGCTGTGTCCAACCATTTTCTCCTAGAGGGTGTTTTACTTCAATGTGTGGGCTTTGAAAGAAGGAGCAGAGTAATAATTGGAAGGGGGTTTTGAGAAGAGTTTGAAACACCTTCTCCCTGGGGAGAAATAACTTGCAACAGAGAACACACTTGGATTTCTTAGATACTTTCCTTTCCATACAGGGGTCATGTTATCCAGTGCTATCAGGAAGCTGTGGATAGGGTGCATATTAATATAGGATTTGCCATATCAGATCAGTGGTCAGACTGGCATTTAAATAGCTGATGCTTCAGAGGAAGGCAGAAAAAATCCCAAACCACAATGTATTCGGGGTCAAATGCACTCAGCAAATCCATAGATTCGAAAGCCAGAAGGGACCTATTGTGATCATCTCATCTGACCTCCTGTGTAATGCAGGCCATAGAACTTTCCCCAAATAATTCCTAGAACAGATCTTTTGGAAATAACATCCAATCTTGATTTAAAAATTGCCACTGATGGAGAATCCACCATGACTCTTGGTAAACTGTTCCAGTGGTTAATTATTCTCACTGTTAAAAAATGTACCTTACTTCCAGTCTGAATTTGTCTAGCTTCACCTTCTTGCTATTGGATCATGTTACATGTTACACCTTTCTCTGCTAGATTGAATAGCTCTTTATCAAATATTTATTCCCCACGTAGATTAAGTCACTCCTTAATCTTCTCTTTGTTAAACTAAATAGACTGATCTCTTTGAGTCTATCACTAGACGGCATGGTTTGTAATCCTTTAATCATTCTTGTGGCTCTTCTCTGGACCCTCTGCAGTTTATCAACATCCTTCTTGAATTGTGGGCATCAGAACTGGATACAGTATTCCAGCAGTAGCCACATCAATGCTAAATATAGAGGTCAAATAACCTCTTTAGTCCTACTTGATATTCCCCTATTTATGGATTCCAGGATGGCATTAGCTTTTTGGCCACAGTGTCACTTTGGGGAGCTCATGTTTAGCTGATTATCAACCACGACCTCCAAATCTTTTTCACAGTTATTGATCCTGTATAGTCTCTGATCCTGTAAACATGGCTTTCTTTCTTTGTTCCTAGATGCATACCTTTACATTTAGTTGTGTTAAAACACATATTGTTTCCTTGCACCTAGTGTACAAAATGTTTCAGATCGCTCTGTACCAGTGATCTGTCCTTTTCGTTATTTACCACTCTCCCAATTTTTGTGCCATCTGTAAACTTTATCACTGATTTTGTTTTTTCCAGGTCACAGATAAAAATGTTAAATAGCATAGGGCCAAGAATCAATTCCTATGGGACTTCACTAGAAACACCTACTCAATGATGATTCCCCATTTGCAGTTACATTTTGAGCTCTATCAGTTATCTAGTTTTTAATCCATTTAATGTGTATCATGTTTATTTTATATCGTTCTGGTGTTTTAACCAAAATGTTGTGTGGTACCAAGTCAAACGCCTTACAGAAATAGAAGTATATTACATCTACACTATTATCTTTCATAGTAGCAGCCGTGTTAGTCTGTATTCGCAAAAAGAAAAGGAGTACTTGTGGCACCTTAGAGACTAACAAATTTGTTAGTCTCTAAGGTGCCACAAGTACTCCTTTTCTTTTTACTATTATCTTTATCAACCAGATTTATATTTTCATCAAAAAAGATATCAAGTTAGTTTTTAAGGCTCTATTACCCTCCTTTAATTCTTTACTAATCAAGTGCCATATCTTGCCCATGATCAATGTCAGGCTGATAGGCCTATAATTATCCAGGTCATCCCATTTACACTTTTTAAAATTGTCAACATTACCTTTCTTCCAGTCTTTTGGAATTTCCCCAGTGCTCAAAAGATTATTGAAAATCAACATTAATGGTCCAGTGAGCTCCTCAGCCAGCTCTTTAAAACTTTTGGATGCAAGTTATCCAGACCTGCTGATTTTAAAATATCTAATGATAGTAGCTTCTGTTTAACATCCTCTAGAGATACTAGTGGAATGGAAAAAGTGTTGCAATCACTATATGATGAGACTATATCATGTTCTGTTCCTCCAAATACAGAACAGAAACATTTATTGCACACTTCTGCCTTTACTGCATCCTATGTCTTCAGTAGAGTAACTCTCAATTTAACTGGTTTAACTGAGGATAGAGTGGCTCTTCAATGAACAGTGTTTAACATCAGTTGCTTTAATGTATATTGCCCTCCTCACTGTTTTATTCTAGCAACTACTTGCTACAGAACTTGCCTCCAAACTTGAAGGGAGCATTCATTTAAATTAAAGAGCAATATATTTCGGAAAAATATATGTATTTAAATTGTTCTTTGTGAAAGGCATGGTTATCCATCTGTGTAGATTGACCTTATGGGGCCAAATCTCCAGTTGAAAAGAATGGGAATAGACACTGCAAGATTTGGTCCATAACAACTAAAAAGAATATTAACGACACGAGATACTGTATGGTTCTAAAAGTACTCAAATGTCAGGCTTCAGGGCCCTTGTCAGTCAAGAAAGGAAAAAAACACTGAAGCCGCTGGAACTACTTATGTGTTACTTATTGGAAGGATTGCAGTCCCTCATAGAATGCACATTGTATCCAGATGAGGTATTGTAATTTATTTTATTTATCTATCAATGAACTCTTAGAAATTGAGATGTGGGAAGAATGTGACAATTCTGTCACTTCCCCCTTCCCCCCCTCATTTTTTGATCAAAACTGAAGGAAAGGGTGTCAAAAGTCAATTTTCCCCTAGTTCTATATTCCATTATAAGGATGTCTTTATTGTTATTATTATCATTATTTTTTAAAGATTTTTTTAAAGTAAATATATTTTTTCAAGACACTCTAGGGAAGCCTGCTCTTCTGCAGGTCCCAGTTCTTTCATCCCTATTCATATCTGAGCAATATCCTACTCCACTAATAGTCTCACATACTTCAGGGAATAGAAATCCAATTCACTATACCAAACAGCTGCATTGACAGCTACCTATTTCAATGGAGCATCTTTCAGAATAAAGTGCTACACAACATGAACAAGACTTGAGACCTCATATAATATCAAGATACAATACTGTCCATGCAGAATAATGCATATTTCTTGAATTTTATATCAGTTACAATAGGAAAGGCATGCAGCATGACTTTTACACTTAACTTGGGCCCCCCTTTGTGAATAACATAACAAATAAAAGGCCTACATTTAAATTTAGGTTGGAAGGATGGTTAAGGCACTAGACTGGAACTCCGGAGCTATGTGCTCAAGTCCATCATCAACCACAGACTACCTGTGTGGCTTTGATCAAGTCCTTTAACGTATCTTGTGCCTCCATTGCCTTCCCTCACATTCCCTTTGTCTCTGGCATCTAGATTGTAAACTCTTTAGTCCATGGACTGTCTTGTACTATGTGTTTGTTCAGAAGCTAAACCATTGGAGGCCCCACTCTCCATTCTATAACATTGCTATTTATTAATCTTGTTTCAGTTTGTTTTCTTGATTGTTCAGAAGTATTTTAAGGAGTTTAGTATCAAAGTCTTGTGCTTAATCTGTGACTATATTTACTTTTATATCTTGCACCATCTGTAGCTATCCTAACAGTATATATTGCATTCCATCTGACACTGCACATTCCCACTCACATACTAGTAACATACAAATAAATTCTGTGTGGAATTGGGAGTCCCACCTCGTGTGTGATTTAAATGTTCAAAAATACATTCAAGCCAGCTGTGAGGGACATTTTTAGAGGAAGAGGGACATTCTGGCTTAGTGCCAAAAAATCTCAGTATCTTATTCCTTTCAACTTGCATTCATCTTACTGGATGTTTTTGTACAAATATATGAAGCTTAACTTTCATATTTACTTTGTAATTCCCATCTTATTTAAGACAAATTCATCTGTCCTGTTCCTTGTCTTCACTTTTGCAGCAGAATGCTATAGGGAATGAAGAAGGGTCAGGCCAGCTTGCATCAAGATCAGGTCACCTTCTCTAGGGCTAAGCTGATTTTGACGAATTGGCTTTATTTAAATAGTTGCAAGCATCATCTCAATCATCCATTGGCTCCCTTTGGAAATGTGGTCCTTATGCTTATGAAAGAGATTTATATTGGAATTGTGTAGATTAACATTAACATTGAACTCCATTCGCCTCCACAGCTGCCTCATCCTCTTAACAGAGATAAGAAGGTTGGTTGGTGGGACCAAGTAGCCCCACACCCATGCTCCATCCTTTCTCTTGGCTGGCCTCTGCTCTGCAGTGACTCAGAAGAAGCTGTCATAGTGGGCAAGTGAAAGGAGAGCAACTTGCTTGTATACAAAACAATGTCCCGAACTTGACCCCAGCTAAACCCAGCAATGTGGCACTTCTCTAGTACCACAATCTAGTAAAGCATTGGATTGTGCCCAAGCCCTCCTGCATTGCTGAGCTATAAATCTTAAATGGTAGCAAGTCTACTTATGCTTGATATTTTTTTGGCACCATAGTGGTTCCTCCAAACAGCACAATGTTTTCCCAAAACATATTCAGTACATCTGATGCTTCCTAGCATGCCCCACTTATCACAGGAAACTTATTGGTAGAGGAAAGGCAGTACAGTTTGTGCCAAGATTGTGCAATATTCCAGGTGTGGTTCAGTACAGCCATATAGGAACATGCCCTTGTGTAGATGTTCAATAAGCCTTCCTCCTATCTAACACTTGTGTGGAGGTGTCAAGTAGAGGACTGCTCCTTGGTAGCAGCCGGTAGTCCCATTTCTCCCCTCTCCTTAACCAACCAACAGCCACAGAGAAGAAAGTATAAGGCACTTCCTAAAATACATTTAAATTAAAACTGCAGATCCAACCCTACTCATGGGAATAGCCTCACTCGTAACTACCCTGCTCGTGTCAGGAAGGCAATCTGGAAATGACCCTGCGAACTGTGCTGCTGTGTTGTATGGTAGTGGTGTGAGCCTCATTCTTTTGGCCTGACATGATGGGTGTACTTCCACAGCCACGTATATGCCCTTTGAAAATGACATTGGGTGTGGAAGGCAGCTTCTCTTCCAAGAGAGACAGCCAGGAGCACTTTGGATGCCAAGACTTAAAGTAAGAGTAAAATTTACCCCTAAAATATTTAACACAGTCTAGATTTCCCCTGGTTTCACATTGTGGCTATATAGAAACATATTCCATAGGTCTTATTCATTCCTGTGGGGAACGTGCTACACATCTCCCGTTAGACAGCAAGGCTCCCTTCTGATTGTCCCATTCTCCTCTTGTACTTGAACTAAGGGCTTGATTCTGCAAACACTCACTCACATGAGTAATCCTTACTCATGGAAGCAATAATGTATGGGCTGCAGGACTGAGTCTGCAGATGGCAGTATTGCCACCCTTAAGCATTCAAAGATCAGGAGTCTGGCTTAAAATTGGAGAGTCACAAAGAGAGTTCTTTTTATTTGCTTTCAGGTTTTTGAGTCCTAGCATTCTTCAAGATGCCAAGCACTTCATGGCAAATACTAGGGCTAGAAACTTTTTTAAATGGAAGCTGAGATTCTCGCTGTCACAGGACTCTAGGAGCTAAGACTTTAAGGGGGGGGGGCGGAAATATCATGAAACTTACGATAAAATCACAAGAACTATGAGCTCTTCCAGACACGGCCTTTGCAAAATTGGAAGAATCCATTGAAGTCAGTGTGAGATCAGAATCTGGACTTTCCGTCTTTGTCTTATGAAGCATAAAGGACACCTAAGGTACTATTGGAATCATGATTAACTGCATATGCAGACCTGTGATATGAAACATAGATAGAAACTTATCTAGACTGTTTTTTGGTATAGCAGTGACCTAGGAATTACAATAAAAAAATCGTGTGTGTACATGTGCGTGCATAAACCTAAAGAAAAAAAGCAAAGGCCATAGAAATATACTGGAAAAATATCTTCTAGAAATGTATACAATGTAGTGGTATACTCCATAAAAGTCTTGAGTACCAGAAGTACTAAAGATAATAAATCATATTGTCTGGGCTGTGAGGAAATCATTTAAATTCATTGTAAATAAATTAGAGAAGTGGGGCTGGCAACTAATTTTTTAAAATGAAAAACAAATGTACCCTAAAATTATAGGGAACAGTCTTCAATATCATGCAATTTGAACTGTAACACATGAATTCAGCATTGCACATTTAATCTGAAATGGCTGCCATTACTTTTACATTGATTTGGCTACAGCAGCCTCAGAAAATAAATATGAAATCGCTTGTAAACCCATTACTAGCCAGATGGCTGAAAAGGGTCATGAATGCGAGGAAGAATAATGACCTGTTGTGGGATCCAAGCAATAAATGTGGAAGCTCTCAACGGACACTCCAATATGTACATGATGCGGCTGGGGAAGGGAAGAGAGCATTACAGGGTAAAGAGAGAGCCTTTATCAATGTTAGAACTACTTCTAAATGTATATCTACGACATTTTTAAGAGAAAGTAAAATACAGCCACATGACAACAGCTAGCTCTTTGTTTTATGCTTATCCTAGTTTATATGCACTATACTCCTACATTTTTATATGTGCTTCTCTGTTTGGATATCTTCACAAATGTGACCTAGTGGGAAAAAATGTTTAATGGTACAATAACTCTCAAATCCTGTGTTCCCAGGCTATTTGTACACAACATTCAATCTTGGCTATTTGTTTTAAGTGCAATTGGTTCTATGTTCATTTTGTCTTCACTGTGGCCCTGATCCCAAAAACATTTATTCCCATACTTAACTTTACCCAATGCCTACTTTAGGTCTTTTGAGCCATATGAGACTATTCACATGCATAAGTGTTTCTAGAATTAAGACTATAGTTTAATTTTTTTCAAGAGACAGTGTGGGCTAATGCATGGCACACAGGGTAAGGGTCCATGAACGCCTAAATTCTTAAACTTGGATCTTCTGGCCTTGGGTTTCCATTTCTCCACATGTAAAATGGAGTTTATAGCAGTTACTAGACTTGTCTCTTGGGGCTGCTATGAAGACTAATTAATGTTTGTAAAGTATTTGAGTGTATTATGATGATATCAGAGATAGCCTAAAACAAGGCTATGCCAGCATTTTCTCTGGCTGAAGGACATCTTGCAAACATAAGTGCCCTGGTGTTGATGGCAAGGCATGGAGTACAGGGTTTCACTTGAAAGCTTAACACTTAACAGAAAAAATCACCCCTTTTTTAAGGCATTCAGCCTCATTACATTCTTTGTCCTTCCTCTGAGCATTGGGGATGCTGGAGATGGGACACTGGTTCGGAGGGTCAGGGTGCTGAGGTGCCACTGAACATTCTCTCTCTCAGGGGCTTGGCTTGCTCACATGCTCAGTGTCTAACTGATCTCCATATGTAGGATCAGGAAGGAATTCTGCCCATGTCAGCTTGGCCGTGACCTGGAGGGTTTTTCACCTTTCTCTGCAGTGTGTGGGTGCAGGTCACTTGCCAGGATTATCTGAGTATAACTCACTTAATCATTACCCTATCATTGCAAGGGCCTCAGGTATAGGTGAATCCTCCTATTCCCTGTCTATGGTACATAACAGTCTAATCTCCTGTGGGCTGTAATACTTTGGTCTAATTTTGGTTGTTGGGTTTAATGTGCAGGTGCTGGGTAGTGTTGGTGACCTGTAATATGCAGGAGGTCAGACTAGATGATCAGGTGGTCCCCTCTGGCCTTAAACTCTGAGTCTAAAAAGCATGGGTCATAATGCTCAGGCACTTGTGCTGGTGTGTAGATTTGAGGTTGGTGGTAAGTTGTTCCTGTGTGTGCTTAAGGGTGCAATCTACCCCAAAGAGTATGGAGGAGAAGGCAGAGCTATAGCCTTGACCTCTCTTGTACTGGCCTAGGGAGCTGACCATGCGCAGCAAGTAGAGGAGGGATGGTATAGCCTGCATAGTCTCCTTGGACATACTTAGATTCTGCTTCCTAAGACACAATTCCTCTAGGTCCTTCTCATGTGGGGAGGAAGGGAGGGGACAGCTGTGTACCACTCTCACGCTGTATAAATTATGTATGGTTCTTTCTTAAATGTGATGTTAGCCGTCCAAATGCAGAATTGCTCCCTGTATGGCACTATATTACTTAGGTGCATTGCTTGGTTGCTTGAATATTAACAACAAACAAACCCATAGTTTGTCATTTGTATTTTATTTTCTGGATCAAATTTTGGTAGGAAAAATGACAAAGGAAAAGCGAAAGACACTTGTTGATATTATTCTCTTTAACAAGTGAATGCTTCTCCTCATTCAGTGAGTTATGTGAAAACACCAGGTTTTGACTTGGGAATGTTTGTAAATCAACTGATTTGTGGGGAAAGCACTATTTTTAGAAATAGGGCACTTTTTAGTCAAGTAAGGAGGACTCCTATTTTGTGATTAAAGTTCTGTCCTACCACTGCAGCATGTCAAAAGCAAAAGTTGTTATGAGAAATAGCATCTATATTTTCTCTGATACTATAGTTTTCCATTTCCTAAACTACATCCCAACACTTCATGTTCCAGATAAGGAAGGAGCCCAATTCTATATGCAAATTAAAGGTCTTTTCAACAAATCAGAGAATGTGTCCAGCATGCATTGTCTATATCTGTAATCAGATCAGAGACAAGCTTGAAGTTCTAATGTTTTTGCATTTAATAAGGTCATAGATTAAACACTTTGATCTGCATTATTATTGAGCCTCTTGTCTGATTCCAGCAGGCAGTAACCCACACAGTTCGGAAACGTTAAAGTGACATACTATATTTTAGTGTCTGTTGCAAGGAGACTTCCTGAGCAGTGGCAGTAAGAGAGCTAGCATAAACTGTTCATCAGTTTCCAACACACTAGGAAACTCATATGGATATACATGAAAAAATCATATTGTTGGGAGCGTAGCCAGGGAAAACTCTTTGTGATTGTGGAGTCCCTGAGTATATTATTCTTGCAGCCAGCATCACTCCTCTGATTTCAGTGCAGGTATCTTTTATACTCATCCCATAGCTTCTGAGTGCTCTACAAGCTTTAGTAACTGTGTTTGTCACTGCACCACTCTAGATAGGGAAGCTTTATTTTCCACTTCTTACAGATGGGGAACTGGGACATGAATAGACTTGCCCCACAGGAAGTCTGTGGCCCAGCTGAAACTTAACACTAGTATCCCGAGAGCCAATTCAGTGTCTTAACTTTACAGAAGAACACATGAAAAGTGATTCACACCTCTGGAGCAAATTGACCAATTCCAGTGCTTAATGTGCGCCAGGTCATGAGGAGGTCGCAGATCTGGGAAATACATTTTCTGAAAAGGGAGCTGTGTAACTGAAGGGGCAACATGTTTTGAATACCACCTGAGGGAAAACCCTCTGATTGGCTGCTTTCACCACTTGCCTGCCTTCTGGGAAAAAACAACCAATCAGAGCTGCTGCAAAAAGCAGACAGCGCTCTCTTCCCCTCAGGAGCAGACACAATTCTCACAGGAGGGAAGCAGGAAGGAGGGAGCAATAGAATGGCTCTTCTGTTCCTCCTCTGCCCCACCCCCCCTGTGAACACCTGGCCTGGGAAGGGGGAGCAGGACATCGCTGCAGCACCCCAGTCCTGTGGGTGAAGATGCCCAGGAGCTACAGGAGGACCTGAGATGGGATTGGGAAGGCAGAATTGATATGGAGGGTATAATTGATGGTGGGCTAAACGGGACAGAATTGATGGAGTTTTGGGAGGATAAAGTGGATGTGAAGACTGGAGGAATAATAGACCCCCTTCTTTTTCCAGATCACTTTAAGCATTGAACGACTTGCCTTTTTGTATATTCAATCTAAAGCTGAATCCATCATCAGGATCATGGCTCCTCTTCCATAGCTCTTGTTCTTATCCAGGGAGGGAACTTAGTTTCATGGTCATGTCTCATAGATCAATTTTAGTTCACTAATGACTTAGGTAGGATTTGAACTGGTGATCTAGCGGTGAAAGAGTCTATAACCCCATTACAAATTTCTTAGCCACCCCTTGTTCTCCTACAGTAGGGCATTCAACAAAAACATTTGGGGAAAAACTTTTCAATTTAATTAGCTCCATCTCAAGTCCAGCTGAGGGATTAGTGTGGAGATCTCTCGCTGTACAAAACACCAGGTTTTCAAAGCTCCTATAAGAAACCTCTCATACTCACCCATAAGTGATTGCCTCTTGTTCACTGCACCTAAATTAATTCTCTCTCTCTCTTTTAAGCTTTGAGAATTAGTACACACATAAAAGTATGCCTGTCAAATTGGATTTCCTAGTTTCACTTCCAGCTGAACATTCTCTATCCAGTAGTCTATGAAAGGGAAGGCATAATGTACTATGAAGCAAAAAATTCAGAAGACACAAAAATTGCAATGCAGGCTTTCTTCAGAAACTGAAATAATTACCATGTGGCTGCTGTGATTGCCTTTTATTAGGAGAAACTCCAAGTGTGAATTTTTTTTATGTACCATTAAAGTATCTCAAGCTGTAATAAAATAGAGAGTGCATGATTTCATCATGTCTGTAAATGTTCTCTCCAAGTCTAATCATGCATATTGTTAATATATTTTGTAACTCCCCTCCTGTGCTTTCTTTTTGGTGATGATTGTAACATCATGCCCATACTGTTCCAACCTCTTCCCCCCCCCCCCCCGCATTCAAAAATCTATTTTGTGTGCATTTGACAAAGTTTTCTTTCTTTTGTAGGGAATATTTACATCTCTCCCTCCTTATTTATCACCACAAAATTAATAGAAGATAGAGAGGGAAAAGACCTTTTACATCATCCTTTTATCTACCAGTATATTCTTTGCAGTATATTTATAAGTGTGTAGTCCAGTTTAGTTTTAAACAGAGCTTCTGCCACTTCCCATGGACTGTTCCATGGCCTAATATATCTCAGTCATAGGAAGATGAGGCAAATGTATTCTATTTCCCAACTTTTATGGAGGACTGTATATGTTTGTGTCGGGGTGGGGGGGGGGAGAGGAAAATCCCACTCTCTGAACTCCAAAACAGCCTGCTTCTCTCAGATGGCACAAGTGAGTAATAAAGGTTGCTCAGACCAAGGTAAGGCTCCGTGGCATGGTGATAACCAAGGGAACAATTTTTCTTGCCCTGTTGCTGCAGAATGGGAGCTTGCCTATCAATCTCTACCACTCTGAAGAACGAGAAGGGAGGCTAGGGGGCCTCCTTTCAAATCCCCATAACTATGGCAGATGACTGTGGTGGATTAGCAGACACCCTTTAGAGAAGAGGGCAAGGAGGTGGTAAGCTTATGACCCATAAGACACTTCTTGTGGCTTTTGAATTTAATCATAAAAAATTCTTCACAAATCTATTTGTGGCCAGTTATGTGCTCCATAATTTGAAATTCATAGGCCTTTCAGTCTCTATGATGCCATCTGGTGTCTTATGGGTCATAAGCTTACCACCTCCTTGCCCATTTTTTAGTCGGTTTTCCTAAGTTGCCCATCACTGACCGTCTTCAAGATGAAGACAAAAAATTTTCCTGGACTACCACAGTATAAGAGTAGAAAGTGCTTGTCTTCTGTCTTTTTCATGTTTGAATAATACCTTTCTCTTGTGACAAGGCAGTTTGTGGTTAGGGAGACTGCAAGAGATATTCCATTAACCATTTATCCAAAACATGGAAATGCATTAATGAACTATTCAGACTTCTTTGTTGGTGCCTATTTCAAGATTTATTACAAATTAGCACTATGTGACAATGCTGGAAGCAAAACCACAACTAACAACTCTAATTCCTTTCGCTTCCTAGTTGCGGTTTTAATTAAAACATGAGATGAAGACCTTGAGCCTCAGTCTACATCCTAAGAGAAAACTCCAGTGAACGTGTGGGACTAGAGTTCAGAAACAGGAAATGTTTGTAATGTCCTACAGACACAAAGCTGGAAATGGTGTATCTGAGCAACGCTTACCTAAGGTACTACTACAAGCCAGCACTATTTAGGGTATGACCCAATGCCCATTATAATCAATAGACTCCATTGATAGGCATTCAACTAGGCCCTGCTACTCTATATTTTGTCAGGGACTATTGTACCCCAGTTGGCCTCAGGATTTGCCATCTTTGCTCTTTTTTCCTGTGTTCAGAGTGCTGCTTCAATGCACCTGAAAATTCAGCACAGTTGTTTGAAGGTAAGAGTAGAGGCTAAAGTGGGCAAGGCCTACCTAGAGGTGCTTGAGAGATACTGTGAGTATTGCTAGATCAGAGGTCAAGGTTCAGATTGAGAGGCCATGGGGAACAAGCAGAGATGGTATAATTGTGATCTCTAATTGCATGCATTTAACACACAAACGTCTGGCCATTAACTGCCGTTTGAACACCATCAAAGCAACATAACTGTTTAATTTCTCTGTGTATAAATATCTTTAGAACAAACTGGCTAAACAGTGAAAGAAAAGACTTGCAAATAGAAGTGCTGAGGGTTTGTCTCTTTTGATGGCCTTACTCATTAGTCACATATATTTGACTGATAGCCAGGTCATTTGTGAAAATGTTCACAAATTTAAAAAAACATCATGAATTTTAGCATGAATGATTGTAATGAATGTTTGCTATTCTCTTGTTTAGACACTTTCTCTAATGTAGCAGAAATGTGATCTCATATCATTCAGCATGCATAACAAATACCAAACAATTGAAGGGGACATTTTCTACCTAGTTAGCCAACACTCAAACAACAAACACATTTGCAGAAACCAGAGCTGGTTTCCAGAAAAATCACTAACCAAAGGAAGGGCAAAATTTTCAAATTATATTATTGTTCACCTGGATGGACATCAAGCCCAGCATTGCAACAAAAGAGAATGAGACAAATAAGACCCCCATTCTTAAAGTTGGGTATCCAAAGCTTGGCACTTAGATCCATAGTTAGGCACCTAAGTGTCCTGATTTTTAGAGGTGCTTGGCATTTCCAGCAGTGAAGTCCATCCAGGCCAGGCCAACACTGTACAATATTTTTTGCTAATGTCAGCAAGTGATTCCCACTGTCTGTTTCTGAGGCACTCCAGTTCCAAGTTTGATGCAATTCTGATCCCACATCAGTATGGAGTCCGGACTAGTCGTTTTATGACATCTATAGAGACTGCAGGCTGAAGCAGTCAAGCAGACTTGTGCAGTAAATTGATGTTAAATGTGTTTAAATAAAGTATTTAAGGCTAAGACTCTCAACCTTGAATTTTTGTTGTAGATGTTTTATGTATTTGTAAAGTTGTAAGTTTAATGGTGCCTGCCATCTAGTCAGGTTAAATGGTTTTAAGTCTATTTATTCCCCAATTAAGGCCCCAGGATTTCTGACGAGGATGATTCAAAGTACAGTAGTTATCTATACATTTCACCGTCAAAGCCAGCCAGAGTGGAGATGTTGATTCTTTTCCTCATGAACTCACATTTTATATAATTCTACCTGCCCTCCCAGTGACATTCTTGGAAACCATCCATGTTTCTGTCCTCCTGTTACACATCAAGGTTGTCAGAAGCACAAGATAATAATTCATATTCTGGACCCTAGATAAAAGAGTCTTATAGTTATGAAGTGTTGTTGGAGAGGGAGACTGAAACTTAGATTTTTGGCTCCTTGTTTGTACAAAGGCTATGTACTCTCACTAACCCTTTCTTTGTGCTTCTGCAGTAGGTCAGTATAGTGGGAATCATTTGGACCATGAATCACTCATTCACTTAGTTTAGACAGACAGCCCTGGTGGCCCTGCCTGTCCTTCTGCTACAGAAAGCAAGTTTTGGCAGCACACCTTGTAAAGTTCTACAGAGGCTTTCTTAGCTTTCCTTCATTGTGTGTGAAAAGTTTAGTGTAACAAGCCACTCTGTAAGTTCTGGGCCAAATCAGCCTGCCAAATGCTCACTACTTCTGCCGGGTTCACAAACACGAATCCATACCAGACTTCTTCCTACCCAACCTTATGAGAGAGGAAGGGAAAAGAAACTTTATTTCAGCCACCCCTCTTTCATGTTCTGGGGTTCAACCTGGACCAGTGAGGGGCTGCATCATTGCCTGTTCTGCAACTCTGGGTGCCTTAAATGCTCTGCTGCGGCGTCTCACAGCTCGGACACGGACAGTCAGTATAAAAGCATGGAGGTCACACTCTGGCTTCCACCGCCTAGTTAAGGTTTGCAGAGTGACCCCAATACACACACAACCCATCCCGAATTTCCCCAAAACAGTCTCCCTGCACTGTCTAGCCCTCTCCTGGAACACTCACAGAAGTTAAGTTTGCTGCTCTTTTAAAAAGACACAAACAGCAGCTTGTTATCTTGATTGGAGTTAACAATCACTTCCGTTTAATCAAAACACTGGGTGGGTTTAGATAAAAAATAAAACAAGTTTATTCAATCAGAAAGAGAGAGGTTTTGAGTTCAAACATAAGGAATAAAGATAGACAGGGTTTCAAACAAACAAAAGTAAAAATACACTTTCTAGTACCTACGACCTCACTTAACAAGCTACAGTCATTTTTCAAGGTGGTTTCTTCACCAGTCTTCCTTTTCCAACAGTGGTTGACAAGCTGTTGGTTAGGATCCCCACAGAGTCGAAGGCAGTGTTTTTTCTTGAGTCCTCAGGTGAAGGACAACTTAGGCGTTCTTTGTCCCTCTCTTTATAGGCCAGTAAACCTATTAAAATTATCTCCTTCAAAGTTTATTGACCCTGCTTCAAGAGGCAGGAAGGCTTCCTGGGAGTGTAGTTTCCATCCCCGTTGAGATGTTAAGTGATCATTTTTCCCCCGACATGTTCTCCTAAATGGCTTTGTTTGCCTGGCCTGCGTGGTCACACCTTGCTAAATTTACATGGGAGACACTTCAAGCAGGCGGAACCGCATTTCTTTATCTGGAAGAAAGAACTGTTTATCAGTTTCCCCAGACATGCCTGGTGTAAACACATTTTAGTCACAATTCCAGCACATCTGTATAATCCTTTGTGGATTGACTGCAAAAATATTAATGATCAATGAGTCATTAGTTTTCCAATGACATATTACACAACACTTTTTAGATACAGATGATAGCAATAGTGAGTTAGGGAGCACTGAGCTACTCAGGGCACTTGAAAACTAGATACCAGGGGAGCCCCTTGACATCTGTTACAGGAATGCTGTAAGGGTCACACTCAGTCATTTAAGTCTCTTTGTATCATGTTTTCTCTTTAGTATCTGTCTGTTGCTCACTGCTTCAAGGAGCACGCAATCTAGCTGTGTCTTCAACAGTGAACACATCCATCATGGGCACGTGTGATGGAGTATGTAAACCCCACACTAGCATGGAAATGGTTGATGAGCTGCTGTGGCCCTGCCCTATTGCACCTAGAGATCCTGGCAGGACTGGAGGAGGAGTTAAAAAGAGAGAACCCCACTCAGATGGGGACAGCCTTGGGAAGGGATCAGACGGTTGAGCTTCTCCAGTAGGGAAGACAGGACTGATGGCCTAGAGACTTTGTCCTCACAGAAGTAGGGTGCTGAACCCCTGAGTTGAAGGGGAAAAAACAGGCTGGCACTGGAGCCCAGGGAGCTCTGAAGTGGACATTGGTATACCCAGGACCCCCTGAAGGAAGGCCCACATGGAGGGAGCTGCTTATGAGTTTTTCTTTACCTTTCCTTTGTTTAAGCTCTTTTGCTGACTATGGGCTGTTTGGTGGCATCACTGGGGACACAGAGTCAAGATTGGGACAGCCACATAAAGCAGCTCGCAGCAATGCTCCAGGGCCTTGCAGATGCCAGCCTAAAGGCTTATCTGGCAAAATGCAAAATAGGGAACCACAAAGGCACGTATTTGGGCTATATTATGGAGGAGGCCATCTGTGGCCACTAGTCTACTAGACCCAAGTGTTGACAGACTGTCCAGTGACAATAATGAAGAAACAAGTCCAGAGCTTTATGCCACTATTGCAGGCCCCCTCACAGACCTAAAAATATGGATGCTCAAGGAAGGTTCAGTGATCAGAGGCCTTTGATAAGGCCTCCAAGACATTACAGGAGTGTTTACGATGAGAGCTGGTCCTTTTAAATCTGGACTTCTCAGATGTGGGATTAGGGAAAGTCCCAGAAGATTGAGGGTGAATAACTTGATATAAATGGGAAGCTGTTTTCCTGAGAAAAGGTATATTCTGTCATGGAGAAGAAAGCAATGATGGTCAACTGAGTCATGAACTTACTATGGTATTATTTTCCAGGAAACTTCTTTTCTTTGTTCACGGACCACACTCCACTCAGGTGTTAGAAGGTTAAAACTGACCATGTCTTACACTGTTAAATTTGTACTATATCCAGTTTCTTTTTATTTGAAAAACTCTTATGTCTCTCTCAACCCCTGTTTCTTATGGAGAAAAACCCAATGTCTCTCTTACAGTGTTTACTTCCTTGTTGTAATGAGTATCAAGGAGAGAAACAAAATTTTGGAAGTAGGTTTTTCGTTTGATTACCTTTTGCTCCCTCTTCTGGATATTTGGCTTAGCAGCAGCAGAGCAAAAGATTAGAAGTCTGTGCATCAATGGTGGCATTATTTGGTTTATCTGAAATTGCTTACATATTCAACAGCTGTTGAAAGTCCAGAGGACATTCCCTATTTGCTTTAGGACAATTTTAAGCCAGCCCACATTCTTGACCTAAACCACAATATTCAAGATTTACTTTAAAGATTTCTTACCCCCTTATATACCAAATTGTCGCATTTCCTAGGCTAGTGCTGAAAAGTACCAGAGTTCAATACATAAAGTGAACAAGAATAGTAAAGAAAGCACCACTCAAATTTATAAAAAAACTGATTGGATGCCCCAAAATTGAATGTATTGAGAAAAGTTTATTGGTTGAAGAGAAGGAGGATATTTTGAATAATGATAGCCGAATTGCCTGAATGCTTCAGTAGATACCATGACTAACAGATTCCCAACCTGATCGGAGTGGACTGTTCTTTTCTTGTGCTGTTATTCTGTTTCCTGACTCAAATTCTCTTCTGCTATGAGCGACGGTAAGCATTCTCCCTTGTCCCTTGCCAATCAGAATTAAGTTACAGCTGTCTGCCCCTATAACTGGCTAGGATACATAAACACAAGCATTGCTACATTAAGTGCTTCTTCCAGTGGTAAGAAAGATCACATAGACAACTGGACCCAGGATGTTGAGCACATGGCATCCCACAGCACTTCCAAAGAGTGGCCATGATGATGAACCCAAAAACAGGCACCAGGAACCAGACTTTGCACCCATCAACTAAAAAGGCCGGATGAAGCAATCCCAGATACCTAAAGGAGTTAGACCAGAACTTTTGATTCCTAAGATGAACAACTGCTGTACAGAAGAGGTGCATCATTGGGGCAAAGGCCTTAGGAGCAGTATGTTGGTTCATTGTCGGATATGAATGTGGCTGCACCACCGAGGAGAAATGCATTTGTATACTGAACTGACTAAGAAGACCCAAGGAAATACTTTGTCTGTGTAGAAAATAATTCGACCACAGTATCTGGTGTGATTGAAGGCAAGAAGGGTGCAGCGTCTGAGAGTACAGGTTTCAGAGTAGCTGCCATGTTAGTCTGTATCTGCAAAAAGAACAGGAGTACTTGTGGCACCTTAGAGACTAACAAATTTATTGGAGCATAAGCTTTCGTGGGCTACAGCCCACTTCATCAGATGCATAGAATGGAACATATAGTAAGAAGAGATAGATAGATAGATAGATATGTACACATACAGAGGAGGTGGAAGTTTCCATACAAATTGTAAGAGTCTAATTAATTAAAATCAGCTATTATCAGCAGGAGAAAAAAACTTTTGTAGTGATAATCAAGATGGCCCATTTAGACAGTTGACAAGAAAGTGTGAGGATACTTAACATGGGGAAATAGATTCAATATGTGTAATGACCCATCCACTCCCAGTCTCTATTCAAACCCAAGTTAATGGTATCTAGTTTGCATATTAATTCAAGCTCAGCAGGTTCTTGTTGGAGTCTGTTTTTTGAAGCTTTTCTGTTGCAAAATTGCCACCCTTATGTCTTTTACTGAGTAGCCAGAGGGGTTGAAGTGTTCTCCTACCGGTTTTTGAATATTATGATTCCTGATGTCAGATTTGTGTCCATTTATTCTTTTGTGTAGAGACTGTCTGGTTTGGCCAATGTACATGGCAGAGGGGCATTGCTGGCACATGATGGCATATATCACATTAGTAGATGTGCAGGTGAACGAGCCCCTGATGGCGTGGCTAATGTGATTAGGTCCTATGATGGTGTCACTTGAATAAATATGTGGACAGAGTTGGCATCGGTCTTTGTTGCAAGGATAGGTTCCTGGGTTAGTGTTTTTGTTGTGTGTTGTGTTGTTGCGGGAGAATATTTGCTTCAAGTTGAGGGGCTGTCTGTAAGCGAGGACTGGTCTGTCTCCCAAGATCTGTGAGAGTGAGGGATCATTTTTTGGGATAGGTGGTAGATCTTTGATGATGCGCTGCAAAGGTTTTAGTTGGGGGTTCAAGGTGACAGCTAGTGGTGTTCTGTTATTTTCTTTGTTGGGCCTGTCCTGTAATAAGTGACTTCTGGGTACTACAAGCTATCAGGAACAGTATCCTCGATAATGTCATGGCAAACCTGGTGGCTGAACTTTGTGACTTTGTCCTCACCCACAACTATTTCACATTTGAGGACAATAAATACCTTCAAGTCAGCGGCACTACTATGGGTACCCGCATGGCCCCACAGTATGCCAACATTTTTATGGCTGACTTAGAACAACGCTTCCTTAGCTCTCGTCCCCTAACGCCCCTACTCTACTTGCACTACATTGTTGACATCTTCATCATCTGGACCAAGGAAAAGAAGCCCTTGAGGAATTCCACCATGATTTCAACAATTTCCATCCCACCATCAACCTCAGCCTGGACCAATCCACACAAGCGGTCCATTTCCTGGACACTACTCTGCTAATAAGCGATGGTCACATAAACACCACCCTATACCGGAAACCTACTGACCACTCTACTTACCTACATGCCTCCAGTTTCCATCCAGGACATATCACACGATTCATTGTCTACAGCCATGCTCTAAGATACAACCGCATTTGCTCCAATCCCTCAGACAGAGACAAACACGTACAAGATCTCTATCAAGCATTCTTAAAACTACAATACCCACCTGTTTAAGTGACAAAACAGATGGATAGAGCCAGAAGTCACCTACTACAGGAACTGATGGACAGCCACAGACAGAACCCAGGAGAGCTGGAGCAGAGATTAAAAGGCCCCTTCCTGTAAAGGGAATGTCTCCCATCTCTGCTTTAAAGTATATATAGCAGGTATTTTGTGGCACAAAAGCATATATTTGATCTCCAGTGATTATTGTGAAATTCCTGAGAAGAGGGATTCAACCTGAGCAGTGGTTAAAGTAGATTGAAATAGGATGGAGAGCTCTCACTGCACCAGACAAGGAGGAGTGCTGCTTTCCCCAAGCCAGGGAGAAAAGGGGGTATCCCCACTGCTTCCTACACAGAGGGATAGTTGATCTTGTCTCCGCTACTCTTCATCTTCCTTACTTTAACCCCTGGACATGAACCATTGCAATTACAGATGGGTGGCCACCCTGCTTTCCTCAGTGGAACCAGTCCATTGATTGAAATGGTTCCAGTGTATCCAACAGCAGATCTTCAATGCTGATGAGTAAGAGTGTACACTGTCTTGTCAGCATTGCTGCAATCCTGCAGTCCTTGCACAGGCAAAGGCCCTCATTGACTTTAATGGGGGTTTTACCTGGGTAGAGGATCAGTCCAAACTTTCTTTACAATGAGAAGCTGTGAGAAAAAGCATATTTGGTTGCTCTCCATAAACGCCAGTGACCTAGTTCATATCCGTCTCATCCCACTCTTACCCACGGTGAGTGTGCCCCAGTCATCATGCTTGCTGTGCTGTTGTCAAGTCCCTTGTTAACATTTCCCCTTAAAAGTTTGGTCTTTGAGGTCTTGAGGATCACCAGTTTAAGCCTCATGAAAGCTAGCTGTACAAAGGAATAAAAACCCTAAATAGAGAACAGATGCTCAAGGGCATGTTGGAGATGAATATATTTTGCATGTGGAGGCATCATCACACTCTTTCACAATCATATCTTTACCTGGGCTCATGTGCTGTACATTTGAAGCTTGTTTGAAAAGCAGAAAATTATAATGTGGGAGACCCTCAGGTTCTGAAGTGATCTTTTATCTTGTAAAAAGAAAAGGAGTACTTGTGGCACCTTAGAGACTAACAAATTTATTTGAGCATAAGCTTTCGTGAGCTACAGCTCACTTCATCGGATGCATTTGGTGGAAAATACAGTGGGGAGATTTATATACACACACAGAGAACATGAAACAATGGGTTTTATCATACACACTGTAAGGAGAGTGATCACTTAAAGTGAGCCATCACCAGCAGCGGGGGGGGGGGGGGAGGAAAATCTTTCATGGTGACAAGCAAGGTAAGCTATTTCCAGCAGTTAACAAGAATATCTGAGGAACCGTGGGGGGTGGGGGGGGGGGAGAAATAACATGGGGAAATAGTTTTACTTTGTGTAATGACTCATCCATTCCCAGTCTCTATTCAAGCCTAAGTTAATTGTATCCAGTTTGCAAATTAATTCCAATTCAGCAGTCTCTCGTTGGAGTCTGTTTTTGAAGTTTTTTTGTTGAAGGATAGTCACCCTCAGGTCTGTAATCGAGTGACCGGAGAGATTGAAGTGTTCTCTGACTGGTTTTTGAATGTTATAATTCTTGACGTCTGATTTGTGTCCATTTATTCTTTACATAGAGACTATCCAGTTTGACCAATGTACATGGCAGAGGCGCATTGCTGGTACATGATGGCATATATCACATTGGTAGATGCGCAGGTGAACGAGCCTCTGATAGTGTGGCTGATGTGATTAGGCCCTATGATGGTGTCCCCTGAATAGATATGTGGACAGAGTTGGCAACGGGCTTTGTTGCAAGGATAGGTTCCTGGGTTAGTGGTTCTGTTGTGTGGTGTGTTCTTTCCATAGTTTCTCCATGCTCTTTAAAAATCTGGTCAAAGAAAAATGGCAGTAGAATAAGGAATCCTTCTGATTGCTCCATCTAATTACAAAGGAGATTAGAAGAGTTGATTACCTTAAAATTACAAACTGCCTCTTCTTTATTTAGCTAGATACTTATGTAGGGTAAAGCCCTTGAAAAGGGACTAGAGATTTTGGGTGCCTCAATGCTTGGGTGTCCAATCTGGCACACCAAAAAGGTGCCAAGCTTTTGGAGGGTGGATATTCAGTACTTTCTGAAAATTGAGGCTCCTTTTAACATATCTGAAGTTGAGCACCCAAAAACAGTCCTCTGAAAACACTGGTTGCTCTTAAGCATGTGGGTCCTAGCTCCCATTGCTGCTGTAACTCAGCACTTTGAATATAACAAAAAACACAATCACAAGAGCTGTTTGATTCTTACTTATGGAATGTGCTAGCTGGCAAATGTTTCTCATTATTCACTGATAAGCTACTGCCTTTTTCCTCCTTCTGCCTTTTTCCAGTATTTAACTAGCCTAGTAGGGAGCTGTCCTCTTCTGGATCCCCGATTGAGACACTGGGAAATGCAGCTCACCGCTGGGGTGCCTGGGGGGAAGTCTATACGCTCAAAAGCTGCTAACTGAATTCTTTTAAATGAAATAAAATAATTTTTCCATTTTAAGTAAATGAGTTAATTTAACAGGGGTAAAACCCCTGTTTAAAAAGAAATAGAATTGGTCATCCAGTCACTTGGAGAATGAGCTTCTCCCTTCTTTTCAAATGGTGAGCTATATTGCCTGGGCCTGATCCTTCTCTCTGTTCCACCAATGCTGACTCACTAACTCAGGTGTAAAATGGATCAGACCATCTTTGCCTCAGTCTGCTTCCCAGGGGGAGGTTGTCTCTGAGGTATCAGCAAGCTGCCAACCCCTGCTAATGGAGTCACTGGCAAACTTTTACTTCCTCCTTTAGTGTGGTGTTACAGTGTCAGTATGCTCAGTATTAATAACAACACAGGCAGGAGTACATTGGCCTGCTGAATCCCCACCAAAGATAGTTGTCTTGCATTGCTTGTGCATCTTTTATCATTGTCTTTATTTTGCATGTAAAAGAAGAAACACCTTGTGACAGGTCCTCTCTGGGGTGCCACCTGGAACTGAGGTGCAGCTGAGCCCTCTGTCTCACCAATCTGGGTTCCCTCTTGCACTGTGATGTTGTGACAAGTTGCAAAGCCCTATAAGCTTGCACTCACAGCAACATTCACATGCAGGGACCACCCCCAGATGTGTTCATGAATGCTCTGACCAGCCACTCAGGAAGCCACAAAAAAGAAGCCACAGCGAATATACTGCCAGCTGCCAAGCCTAAGACCCCAGAGCTGCACCGTCCTGCCCTGGTCAAGACCCGAACAGTACGAATTCATTACCCAGTCTGCCACTTCTACAAAGGAAAGAAGACTTAAACCAACACTTGTTCATGAGCTGAGATTTATCCATTTCACATGTCAAACAATACACAGTGTTTTAGGTAAAATATAAAATAGATTTAACTACAGAAAGATAGCTTTTAAGTGATTATAAGTGATAGCAAACAGATCAAAGTAGATTACCATAAGAAATAAAGCAAAACCGCAGTCTAAGCCTAATGGACTAATTAGTATTTGAATCAAGCAGTGTCTCTCACCCAGTTATATAGTAAAAGCAGGTTAGCTTTTGCATACACAGACAGGCTTCCTTCTTTCCTGCCTGGGATCAGCACTCCCCCACCCCTCTTCAGTCTTTTTCCTCCAGTACTTTCAGGTGTGTTGTTGTAGGGAGAGTGAGGGCCAGTTATGATGTCATTTCCCCCCTTTTATAACTTCTTCCTACTTGCTGGAGAGCTCTTTTGCTGTGACGTGGGTCAAACTCGTGTAGTGCTATCTCTGAGAGGTTTCTGTTGTACACAGTTCCTGGGGTAATCCTTACGCTTCTGTGCATTTCCTCAGTAAGCAATTGACATTGTTTGGCCTTTTTACTGTTGTACCTGAAAGGCTGCTTCGGGTGTTCTCAACCTCACAACATGTTTCAGTAGCACATACATAGCCAAACTTCATAATTTCCCATACAATGATAGCACATACAATCCAACGAGATATTAATGTCTAACAGATTAATACTTGTAAAATGATACCTCGCAAGGCATATGTTGTACAAAACATATCCTAATTACATGACAGTGGTGAATATGAGGGTGCCAGGGTGTCACTCACCTTTTAAACCGAGGGATGGCTGTGCACCCTGAAAGGTTTCTAGCTTCATTAAGTCTCCAATCTGCAAATCTCTCAACAATATGGACGAATGTCCAAAGCTTCTATAAATGTCTTTGATCTACAAATTTAGGTTGGAAATCTCTCAAAAGAGAGCTTTCTTTTGAGATTGACGTGTCTTCTTACTTCCAGTCAGTGTGGAGTTATCATGAGATCAACTGGCTGGAACTTGGTGGCATATGAACAGCAAACTGTTTTCAGGCCTCCAAAAAGGTGAGAGTTTTGTTTGAAGATTTGGTGAGGTTTCTATTGTTAACCCACCACCAGTTCAAGTAAGGTACAAAAGAATCATCTAACTTGGCAGCCTCTAATGCTGTAGTCCACTAACAAGACACAGGTAGAAACAACTGAATAATACCTGATTGCAAGGGGATTTGGTGATATGGCGCTAGTACTGAGGTTTGCTTATGCAGCCTATCAAGGGTCCTGATTCAGAAAAGCACTTACTTCCCATTTCTAGTGTTTTCTTGAATAAAGGTGGACTAAAGCATGTGTGCAAATACTTTCCTGGATTAGGGTTTGCTTCTCTGTTTATCTTATCTGTGTACAGTCTAAAGGCATCTTTGAACATACCCAATGTTACAGGATCTGAGCATTCATCCATCATACACTTTGACTTTTTTTATCTTGTGTTCAAAAAGTAAAATAATGGAAATGTTGGCAAACAGTGAGGAGACGTGCAAAATGCTCTGAAGGGTGAGAATAGTAGACCTGGGCTAGAAGCTCTTTAAATTCTTGACGAGGTTATCTTGTGATTTGTCTGTAGTGGTAAAGTGCCAGCGGTCCACTCTGTCCACCGAGAGGGTGCACGTTGGGCAGAGAGTGAGTGAATAGACCATGGTAGTGCTTTCTCTTCACTCCTTGAGGAGAGATCCGTATTCCTGGCAGTGCACAGACTCAGCACTCTGGGATTGTGACTGATCTTTCCATGGAGATATGGAGAGCCACTGTGGAGCCAGGGAAATCTGCCTCTCAGCTAGAAGAAGCAGAAAATACTGGTGATGTCTAACACATATTTTGTGTGGGTAATATCACAAGCTATTCCCCAAGCCTACAACTCAGATTATGGGAGCTGTGTGCAAGGCTCAGCTCTGCTCTGAAAACATTATAGGCTTTCTTTGTTGGCTGTCAGGTTCAGTTCCTCCTTAAACCAAGTTGTGCACTAGTTGGGACAGCTCACCTGAGGAGAGAGACAGAGATGCTCTGAAAAGTCACAGTCTTAGGTTATGGCTATACTACAGAATTTACAGTGGTGCAGCTGCAGCAGTGCTAGTGCAGATTCTCTGAGCCAACGGGAGAGAGCTCTCCTGTCGACTTAATTACTCCAGACCCCCCCCCCCCAGTGACAGTAGCTATGTCGGTGGGAGGACATAGTGCTGTCCACACTGGCAGTTAGGTCAGTGTAACTTATGTCACTCAGGGGGGTGGCTTATTCACACTCCTGAATGACATAACTTATACCTACTTAAGCTGTAGTGTGTACATACCTTTAGAAACAGAGAGATCTTGGGGATAAAGAACTGTCGTGCTAGGTAAAGTAATTCCACCCCACTCCCCACCTCAGAGCCAGAATAATCTGCTTCTCTGCAGGCATAGCTGGATGCAGCTGAAGAGGATGATGGTGGCTGACATTTATAGACTGTATCATCTTTCTTCCAAAGATGTCAACATCCTTGAAACACTTGAAAAACGATATCTATCTATATCTGTAGACACACACACACACACACACACACACACACACACACACACACAGGGATCATTTCACCCATCCCTGGAGTGAGTCGCTACTAGGATGGGAGGCAGCAAAGTACAGCAATGCTACAAACTCAGGGCAGACAGTTAACTACTCACTTGAATTTCTAAAGAAAGTGATGTATTCAATTGGCTAGTTGTATGCATTTCAGTAACATCTGAAAGAACCAACCAAGACCAGGACCCCATTGTTGTAGGTACAATACATACACAAAGTAAGAGAGAGTCCCGTCCCCAGAGAGCTTATAGTCTAAATAGATAAGACAGATGGGAGAAAATGAGTATTACCCACATTTTACAGAGGCACAGAAGGAAGAGAAACGGAGGTAGAGAAATGAAGAGATTTTCCCAAGATGTCACAGTCAGGCTGTGACAGAGCTGGGACTAGAACACAGATCTCCTCAGTCCGAGGCAGTGTCTTAACCACAAGGACTTTAGCTGAAAAATTAGTTGAACTACAGTTTTGCCTCTACTTTAGAAGAATGTACTTGAATTTACTCAGGGGGAAATGGCTGTCAAATGGCAGAGCTTAATAATTGCATTTAAATGCAGATTTGGAGTTCACAAAACTGGACTAAATCTTCCAGAGAGTACATGTCTAAGCTGTGCGTGTAGCTTCTGATGCAAGCAGCCAGTAGGGGACTTAGTCATTACAGCATTGTAACATGATTCTGCAATGTGATTAAAACATGGCTTAGTCCTACCTACACAGTCACAAAAACATTGTTATAACATCACTGGGGCACCTGCCTCTTATAACTTGGGCCCCAGTTTTTGACTGCTTGGTTTTCCCTGCATTATACCTAGGTGAAGGTATTCATCTTTGTACGTGTTTGCAGGATCAAACCATTAGGCTGGGACTTTTAAGAACATTTATTTATAATAGCCCCCATGATGTGTGATGCACTTTCCAAACATCCAGGACTCAGAGGACCTTGCCATCTGAGGACAAACAAGGAGCCAAAGTTTAGGGGAAGGAGAACAATAATAGGTAACTCATATACAAGTTGTATCAGCTCACTGTAAGCAGCATGGCTGAAGCAGCTAGCGGGCTGGCAATGAGCTGAGGGATGGTACCATGCATAGGGAGCCATATGGAAGAAGGCACAGATTTGGTGATTGTAAAAGGAGCTGACAAGCAGGCAAATGAAGCTGGGAACATTAATGGGGTGAAGGGGATGAGGGCAATGTGAATCACACACCAAATTCCTTATAATGATTACACCACTATTTGGTTCCATCTACACAAGCAAAACCAAAGCATGCTATAATCTGGCTGGAGCACTATCATGTTGTGACAACCTTCATTTTGGTAGTTTCTATCATCTCTAAGGTGCATACTTTGATAGAACCACATTCAGAAATCTTGCCAGAACCTTGATGAGTGATAGTCAGTCCAAAGCATGCATGTTCTAAAGGCAATCCCTGTCCACACCTAGAGAACCAAACCATGATAAAACAACGTCAGCTTCACATTGGCCAGAACTGTGTCTGGCAAACATTTGAGTGTGGAATTCTCTGATCATGCACATTGGTATAGCTCTACTGATTTCAATGGAACTATGCCAATTTATATGGGCAGACAATTTGACCTTTTTGATCTTTACAGTCGTTTATCAGTGTCTGCTCCAGTATATGTAGGGTCTGTTCTTGCAGTGGTCCAAGTATCAGATGGAACAGTGATTTCATTTAGGAATTAAGCCCTGATCCTGCAAACACTTTTATACTTTGTACATAATTTGATGCACATGGCTAGTTCTGTTGTTGGGTTGAGTTGCATGTATAAAGTTAAGCATGTTTGAAAGCGTTTGTGAATCAGCGCCTTGGTCAGAAAGGATTAGTTTTTTCCGGCATTGAGAAAACCCAATAATGAAGGTTTAGGACCAGATTTTTAGGGCAAATTTTGTTCTCAGATTTGTCTGTTTGCTGCAGGTTTTTGTTTAATAAACAAATAAACAAACAAACAAAAAAACAGCCTAATCCATTTACTACTTCTTTTGCAAAGGCCTTGTTACAAAGACAAAAACCTTACCACAGCTGCAGAAGGGAGTAACCAGTCCTCTGTATTATCAGCAGAGCTTGGAGTGTTTGGGGTAAAACCATCTGGTGAGTCGACTTCCTTATTCCCTCACGCACAGAGGGAATTGTGTTAAAGTCAATCAGAATATCAAATGGAGGAACATAGGAGGAAAGCAAGACAAACGGAAGATAAAACGGAAGTTGGGCCCAGTTCCAGAACTGTGGAGCCAAACACTCCTGAACTTCCATGACGGTTGGTTCCAGATTAAAATCTAAATCTGAACCTCCTCTAAATAAACCCCAAATCTTTGACAACACTCTCTTTGCTTTTCCTGATCTCTAACTCTCTGAATACATTGAAACATGTGTTGTGTTTTGCCCTTTGCTGACATCCTTTCTCCCAGGTCTTTTATTATCTGCATATGTCTAAGTGGTCCTTTGAAGCTTAATAACAAAGGGTAATTCTTCAGACTGGAGGAGTCTGAATTGTTTGTGACTGCTAAGGTTTGTCTTATGAAAGCTGGGGTGTTTACTCTCTTCTCGCTGGGTGCTCAGAACTGCCACTAAAGCTAGTGGGAGCTATGTGCATCCAGTGAGAGAAGTATGTACCCCGATGTATTTTTTTTACATCCCACATTGCTCAAACTGTGCTCCCTTTCCCCTCTTCTGGTCCACTCTCTCACCAAAACAATCAAGCACAGAGGAAGATCACAATATAGCGCTCTCCTTGTGAAAGTTACCTTATGGTTTCAGTAGCTCTGTCATCTCGGGGCCTTGCAGCAGTTTCAATTTTCTGGCAGCTTGACTGCGCAGTGGCTCAATTTTTTTTGACTCTCCCTTCATTGGGAGCCTAACTATCTCCAGATGTTCAGGAGCTTTTGCAAGTGAGCGGGAAAGGACTTGATCGCCAGTTGGAGTGTCTGGCAAAGAGCTCACTGCAGCTCTTTGTTTAGGCATCCAGTTTACCAGGACAAAGCATGCAGCATAGCCTTACTCCTTAGCCCTGTATATATTTAAATACTCATTACACTCAGCATTAGGTAAGCAGCCCTTCCTTTTCCCACAGCTTAGTTATGTCTAGGCGGCCAGATAGAAAAATAGTAACATGTCATTGCTCTTCATAGTATTTAAAAGTATGTCAGTAAAGTGCATAACAAGAAATGGCTTACGTGGTATAAACCAGTTTCAGATTAGTAGGAGAGCCACAATTATTTAAAGTGATGTAGCTTTTATACATGTGCATACCAAAATCCAACCCCCAAACCACACTCTAATACCAGCCAGTATTTCAGAGAATGAGGGCATAATTTTCAGTGTGGAGAAATGGTTAGTAAATCATAACACTGGCAGAAGCATTGATAGTTATTAAGGGCTAGATTGTGACTTGGCCTATACACCCACACAAGGCAGATATGGGGAGCAATCCCTCTCGTGTCTTTGCCAGAGCTACTTGGACCTTAAGTTCAGGCATGTGGGAATAAGAGGACATTATGCCAGGAGCAGGGGGGTAGGGAATAGGCAGAGCCTTGGCTCCACCTCCACTTCATGCTGGTCACTGTAGTTGAGCTGACACAGGGGTGTTGTCATGTCCTATTATACAGGCCTGCAGCAATTTACTCCCATTGGAGCAAGAAGGAAGTAGGGAAGGAAGTGTGACAAAGCCTCCTGCACCAAGGCTGCCTTGAGGGTAGGCAAAAGGAGCAGTTTGCCTCACGTGCATTGTTTTAGAGGGCCCTCAAACTAAGCGGTGTTGTGACCTGATGCACTCAGATGTGGCCTGGCTGCCTGTCCGTCAGGACAGAGAGGTGGCTGGGTCCTAATCTGAATGAGTGGCGCCAGAGTGTGCTGGAGCAGGAAAGCAGGCCCAGCCTCATGGGACAGGAGCCGCTGTTGTGGTATGAGTGAAGGGTGGGCTCGCTCTCTGACTTTATCCTTTACCCATCTCCTCACCCCAGACCTCCTCTCAGTGTTTTGATCCAGGGTGGTGGTGGTTGTTTTTCTTTTGGAAGGATGCAGGAGCCTCAGTTTCAGAGTTTGCCCCAAGACCCCCCAGAACTCTGTTTGGCCCTGCATGCACCACCCTTGTCTCAGATCTGTGTAGAGTTACAATCTAGCCTAAAGGTGTGGGGTGCATGATAAATATTTCAGATGATTTTGAAATATTGGAGGGATTATAAAAATTGCCATGATGCAATCAAGAAAGTGAGTATAAACCTTCTAGCCATAATGTGCTACTGAAGCGGATTTCTTCAGGGACACATGGGAGAAACAATGTTACAGTCTCAGGAAATGAACAATTAAAGAATGTGTCTTTAATGGAATGGAATTTGTTTTTATTTTCTCTTCCTGGTTAACGGCTTGCTTTCTTAGGGATGGAGGAAATGTAATACATTTATGATTACTGTCTGTGACTTTGTTATTGAGAGAGTCTGATGAGTTAATGAAATGTTTCCTATATGCCTATGTTGCTTTGATTCAATGGGGTCTCTTGCCAGGGAGAAAACAATAGCAGCGGGTAAGAACATTCCAGCACACACCCAAAAGACGGCAGAAAAGCTATTGGCTTCAAGGATCCTGCATCCTGTCTCCAGATTGCAAGACGTGGTCTGCCAGTGCTGGGAGCTAATAGGACTATAAACAGTTAAAAAGTGACTTGGGCCCAGATCCCCAAAGACATTTAGGTGCCTAACTCTTTGGTCTTTGCAAGGGGGGCGGGATTAAAAGACTGAGCAGGCATTAAATACATACTCCTGAAAGCAAAAGGAGTGAACTGGATTGTGAATGAAGGGAACGGACTGCCACCCAAATCCTAGAGATCTTGGGGAGTCTCTTGAAAGCTTAGACCTACCAGGATTCCCACATGGTATATAGGTAGACACCTGGCAAAGTCAACATGTTTATAGTCTGTTTATTGTTTCCAGATGTTTGTATCTAAAATGCTTTGGTTCTGACTAAACAATACTTTGTTTTCAGAAAGCTGATTGGTCAATGGATGCCACTGGTCATAGCTTCCAAGGAGCAGAACTGTAGATATTGAACCTAAGGTGGGTCTATTGAGGTAATCACAGTTAGCACCAGACGAATCCAGCTCAAGGCTGAGTCTGAGACTGGGAGAATCTTGTGAATGCACCATGAGAGAGAGAGGTGACATTTGAGCCTGAAATGTGAGTGGGGGTGAATTCAAAGAGACCAGGAGTCAGAGGTGCAGATAGACTTGTCATGGTGACAACAACATCAAAAAATATCCCAAACCCCTTGTATAGTATTACTATAATATTATAAAATCATTGCTACCTACTGTTTGCTTGTTCTTTTTTTTAAGAAAACCAATCTGGGTTGTTTTTCTTTCTGTTGATCAATAGATCCATGCCTCAATTATAGATCCATGCTTCAATCACTTGAGTAATGGTTAAACACTCTGTCAGTTTCCAAATGGGCTGCGTACAAATCCTTCTAAAACTCATAAAAAAACAATTCATAATGCAGGCATGGCACTGCCATGCTTTAACATTTTGACATCTGTTATGACATTATGTGTCTTATTGAGTTACAAGACAGAAAAGAAAACTAATGCAAAAAGTGTGTGTGTGTGTGTGTGTGTGTGTGTGTGTTGGTGGATGAAGAAGTATATAAATATTAATTCCAAAGAACAATGGCCAATGCTCATTGGCTGATATTCAGGCATATTAACTTTGATTTGCTTCCCCAACTCTGAGATTGCCCAGCTAATATCATAATATTGGCAGCACCCTTGATCTGTCACAGGAGGATAAAATAATTAAACCCCATAGACCAGACTCTCAGCTGGTGACAACTGGCATAGCTCCATTGATTTAAATGGAACTATACTGATTTACATTGTTTGAGGATCTGGCCTCATGTCTTATTTTCTGAGTAACAGAGAATCTTTAACAACTATGATAAGATAATTTTTTCTTGAAGGTACATGATATTGTTCTGCATGTCACTCTATGTGCATGACTGTCCTTGATGTCAATGGGATTTCTGTGTATGGAATGATTCCAGGATAAAGCCATATCATAGATCCATCATTTGTGTGTGGTAGCATTAGAAGAGTTGGGCTTCAAACCCCATATTTGTGTCTGTGAAGTATATCAAGAATTTGTCTCCAAGAATGTGGATGAGTGTTCTCCTATGGGAGAAGGTGGAAACAGGACAATTGAACTGAGCAAGGACTGAAGAAGTTTGACTGGCAGCTGGAAATATTAGCAGGAGAGAGGGTTGTTATGTGAAGGGAAAACTGGGGGAAAAATTGTACTGTACTTGTGGTAAATTGCTTTTTTTGTTGGTTTGTCTTATCTTCTCTAGGGTAAGCTGCTTTGGGCACAGCCTGCCTTGTGTTCTATATTTGTAAAATGCCACCGCACAATGGGGCCCTGCTTGCTACTACCAGATTACAAAGAGTAAATAATAAACAAAAGCGGTGGGGCATATTGATCAGTTGTTCTCCACATCCCTGAAGGGAGGACAAGAAATAATTGGTTTAATCCGCAGCAAAGGAGTTAGATATTAGGAAATACTCCCTAACCATAGGGATATTTAAGCTCTGGAACAGGTTTCCAAGGGAGTTTGTGGAATCCCCATCTTGGAAGGTTTTTAAGAACAGTTTAGACAAAGACCTGTCAGAGATGGTTTAAGTTTACTTGGACCTGACTCAGATGACCTCTTGAGGTCCCTTCCAGCCCTACATTTCTACGATTGTGCACACAGGTACACCTCTATGGCTGGCTCTCTGTAACTTCATTAATTTCACTGGAGTTTCTCCTTAGTTTCTCCACAATGAGGCTCTGATCCTACAAAGACACACATTTACCTTTAAGTACTTGGGCTACTCTGTTGTGGTCAATAGGATTACTCACATATGTAAGGTTTAGAACATGCATAAGTGTTTGCAAAATGGGGGCCCAAGTGAAGTTAGAGTTGGACCTATTGACTCCGAGTTGCATGGACATAACTGAGAGTGCAACTTGAGCTAATAGCTCCTTAGCTCTTTGTGTTACCCCTCACATCATCCTTGTGCACAAACCTTGTCCTTCTGTCTAAAAAGTTGTTTCATTGAAAGTGACAGTTCCAAAGAAGGAAAAATATTATTTAAAAGCAAACACATCAAGATGTAACATTAGAATCATTTTCACCGTGCAATGATGATTGTAGATTCTCTGCAATTAGATCACATGAAAAGAAAGACAGTTCAGGAGGAAGAATGGCAGCTTTTTTTCTTTTTCCTTTAAACATTTGGGCACTAGCAGGGAGTCTGGAAACTTAAATCTTCAAAGAGAGAGAGAGAGAGAGAGAGAGAGAGAGAGAGAGAAGCAGCATGTCATATTTCTCTGATGGCTGCCATGTCTCAGTTTACATCTGTTTCCTGTACAAGGAAGCACAAGTAGCAATGAAATCACAAGGAATAATGCCAGTGCTCATTATTTATTTTAAACTGAATAATCTTAGTTGAATTTATAGTTTGAGTCCATGTAGCCATAAAGCACCTTTTAAAGAAAACAGTTGGGAAATAGTTTTAATGCCTTTTAAGACGGGGAGCATCTATGTTAAATAGGCAGACTTTAAATCATGCTTCCACTGGATGAAGAAATGGACAATTAGGATTTCCCAGAAATTTAGTGCTGTAGGTCATGTGACCCAGCTAGTGCATTCCTGCTTCCAAATGCAGACACAAAGCTCACATGAATCAGAGTCTATGTATGTTCCTAAGGGTGACAAGGAATCTTTTAGATGCCAAAGGGAGTAGGGAAAGAGTAAAATTAACTAATTTGAATAAATTAAATTACTTGCACCACAGAGCAATTACCAAAAGTATTGTGAATTGTTACAATAGAGCATAGAAACAGCGTGGGCTTTTCTTTGACATTGTCCTTACAGCTTTATTCATGCAGCTAAAGAGACAATAGAAATTGTATGAGCCAGAGTGACTTTTGGTTAGCAGCATCACAGAACATCAGGAAGATCTCTAATATGGCTTTATTAGCGGAACAAGGACATTGTAATCTTTGTTTTTATTTGTTTTTGTAAATATACATATTAGCGAAGTGGGTATAATATAGAAAGGGGCCTATGTTCTGTACAATTTGTTCCACCAATAACGTCACTACATACATCACTGAAGTGCCTAGGGAGTAAACAAGTAAGACATTTGTTTTGAAATAAAATAGTTGTCAATGCAGCCAGAGGCGTAACTTCAGAACAGCCTCTATCTCTGGCACCTGGCTACTGTCTTTATTTTACTTTCAATTTCCACCCATTTGTAAACCAACATGGGCGTGGGGGAGGAAATACAGTAATAGACTCCTTCAGTGTTGATTGACTGTCCTTTTCTTATGGAAATAATCAGAATGTGGGAAATTCTCATTATGTCATATAATCCAAAGAACTGGATGATTTAAGCACTTTGGCCAGATTTATAAAGGTGCCTAGGTGCAGAACCTCAAAGGTATTTAGGTATTTAACTCCATTGAAGTTAATGGGAATTAGAATTTTCAAAAGCTCTTAGGGCCCAGATCCTCAAAGGGTATTTAAGCTGGTGCTAGACACTTATCTGCATCTTTAGGCACCTAAATACTTTTAAAAATCTGGCCCTTTGTCTTTAGTAAATAAGTGCAGGGTCAAGATTTTCAAAAGTGACGAGCAATTTTCAGTGCCCAAGTCTGAGATATCTTGAAGGGACAGACCTGAGTTCCAGAATGCAGCTGCTCAGGACTTTCTAATAACTGGATCCCTTTAAGGATTTACAGGTTGAACACCCACAATCCCTGGTCACTTTTGAAAATCTTGGACAGAGCCTATTTCAAATTCTCTTCTGATAGCTGCTTTAGCCTCTTCAGGAGCAGCATCAAACATCCACAATGCTATAATGGCTGCCATCTTGTTAAAACAACTGCCCCATTCCTGCCCTTATGCTGGGGCTGCAAGGGGGAGAAGGAGGGTGGCATACCAGGCAGCTATACTGCCAGGGACTCCATACTGGGTAAGCCTCCAACTAGGGAAATAGAGGAGATTTCTGCTCTCTTTGCACTGAGCAGAACAAAGGGAGTGAGAATCTGTCTCCTGACCTCCCTTATCTGCGCTCCTGGGGCTGATCACAACAGTCATGGCATTTTTGCATAAATTTTCCATCCCCCACCCCAAAAACAAGATAAGAACATGCAAACTGCTTGGAATACAATTAAATCCATTTGGGGTGGAGAAGATTGTTATGCTTGTTAAGTCTTTGTATACATTTTCTTTATCACATTGATCAATTATTTGTAATAGTTTTGCGTTTATTGAAAATGTATGTAATGCTGTTTTTAACACTATCTAATGTGTAGAATTAAAAGCCATTTAGGGTTGTACTGAATAGAGATTAAGCGCTAAGCAAATAAATGGTTAAATCTGTTCTGCTGTCCCTCTGCCTAGCTCCTTTACCAGTGGATGGAAAATTGCCTGGCATACAAGTGCAAGATGTAGCAGCTGAACATAAGACCCCAATGCACGCTCTTCCTGTGCTCATCAGACAACGGTGCTAGTGCTTCAGGAATTCCCTTTGAGGTCATGTAATTAGAATGCTGAGCCAATAGCTCGTTCACCCCAAAAGCATCAGTACCTTTGACTCACCTTTGTTCTTGAGGATAACTTGCATTATCTATAAAATCAGTTCCTGTACCAATTCCTTATGATAATATATGCAGGACTTCTCTGTCATTTGGCTAAATAGATGCACTGCCTTTGGGGATCATTCATATCCTGTTACAAGGGTCACTTGTTCTTCATATGTTTCTTTTCTGAAGAGTGAACTTCTCAGCTTCTGTGTGTACAAAATATTGGGCAGCTTTTCCCTGCCCCAAAATTGCTACATGGGAAATTTCTATGAACAAAGAGTTCGGCGACATGGGTTGTTGAAGGCCATGTGCAAGTTAGATTGGACACTTTGCACTCCTTTGTCTTAGCCTCTGAGACTGCTTAACCTGCTTTGAGAGCTCACATTATTCTTTTACTTTCCCAGAAGCAAAATCTATCCACTGCATGTTTGTGTGGCTATTTTCCCCCTCTCATTTCAGTTGAGCCCAAAAGAAGTTGGCAAACTGATTTCCCACTGGAAGGAAAATGCCAGTGACAACAGTAAAACGTAAGACAGGGATGAGAAGAATAATGGTGTAAACAGAGATGGGTCCAGAACAAAACCCTGGATAGGAACATACCCAAATCGTGTAGCTCAACCTATTTCTGATAACCATAAGGGGGGATTTAACTACCCAGCCATCAGATACCATAGAGTGTGTGTTTACGGGCACACACACCTGGCAATTAGGCTGTTTGAAACATGGTATTTGCAGATAACTTCCTAAATCAGCATGGGAGAGAAGGTATCAAAGAACACACCATACATGACCTTTCCTTTTAAGCAGTGGGAAGGATGCAGTCACAGAGATAAAGGCAGACAAAAATGTTTGACAAGAGTGACCACAGTGTAATAAGTAAGGTACAGGGTAAATACCAGGGTTATCAGTAAAGAGGATTAGAGGAGATTATTACACATTAACAGGGCAAGCTTTGAGAAAATGACAGTAGCGTTGGAAAGAGCTGACTAGGATAGGGGAAGGAGGTCTATGACCAGCAGAGGGGAAATGGAGGTTTCTAATAGCAAACATATTCCAAGCTCAGAAATGAGCACATTGCTCAGAAATAGTAATATAAGAAGGGTGAATTAGATGAATTTGGTTGACAAAGGAAGTCATAAGTACTAAGAGGAGAACATAATGTTTAACATATATCAAGGCACAAAATATAAACTAAATAAAGAGGATTATCAACCAAAACTGGAAGGGTGTAAAAACTGCTCTGGAAAATTAGCACAGGTAACACGCAAAGCATTCCTGTGACATAGATGGTCCACTTATTTAGGTTTTAATTCTACCAAATATAATTATCTGAATAATTGGTTTGTTGTTGTGTTTGGAACTAAGGTACCACCTCAAACTGCCCAGTCAGCAGCATACTAATCAAGCAATATGTTGATAGTCATGTTAACCACGACACTACAGAAAAGTGGCTAGCAGAGATGTATACAGGATCTGGGGGAAATGACCAGGCACACTGGAAGTACAGGATGTTGTTTAGCATAAGATGATATCAGAAACTGAATTTTATTTGACTCAGTTTTTTTGAGTGGACATAATATCCAGGCAGTTAGTGTCTTGTATAAAGACAGACATGGCCATCTGAAACTACTATAAAAACCACTATCTCTGTTTTTAGCCTTTGTTTTCCCTGTAGAAAAGAGATGCCAGGAGTCTGGTATGCTGCCTCATTAGCCAAACCATTAAAGTTCATATAAGACTTTTTGGTACATACATATTCTGGAAAATCACCTATTAATAGACAGCTCCTCTTGCCACATCAGAGAACTGGCTAGTAAATTGGCAAGCCTATTATATTGAGATTCTTGCCCTCAGATACCATGGTAATGGGTATAGGGTATGTATACACTTTGAATTTCATGTATAATTTCCAGCTCAAGAAGACATACCCACACTAGCTCCATATGAAAAATAGAACTGTAGGTGCAATGGTGCGAGCAGATAACTGCCCTGAGTACATACTCATCCAAGACCTTAGGTAGGTACGTGGGTCAGCTAGCCCCTCTCGCTGTTCACACTGCCATGGCTATACAAAGTCAGCTGGCATAGTGTTGGTTAACTAGTGAGTCAGAATTATGTCTTCCTTTAAACGAATTAATGCTTGATGAAGAAAAATCCTTACAACTACACATTTCTCGTGTCTGAGGACAACAAAATGCAGGGGTATAGTAATCATTTATGGTTGAATCTAGTCATAAATCTACAGGATCCAGGGATTTGTATTCCCTCTCATCTAGAGAAATGCATTGAAAGATCCACTGAGAGAAGGATCAGTATAATTACAGTTTGTCGTTGCTGTGGGTCCCTGTCAATCAGAAACTTCAATATTGGGGTCTGTCATTTGCCCTTAGTAGGGTCTTCAATCCTGGCTCTGGGCTCCTTTAAATGCAGTCCTTTGTTGGGACTCCTAATATAGTCCTGCCCACTTCATGGGTTCACACTGCTTTACTTGTACATGGGGGGACAAGGACCCACTTACTACTCTGGCTTCCAATCCAGGGACCCTATAAGCAGTAGCTACACCCTGTTTGATTTCCTAGCTGGTCCCTTTGTGCTTCACCTTTATCTCAGGGTTAAGGTTCTTAGGACCTCTCCCTCCCTGCAAACGCAGATAAGCAAAATGCATCCAGAAACAGACTCTGGCTAGCCCTTAGGCTGCTTAGGGCGGAGACGAGTACCTTTCCTTGCTCCTCTGGCCCCCAGCCAGGTCCTTTTATCTGAGCCTGCTGTGCTCTGATTGGTGGCTTCTGTGCAGCCTCTCTAGGAAGGCCTGGAGGACCCACCTTTGCTACTCCTGTTCTTGGGTGGGGCGCGCGCGCGCACACACACACACACACAGAGCCAGTTCTCTTGGGTGGCATATGGGGCGACAGGAGGGGATAGCCATGGTTCTTTCTACTGTCTATGCATGTGTCTCTATGGGAAAGTACTTAGGGTGCAATCCCATATGTTCCCCCGAATGCCAGGGCTGAAGATAGAGCCATGCCTTATGCAGTCATGCAAGTGGAATAAACTTTGCTTTCCTCTACTGGCTAAGTAAGAGCTTGTCCCACTCTAGCCCTTAGCTTGTAAGCTCTTCATGGGTGGGAGTGTTTCTTACAGTGCATTGGTATAGTGTCTTGTATGATTTGGCCATACAAGAAAATATGGATGACTGAGCTTGATAAGTGTATTGAGGGGATGGTATAATGAGACTGCCTACAATAGCATATAAGCCGATCCGTGACTGCTAGCAGCAAATATCTCCAATGGCTGGGGACTGGAAACTAGTTGAGGAGTGCTCTGAGTTACTACAGAGAATTCTTTCCGAGGTATATGGCTGGTGGGTCTTGCCCACATGTTCAAAATCTAACTGCTTGCCATATTTGGGGTCAGGAAGGAATTTTCCCCCTGTCCGATTGGAAGAGACCCTGTGGGTTTTTCACCTTCCTCTGCAGCATGAGGCATGGGTCACTTGCAGGTTTAAACTACTGTAAATGGTGGATTCTCTGTAAATTGAAGTCAAACCATTTTTTGAGGACTTCAGTAATTGAACGAGAAGGTAGGGATCTATTACAGGAATGGGTGAGTGAGGTTCTGTCACTTGCAATGTGCAGGAAGTCAGACTAGAGATTATGATGGTCCCTTCTGACCTCAAAGTCTATGATCAGGACTGCTAATTGTTATGGTAATACACATGAGTAAGAATGAAGTCAATCCAGTTACACTGGTGTAATCCTCATATAAGAGCTGAATTTGGGCCAGAGACATTATGGGGCACATTTTCAAAAGTGTCCATTAGAGTTGGCATCCCTAAATTATTTATTCTCCAAAAACTGAGGTACCAAAAATTATTTGCCTTTGAGAATTTTGGCCTAAGTGACTAAACCAAGGCCATAGCATGAGTAAGTGCCTAAGACAGACTTAGAATCACAGTCCTCCCCTACACTAACCGCTAGACCACAATAACAAGATGCACATGTGCATTAAAAAAAGTCCCACATTGAGATGAAATGCTGACATTTTTCACAAAATAAAATTTTTCAAAAATTCTTTCAGGTCAATTGAAATTTTTTCATTTGCATTTTGATCTTTTTAAGTTTTTTTAAATTAGAAAATGAAGAAATTTCTAAATGTAAAGTTATTTTAAAATGAAAAATTGAAACTTTTCATTCTGTAAATGTCAAAATGGGACATCTACATTTTTTATCAATTTTTAAATTATATTTCATTAAAATCAATACAGTGTGACCAAAAAAAATGGTTGAGATGAAATGCCATTTTCTAATGGAAAACTGTTCCAACAAAATTCTTCCAACTGGCTCTAAAAGATATGTATAATTCTAGACCACTTGTTTTGCAAAGAAAACTTTTGAATTGTAACCTGAAAATAACACTAGTTCAGGATTGTTTTCCTGAGTCTGAAGACCATGGGAAACAGTGGCTCAGGGATGTAAACTCCCCTGCTCCCTTTAATCTCATTTGGTCATCCATTGTCTAAACCCAGACTTGTATGAGTTTAACTAAAGATGTGATTTTAGACTAATTTAGTTAAACTAGAACAACTTTTGTGTGTGAACACACATCAATTTAAACTTGGTTTATAGTAGTTTGGTTTGCATTCGTAAGTTTAGGACTTGTCTTATGATAAAGTTGTACCGGCTTAATTTAATGTATGATTTATAAATCAGTTTAATTAAACCAGTGCAACAGGTCAGGTGGACACTTCTATTTTGGTTTAAACCAGGTTTATCTTAAATAGATTATGAATTGGTTCAAGCTAAACCTAAATAAACCAATCTTAGCCCAAAATAAGTGTCAACACTTGGATTTGCACCAATTTAACTAAACTGGTTTCAAAACCAATTTAAGTTAAATTAATGTAATGATCTTGATAGGTCATTACAGGTGCAAGCTAACCTAATATAAACAGGTTTCAGAGCAGCAGCCATGTTAGTCCGTATTCGCAAAAAGAAAAGGGGTACTTGTGGCACCTTAGAGACTAAAAAATTTATTTGAGCATTAGCTTTCGTGAGCTACAGCATCCGATGAAGTGAGCTGTAGCTCACGAAAGCTTATGCTCAAATAAATTTGTTAGTCTCTAAGGTGCCAAAAGTACTCCTTTTCTTTTTGCTAATATAAACAGTTTTAAACCAGGATAAAAGTGTCCACAGACAAAAATTGCACTGGTTTACTGGTTTACTGGATTACTAAAGTAATCTCCATGTAGAGAAGCACTGAAGCCCATTGACACACTGATGGTAACACAAAATATTTAATTGCTGATCATTTTACCAGGGAACGTGGTGGAAGCTGGCAGTTGCACACGGAAGGAAATGCAGAGGGATGAACAGAGGAAACATACAAAGGAAGGCATGAGGGAGAGAAAACGAGCAAAGACAATGGAGAAGGAAAAAGCAGTGTTGTCAACTCTCATGATTTTGTCATGAGTCTCATATTTTCCGTAAAGCCCCAGCTCCTGAAGTCAAGTAGATATGTGGTGCTTCCAGCCTTCATTCTTAAAGAAAAAGTAAATTTCTTTTGCTCATGACTGTGTAGAAAGCTTCAGAATGTGACCCCAGTGCACCTTAAAGGCTCAAAAAGCAGAAGGCAAATAAAAAGAACACTAAATCTATTATTTGTCCATGATCTCATGATTTCAAAGCTAGTCTCATGATTTTTAGTGAGGCTGACTCATGATTTTTGAACATTTGGGGTTGGCAATACTGAAAATGTGAAATGGCAGGAATAGAAATCCTGAAGGGGAACATAATTTCCCCACTCAGAAATATTCAGTATGACCAGAAGGTACTGAACAAACAAATTACTAAGGCCCAGATTTATTAAGGTATTTGGGTGTTGCAGCACTCAGCATTGCAGCTCCTAACTGATTTAGGAGCCTAAATCTCATTTTTAAAATGGGATTTTGGCTCCTAAATGCCTAAATCCCTTATGAAAATTGGACTTTGATACCTAAATCAGTTAGGCTTTGCAATGCTGAGCACAGTAGTGCCTAAATACCTTTAAAACTCTGGGCCTGAATGCCTTTTTACTATATAAAAGCCATATTCTACCCTTGATCTATGTGCAGACGTCCCTGTGAGGTCGGTGGGTGTGCTACTGGGGGACTGATAAGATTATGTAATTTTAAATTCATACCCCAGCATCCTGAGAATAATTAAAAATGGAATTTGGCATTCTCCATGGACTGAGTTTGATAATCCAGTTCTAAGCAGTTGAAGTGCACAGATGATGTACTTTTAAGGCATAATTGTACAGGTTTTTTTTCCCTCTTGTGCCGATAAAACTACTTGTGAATAGGTTATTCAATGAAATTAGCACTTTTTTCTGTTTGCAAACCATTTCTGGCTTCAGTTATGTAATACAGGATATGGCTGTTTCCTTGTTTCCACTTAATCACTTAAATAACAGTATATGAAAGAATAAATGAAGTACAATGGGGCATTTTGTACAACGTGTGTTTTGCGCAATGGGACATATCCTGATCCCATTGAAGTACATATATGACCCCTATTACCATAGTAACCAAGCATTTCAATCTAGAATGTATTTATCTTCAACATCTCTATAATGGAGGGCACTGTTATTAGCCCCATTTTGTAAATGGGAAACTGAGGCACAGAGCAAGCAAGGGTTTTTCCCAGGATCACACAGAAAGCCTTTGGAAGACAAGGGAATTAAATCCAGGTAGTTCCTTAACCACTGGGCCATCCATCATCTCTGCAATGAGCTAGCTCACATTGACTTAAATGAGACCAGAATTTGACCCGGTGAGCAAACTTTTCTACACAGTTCTACTCCATGTTACTTTAATTATCATCATTATTTTTATTTCTTGTTAATTCAAGTCCCAATTGAGAAAAAAAAGTTATGTCTGTGCTTAGCTCCATCCCTCTTTAACAAATGAGTTTAGCAAATGTTTAGGTCCTATTGGTGGCTTTTGCGTTCCAATATACATATAGAACGTGATCACCATGAATCATGTCCCATAAACTGAGCAGCATCATTTGAACAATGGGTTATTTGGCATGATATTGGGGGGGAACTGGGGAGAGGGATGTTCCCATATGTATCCCAATAATGATTGTTTTAAAAAAATCCTTTTGAAAGCAAACGGTGGTATTTTCAAAAACTAAAGTCAATGATAGAATTGCATTTGACTTCAATGGGAACAATGTTCGGCCCATTTTGAGCACTTTTGAAAAATCCCACCCAAAGGAGTTTTTAGAATTAAGAACACAGGAATTGCCATACTGGATCAGACCCAGAGTTCCTTTAATCCCACATCTTGACAGTAGCTAGTACCAGATGTTTCAGAGAAAGGTGCAAGAAACCCCATAGCAGGCATAGGTAGAATGATTTGCTCCCCATGAAAGTCTCATTCTGATCTCTAATAGTTAGAGATCTCTTCCTTCCAAAACTACTTCTGGCATTAATTATTATAGTTCTGAGTATTCATGGTATCTATATAATAAGTGTCTAATCCAGGAGACTCAAAGCTTCAGCCCCGTGGCAGGCACCAGGGCCTGGGTCTTCAGACCTGCTGGGAGCTGCCAGGGTTCCCACGGGTTTGAAAATATTTACCGGAGCTCTCTTCCAGTGGGCTCCGGCTGAATTTAAGCCCTATTAAAGCCCTGGGGCTGACAGCCAAAGAGCCCCTGGAGCCATGGTTAAAGTTGCTGCCCCCACATCCCAATCAAATTCTGAAATGGTGCTCCTGCGCCATGGACCCTGCAATTAAAATGTTCACAATTCCTACTAAGTTCAGGGGTGCATATTTCCTGTCTGTCTTGGAGAAACCTCCTCTGATTGGCTGCTTTCCCCCTTGCTGATAGTCAGGGCTGCTGCAGGAAGCAGGCAGTGGTCTCTGCTCCTGCCCTTCAGCAGGCACCATTCTTACAGGAGACAGGAAGGAGAAGAAAGCGTTCAATGGCTTGTGTCATTTCTGCTCTTCCCTTCCCTCTGCTCCTGTGACAAGGGGAGGGTTCTTGAGCCTCTCCCTGTTCCCCTCTCCCTCCCTGCCCCTATGGTGATGGGGGAGGTTAAGAGCCCCAGGAACTGCAGGAGGAGCAAAGGTGAGCCAAGGTAGTCCCACCTCTGGCACTTTTGACATTTAACAGCACTGTGTTAAGACATGGCAGCAAGAAAAAGGAAAGCTGACACTGAAAATCATTCATTTAGAGAAGAGTGGACCGACGCTGTTCTTAAAAGTGGGAACATCAAACAGTACTATGAAATGAAGCACTTGGATTTTGACCACAAATATCCACTGGGCTCCCGTTTAAGATCAGACAAGATCACTTCATTAAAAGATGCATATTTTCAGAGCACAAATATTATTTCAAAGGCTACTTGTGCTCAGGAAAAGGCAACTGAAGCTTCATTAAGGTGTGTGTGGGTAATGGCAAAGCACAGGAAACTTTTTCCAGATGCGGACATTATTAAGCAGTGTATGGTTACTACAGTAGAAACCCTTTTTGCGGAGAAGAAAGACATTGTTGACGCCTTCAGACAACTGCCACTCTCAGACACAACAGCTATTAGGCGTGCTGAGATCATGGCACAAGATGTTTTCAAGTAGTTGTGTGAGAAACTGAAAAATGGAAAAATTTTCATGGCAGTGGACAGATCCTGGGATATCAGGGACACAGTGCAGCTAGCTCTGTATGTCTGTTTTTTTTTAGGAGAGAAATTTGTGGCAGATTTATTGTCCCTTATACTGCATAAAAATCACACGACAGGTGAGGATTTGTTCAAACTGTTTTGTCTAATGAAGATTTTGATGTGACTCAGATTGTGTAAATTACAACAAGTGGCGCTCCTGCCATGATCGGTACTCACCGAGGTTCTTGTGAAATGTCTGCAAGATCTGAACCCCAATTTGATTTCCTATCACTGTGTAATCCACCAAACGCATTTTGTGCAAAGCCTAGCAATGAGTATGCTAATGTAATGTCTATGGTTATTAAACTTGTCAACTTCCTTCAGTGCAAGTCATCACTGCAACACAGACAGTTCAAAAGTTTTCTTTCAGAAGTATCTGCCCATTATGATGCCCTGTTGGTTCATAATGACATCCGCTGGCTGAGCAGAGGGCAGGTACTAAGAAGGCTGTGTGAAATTTGAGTTCATGTGGAGGAATATCTATGTAACATTCCAGGGGAAAAAGCAAAAGAGCTACATGCATTTTTGAGGGTTGCCACAAGCATGAGCATCCTGACCTTCCTTTTTGATTTCACATGACACTTAAATGATTTCAGCTTAAAGCTACAGGGAAAAAATCGCAGTGTAGTGGATCTCCACAGAAGTGTCACTTCATTTCAAAACAAACAGAGTTTCTTCAAAAGTGATTTGGAAACTGGGAAGATGCTGCATTTCCTGGTGCTGCTAAGCTGCAGGAACACTGCAGACATGAATCAGATGGCATCATCTCTGGACAGACTTCTTCAAAACTTCCAGCAGGGGTTCCAAGAAGTTGAAAGATTTAAAGACATCTTCCTGTTTGTAAGGAACCCATTTGTGGTACAAGCAAATGGAACGTGGTGTGATCAAGCAAAAGCATCATTAGCAGATATTGAAAAAGCAAAACTACAGTTGGAGTTTACTGATTTACAAGAGGATGAAGTGCTTAAGGTGTGGCATACTGACACTACATCTGAAGTTTTCTGGACAACCCATGTGCTGGACTCCACATATCCACACTTGAGGAAGGTGGCATCTAACATTTTGACTATGTTTGGCTCGACCTACATGCGTGAGTCAGCATTCTCAACAATGAACAACATTCAATTGCATAATCGCTCCATTCGGACTGATAATCATTTGTGCAATTGCCTTCGTCTTGCCTTGACTGAGCTCACTCCAAACTTCAAGGCCCTTGTCCAGCAGAGGGCCTGTCACTTTTCCCACTGATGACAAATAGTATAATTATACATTATTCACACACATTTTATTTTAAATTTGCATTGCCATATAAAATTACATTTCAGTTGTAATACTACAGTTTTAACAGGTATTTCACAATAATTATTCATGATTCTTTTGCTTATGATATGAGGATGATGTCTGCCGGGGGGAAAGTCATTGATGGGACTTAAGATGGATGAAGAGTGCAATTCATGCATTACAGGTTTTTCCACATATTTGACAGGTGGTTGCTTGGAGAGAGTACAACTGCTAGTCATTTCTTCTTCTGATGCCATTTCTCAGCCTCTTGAGTAAGGCGATTCTCTTCAAAACAGGCTGAGACTTGATGTATGATGTGACACTATTGCAGTCTATTGCCAGCTAGCTCTTCCCAATTCATGGGGTCAATGCCTCCCGTCTTAAGATATACTTTCAGGTGTCCTTGTAGCATTTCCTCTATCCCTGTGTGTCCTCTTACCATGACTAAGTTGAGAAGAGAGGACTTGCTTAGGAAGATGAGTATCAAGCCATCCGCACACAGTGACCAGCCCAATGAAGTTTATGTTTCATAATCTTCGCCTCAACACTGGTGATGTTAGCTGCACAGGGAATGCTGGCACTGGTTCGATGGTCTTCCTATCAGATACAGAGAATCTTCCTAAGGCAGCACTGTTGGTACCACTCCAGATGCTTAAGATGGCTTTGCTATGTCACCCATGCCTTGCACCCATAAAGAAGTGTGGGAATGACTACTGCATTGTAGACCAAAATCTTCGTTTCCATCTATACATCTCTGTCATTAAAGACACAACGGAGCAACTTTCCAAAGGATATACTGGCACAACAGATCCTATCTTCAATTTGCACATCAAGATTGGCTGTTTGGGAGAGGTGGCTACCAAGGTAAGGGAAATGCTTAAGGTTTTCCAGGGGTTCACCACTGATGACAAATGTGGGAGAAGGGGGGCAACTTGTACTGGGACAGGCTGGTGGAGCACCTTAGTCTTCCCAATGTTGAGGGAAAGTTCCAGGATATGATAGGCTCCTGAGAAGAGATGTAGAGTGGATTGCAAGTCAACCTCAGCATGTGTGAGGATAGCACAGTCGTCAGCATACTGAAGTAATACGCAGTCAATATGTGGTGGGTGTATATATTTGCAAGACGGATGCGGTTCTCTTCCAGTCCATCTGGGAGGGAGACCCTGCCCTCTCACTACAATGCTCCTAGAGTGACTCCATTTGGGGGGAATTAGTCAACAATTAATAGGCACCAGCCTGCAGTCCAGGCCAGGCAGCAACTGGTTCTGGTAGCCCCGACACTCAGCCAGAGTGGGACAGCACAGAGTCAATGGTTCTGGCCCCTAGCCAGGCAGGGTAGCAGCAAGTCTATAGGCCCGAGCCCTCAGTCAGGACAGGGCCGTACTCAGTTAATGGTTCTGGCTTGCAGTCAGGCTGAGCAGTAGGGAGTCTATCTGCCCGAGGCCCTCAATCAGTGGGGGGCAGTAATCAGGAAAGGGGCTCTGGCCTGCCATCAGGCAGAGCAACACAGCAGTCTAGGGGATAGTAGCTCTCTAGTGGGAGAATCAACAAAACTGTCTGGCATCCTAAGGCAGGCGTCAGACCAATGCAGTCCTCCTCGCCTGAAGGTGGGGAGGCTGCCATCCTTGATGGTGTGGTGGCAGGGGATAGACGGATGCTGGCCCATATGCTCCACTGTGTCCCAACCCAAGGCCCTAGCAGTGACGGAATGGTCAGCCACTGGGTCAGCGGGGAAATCCCGCTGCAACGTGCTGGCCAGCTTGCAAGTCAGTAACACAGCCAAACCCTATTCAGCTTCCTGGGTCTCCTTCCTACGCTCCCAGTCTGGGGGTACCTTCGTTCCAGGATTGTCACTTATCTCGATATGGCTAGTGGCAGCCCCAACAACTCCTCAGTGTTCCCTATGTCTGGCAGCCCTGGGGAGTTCCTCCACATCTCTGGCCCTGTAGCGAGTTTCATCGGCTCCAAGCTCCAATGGGGGGGAGGGGGGGAGATGTCCTGCTCCTCTGGCAGTTCTCCAACTGAGCTGGAGGGCCTGCCTTTTATATTTCTGGTTCCTGTCCTGCCTTTCTGCTTCCAGCGGGGTGGCTGCAGGTATCCCAGTTCTGCCTACCAGGGGCGGTCACAGTTCTCTCTCTCTCTGTCAGGTAGGGAGACCATGCTCCCTCATTACAATTGCTTATTGGAAAGACTTGAATCATAAAAGATAGAGTTCATGTGTAGTATTTTCTTTCAAACTCAGATATTGATATTAAATAAACCACAAAATGCTTGAAAGGTTTGAATATATTTACCTATCTGTATACATATATGCCTACAATAATTTTATTTGGAAAAACACATTCAGAACTCAAAACACTTGTCTGAAAGTGTTTTAATGCTAATATTTGCATCTAGTTGACATTTTATCTATGTACTTTCTCAAAGTTTCAGATGTAATTTATTAAATCTGTCTTGGAGGTTGTTTTTAGGTTATACAATGGTTTGATTCTATTTTTCATTTCATATACTAAAAATATAAGCAATATGCCCTGGGTATATTACACAGCATTGTGTGTGTTCGTTGAACATGAGCACTTGCAGTGTGAAAAGTGTTTCTCTGAAGTCCAGTCCTTGTCTATTCCTTGACCAAGAAATTTTGACCTGGACAAAAAATAATTGACTACCCCTGCTCTAATCCCTCCTTGCATCTTGCTAAATTCTTAGCCTCAACGACACCCAGTGGCAATGAGTGCCAGAGTCTAATTACATGTTGTGTGAAAAAGTACTTTCTTCTATTTGTTTTGAACTTGCCATCTTTCAGTTTCATTGAATATTCCCTGGTTCTTGGGTTATAAGATAGGAAGAACAGCAGTTCTACCTTTTTAATAGTAATAGTTTAAAAATGAAGGTGGATAACTGAGACCCATATCTAGGAACAGCAAGTTGTATGCTTTATGTCCCATCATAGCAAACAGTCACCTGCACACCCACAGAATAATAGTAATAAAAGCGGAATCCCTAAAAGGTGGCTTGTGCCAGAATACCTGCTAGAAAGAGGTTTATGTAAGTTATTGAATCACCTGAAATTAAGCCAGCAACTCTATGAAAGAACTTCACAATTTTAAGGAACATACCACCCAATTTCTTACCGGCTACATATGTGGCCTCTCTGAAAATAATCTGTTCTTAAGAGGGGAGGATGGCTTCCCTTATCTGGCATGTGCATTAAATATGTTTCACATTTGGATTTTTTTTTACTCCCTTCACTATGAATTTGGGTCCCAGGGGGAAGTTTAAGCTCAGTGTGACAGTGTGCCTGTCTGTGCCCCAGCCTTGTCAATCCAGTTGTTGACAAGGAGGAAAAACTTAATTGGAGAGTCATGCTGCTTTATTTCAGTTGCTCTCTCAAAAATAGATATTGATATTAAGTAGCCATGAAAGGACTTTTTGTGTATGGCTTTATCCTGTCATAGCAGGGGTTTCTGCAATGAACTGAGGAAATGTGAGATGAAGTGGGAATATAGGCATGGGGGTGGCGGGTGGAGAGAAGTGGCTAAAATGTCAGGAATTCTTTTTTGTAAATCTAAATGTAGAACTGAAACCGGAGCTAAATGTATTAAATAACTATCAAGTAGAGAACTACTTGAAGCTACCTTTGGTTCTATGTGGAAGATGCCTCTTAAAATACTGAGTAGCTTCATTTGAGCCGGTCAGTTATAAAACCGTGTCTTCTATAGGGGGGATATAAACTGTGGGGCAGATCTTCAGCTCTCTGTAAAATGACATCTCTATTGACTTCTATGGAGCTATACCAATTAACACCAGTTGGAGGTTCTGGCTGTGGATGTAGAATAGCCATGAACATCTAAAAAAAGAGGCCACGTAGGGAGAGAATAAGAGTTTACAAAAACACTGTCAAAGGCTGAAATGCTTATTAACTATTCTGTTCCAGTCTTTGTTGCACAGAATAAAAGTAAGAGTACTTTAACACAATAAAATCCCACCGTCTTTCTGCATGTAGAACTCCTGTAGAAGTCAGTGGGAGTTCTACATGTGAGAAGACTGCCTGGGAAAGGGTCACCATGCAAAAATCAGGAGAGAACAGGCCCCAATTAAAATATGGACTAAATATATCAATAGAAGCACTGAAACCATTGGCATCTGTGGTCAGTGGGCCATTCTTTCAGTGACGTGATGGATCAGTATGAGTATTTGCTGTTCATGATCTTCAATACAATGGTCCTTTCTGTGTTAGCTATTTCAAAATTTGGTTTTTATTTCAATTTGGAATGAAAACAAAAAAACTAAAAATTCTCTGTGAAAGACACTAAGAGGTTGTGGGGCAACGTGCCTGGCACTCAACTATGGAGCCACAGACCCTGGAAGCCCTGGGATCCCCATCTCAGGGTCAGCTTGCCTGGCAGACTGCTGGGAAGCCCTGACTGAAATGGGAGCTCAGGTGGCTCAGAGCTCAGGAGGCTGGAAGCCCTTGGAGCCCACAAGGTGAGCTGCAGAGGAGTCTGGGAGCTAGGAGTTTGGCTGGCTGCCAAAGAACTAGGAGCCCAGGTTCTCCAACAGCCCACTTGGGGCTGGGTGGGTGAGCTGGCAGGAAATCAGGCAGGTTTTGAAACCTGTTTTGGTTCCAGCACAACTTCGTCAAAACCAAACTGGCTCAGTGAAGCATTTCAATTTCGATGACTCGGCAGTCTCCAATGGAAAGACCATTCCATCGGACAACTGGCTCTTCTTTTCTCCCCAAGAGTCATCCTCACGGGGCAACGTGTGCTGATACTGGGAAAATGTGTGGATGGCGTTTGGCAGAGTGGGTCTCCACCTTTAGATCTCTTGTTCTATTTGGGTCACAACTGCCACATTTCTGTAACAATGGCAGGCCTGTGGTGTTAGTGAATGCAGCATAAACTGGTCTTTTGAAAAGGCAACTGGACTGATGTGTCGATGTCACAGCCCCTTCTGGCCGGGCAGAATGTTGCACGAGAATCCACTCAGTCTGGCAGGGTGATCAGTTGGTCCCTCTCACCCAAGTCCTGCTTGGGTGTGTGGGTTTTCTCCTTATTCCTGGCATGGTCAACTCATTCTGGTGTCCAAGGGGTCTGAAAACCCCCTCAGTTCTCAAGTGTCTCAGGCAGTTAGTAGGGGAACCCAGTCCTTTCCACTGCTGGGTTCCAGATCAGGGCCCTTAAGTCAGATAGGCAGAAACAGGCCTCAACAACCCCAGCTGTGCCTTGAGCTCCTTCCTTCTCCCCTGGTTTCTGTAGGCTTTTCAGCCTGTTGGTCTGGTCATCCCTTTTACGGGTTCTTTCTCTGAGCGGCTTATCGGCAGCTTGCTGGCAGGAGTTCTCTTCTCCAGCCTTGATTGTTCCTGTGACTGCCAGCCATCTCAGCCTGCTGCTTCCCAGCTTTTTTAGCCTCTCAGCTGCTGTGAGATTGCCAGTCAGCACTGGCCAGCGGTACCTGCATTAACCCTTTGGTTGTTGAGCCAGCATGGGGTATATACACACCATGTCAGCAACATATCAAGGTGTGGAAAGAGACAGACAAGACACTGAAGCCAAACACAAAGTTAAAGAAGGCCGTATCAAGAAAGAGTGAGGACAATGGCCTGGCTTTTAGCTTTGCCTTTACTGGCAGCACTGAAGGCCTGTATCTAGTCTGTATTTTCTGGAACTGCATCCTCAGCCTGTCCAACCTTCCAAGCTGTGCAGACACTGCCAGCCAAATCACAAGGATGATGCCAAGACACTGTAGCTTTTTTAACAAATGAAAGCCAATAGAATTGTCAAAACACAAAAGCTCTTTATAAAAAGCTTATCTATGTCTCTGAAAAAGCCTTAATGGCATGATATTCTATATCCTCCCTAATTACTGAAGCTAAAAAGGCTTATCCATTCAGCAAGGAACCACTATTAATAACTGGTCTCACTGAAATTGTTTGTTTGATTAATCAAAACCACAAAAAATTGTGGACACGGGTTAAATCTCCCCCAAACCTCTCACAGTATTGTCATCTGCCAACCTGACAGAATGGTATTTGATGTGACACTGCAAGGGATTTAAAAGATACCTCACAAAAACCTTGGCTCTTCAATTTGACAAGTGAGCCATCACTGCCTAGACTTGTTGAACTTAGTGTTTTGAATGTTATTTGATGAAAGGGGAAGGTAAGAGCCTTCTGCTATGCAGACTAATCCCCAGATAGACCACAGGTGAGCAAGCCTTCATCCTCTGAGTTTTTATAAAGAGCATGACATTGACAGGTGATGGTCTGACTCAATCTGGACAAAAGACACAGCTGTTGGGGTGAACAGAAAAAGGAGTTGCAAGAATCTGACTGTGACACTTGAAAATTGAAATCATTGCATCAATCACATGGAAGCATTTGCATCTGGACAATTGTCTGTGGACCTTAACTCCATTTTATGCAAAGCTTTGGAAGTGGTTAATTTTATCAAATCAAGGCCAACGAATGGCCAGCTATTCTGTCTACTGAGTAAGGCTAGTCTGAGGAAATGTTCTGAGTTGGCTATTTTGACCATGGTGTCTTCTGAAGCATTCCATTATTTTGCCCTCTGTTTTATTTTCCTTCTGTAAAGCTTAAACTGTGGGAACTAAGAAATGTATGTGGTGGTGGAGGGTGAGGTGACAAAATCTGATACTAGTTTGCATGTACTGTGATTTAGCATTTGCTGATAGGCTTGGATTGTTTCATTTAGCCTGGATTAGATCTGCTTGCCTTTTGATCCCAGACATGACTTGAACAGATTTGCTTTTTTTTTTACTGCTTTTAAATGGTATTTACTCTAACTAAGCCTGGCGTGAGATTGTCTAAGCTTGAGAAAATGATGAGTCTGTTCTGACTGAATTTATAACAAGTTTTTGTCATAAGTGGATTCAGATAGTTATTCTGAGGAGAAATGGCCCAAAATTCTGAAATTCTTACAATCCAGGTGAAATTTCAGCCCTATGAAATCCAGACACAAATCATGCATGGAAGTTTTACAGTTTAGCATATTAACAGAGCTCAGAGCTAGGATTCCTGACTGTCCAGTGCACTAATGGGCACAGAGTAATGAGGATGTGAAAAGGAGTAAAGAAAGGGTTTCCAAGGCAGTCTAATCAGACTATACCCAACCACAACTGGAAGTTCCAGAGGCCACAATAAAATCCTTTGCCACACAGAACACAGCTACTTTTATTCCTGTCTTGAGAGACGTGTGCATTTCCTGTGAGCAGACTTAGGGCTTATCTACACTTACAGCATTGCAGCAGATGTGCTGCTGTAGCACTTAGTGAAGACACTACCTACGCCAACGGAAGATCTTCTCCCATCAGTGTAGGTACTCCATCTCCCCAAGAGGCAGTACCTATGTCTATGGGAGAAGCCCTCCCATCAACATAGTGCTGTCTACACCAGGTGTATGATTGGTATATCTGCGTCATTCAAAGGTGTGGATTTTCCACACACCTGACCAATGTAGTTATACCAACATAAATTTCTAGTGTAGACAAGGGCTTAGACATGGATTTGACTAATGCAAAGGAACAATCCTCTACCATAGTCCCAATCAGCAGAGGCCCCTGGACTATTTCCTCCTTGATTTAAATGAGACAAAGCTTCTCTAGACCAAATCTCACACACTCTCTCTGAATTAGTCAGGACAGGGTATCTGTTTGTGCTGGCTGCCACAGTGGAAGCAGTTTGATGGAGTTATATCTGAGGGGGTAGAGGCAGATTTGTCCTGGGGGTAAGTGGTTAATCTAATTTAATTTAATTTTGTTCTTGTTACTTATGTCACGGGTGCTCAGAGGCTTCGATAAACACCTCTTTCAATTATTGTATAAATTCAAGTAAAACCCCCCCTCTCTTGGGGTCTCAGGGCTTGTCTATACAGGAGATTTTTCCAATTATACTAGTGTAAACCTAATTAAACTGTTGTAGTTATACCTGGATAACTTCCTCATGTGGATATTCTTATTTTGGAATAAAAATGACTCTTTTTTTGACTTCACTTAAATCACCTTCTTAGCAACTGGTAAAAGGTACTCATATTGGAATAAGAGTTTCCACACCAGGAATTATACCAGTATAACTAGAGTGTCTTAAATTCACACCCGACCTCATCTTTTCCCAGGTATATAAGCCTGCAGTCTTATGTACTACAGAGCTCTGTTATAACATAAGTAAATGCAGAACTATTAATTATAATGTACTGGAGAGAAAGGATGGTTCCTGTGGTTAGAGCACTTTCTGGGGTGTCACAGACCTGAGTTCAAGTACCTGCTCTGCCATGGAATTCCTGTATCCTTAAACAAATCACTTACCTCACTGTGCCTAAGCTCCCATCTGTAAAATGGGGGTAATAATGCTTCCCTGCCTTACAGGAGTCTTGTGAGACTAAAAACTGTGGAGCACTTTGCTATCTACTAATGAAAAGTGCCACACAAGCAATAGACTTTATTATTAACACACAAAACTACTTGTTTAGAAGGAATCCTCTCTGTCTTTCAACTTTTCTATGTGGGTCAACTTTCTAAAAAAAGCATTTTCTACAAGATGGTAATCTCTTTGGGTCCAGCATTGTCTTTTCGTTCTGTGTGTGTACAGCACCTAGCACAATGGAGTCAGAAGCTGGGAATGAATGACACGGGATGGAACACTTGATGATTGCCTGTTCTATTCGTTCCCTCTGAAGCACTTGGCATTGGCCATGGTCGGAAGACAGGACACTGAGCTAGATGGACCATTGGTGTGACCCAGTATGGCCATTCTTATGTTCTGTGTCTAGGGCTCCAAGGCACTACAGTAATACATATAGTAAGTTACTACAACCAATAATGATATCAAGGGAAAAAGGTGTGTTTTAACATGTCATAATCTTCATGTAGACATGGCAAATTGTAATTCAACATGTGTTAGCTGGTCAATCTCAATTAGCTATCAATTAATTCGAGTTAAAAAACTCTAACACAGGAAACCCCTTAGAGTGCTGACAGGATATGCAAACAGCATACTCTTCAAAGAGAACACCATATGGGCTGCATTACTTATGGGTATTGCTTCCACTGGATAGAATAATTGCAGGGAAAAGAAAGTTAAGCCAGAGGCACACAGTAATGACATTCTGTGCCTAGCTAGTAACAGCTCTATGCTGTACCACTGTGTTTAGCGTACACTGCATGGCAGGTAACAACAATTCTACAGTAGAGTGTGTTCTGTGACAACACTAGAGTTCAACAGGAAAGGGAATGCGATCCTGCTTCCTACACTTTCCTTTTCCCACGAGCACTCTGAATCAGTAAAGGCAGGTACTGTGTCTTAGTGCAAGCTGTTTTGATAACTTCAAGTTACATTTCCAGTTGAAATGAATTTTGAGATGTGACTATAATTAAAGGCTTATGGAAAACTCCCTAGTCCCTTTTACAATATCTGTTTTACTTGAAATTGTGCATTGCACTCGGGGACTTATAGGCCTTTGTTTGATTATACAAGTAATTAAATTTAAAATTTTATTAAACTTGTTAATAAAGACATAAAATGTAGATCCACATGTGATGCTTTGATTTGTTGTGAGCTTTCACTAAATCCACAATTTCCTGGCACATGAATACGCTGTGCTTAATACTGCTCTGGTTTAACCATGTAAATTCAACAGGAGTGACATCACATCAAAGGGGGAAGAAAAGAAACACAGGGAGCGGGATCAAAAGCCCATTCTTATCTTAAGGCACACATTGAGACCTATATAAAACTGCAGTGTGAGCTCAGGGTCAGAGTCTATAGACATTGATTGACTTTGTGGCGAAGATTGCTATTAGTTCACCAAAGTGGTTCTAATGAAAAGATCAAAGGCCTTTTTGGTAAATGCTAGAGATGGGTCCTAGTTATGAAGTTTAGATCTAGATATGGATGCAAGTTGTCCTAAAGTTCAAGAAGGTTCAGATCTGGGATTCTGGTACAGTTCCATCTCTTACCATCTATCTTAAGAGAAAGGTCTGAGAGGCAGTGTGAGTCTTTAGTTGGGACACCAGAGTTGAACTCTGGAGGACCTGGGATGACATCCTGGCTCCATTGAAGTCAATCAGCAATTGTTCCTTCTATTTCTTGACTTATCTATTATGGCTCAGCCCAGTAACTCGACAGGAAGTGCCTAGTACATTGCAGGATCAGGTCCTCATTTTAACTAATGGTGACCAACTCATGCAATATGGGACAGGAATAGGATTTAAATCTGAATTTTGCTTAGGTTCCAGATTTGAAACTTTTCTCCTGTGGACCTTCTCATCAATGCAAAACCAAGTGGTGAGCTGAAAGCCCGATAGCCCTAAACTTTCCTTCTTTTTAAATTTTTTCTTTAAAAAATAAAACAGCGGAATTAAAATGCAAACTCTTAAATAGTATAAAAATAGCTTTATAAATGTAAATGCCTAAAAGCCATCAAATGAAAAAACAAGGTTGTCATAACAATGGTAAGACACTGATGTTACACGTGTATTGCATTTTGTACTCCTGTGTTGCTTTTCAAATAGGAACATTAACATATTTGTGTTTGTAATTACATGTATAGACCATAGAACATACCTGCTGTGTAGTGTGGTCTAGTTAACTGTACTGCGACTCAACTTTATCACCTGATTTTTAAGCATTTCAAATTTGTCCACTCAATGGGATCTTAACATCTATTTTTATATTTTACATCCTATGTAGAAAATTCTGCTCTCACAGCAGTGTGAGGGGAACTTCTATTGAATCAGACAGTTACTCCAGACTTACACTGATGTAACTCAGAGCAGAATTTGGTTGTGTGTGTATGTGTATGCATACACTACCCATTGATATTATATAGAGAGAGACAGACAATATGTGGGTCTGTATGGGGATGGATAGGTAGATTAGATTAGATAATATGTACCTGTATAGCTAGCTAGCTATAGCTAGATAAACAGACACACTGACCCTGGCCATTTAGAGAAATAGAGTTTTCCAAGAGCCATCTCAATAATGTTCTTAGTAAAAAAAAGTTTAAATTATATCACTATAACTTTATATGCTCAATGTTTTTTCTTACATAAAGATTCTGTGGTTTAGAAAGGAAAATCCAAATATTCTAAATTATGATTAGTGAATTAAAATCGCTTGTAGAAACACAATATATAAAGCCCTGTCCAAGCAACTGCCTTTTTTCACACATCTGGAATGGCTCTCCGGTTTTTATCTTACAAGGGAAGTTTGTTACATAAATAAACATAAGAATATATGTGGTCATAGAAACTCTGAATTGAGTATAATCTTATGAAAACAAACCCAGTCTCAATACTCCTTTGTTTGTTGCCTTTAGGCACTGTTATTGACCTTCTCATGTATACTGTATAATCATTACTGCACCCACTTTGTCCCTAATATGAAACAAGACCATAACTCTCTAGCCTGTCTGCCAATGTAGCTCTTTAAACGTGAAGAAGTAGCTACTGCATGCATCTTGTTTGTTAGCGGGGATACTTTCAAATGGAAGGTAGGTGCCTAATTTTCTCTGACTTTCAAGAGACACCTACCAACAATTTATTTATGCCTTTAGAAATCTCTCCCTTGAGGCTTGATGTTTTGTCCAATTGCATGAAAGAAATTTGGCCCAATATACCATATATTATATTTGTTGCAAACAGCAGAAAGCCCTACAAAGAATTGGTCCTCACTCAATGTCAGATTTTATCCTTCCATATCCATGACCTTCTGCTGAAGCAATATTATGGCTGACCAGCAGGGGTAGGCTCATGTCACAGATCCTAGCAGGTGCTCCCTATTGGCCATCCACTAGGACAGCCAGGAGGGAAACCCAACCCTCTTCTGCTCTGGACGCCCAGGTGTTTCAAGCCCCTGCGGTCTGAACTGACTCCAGCCACTGACCCAATATAAGGGTCCCTAGACACATTCTGAGGGCACAGAACTGCTATCTGGCACCTCTTACTGAGTGTTGGAACCCACTGTCCAGCCACCTAGCCCCACTGGGCACAGCGCTAACCCTTCAGACTGCCCAGTACTTAAGTACAACGCTCTCCCAGAACTCTACCCCAAAGGTGTGAAGTTTCTGGTTACAGGATAACTCTCACAGGGGCACACTGTATTTATAAAACAGTGAATACATGTTATTTTGCTTTATGTTATGTATATTTTGCTTTATGCTCTGTTATTCCTGTAAAACACAGGAGAGTACAAATCAATAAACACCAAATGCAAGTCTCTAGCTTAGTTTTTTCACCACTACAGGGCATTCTTTGCATTGGGATATGAGCCCCTTGGGTTGTCCAAAGTTCTTGGGGCCATCTGGAAAAGGACTTGGGGCTCAGGAAAGCAGGCAGTATCCCTCTGCCCCATGAAGCCGCCACATGCATCTCCCTCCTGGAGTCCCTCACTTAGCGTCTGTGACCTTGGTCTCTCTTGTCTCATGCTTCCTCTTCTTGGCTGTTCTCTGTTCCTGTGTACTGTGTTTCTTTATTTTAAACCCCTCCTGGTCACCTGATTTCTTTTGTTCTCCTGATAAAGTTCCACTGCCCCTATTTTCCCCATCCCTCCAAAGGAATTAACTAAACTGTTTTTTTTTCTAAGGATGCAGTTGCTTTTTTACATAACCTTTGTGAGCTTTAAGTTAACCTTCAGTATTCCCCTTTGTGTCTGTTTGGTATGTACATGCCACAGGCCATGTCAGCTTTGGTGGATCCCATAGGCAGACACTAATCATGCAGCATTTTTTCATAATAAAACTTTACAATATTAGTCATAATTCATAAATTGTACAGTCATAGCCCCAGATCTTGTGACTGAAGGGGTTGGGACATTCACAGGATCCAGCCAAATATTAACCCCTTCTGCGCCCAGGACTCTCCACAATAATATCCTCATCCTCAGATTTTTTTCATTAAGAAATGTCCCCACTAAGATTGCTGCTTAGTAGCAAGGGAAGAAGAACGAGAGAACATTGTCATTTTGTAAGTAATGGGAGATACTCAGATACTATAATGAGATAGGACATATAAATACCTGGACAGACAAACAGACACTGCTGTGTTTCGAATTCTTATCATTTTGATTGCTGCTATGTGATATAGTGGGACAGGAAATGATAGAAGTTATTCACAATATGTTTTATATTCCCAAGGAGAAAATTATTGAATATATTTGAATTATTGAATATATTACCTGCTGGTAATAGCTCACCTTACCTGGTCACTCTCCTTACAGTGTGTATGGTAACACCCATTGTTTCATGTTCTCTGTATATATAAATCTCTCCACTGTATTTTCTACTAAATGCATCCGATGAAGTGAGCTGTAGCTCATGAAAGCTTGTGCTCAAATAAATTTGTTAGTCTCTAAGGTGCCACAAGTCCTCCTTTTCTTTTTGTGAATATATTTGCCACTCAATAATACAAGCTGTGCCTCTAGTTCATGGTAAAGGCACTGAGAATTTTTTTGCAAAGCCACATGTAGTAAACTTCAGATAGTTTTGATCAGATGAAATCTAATGAAAAACAAACTGTCAGTTCCTCTTATTATTCTTTGTTGAACCGTTTTGTCCTGTACTTAACAACATAAGAACATAAGAATGTCCATGTTGGGTCAGACCAATGGTCCATCCAGCCCAGTATCCTGTCTTCTGACAGTGACCAATGCCATATGGTTCAGAGGGAATGAACAGAACAGGGCAATTTATTGAGTGATCCATCCCCTGTCATCCAGTCCCAGCTTCTGGCAGTCAGAGATTTAGGGAGCATGGGGTTGCGTCCCTGACCATCTTGGCTAATAGTCATTGGAGGACATATCTTCTGTGAACTTTTTCTGAACCCAGTTATATGTGTATACCTTTCTAATGATCACTCCAGTTATGAACTCTAGTCAGCCAACCAGGAGTGGTGGAAGACCCCTAAAAGTGGGGGGGGCCACCAACACCCAAACCATGGCCCAGCTCTCCATGCTGCCCCTTCTCCCGAGGCCCCTCCCTCAGGCTGCCCATTCCCCTAAAGCTCCGCTCCCGTGTCCTCTCTTCCCCCGAGGCCCTGCTCCTGTGTTGCCTCTTTCCCGCAAGACCCCGCCCCCACTCACTCCTCTCCACCCCTTCGCCCTTAGGCCAGTAAAAAGTGGGAAGGCATAGTCCTCCCACTTTTAAAAGTGATGGGGTCATAGTCCCCTGGTTCCCCCTATTCTGCCACCCCTGCAGCCAACCCACTAGAAAACGGCATCTAGCTTTCACCTCTTACAACTACAAGAGAAAAGGGGAAAATTACTCAGCAATAATTATGTCTGAAGTAGTCTCTTCTTTCCCATTCTATGACAGGTCAACATTCAAGGCATTTAGCATTATGATGCCATTTAATGAGAGAGGAATTGTGAGTCAAACATACAGAACAATTTGTTTAAAGCAATTAAGGTGGCTAAGGAGAAATGAAGTTCAGCTCAATACCACAAAAACCGGCAATACAGAGTAAGGCCCCGATCCTGCATCTTGTTTAGCAACAGCTGTACAACACATAAATATATATTTAGTGACTGGGAGGTCACTGAGGCCTAGATGTATTATCCTGCATCTTCTTGTGCATGGGTAGATTCTTTTGCTTCAAGCAGGAATATCAATCTGGAAACACAGGATCAGGGCCTAAATCTGTGCAATTACACACATCACCTTCTCACACCTTCTCACACATATCACTTGCAAAAACATACCACCTTTCCCAAAGCAAATCAACAGTCATCAAGTGAACACCCATTCCCAACCAACAGGAAATGGTATAGAGTGCTTGGCGACACTCAAAGAATGGGCACTGCAGTGTGGTTGCAGTGAGGTCATGGAGGGGAAGATATACTGATCTATTGTAAAAAAGCATTGGCTTGTTTTGGAGGATGGGTAACATCCTATTGAATAGAGCTATATGAATAACAGATTTTTCTGTTTGCCAGCAATTCAAAAAAAAAAAAAAAACCAGGAAAAAAGTTGCTTCAGATCAACCCCAAATCAATTTCTTTTTGAAATTTTAAGTTAATGAAAAAGTCAGAAAAAAATTGTTTCAGGTTATCTGAAACATATTCCCAACCCAAAGCTAAGCATTTCATTTCAAACATGAGTTTTTTAAAAAGTTTTTATTTTTAAAAATAAAATTGAAAGAAATTTGTAAACAAAAAGTCATTTCAAATCAAATAAAAAAATGGAAACATTTCAACTTTTATGAATTTTGGTAGTTCTTTATAACCAAAACAATTTGACAGTACTGACATGAATTTGCAGACTGTTTTGATGTTGCTGAATTTGCATTTGCCACCAAAAAAACAGTTTCAGCCAAAAAAATTCACCAAGTTCTAATATTGTACCCAGTTTTCTGTGTTTGTAAAGCTGAATAATGAGCAGATGTGGTTTTGGGGTATTTTTGCATGGATTCTTGGGTACTGTGGGCTTAAACATATTCATTATAACTCAGGTCTTTGTGTTTTCTGCATTATCTTTGCTGAATTTTGTGCTGCTCCCTCTTCACTATGCTGCTGCGTTCCAGATCTACCTTGTCATTACAATTTGTTACACATTTCTTTCGATGTTCCATATATCACTGAAGTCTCGTATTCCCAGCCCACTGCTGTTGGCTGATAGTCTGTAACAAAGCTCCTAAACATGAAGAAAAAAAGTGGAATTGAAAAAGAAAATGTAATGGCCACATAGTATGTGCTCTACTCCTCCTAAATATTTGGCTGGTTTTGTATTGTACAAAACTTTCAAAGTCGCACTAAAATTGCTGAATTCAGGCCAACTGATCATCAAAAGACCTTCTTTTGGATCAAAAACTAGCATTTTTCCTTCCTTTTGAAGAATAAGCCGAAGATGCAACAGAAGGCAGTCTTTTCTTGATTAACTGTTTTAGCGTATGCCTGGTATACTAGATGCTTTAGGAAGGTTTCTTGGAAATGTATAAGCTTTCATGAGCTACAGCTCACTTCATCGGATGCATTCAGTGGAAAATACAGTGGGGTGATTTATATACATAGAGAACATGAAACAAAGGGTGTTACCATACACACTGTAACGAGAGTGATCACTTAAAGTGAGCTATTACCAGCAGGAGAACGGGGGGGGGGAGAAGGGTCCAGGGGGGAAAACCATTTGTAGTGATAATCAAGGTGGGTCATTTCCAGCAGTTGACAAGAACGTCTGAGGAACACTGGGGGGTGGGAGGGGGGAATAAACATGGGGAAATAGTTTTACTTTGTGTAATGACCCATCCACTCCCAGTCTTTATTCAAGCCTAAGTTAATTGTATCCAGTTTGCAAATTAATTCCAATTCAGTAGTCTCTCGTTGGAGTCTGTTTTTGAAGTTTTTTGTTGAAGAATTGCAACTTTTAGGTCTGTAATCGAGTGACCAAAGAGATTGAAGTGTTCTCCGACTGGTTTTTGAATGTTATAATTCTTGACGTTTGATTTGTATCCATTTATTCTTTTACATAGAGACTGTCCAGTTTGACCAATGTATATGGCAGAGGGGCATTGCTGGCACATGATGGCATATATCACATTGGTAGATGTGCAGGTGAACGAGCCTCTGATAGTGTAGCTGATGTGATTAGGCCCTATGATGGTGTCCCCTGAATAGAAATGTGGACACAGTTGGCAACGGGCTTTGTTGCAAGGATAGGTTCCTGGGTTAGTGGTTCTGTTGTATGGTGTGTGGTTGCTGGTGAGTATTTGCTTCAGATTGGGGGGCTGTCTGTAAGCAAGGACTGACCTGTCCCCCAAGATCTGTGAGAGTGATGGGTCATCCTTCAGGATAGGTTGTAGATCCTTGATGATGCATTGGAGAGGTTTTAGTTGGGGGCTGAAGGTGATGGCTTGTGGCGTTCTGTTATTTTCTTTGTTGGGCCTGTCCTGTAGTAGGTGACTTCTGGGTACTCTTCTGGCTCTGTCAATCTGTTTCTTCACTTCAGCAGGTGGGTATAGTAGTTGTAAGAACGCTTGATAGAGATCTTGTAGGTGTTTGTCTCTGTCTGAGGGGTTGGAGCAAATGCGGTTGTAACGTAGAGCTTGGCTGTATACAATGGATCATGTGGTGTGGTCTGGATGAAAGCTGGAGGCATGTAGGTAAGTATAGCAGTCAGTAGGTTTCCGGTATAGGGTGGTGACCATCGCTTATTAGCACCGTAGTGTCCAGGAAGTGGATCTCTTATGTGGACTGGTCTAGGCTGAGGTTGATGTGGGATGGAAGTTGTTGAAATCCTGGTGGAATTCCTCAAGGGCTTCTTTTCCATGGGTCCAGATGATAAAGATGTCATCAATGTAGCGCAAGTAGAGTAGGGGTATAAGGGGACGAGAGCTGAGGAAGCGTTGTTCTAAGTCAGCCATAAAAATGTTGGCATACTTTGGGGCCATACGGGTACCCATAGCATTGCCGCTGATTTGAAGGTATACATTGTCCCCAAATGAGAAATAGTTATGGGTGAGGACAAAGTCACAAAGTTTAGCCATCAGGTTAGCCGTGACATTATCAGGGATACTGTTCCTGGCGGCTTGTAGTCCATCTTTGTGTGGAATGTTGGTGTAGAGGCTTCTACATCCATAGTGGCCAGGATGGTGTTTTCAGGAAGATCACCGATGGATTGTAGTTTCCTCAGGAAGTCAGTGGTGTCTCGAAGATAGCTGGGAGTGCTGGGAGTGTAGGGCCTGAGGAGGGAGTCTACATAGCCAGACCATCCTGCTGTCAGGGTGCCAATGTCTGAGATGAAGGGCATCCAGGATTTCCAGGTTTATGGATCTTGGGTAGCAGATAGAATACCCCAGGTCGAGATTCCAGGGGTGAGTTTGTGCGGATTTGTTCTTGTGTTTTTCAGGGAGTTTCTTGAGCAAATGGTGTAGTTTCTTTTGGTAACCCACAGTGGGATCAGAGGATAATGGCTTGTAGAAAGAGGTGTTGGAGAACTGCCTAGTTTCGACACAGACACATTTTCCAATAGCAAAATGTTCTGTTGGAAAATTTTCAAACAGCTCTATTCCAAACCTCATTCTACTTGCTCCTGAAGCAAAACCCCAGATCCAAACATCTCGGGCTGAATACTGGGTTTCATGTGGGAAATGAATTCTAAAATGCAGTTCAACAGGTCATTGGGTGTCATGAAGTGATACCCGCCAGTGTCTCTAATAGTTTTTACACCAGAAATTCAAAAGGGATGACAAAATCTTTTGGTTAATGGGAGAAGCTCAAATCTTGGGCCTTGCAACCTTTGTTCCTCTTGTTTCTACAGCAGCCTGCAGGGTATTATAATCCTGGAGTTGAGAGTCCTATCATTGGGGAACTGCACCAAGGGTGAAAAAGGATCCCTGTTAGTTGCATGTGAAAATCAACATAAGCCATTTCTAAGGTAAACATTCGGCAAAATGCCCTTCTGAAAAAGAACTCACTCCCATGCAAAAGCTGGTATGAAGTTTCCCCTGAATATATATCCCAGTGAAATTTAAACAATTAAAAAACAAACAAAAAATGGTATTTTAAAAACAAAACAATCTTGCAAAGGGTACAGCTCTCCTACAGGCTTTCAGCAGTCTGCTTCCTGATAGAGCACAGTTAGAAACTTTGCCTCATTATCCCAGCCCTTTCCACCTATCTGGGGATGGGATCCTGGAGATTTTAGCAGGGAGTTACCTCCTTGTCTGCCAGCTGCAGGGTGGGTCCTCTGCAACCATCCCACGGTAATATCAGATGATTTCTTTTTAAATTAATATCCTATGCAATGTGTTGACACTTTTTGAAAAGTTTATGACCTGTCCCTGGGTTTTGCATTTTGTATCCAACTGTTAAGAGCTTTCAGACTGATTAGAGCTGGTTGAAACAACTTTGATGGAACAGTTTTTTGAAGGAAAATGCACTTCTGTAGAAATTGAAATGCTTTGCAAAATTGTGCCCATTTTGCCAGAATTTTATATGAAAAAAAGTTCCAATGACATCATAATTTCTTGTCCTATTTCACCCTTTTCAGAATGAAATGTTTTGATTTTTCCTTTTGAAACAACATTGTTTCCATTTTTCAAGTGTGCAGTAGATTATATGTTAAAATATAAAAATGTTTAAAAAGTCAAAATCAAAATCACACCTTTTTTTGATTGATCTGAAGTTATTTTTTTAAAACGTCTTGGAGAATTTCAAAGTGTTCGAGTTTTTTTCCAAATTGGAATGAAAATAAATTTCAGAATTTCAAAATCCTCTGTGAAGCGAAATTTCCATTTTCCGCACAACTCTGTGACTAACGTAAAGGAAGCAAGACATGAAACCCAAGTACAAAGCATGCCTTTGCCCATGCAAAGGAAATGGGGGAGTTGCATGTGCAAAAGGATTATTTGCTAGCACAAACACCATACATACAAGAACCAAACTGAGGTCTAGATCTCAACTGTTTTAGATTTTGCGATGTGAATCCCGGGGGTTTTGCTTTGAGCTCATATCTAATAAATACCTATCTTGCCTGGTGTATATTTTGTACATGCAATTTAAGTGTTAAGATTTGAAAATTTGCTCTTTCAGGAGAAAAGTTGCCATTGGCTCTTCAGCTGGCTCTTGCACTCTCCCCCTCTATCCAAAAGGGCTGCAGACTTGGAAGTAAATCTAGACTGCTTGAAGCTGCAATAGTGAGGGAGGGAGAGAGTTGTGTTTGAGCACTTAGGGTCTGGTCCAAAGCCCATTGAAGTCATTGTGTCAGGTTCTTACTGCAGAAAGACAGGGTGGAGAGCTTTGCTCCCAGAGGGTGCCACTGCTTAGGACTCAAATCTAAGTTGTTTACAAGTACAAGTGTGTTTCGAAGCCTTCAGATAGCCACAGAAGTCAATTTTTAAAAAGGTTTTAATACCACCGAAGGAATTCTATTCCTGCCTGAAAAGCAGAACATCTTAATTTAATCATCAGTTTTACCTCACGAAAGTGTAACAAATCCAGGGAAAACCCTTTAAGTGCTCCCTTAATGGAAAACAGTCCCAAGAGGGGGAAATGTTGTGACTCATCTCCATGGCAACCAAGAAATGATGACATAAGTGGAGCAATGGATTATGCTTGTTTAGCAACAGCTGTACAACACATAAATATATATTTAGTGACTGGGAGGTCACTGAGGCCTAGATGTATTATCCCCAGCTCTTGGACAATAAGGCGGGCAATGTCTGTCTGATCCCATTTGTGCTAATGTTGTGGGTTGTTTGGTTCGGTTTTTGTTTTTAATAAAAACAAAAGGTTAAGTGAACGGGGGGGGTGGAAGAACACTATTGAAAAATGTTTTTTCAAACAAAAGAAAGGACCTGAGTTTTCGAACTCAGTCTCTACTTGTGATCAAGAAAATCTGTGCCTGTGTAAAAACTCTGATTCTGGGCTGTCCATTAGGTATGACGCAAGGACTTTCATCCCCAAAGCACAGGCAGCTATCACTAGGTCTCAAGTTCACCAGCTGGCAGCAGTAGGAGGCCGCAATTCACTGTGAACCAGCCCCCATGAGGATGTTTTTGCATGTGTTTCATATGGGCACACTTCCAGCCCCAACACCTCCATATGCAAGCTACAGAATTTTCACTTGCAAACACCCTCTCTCCCCCCATTACTTTACTTATAATGGAAAATACCCATCAAATATAATAGACAATGCTAACCTTTTTTTACAGTTTTTTAAACCATTGTATAAAATTTAATAGAAAATAATACTCCTGCTGTGTAGAATTCTACAGGATGTTTTTAAAAAATCTCTATAGAAAAGAGATCATTCTCTCAAATTCTGTAGGTCTTGAGAGTAATTTCTGTTAAAACAAAGAAAAACTTTTCATTTATGTAGGACCCTGTTGGTTTAATCTGAATCCATTTTTAAAGAACTTTTCTATGTGAGTGGGGGTCCTGATCAGTATTGTGCCTCTCTATAATATATGTGCTAGGCTACTGTGACACTGCACTCCATATTCATCATAGTGGCATGGCCATGATATGATTATGACATAATTATGATGCATTTTGTAGAAGATAAGTCATGTGAGGTGTCATGGGAAAAGTTATGATTTGCTGAATACAATTATCCATATGAATGTATCATTTTTCTATCTGGAGTTATGAGTATTGACTATGTATCTGTATTTTACATGTAATTACACCTGGGTAATGCCCAGTTGGCAAGATGCTCCCAGACTAGACAGCTGATGGTGAAGGGCCTGTTCAAGGTAATGGGCCACTAAGGGAAACAATAGGCCTTTAGAAGAAGCTTATCCCCCACCTGGTGAGTCTTCCTGGGAACGCTTCAGACAGCCTTTGGATAATGGCTGCTATGACTCAGCAAGGCATGCATGACCAGATCACATGACACTGAACTCCATTTTGGTACCTGTATTTTTCCACAAACTGGGCTGGGGACTTCGCTTGAAACAAAGGGGTCCCACCATATGGAAAGAGTATCAGATGGGGAGTGATGTCATGATTTGTCTTCACTCCCCCACCTATAAGAACCTCTGAATGTCAAAGGACTTGGAATGGAGGAGGGAAACCCAGGCTGCACATCAAATGCAGCCTGTGCCTCAAGAAGCTGCAAGCCTGCTTGTATCATCAGTCAGGGTGAGAGGTTGCTAATTCAAATCTTACTGATCTAGTATATCAGGCTTAGTTGGCAATTTTGTTTAATTTCCTAGGTAACTTGATTTGATCTGTTTGTTATCATTTATAATCACTTAAAATCTATCTCTCTGTAGTTAATAAAGTTGTTTTATGTTTTATCTTAACTAGTGTGTTTTAAGTGAAGTGGTTGGGAAAATCTCAACTCAGCTAGCAAAGGCTTAGTGCATAATAAACCATGTAAAGATTTATTAAATAGGACAAGATAATGAGTTATTTACAATGTTAAAGCAGGTAATCATATATACATCAATGAGTTACAATCTTAAGTTTCAAAAGGTAATAGATGCTTCTGTAATCAGCAGGCTCTATGTGTCCTCTAATGCTAACCCTGGCGAAGCAGCTGGGAATCTCTTGCTTATACCTAGAAACACTTTGCCCACTAGAGTCCAAGCAGCACAGAGATACCAAATTTCTTATGTTTGGGGGTTTTATCCCCCTCTTGCCATGTGCTCTGAGCTGAAAACTCAGCTGAGGGGAAAAGTCCACTTGCATGACTCATCTTCACAGGGAGGAGAGCAGAACAACAGAAGTCTTTTGTCCTCCTGTTGATGGTACATAGGAAAATTCCAGTTGCAACATCCAACAATAGTCCACCTGGTATCCATGGACCTTTCATTTTGAGAAGGACATAAACACCTTCTGTTGAAGATCAGCCCTTTACACTAATTAATGTCTCCCTCCTGTCTGCTGATTTACACAGTCAAGGAGGCTCACAATACAACCACTCAAATATTATCTTATAACATGGGATACAGATGCTATAAGTGAGATTAATACATGCAGCAATTCACAAGCATTCAATAGTCGTAGAATCATCGGACTGGAAGGGACCTCAAGAGATTATCTAGTCCAGTCCCCTTCACTCATGGCAAGACTAATGTCTAAACACTAAACACATTCTCATAACTCTAATACCTATTTTAATAATACGAACACTCAGGTGAGCCAGACTGATTCCAGCTATGTACAAAGAGGCTCTTGATACATTAAAAGGAAGAAAATATGGATAGTGACGAATCAGCTGTTGTAACCTGCGCCATGTTTGTCTTCCTCATGGAGGATAGAAGTGACTTCGTCTGTACAAAGTGCACGCTGGTCTCCATATTGGAAGAAAAGGTTAAAAAACTGGAGGCCCAAGTATTGACTCTGTGTTGCATCAGAGAATATGAAGACTTCCTGGATAGAAGTCAGGATTTGGTACTGCAGGCACAGCATATCAAGAAATTGGAGAGAGCAGTGCAGGGGGGGGCGGAAGAATAGGGAAGAAAGTTGGTATCATGTGACGTCCAGAAGAAGGAGGAGAACTAGTATACCTCCTACACGGATAGAGGTAAGCAATTGCTTTCAGGCCTTTAGCACAGGTAAATAGTTCTGAGAATGCCTTGGGGGAGGCATCTGAGGGAAGGGTTCAGAAGGAGACCCCATCAACTGGAAGGCACAGGATGTATTGTCCTAGGGCTGGGGGCTCCACGACCACAATTCCCAAGAGGAGGAGAAGGGTAGTAGTGCTCAGGGACTCCTTTCGAAGGAGGACAGAGACATCCATCTGCCATCTGGACAATGAATCCTGAGAAGTGTGCTGCTTGCTTGGAGCCAGAATTCAGGATGTGACGGAGAATCTGCTGAGACTCATCAAGCCTTCAGACCACTATCCTTTTCTACGGATCCATGTGGGCACCAATGATACTACCAATAATGACTTTGAGCAGTTCACTGCAGACTACATGGCTCTGGAAGAAGGATAAAGAGTTTGGGACACAAGTGGTGTTCTCCATCATCCCTGTAGAACGAAAAGGCCCAGACAGGGACTGTTGAATTGTGGAGCTAAATGTGTGGCTATGCAGGTGGTGTGGGCAAGAAGGCTTTGGCTTCTTCGACAATGAGTGATGTTCCAGGAAAGATTACTTTTCTGGAATGGGCTCCATCTAGTGAGAGAATCTTTGGACACTGTCTGTCTAGCCTGATAAGGAGAGCTTTAAATTAGGTCTTATGGGGGATAGTGACAAAAACCCAGCCAATCACATCTAGGCTCAAGTAATGAAGACAAGGGAAGGGGCTAAATTATGGACAAGGAACTAGAAACTGCAACTTCATTAAAGAAGCAAGAAGAAAAACAACAGGGCAGTCTGCAAAATATCTTCGATGTCTGAATAGCAATGCAAGGAGTATGGGGAACAAGAAGGTTGAACTGGAAGTCATGATATATGAAGAAAATTCGGACTTAATTGGCATTACAGAGACTGGGTGGGACAAATCTCGTGATTGGAGTACTGGTATTAAGGGTTATGGTTGTTCCAGAAGAACAGGTATGGGGGAAAAGGAGACAATGTTGCATTGTACATAAGTGCTGACTACATGGGTGCTCTGGGGCTGGAGCACCCAAGGGAAAAAAACTAGTGGGTGCTCAGCCCCCACCAGCAGCCCCCCCATCAGCTCCTCCCTCTTTCCCCAGTGTTTCATGCCAACTGCAATCAGCTGTTCTGAAGTGTTCAGAAGGCGCTAGGGAGAGGAGCGAGGGTGGGGCATGCTCGGGGGAACGGGTGGAATGGGGCAGGGCAGGGGCGGGAAGAGGCGAGGGCAGAGCAGGGGTGGGAAGAGGTTGGGTGGGAGGTGAAGCGGGGGTCGAGCACCCCCTGGCAACTCATAAAGATGTATAGTGTTGTATATGGAGTTGTATAGCAAGAATGTATACACTTGCTCTGAGTCCCAAGAGGAAGTGAGCAACAGACCTACTGAGAGTATCTGGGTGAGGATAAAAAGGGAAAAGAATAGTAATGATGTTATGGTGTGGGTTTATTATAGACCACCAAATCAAGAAGAGGAAATGGATGAAGCATTCTTCAAGCAGGTAACAACATTAACTAACACACATGAGCTAGTATTAATGGGGGATTTTACTTTCCTTGATATCTGTTGGAAGACTAATACAGCAAAACATAATATGTCCTGCAAGTTCTTACCATGTGTAGGGGACAATTTTCTGATTCTGAAAGTTGAGGAAACAACCAGGGGGTCATCGATTTTGGATCTGGTTTAGACCAATAGGGATGAATTAGTTGTGAACGTGAAGGGGAATTTGGGAAGAAGTGATCGGGAATTTGGGAAGAAGTGATTGTGATCTGCTGGAATTCAAGATCCCAAGGAAAAGAGGACTGAAAAACCAGAACCCTGGACTTCAAAAAGGCAGATTTTAACCAGCTGCAGAGAAATAGTAGACAAGGGCCTATGGAGAGACGAATTAGGAAGAAAAGGAGTTGAAGGGGGCTGGCAGTTCCTAAGGGATGTAATACTAGAGACCCAACATCAAGCTATTCCGATGCAGAGATCCACAGGAGACCAATGTGGCTGCACAAGGAGCTTTTTAGCTATCTAAACACCAGAAGGGATACATACAGGAAACAGACGGAGGGCCATGTCACCAAGAAAGTATACATGGGAAGAGCACGAGCATGTAAGAGGTTATGAAATAATAGCTTAGGAGATGCTCCTGCAATAATATTAAAAACAGGGCTGTGAAGTGCCACAACGATAGAGCTCCCAGGAATTGTAAAGGGTACATTGTGTAATGTCTTATTGAAACATACACAGAGCCAAACCCTCAGGTTACTCAAGGGCAGGGAAAGACAAAGACTGCTTCCAAAATGAGTCTCCTTCCAAATGACTGTGACTTTGCAGTTCTGCTCGAGTGAGCAGGTGCCTGCCATTTGGGTTCACTAAAAAGGATATTAACTAGATAATAATTTGTTTTGTTTCTTAAAGCTGAATTTAAAAATAGCATTCCTGTTGATGTTTTTTTTTTGAGTGTATGCTGGTTTTCTTTTGGAATTTAACAGAGGCTTGGTAATAATTATTAAACATCAATAATTATCAGCAAGTGGGATATTTAGATCATGACAAGATTTGCAAAGTGATTCTGGATGCCTTGATTTCTGGTACCTAACTTGAGACACCTTGAAGAAGCCTGATTTTCCAAGGGTGTAATTTATCTGATTAACCTGTCATTTTGTGTATGGTTGCCACTGCGTTTATGATCATGTCACCATCTCAGAACCCCGACAGGTCAAAAATCACGAATCAGCCCCTCCCTGCAAAAAACAATCATGTTTTCCAAAAGATTAGACCATGTTTGGTCTGTCCCCTGATTTTTCAACTCATCATGCACATTCCCTGGGTCATTGTGTGACAGTTAGTATTGCCAGCTCTCCCAAACATAAAATGCAGAAGGTGATTTGGGACCCTAAAGCAGGCACTCCTGCTTCAGGACCCAACTGAGATTAAGCTATACACATTTTTACAAAATGCTGCCTGATAGTGTGGAACTTCCAACTTTCTTCCCACACGACAGTTAACTAATTTTGCATCCCCTACTTGCACATCTGCCCATCTTCAAGCCAAAGAATTAATTAGGCACTCCTCATCAACTCATAATCCCAGCACCCACATCTGGCCAAGACCCCAGACCCACATCAGTTCTGCACCTCCTTTGCCCAATCTCTTTCCTTTTAACTCATCTCTTCCCTTCACACTCCCCCCAGTAAACCTCTGGTCTACTTCCAGCTCCAATGACTGTTCAGCACCCACCCACCCCTGCTTTTAGATCATGAGGGAGCAGTCCAAGGAGCTCTTCACTCCCCACCACCACAAGGGACTACTGATTTAATTGGACTACCCCTGTTCATCAAGCTGAGTAAGGGTTGCACAATCTGATTTTTGCACACTTAACCACTATGTAGAAACTATAATACATACTACCATCCTCCTCTCCCAGCTTATTCAGGAATGTCTTCATTAGAATAATGTCCCATATTCTCTTGAAACACATGATATTATCAGGGGATTTCCTACTCTTCCAGAAATGTTGTCAAAGCACCTCCTGATGGTATCCAGAAATCCTCGAATACGAACTGGTTCATTTTCAAGTTCATAACAAAATTCTTAATCACATTGAATTTCAAGTTGTTTTGCATTTCATTGCAAGTAACATCGGATATGTCTGTGTTGAAGCCAATATTTTCAAACTTGCATGCATCTTGGCAGCGGTTATACTAGATGGCCCTTGTGGTCCCTTCTGACCCTATGATTCTATGCCTGAAGTTCGGCATGAAAATTCTCAGGGCATTATCCAGTGAAAAGGGGCTTTTTTTTAACCAAAATTGTTTAAATTTGCTTTTTCATTTTCTTCTCTTTTCAATGCATTTAATCAAAACTATGAATGAAGCAAAATCTGTGGTGGATGAAATTGAATAAAACAAAACTGTGAAGATTTTTTTTGCAAAAAAATATGTGTAAATTTAGCTCAGTTCTGCTTACCACCGTTGAGGCATGTTCCATTAATGAAACTGAAGACAGATGTCTGGGGTGAAGCAGGGATGGGAAAGGAGCAATGACCAAACATCAGAGTAATGTTCTTTTTGTTTTGATGGTTTTTATATGAGTGAGGATCAGGGCCTGTGAAGACCATGTTGCAGAAGCCCAGAAAGCATCTGTATCCAGTACCCAATATGAATTCCTACTAAACAGATCCCTAGATTTATTACCATATTTGCATAGGAAAACATGTCCCTGTGGAGTGATGGCCCCTGCTGTTTTATGGCTCACTGGCACTTTGACATGAGGGCAGCTATTTCTGGGTAGCTGCCACCTAAGACAGATGTGTTTCTCTAGTAACCATTTACCTGTTCTCTTGTGGATTCGCTTTCCTAAATGTATCAAGAGCTTCATGTGAAGTGTTATAGATTCGACATATGAAAGTTTGTAAATTCATGGGGGAAAAGCAAAGTGATTGACGAACAAAAGGCCCAACAGGCTTTCATTTTTGTACTCCTTTGTAAGTGTCATCTAACTGAAATCTGTCTTGGGAACCTATTTCAAAGGAGAGAAAGCCCCAACATGTTCATGCTGGCTGACTGATCTTTTCTTCTGGCTTATACGTGTGGATACAATGCTCAGTGACAAAAAAGAATTTTAGTTATTTTTATTCTGATTATACTTTTCACTGCTAACTAAGAAGCAGTCAATCACACTCTGCAACTTTTCTCTGTGTAATCAGCCTGAGAGGGGATGACTGGTGAAAGATTTCTGCAGAAATGCTGAAAAGCATATTTGTTGAAAAATACAGAATGGGCTTATTCCAATTAAGAGGGAGGTTTTGGTAGATGAGGCTGTAAATTTCAGTTCTGATCTTACTGCATGCAAATGTTTCCATTAAAATATTAATCCAGGAAACATTACAATGAGCTCATTATTATTTGTATTACTGTTGAGCCTAGTGGACTGAAATTGAGGGCTCTGTTATAAGCTTATGCTCAAATAAATTTGTTAGTCTCTAAGGTGCCACTAGTACTCCTTATCTTATGTTTGTAATCAAAACCCAGGAGAGAGTAAAATACTTTTTTTTAAATGTTTTAGTACTTTTTTATTTTCTCAGGTGGTATAGAAGTACTAAATTAATTAACACACTTTACAAGTGCAGTGGTTTATTAACAAGTTTTGGTTAATAGCAACATTTTCCCTGGAGCTGATCCCATCCCATTGACTTTAATGTTAATGGGATTCAGATATTGGCAATAGAAATGCTGCTTATTGATAATTTTATTAGAAGAGAGGTTCTACCTGTAATTGATTTGCTGGCTCCAAGCCTGCACAGCTGAGCACCCCTGCTGCATGTCATGGCTTCTAAATATGTGGATCTGTCTTTCGCCAATGCAGTTCAAGTTCTGGAAGCCCTATGTGAGCACGGTGCTAAGCAAGTGTAAGTAGCTGATAAGTTTGGGTTCTCAAAATCTGTTGTTTCATACATTTTTAAGAATAGCAGTAACATTTTAAAGGAGCACAAGATCAGCACAAACTGAAGCTGAGTCAACGTGATGGCAAGAAGGCGGATCTGAGTGAAGCGCTGTGACTCTGATTTCAGCAAAAGCTTGGCCAAGGTGCTTGATTCTTCTAGTCAATGCTGCAACAGAAACCAATTCAGCTGGCAGCAGAGCAGGGGAAGGAATGCAACTCTTTGGACAGCTGGTTCAGTCATTGGAAAGGCTGACACAACACTGTTCAGCGTAAGGAACACAGTGTGAAACAAGATGCTGTCCTTCTGGCAGTTATTGAATGGAGGGTGGAAACCCTGCCCTGCATTCTGGCTTACTTCCAGCAGCGTGATATCTGCAGTGCTGATGAGATTTCTCTTTTCTACTGGACCTTTCCAAAAAAATTATTCAAAGCTGCCCATGATCTACAGAAACTCTGCCAATGCCTGGATGTCTAGTTTGTTGTTTCAAGCGTGGTTCAAGAATCGGAAGAGGGAGCTGCACCTATAAGACCATCATATGTGCTTGTTGATTGACAACTGTCCTGTTCATTCAGACAGGTAGAGCTGTCACACATTGTGTTGAAATTTTTGCCTCCCATCAGAGTGATTTCATGCAGCCACTGCACATAGGTGACATTAAAAACTTCATAGGATACTACCGTGTTCCTCTGAATGCACAAATCATTGCCTCTCTTGATGCTGACCACACCTTTGCGCAATAGATGTTGCCAAAGAGACAACGCTCGATGCACTTTATCTCACTAAGGAATCGTTGGCTGCTGTTCTCCCCAAGACTGTTCACAACAGTTTCAGAAATGGAGGGTTTTGTATCAACCACAGATAATGGTGGACATTGATATGTTGTCCGGTGTTGCCATTCCCGATAATCTGACAGCAGAAGAACTTGAGGCCATTGTTGAGTTTGACAATCATAAGGAGATGCAGATGAGCTCACCAATGGCAGACTTCTCAAAACAGTCTCAGATGTTAAGAACCCACAATCTGAAGAGCCACGAGTGTCTAGTGCATCAGCTGATGAACCCAAAGAGCCTTTGCTTCAAGAACAAGTGTGTACAGTGGACTTTCCGCAGGATATTCCAGAATCATGGCTTTGACGATGAGTATGAAGCTATTCATAAAATTGAGAAGGATTTATAGCTGGAGGGGGCAGATTGTAAAAAACAGGTAACATTGGGCAAATTTTGTTCTTAAACAATTTTTTACTAATGTAATACACTTTTTGTTTAAACACTTTTGTGCTGTTTACTTTGTGTGACATGCCTGGAACACTGACTATTAGTAAGGCTAAGATTTTGTCATTCATATTTTTAGTAAAATTCACAGACAGGTCATATGTGGTATTAAAAGTATATTTGTCAAATGACCCATTCTAATAACAAGTGACTTATGTCTTCATGATATACTGGGTGTTGGGGGAAAGGGAATGATAAGAAGGATGACGCACCGAGGGGATTAAAATAAATTGTTTTGAGAGGGCTATACAACCAGGCGAGTATCCTTAAGATGTATTGACTGCAGAGGAGAACAGCTGTTGTCTTTCATCCCTGTACTTTGGCTGGCTGTGCTCCCATGCAGTCATAGCCCCTTGAATAAACTCTCTAGTCTGAGCATCTCTGCCATAGGCCAGTTGAATAGTGGTGCTTTCATTACAAAAGGCTAACTATCATAATTACAGATTTAAATCTACCTACTAGTTACATACCTTACTAGAACAGAAATTCATAGAGGCCTGAGGGCCTGGAAAGCAAGGTTTGGTGTTTTCTCAACAGTTTAGGAGCTTAACGTGAAACTGATTTAATTTCACGTTCATAACTGGAGCTGTTCTGTGCATTGCCATTTTGTGACTCTTGTGAGAAAGGCTTTGTAAGACAAATGACAAGCCTGTTAATAGGGAGGATGTTAGTAGTAGGCAAAGCCCTGTGAGACAGTGAGTGCCTTCACCGCACATCTCACAGCATTGGGCCTATTATCTCTACCAGTCCTCATCTAATTTACTGTAGAAGCTCCCACTTAGAGGAATCCAGGGGTGAAATCCTGGCCCCATTGAAGTCAATGGCAAAACTCCCATTGATTTTAGTAGGGACAGGATTTAACCCCAAGTTAAAAAAAATAGATACCAATCTGTTGGGAATAGGGTCCCAAAGTAGCAGACGTGTTCAACAGGTCAGAATTAAGCTGCATTGGGATAGGGGAGTTTACACAGTGTCAGCCCAAAGTGTGTCAGGCTAAAGCAAATGCTGTCCATCCTTTACCATGCTAACGCTAACATGATATTTGTATGAAAAGGAGAGAGAAAAATCCTCTGTAGTTTTCCAGACTTCTATTAAATGTGATAATGTTTATACCTGTTTTTTTGAGCTCTTTGTTTAATCAATAGACCGAGGTTAGATTCTAACCATTGTGTTTTTGATTATTGCTCATTGTTATGTTTCTATTAATTATTTTACACACATTTCAAACTGATGTTTAATCTTTAAAACACAGCACACAGCCTGTTACTCATTATGGGCCTGATCCCATCGCCATTCAAGTAAAAGGCTATTTTACTCTCACTGGCTTGCAATTGCAGCCTCTTATATTGTCATTTATCTGTGAAAATAAGTCTTCTAGGGTACAAGGTCCAATGACAAAACAGCCCATTTTGGAACTGCAGACTAGTACATACATTCCCACTACTTCTTTAAATAGTAACACTTTTAAAATAAGTGGCCAATCATGTTTCAGTAGTTCAGAAATGGTGCTGTGCATGAAGTATCAATTACTTAGTTCACTGGTAAAACAATGAACTTCAGAAAGCTCCAAAGCATCAGAAAATAACTGCCATGCCTCTGGCTGTCCCATTATAATAATGCCAGCTTTAAAAAAAAAAGCCTAAAGGGCCTGTAAAGAATTATTTCCATGTGAGAAACAGTCTATCAAAGAGACACTCCAGCCTTCTGTATTACATACAGTGTACTCTTGTCTGCTAACATGAATGGATGCTATCATTCCATCAGACTAAAATGATATGAATGGATAGTGAGCAGTCTAAAGTTTGATGGGGTTTAGCGCCTCCATTATACAGGGTTTGCCAATGAAAGTGACAAAGCACACAAAGGTATCTCACATCTTAAATCTCTCCAATCAATATAATTCCTTGTGAAATATCACCACCATCAAAAAACGTCTATGAAAGCATAAAGTTCATCCTTTCCGTAGCCATGATGAACTCAGTGAGAGATTTTTTTTTCCTTCACAAAAGAAATATTGTAGATGCTTGGAATTCGAAATAGGTTTTTGGTGGGGTGCTGTTGTGTAGTTCACAAAGGGTGATAGTAAACTCTAAGAGAATTTCTAGGCCAGGATAGCAGTATGCTGATCTGCAACTAGGCAGCTACTAGGAAACACCTTCATGGCTCTTGTAACTGCTCTATGCTATGCAAAGTTTTCTGTGACCAAGTATGATCTCCATGCAAACAACAGTAGTTCCACCATCTCAATTATGCAAATTTGTGGTGGAAATCTGACATCCCGACAGTGACAGAGTTGTGGTTGTGATGCATGGTCTCTGACATACAGTAGCTGCAGAAGAGGGAATGTGAGTTTCTGTGGGTGGAGGAGTAGATGTTATTTACTGCTAGGTAGCTTATTTTTGTATTTTCCTGCTTTTGTGGTTTTGTGTCATCTATGTTATGTGTGTAACAACCTTAAGTGTTGCAAAATTAGGTTTTGTGTGTGTGTGTACAAAATTATATGTATATATTCCGAGTATTTTTAATAGGAATTAACATTTTTATCTATTGTAACAAACACAAAAATGTGTACACACAAGAAACATAAATGGTCGGTCTAGTCCAGTAATCTATTTTAGACTTTGACTAGAACCAGCTGCTTTGACCAGAACCAGTTGCAAGAAATACTGCAGTTATGGAATAACCTGTGCATGGGGGACATTTCTTGCTTAACACACCATCAAAGGTTGGTTTATGTGCTGAAGTGTGAAGGCTTACATCCCTTGCAAAACTCTTGGCGTTTTATTTGTGTTTGTTTCTAAACTGTTCTGGTAAAAATCACTTGGGTTTATCATAACAGAACTATTTGATTACATTACATTTTTATTAGGTTGATTTTGATGTACTGTATATTATTTCTCATATCCTAGGATGTTGGAAAGGCAGCTGGTGCACTGAAACCATAGCCTATCATGCTGACCAATATTGTCTCAATGTTTCCTTGTGCTTCCCCATCTGTCTGTATCCAGCTGTTGTCTCTTCTTATACTTAGATTGTAAACTCTTTGGGGCAAGGGCTGTCTTTTAATTCTGTGTTTGTATGGTGCCTATCCTAATAGGGTTCATCTCCATGACTGGGGCTCCAAGGTGCTACCACATTACATATAATAAATAATAATTAATAGCAATATTTTAGACATGTTAAAGGAGAATGTGGAAAAACAAAGCAAAAAATAAGCAGCCGCTCTAACATCCTGCAAATCATCTCTCTCTTGTTCTCCGAATGACACTTATGATTGATCACAGTGAAGTCAACCACATGAAAGTTGTGCACAGATTTTTCAGCTCTCCCTGTAGTTCAAACTATGTCCAGCTGACGTCTTGCAAAATTCTTGATTAACTAGAGAGAAGCCCCTCCTTACACTGTGCATTAGAAGGGTGGGATGAAGGGCAGATTGCCCATGCACGTTCCTTTATTATTTCTTTTTCCTTATGACATGATTAAACAGAAACACTTGAGGCCTCTTTCAGTAAGGAACCCTGCATCCACACAAGCAACATAGCATTCCAGCAGCACAGATGCATCTGGACAACTTGGTAATTTCCCAAGCTTTGATTTAACTATTAAATCAGTTACTATATTTCTTTCCAGCCCATGTGGAAGTTGTCGGGCTGAAACTACAGAGGATTGGTGGTGCTGACAATTCTGATTCATGCAGGGCGCTCCCTGATATTACAGATTGAGTGATGCACCCGTCTGAGGTTCGATGTTAGTGAAAATTTGTAAATGTTGTAAACAAAGCAATCGTAAACTATGCAGATAAGCTGACAGAACCAAATTCATTTGGGACTGTATCTCTACTGAAGTCAATGAAGTTACACCCAGAATGAATTTGGCACAGAGTATTGATTTTGAAGCAGACTACAGAGGCAGAAAAGCAGAGGCCCTGAGCAAATGTATTCTCAGATATCAAACGACTTATGGAGGGAAAACTCAACGTAACCACTTATTCTCATAGATAAAATCTATTAGACGAGCCATTTTGTGAAGACAGCTAACAGTCTGAGCCACAATCATTTATAACCATGTAGCCCTTTGACTCCAGTGGGGTTACGCAAGTGGATATGAGAGCAGAATTCTTCCCTGGGATTTTAGCTGACAAAAATCAAAGATATTGGGTTAGATTTGCCTTATTTTACCTCCCCACTCAAGTGAATTCAATGGAGTTTCATAGGATGTAAATCAGGGCAGAATTTAGTCCTGTACTATAAATTAACCTTGCCGTTTAGCCTGTTTGTTTGCCCTTTCTTATTAGAACCTAATCTTTTCCTTTTGTTGCTTCTCCCCAGCTGATTAGTTTCTATGATACTGCCATTGAAGATTGTCTGGGGAGGGGGGAACTAGGGAAATTTAGGGCTAGATTGGAGTGGGCAAATTTTTTGGCCTGAGGGCCACATTGGGGTTCTGAAACTGTACAGAGGGCCAGGTAGGGAAGGCTGTACCTCCACAAACGGCCTGGCTCCTGCCCCCATCTGCCCCCTCCCACTTCCCGCCCCCAGCTGCCCTCCTCAGAACCGCCGACCCATACAACCCCCCCTGCTCCTTGTCACCTGACTGCCCCCTCATGGGACCCCCACCCCCTATCTAACCCCCTCTGCTCCTTGTCCCCTGACTGCCCCAACCCCTATCCAAACCCCCGCCCCCTGACAGGCCCCTCGGGACTCCCACGCCTATCCAACCCCTCCCTCCCCACTTCCTGACCCTTACCATGCCGCTCAGAGCACCAGGACTGGCAGCCGTAAGTAGTACACCATAAGTAGCACATTCCTACGGGGAGCAATTTAATACGCTACACGTGTGGCTCTTGCAGCCACGCTGCCTGGCAGGAGCTTGCAGCACTGCCACTAAGACTGCTGGTGGCACGGCAAGCTGAGGCTGCAGGGGAGAGGCCGGGGGGTAGCCTTCTCAGCCAGAGCTCAAGGGCCAGGCAGGATGGTCCCACGGGCCCGTGAGCCATAGTTTGCCCACCTCTAAACTAGATCCTAATCTGGTATAAACTAAAGTAGCCTGCCTTCAAATTAGCTATGCAGGTTTACACCAGATGAGGATCTGAGTCAGAACATTTATGTCTTTAAGGGTATGTCTACAATGCAAAAAACAACAACAACAACAAAACAGTCTCAGAGTCCGGGTCAATTGACTTGGGCTCATACTAAGGGGCTAAAAATAGCAGTGTACATGTTTTGGCTCAGGCTGGAGCCCAGGCTCTGAGACCCACCCCTTTGCCATGTAAGAGCCGGGATCCAGCCCAGGCAGGAATGCCTATGCCACTAGTTTTAGCCTCATAGCTGACACGGACTCACACAGATCCAGGTTCCCAGAGTTGCTGCCCCTTTTTTTTTGTTTTTTGTTTGGTGGGGTTTTTTTTTGCACAGTGTAGACATATACCCTAGAAGTCTGCTGTTTTGATGATTTTCACACTCACTGAAAGCAGAATTCAGCTGGTTTCATCAGTAAGGTACATCTGTATATGGAGCCATGAAGCTGATGTTCTGCAAGAGATTCTTGGACATTATTATGGGGTAAGATGAGTCTGAAGAAATAGTCCCAGACATCTCCATCCCTTGAAGTCTTTGAATCAAGACTGGATGTCTTTCTAAAAGAGAATACTCTAGCTGAGCCAGATGTCAGAGGCTGGAAGCAGGATTTACTGGGTGAAATTCTATCATCAGATTTATGTAGGAGATCAGACTAGATGATCATAATGGATCCTTTGGCCATACAATCTATGAATTTATGAAGCGTCTGAATTTGAAATACATGGTGAAGAACACAGGTAGTTTACAGCCAATGAATCAGTCTAATATTTGTTATTTTGTTTTATTATTATAGAACAATTGGAGTAGTAATGTTATAATAGTGCTTATAAGAGCATCTGTATTGTAGAATCATTGTAGTATTGTGGCTGCCACCTGTTTCTACTTCTCTTTCAAGAACTCAAAAGTTTCAAGTCACCTTTTCAGCCCAAAGTCCTTTAATTCAGTTTTCATCAAGTTGGCAACAGAGCTTGTCCAAAACAGAACTCAAAAAGTCTGAATACAAATGCAAAGCCTTTTTTCAGTTCCAGCTTCACCAGACTTTAGTCTCCTGTCCTGGGCTTCTCCAGCTTGCTACTAGGCCACCTTCCTCTAGCAATCCCAACTACTTCTCTCAGCCATGGTCTACACTGGGGGTATGGGGGGAGGAATCAATCTAAGTTAAGCAACTTCAGCTATGTGAATAACGTAGCGGAAGTCGACGTACTTAGACCTACTCACCGTGGTGTCTTCAATGCAGTGAGTCGACTGCTGCCACTCCCCCGTTGACTCCGCCTGCACCTCTCGCGGTGGTGGAGTACAGGAGTCAATGGGAGAGCACTCGGGGGTTGATTTATCTCGTCTAGACTAGACGCGGTAAATCGACCCCCGCTGGATCGATCGCTGCCCGCCGATCTAGTGGGTAGTGTAGATATATCCTAAATTACACTCCCCTTCTGAAGCTTCCTGCTGCCTTTTATATTTGAAATACCTGATTCTGCTCAGTTTGGGCTCATCTTGTAATCAGGGCTGGCTTAGCCCCAGGCTTTTCAGTCCAGGGGCAAACCGCACTGTAACAATCACAACAACAACAACAACAACAAAACCTCAAAGACTGTGGGGTTGAAATTACGGAGTTATTTTTACTCCAGGCAGTAGGATCTTTATGACCCAAATCTAACTCAGGTGTAACTTAAATGGACTCCCCATCTGAGCAAGATTCAGAACTTTAAAGAGCAATTTTCATTTATTTTTATTGATATTTTTGTTTTAGCCTTTGCAGTATTTCTCTCTACAGGGGTCATGAGTCTTGATGACCCAGAAATGCCTCTTGGAAAGCCAACATTTTCAAAGGCTTTTGCAAATGATGGAAATAAAAATAAGTAGCAGTTTCTCTGATGGTTAACTGTGTGGAGGTGAGAAGTTAACTGCCATCTAGTTATTTGGGTTTCCCTTGTTTTCTTGAAAATAAAACCTGATCTGTTGTCCACAGTCATCTGATTGTATTGTGTGTATGAAGTGATGTAACTTTACTAAAGAACGTTGGACTAGATGCATAAAGGGACTTAAGTGTTGCAACGCAGTGTCACAGCACTTAACTTTTAGGTGCCTAGAAAAATCACAGGAACAACATTGCGATTCACAAAGCCTGAGTTATGTGTCTGGGTTCTCTAGAGGCTCCCTATGCAGTGAACAGGGAGAGCTAGGTGCCTTAGAATGCAATTCACAAAACCTAGCATACTAGGTGAGGAGCTGCCTAAGCTAGCCAATGGGAGATGCTGACCAGAGGGAGGGTGCTAAACCCCACTCCCTCACAGAGAAAGGTGCCTAAATCCAGGCAGCTAAGGTATTTGTTATAAGAAGCAGGCGGGAGGAGAAGGAGCTCCTTCATGACTTTTAGCCCTGTAGTTAGCATACTCACCTGGGATGTGGGAGACCATGCTCTATCCTGTTAAAGTCCTTCTTCCACCTGTGGGGAAGAAAAGATTTGAACAGGAATCTGACACCTTTCAGGTGTGTGCTCTAACCATTGAGCTATAGGATCTTCTGATGTGGGGCTCCCTTCGGGGGAGGGAGCATGGTTTTATAACCTGGTGGTTAGAGCACTGATTCAGGATGCAAGAGACCCAGACTCCAGTTCCCCTGCTCCAATCACTCTTTTTTTATTTATCCAAAGTGGAACAGTGCATTGCAGGGGGGCCAAAACTAGGATTTAGGCACCTAATTAGGGACCTAGTTTCCTAACTCCTTTTGAGTATCTAGGGCATTGTTCTTTAGACAAATCCTGGGATTGCCCTACTGATACCATCCCCCTTTTCTCTGATTTTATTGAGAGCCCTAGATCTAATACCTTCTGCTCCACTTAGATGGTGCAGAGATGTACAGTAATACTACAATTAATATGCACTACTTTGTATTTTTATAATGCCTTCCCTCTGAGGCTGTCAACCACAGTGTCAATAAATTAACCCTCAAAACAACCTTGGAAAGTAGGGAAGAACTGTAGGATTATCCCCCTTTCACAGATGGGAAATTGAGTTTAAAGACAAATTTTTTGTCCCTCCTTTTTTGGATGTCCAATTTTAGATGCCTACAGCCTGATTTTCAAAGATGTTGAGCACATACAGCTGAAGTCAGAGATCAGTAGGTACTCAGCATTTCTGAAAAGGTCCTAAAGATAGAGCCAGTTTCAGGCTTAGGCACTATTGGCCCGTAGATAGGGCACCAGTCCATGGAGTCATGTAATCCCAGCAGAATCCCAGAGTTGTTTTTTTAAAAAGTAGGTTTTCAGCCATCATGAATGCAAAGAAAATCTTGAAAAGGTGATCTGAGTATAACATATGCCATCACATCTGCTTGAATTTTCAGACAGCCTGAAACAATAGCTTTGAGGGGTAGGAACTCCCATTACCTCTTAAAAGGGCATTAACTCCAAGATCCACACCTCTGCACAGCCCCATCTGCTCACCAGCCAAGAAATTTGGCTGTGGCAGCGGGAGAGTGCAGCAGGTTTGGTCCAACCATTCAATTTGGCATCCCTGGCTACCGAGGCCATGGATTTTCAAGGAAGAGAGAGGATCCCTGCAGCTACCTCCTTTACTCGTAAAGGAAGGGGGCCTCTGGTGCTGCTCCTGCCTCTCTGGGAGAAGAGAGTGGACCCTTTGCAACCACCACTCAAGAAGGTGGTAGCACCACAACATGGCATAGGTCAAAGTGGGACGAACCACATGAGACCCCATAACAGGTATGCCTAGAGCCCCAAATTACTTTAATCCAGCCCTGCATAAAGCAACATTTTCAAATGTGGCCATGAATCTTGAGTGCCTTTCTTTTCTGTGACCTAAGCGAGACACCTGAGGCCTGATTTGCAGCATGGCTGAGCCTCTCCCACTGACGTTAGTTGGAATTTCAGGTACTCAGCACTTCTGAAAATCAGGCTCAAGGCATGCTTTCACTGTGATAACCAAGTGGAGCTAGTGTTAGTACAATGTGACTTCTACATGTTGTGAAGTCTGCCTAGGTGCTCTGCCTGGGGAACACTCTCCAGTGAAAATAACGTTGGTAGAATTGTCACAAAGTTACTATGGCAACATCGCTCACAATCACTTGAGTTCAGCCTGTCAGCGTTTTCTTTATAAAATTCTCTTTTGAACACTTTATAACTGTCTGCTATTAGCAAAACATTCTGGGCTGAGGCTTGTTGGCATACAAAGGCCTCAATACGCATTCCCCCAGGGGAGTGGAACAGCTGCAATCACTTCGATATATAATACGCAGTTTTAAACTTTCAGTGGACAGTTTTATTTGTTATTTTGGTGTGTGGATTGTACAGAATTTTAAAAAGGTAACATTTTAAAATGATCTGAATGCTCTTATGAATATCCAGCTTCGCTCTCTTCCAAGCCCTCTTCATCTCACATCCTCCACAAAAGCCAGACAACACTCTCAAGCTGATGATCTGTCCTTACCTCATAGCACTGTACTTTTTCTATTTCTCACAATAGTGTAAGTTAAGGGCAGAGTATTAATTGTAATGAATTTGCTCAGTTACATCTGTATGCTGTCTCTCTGAATTTGAAGTAAATATATGTAGCTATAAATGTTTATTATGCTGACAATTAGAGGGCTGTTTTTTAAAAAAAAGATTTTGTTTCAGCAAATTGTTGGCTACCCTAGCTGATTATGTTTAACTCCAGTCCATGTCAGACTCATGACTCTGTACACTGCTTCGGAAGTGAAGTTCATTTAGTTTGTAACAAGCACAATAACATTCTCAGAGGGTATATTTTGAAAGAAAACAGGTCATTGTGAGATTGGATTCAAACAGAAAGCTGTTCAAGCCCAGCACTTGCCTTCTCAATCGTTATGAATATGTCAACATCTAAACTGTAAAACATATGTGCACTGATAGTATTCTGTTTCTACTGTCAGGAGAACAAATCACTGCACTGCACTGAACTGAAGGCATGGCAGGAGAATAGCTATGGAAATCACATTTTATATTTTTGTCAACTGTGTTTGAGAATCAAATTAAAACAATTGGAGTTATAAATTATAAGTTATGGCTGAGTTTTTCATAGCTCCCTATAAGAGTGAGCTTCTAAATCTCATGAATGTTAATAGGAATTGACAGGGCCAAAACTCTCATGCAGCTTTGAAAATTTCAGTCTAACTACGTGTATTATACATAGTATCATAGAATCATAGATAATCATATAATCATAGAACTGGAAAGGACCTCGAGAGGTCATCTAGTCCAGTGCCCTGCGCTCAAGGCAGGACCAAGTATTATCTAGATCATCCCTGACAGGTGTTTGTCCAACCTGCTCTTAAAAATCCCCAGAGATGGGAGATTCCACCACCTCCCTAGGAAATTTATTCCAGTGCTTAACTACTCTCATAGTTAGGAAGTTTTTCCTAATGTCCAACCTAAACTGCCCTTGCTGCAATTTAAGCCCATTGCTTCTTGTCCTAGCCTCAGAGGTTAAGAAGAACAATTTTTCTCCTTCCTCCTTGTAACAGCCTTTTATGTACTTGAAAACTATTATCATGTCCCCTCTCAATCTTTTCTTCTCCAGACTAAACGAACCCAATTTTTTCAATCTTCCCTCATAGATCATGTTTTCTAGACCTTTATTCATTTTTGTTCTTCTCTGGACTTTCTCCAATTTGTCCACATCTTTCCTGAAATGTGGTGTCCAGAACTGGACACAATACTCCAGTTGAGGCCTAATCAGTGCGGAGTAGAGCAGAAGAATTACTTTTTGTGTCTTGCTTACAATACTCCTGCTAATACATCCCTCAATTATATTTGCTTTTTTTGCAACAGCGTTATGCTTGTGATCCACTATGACTCCCAGATCCCTTTCCACAGTACTCCTGACTAGGCAGTCATTTCCCATTTTGTATGTGTGCAACTGATTGTTCCTTCCTAAATGTACTACTTTGCATTTGTCCTTATTGAATTTCATCCTATTTACTTCAGACCATTTCTCCAGATCATTCTGTCAAGATCATTTGGAATTTTAATCCTATCCTCCAAAGCACTTGCAAATCCTCCCAGTTTGGTATCATCCGCAAACTTTATAACTGTACTCTCTATGCCATTTTCTAAATCATTGATGAAGATATTGAACACAACCGGACCCAGAACCCGATCCCTGCAGGACCCCACTCATTATGCCCTTCTTGAATGACTATGAACCACTGATAACTACTCTCTGGGAACGGTTTTCCAACCAGTTATGCACCCACCTTATATTAGCTCCATCTAGGTTGTATTTCCCTAGTTTGTTTATGAGAAGGTCATGTGAGACAGTATCAAAAGCCCTACTAAAGTCAAGATATATCACATCTACCACTCCCCCCATCCACAAAGCTTGTTACTTGTTACATATACAATAACAAATAGTATAGAAAGGGGATGAGGTCTTCAGTGTATCAAATACCCCAACAACAACTATGTGAGTGACACCAGACAATCACTAAGCTCTCAAATGAAATCAGACAGAAAAAAGATAAAAGACAAAAACACCCTATCGCCCGTGGGTGAACACTTTGCTGTCACTCCATTTCTGACTTATCAGTCCTGGTTCTCAAATGAAACCTGCACAACATCTTCAAAAGACGAGCCTGGGAACTCAAATTTATAACTGATTGACATGAAAAATCCTGACTGTAACAGAAACTCTGGCTGTATGGCTCATCACAACAATTTGAAACCTACTAACCCTCCTTTGTCGTATGACTGCAGAGATATTAATTGTCCACTGCATTTTAAGGGGTTTCTTGCAACTTATGCTTATGCATATCAGTCTGTCCCATTCTGGTTACCTTTTCCATACCTGAAGAAGAGCTCTGTGAAACTCAAAAGCTCGTCTCTCTCACCAACAGAAGTTGGTCCAATAATAGATATGATCTCACCCACCTTGTCTCTCTCATTGACTGTCAATGGAATTTAGACTCCTAAGTACCTAAATGCTTTTTGAAATTGGGATGTAGGCTCCTAAATCCTAAATTAGGTGTTGTGACACTGAGCACAGCAACAGCTAAATAGCTTTAAAAATCTGGGCCTCGTTCGCTAACAGAGAAGCAACAATACTGTTTTGTTCTGTTTCAGAACCATGGTGGTGGTGTATGTCTGCTGTATTTTGAAGAGGTTGGGCCAGATTTTGATCTCCATTACACCATAATTTTGACTTTCTATCCTAAGAATGATGCTCACAGCATCAACACTCTTTTTTTACCCAAAGAAAACACCAACCAGCCAATCAACCACAAACAAAACAAACCCATGAAACAAATCAATCTAAAGAAAAAAACCTTCCAAAAGTACATTAATATCTTTTGAGAAAACCAGAAACAAAAACCTTTCCCCAAGCAGAGTTTTTACCCCATAAAAGGAGAAGTTGCCAGAGACTCCATAAAATCCACTAGGGATTTCACTGTTGCTTTCAGTTGTTTGTGGAAGGTGCTCAGATACTCATAGACTTTAAGGTTAGAAGGGACCACCATGATCATCTAGTCTGACCTCCTGCACGTTGCAGGCCACATGGGCAACAGTATAAAACCCTAAAATAGACAGGTCAGAATGTTGCTGAAAGCTTGTAAACCACTGTACAAATCTGGCTTTACATCACTTTAACTGCAATCAGAATCGCTTGTATAGACTGACTGTAGCTCCAGTGAAATACCTGGAGTTGTCAGTGCTGAATAGGGCCACTGGACTAATGACTACTTCTAACATTTTTTTAAACTTGGTTTCTGATGCCTGTGACTAACCTCTGCCCCCCGTTTCCTCTCTTTATCTGACAAACCACTGTTAATTCCATAACAGTGTCCAAACAAGAGACCTGTCAAGCGGTTCTAGTGGAGCTACTTTTCCTTGCGTTTATCACAGTCTTTTCCATCTCTTCAGCTTGCATGATCCTGACAGTTGTTCGGGCTCAGTTTTCACAGACCAGTTTGGATTAATCTTAGACTGCTGTCCAGCTGACAAATCTGGTGGCTGGGTGGGCCCAATGGGATGATGATGTTTCCCCCTTCCCTCCTTGTTTACACCACTTGCGAGTAACTCCCTGCAGCTGCCCATAAACATTGCTTTCCAAATGAAATAAACATGACTTGGGGCTGTACGCTGCCCTCACTTTTTACCAAAAGAAAACAAATAAAATCAACGCTTATTATGCAGAGAGTTGCCACATTAACCAAATAGCATTGTAATCACCTCAGTTCATTTTATAAGGGCCTAAATAACATTTAATAGCTAGGACTTTAAATTACCAAAAAGAGAGCAAAGAGAGGCAAAAGGTGAAGGACACACAAATAAACATATACCAAGCTAGGGGAAGTATATAAAACCAATGAGCAAAATCATCAGCCATTAGTCAGGCAAATCTGTCTCTGATAAACTGCAAGAATTGCACCTATATTAAAAAATGCATATTGAGGAAAGTAGTTGTTAAAATATCAAAGCTGGAGAGTACATATATACAAGGAAGCAGCAAGGTTGTTGTTGGAGTCTGTGACTTTTGACTTTTGGGGAGCTGTTTTTGCTGGAGTTTTTCTCTGTTGGGAATTGTGGTTCAAGATAAAGTGTAAGGTGTGAAAACTGAGGGAAAGGATATTCCGGTTGCTTTCGGATCTGCCAGTGCTTCTGTGATCTTTCCAATTCCACTAATTCCTCAGGCAGATAAATTGCTTGTATCTTTGGACTCTAAAAGAATTGCTTTACCACTTGAAAATTCCCTTTTCCCTTTTCTTCCTCTGGATTCTGCAGGAAAGAGAGACTTTTTCTATGCATTGCCAAAACTCATAAACCAAAGAGTCTGAAATGGGCATGTTCAACAGGATCAGGGCTTCCAGGCAGCCTGGTGTCACAGTAACTGGATGTCTGAAGGAAACCTGGTGTGATCACTGAACCTGAAACACACAGGTGGAGAGCCTCATCCCAGATTACTGTTACTTTATTTCCACCTCTTTGACTGCTGAACACTGGTAAATCATGTCTTTCACTTCACTGGAACTTGAGATCTGGGTTCATTTTCTGGCTGTGTCACAAACTTGCTATGTGAGCTTGGGCAAATTATTTAAGTTAACTGTTCTGGGCTTCGGTTTCCCATATGTAAAATGGGGATAATAATTAGAGCTTCCAGAGGACAATTCCATTTTGTGACAACTTTTGAGGTTTCAAATTTTGTTTTAATTCTGCATATAAATAATCCCATCAACCCTTTAAGTTGTAAACTCTTTGGGGGCATAGACTGTCACTCACTATGCATAAATACAGTGTATAGCAAAATGGGACCTTGATCTCAGTTGGGATACATAGGGGCTATTGTAATAGAAACAATGAAAAATGATAATAACCCAAGGAACTGAATGGAAATAGGTGATTAAAATGGGATGGTTCATTTGAACCAGTGTTTATATGATGTCACTCAATATGGCAGAGAAACCAGGAAGTCTGCAGCACACATTCCTCTTGAGGAGGTAGTAATTGTCTCAGACATTTGAAACACGGTGCTAATTACATTGTTAACAGTAGTGTGTGGAATCTTCCAAAATAGTTTTGGCGGATTGTTTTTTAAAAACCATTAAGTCTACAGATCTCTTATCAAACCATCCTAAACAAATTAACTGGCACAATGTAGAATATTCTGCAGATATTTCAGGAGCGGCATGAGCAGAGTTCTAGCCCATAATATGTTTGTGTTAGTGTTTGCATATGTTAGCCAGCAACCAGATGGATTTGGACCCAGAAGTATATATGTGAAGTGTGTATGTGTGAGTGCGAGAGAGATCAAGGTCCATGACTACTGATAGTAATCATAATAATAAGCTTCTTCTGTAACTGGTTCTTTGTTTAATCCAGAGCAGTGCTGGAGTTATATCCTACAGCTGAGTCCCAGAAGTTATAGCACTTTTCACAGCTTCAAAACGTCTTACAAACATTCACTAATTAACTCAAGGAGAAACTCCAGCAACACTCCTGATTGGAAGTAAGACTAAATGAAAGTGGGCCCTCTAGTTTGGCAGTCAAGGCATACTCTAGCAGAAGGAGTGTCATCTACCAAATAGACCTTGGGACTAAGGACTTGTCTACAGACTAAATGGAAACAAGCCACCCTTAAATTGTAGTAAGAGTATCCACACATGGTGCAAATTTGTGTGTAGACAAGGCCTAAGTGTCATGAGTTCAGGATTCTATTTTTGTCCTTCCCACTGACTCACTCTCTGAACTCCAAGTAATATTATGACGGATTACCAGCTCTGGCATAGTTAACATTGATCAGTGCAGTTTATATGCTCTAAAATCAGCATACTTACTTGGATTTCTTAACATTTGTTGTGCCCCATGGGGTGCAGAGTAGGATTAGTGATCCAAATTTGGGGTCATGTGGGACAGGAATCCTTGAGAAACATTCTCCCCCAAAAGCAGCATTTTACAAAATCAACTATTTCTTATATTTTTTTTGCACATTCCTGGGGCTCAAAGTATGGTTCTAATTGTCACCATCTGATCTCAGTCACGCAGAATTTATCTCCATTAGTGCATGGCACACACTGCCCCTTTGGGGAAGCAATACTGAAAACATTATTGAAGGAAGAGTGTAGATCTCTAGAATGGCACATGTATTGCTAAAACTCATAAGCCAAAGAGATTGAAATGAACATGTGCAACAAGACTGCGGCTTCCAGGCAGCCTGTTGTCATAGTACCTGGATGGGTTAAGGGGACATTGTGCGGCCAATGAACTGGAACTACATGGGCATACTTTGTCAATTCAATCCCTGCCCCTGGTAGAAATCTGTGCAATAGATGGGCATGTTCCTACTATCCACCTCTGTCAAGGGGTTTTTATATTTTTGGGGAAGGGCCCTGCATAGTACAACTAATTTAGAAGCGGCTGTGTGATAGGGTGAACCAGATCTTCATGGCCTCCTACTGGAGGCCCCACAGTCCTACTACACCCCACCACAGGAAAGGAGCAGTGAAGGTGGGTCCTTCAGGCCTTCCTAGAGAGGAAGCAGCTAATCAGAGCCCAGCAGGTTCAGATAAAAGGAGCTGTAAGGACTAAGCAGGTTAGTTCCTGGCTGGGACCAGAATCTGTGTCTGCCCCAAGGACCTTGGGTGGGGGGGGAAGGGCAGACCTGAAAGCTCTAACCTGAAGGTGTAAGATGAAGCTAATGAGGTCGGGTGGGAAGAGACTCAGGGAAGGAGCAGCAATGAATTGAGGGGAGCAGTGCCTGGCTGCTGTTTACAGGGTCCCTGGGCTGGAACCTGGAGTAGTGGGTGGGCTGGTTGTTCCCCCATCAGCTGCTGGCTCCTTACGATTGTAAACCCTGAGAAGGGCTGAATTTAAAGGGCCCAGAGCTGAGGCTGATTATCCCAGGGAAAGCAGACAGACAGTTTTGTTGGACTCTTTGCTACCCTGGAAGGGATTGATTTGGGCACTAGGATTTGGCTGGGGCTGGAGCCACTGAAGACCCATCCTCCCCCACCGCTGCCCTAAGTAGGGTGACCAGAAGTCCCGATTTTATAGGGACAGTTCCGATATTCAGAATTTTGTCTTATATAGGCGCCTATTACTCCCCAACCCCTGTCCCGATTTTTCACACTTGCTATCTTGTCACCATAGCCCCGAGAGAGGCTGACAACCTACAGCGGATGCCAAGAGTGAGAAAAGGCCTGAAGTACCACATGCAGCAGTAGGAGATGCTCAAGAGGTGATTCCTCCCCTCCACCCCCAGCCATTACAGGCTGTTGCTGTTTTCTGAAAGACACTAAATTACACATGATCGGTGCAATTATGATTGCTGGGCATGTTGCTACTTTTCTATCTGGGGGGTTATGATAGCAGGTTTTGGTTAATCATTGATGAACCAGAGGGAAGATGAAAGAGTGTTAAGATAATGTAATCATATTTCCTGAACAATGGAAATGAATGTGCTTAGTGGACAAGAGGTTCCTGACTCATCCCCTTAACATGAGGTGCTTGTATAGTGTTTGATTCATAGAACTGTTTCGGTGCAGAGTTGGACATATGAGAGGGGTAGGAGAAGTGTGGGAGGGGCAGGGTGCTGGATAATTGCTGGGTCTGTGGGGACTGAGATTGCAGGGAAAGGGATTAGGGGGAGAGAGGGTGGGGCTGTGGCAAGGGAAAAGGGGTTAAGAGGAGGTGGACAAATGAGGGGGGATGGTAGGTGAAAGAGATTGAGTGGACTCACTCCTGGAAGAGGAGGTAGGGATTAGGATGTAAAAGGGAAGGAGGGAGATGAGACACTGGAAGTAGTGGACATGAAGTGGTGAGTAGCAGAAGATGTGGTGGGGGGCTGTCAACTCCACATTCTCCTCTCTGGTGTCTGTGCTGGGATCTGGGGCTAGGGCCTCCTTTCCTGAGAGGTCGGACTATCTCTCCCTGTCACCACAGATGGGATCTGGGATGCCTGCCCGTGCAGAAAGGTCTTAGGCTATCTTCTTGACTTCTCCCATGTAAGTTGGGATATGGGATGGGGAGGATGAGCCCTTTTCCTTGCCCCCTGGGGTGTACTGGAATCTGGGGAGTAGCAGCCCATCTAGGGAGTCTGAACCCCTTTTCTTGACCACCATTTGGGCTGGGATCAGAGGGCACCTCAACCCTCTGCCCCCTGCCCCAGCCCTGATCCTCCTCCTGCACTCCGAACTCCTCAGCCCCAGCCCGGAGCCCCTGTTTCAAGGCTGTTGTTTCAGAACTATTGTTTCAGGCTGAATTCACCTCCCCGGGGTGTTCTCATTCATCTGAAAATATCTCATTGAGATGAATGGGACACTTCTGAGTCTCCTGTACTGCAGATGGATATGTGGTATCCCTTCTTTATAAACTGGGCCCAGAGCTGTGTTAGGGGCTTTGCATCTCCACTATCCTTCTTACCTCTAACAGGCACAGGTATTCCTCAGCCTCACCACCTTCCTGCCTCCCTGTGGCCCCTCCAAGCTTATGAGGAGTATGGAGTGGCAACGAGGAAGGTTGACTGGTGTGTATGGGGGGAGAGGGGCTTGGAGTAGTGGGGAGGTGTGGGGGAAGCCTGGAATCATGGTCATGATAATGGGATCATTGAAGGAGTTGGAGTAGTGAAGGGGAGTCTTAGGCCATGTCTACACTGCAAACTTTGGTCAATGCAAGTTACATTGGCATAAAGCTGCTGCAATCAGTACATTGCTCATGCATGTGCATACTTGTCTTGCGTTGGTGCTGCACATACTCACCAAGCGTGCTTGTGTTGATGCACAGTGCAATTCACAATGGGTAGGTATCCCAGTGCAACCTGCCACCGTCCAGCATGCTATCTTTTGGGAAGTTTTGGCAATGCATGGTTGGACAGAAGTAAGTTGTGCAAGTGGACTGGGAGCAAGGGGACAATCTCCCAGCATGCAACTATGTCCACTCCAAATGTCATGTATATCCTGTAATGTTTGCACCTTTTTTAAAAATCCCACAAACCCGCACAGTCCTCCTCACTGTCCCTTATCTCTTTACAGCTCTGCACTATTGTCATAAGCATTGCAAGCACAGAATGCACAATCCTCCAGTTTTTCAGAGCTGTAAGAAGAGCTGAATCAGCGGAAAACATGTCTCTTTCTTGGAGGACAGATTTTCAGTAGGTCCCACAGCACCAGTTCCAGATTGCTGGTGGCATTCACAGGGCAACTCCAGATGGTGAAGCACCGCTTCTGGATCTGAGAAACAAGCACTGACTGCTGAGATGGCATCATAATGCAGGCTTGGGATAACAAAGAGTGGCTGCAAAAACTTTGGATATGCAACGCCACATTTCTGAGTGCCAAGCTCGCTCCAGCTCAGGGATGCAAAAATGAGAACTGCACTGACAGTGGAGACGCAAGTGGCAATCACACTGTGGAAACTTGCAACCGGATTGCTACCAGTGAGTGGGAAATCATTTTGGAGTTGGAAAATCCACTACAGAGGCTGTTGTCATGCAAGTGTGCATGGCCACTAATCATCTCCTGCCACGCAGGACTGTGACTTGACAATGTGCAGGACATAGTGGACGGATTTGCAGCAATGGGGTTCCTAAACTGCGGTGGAGCAATAGATCGAATGCATATCCAGTGGTGAACTGGAGCCAGTTCGAACCGGTTCACACGAACCGGTTGTTAAATTTAGAAGCCGGTTTAGAACCAGTTGTTAAAGGGTTGGGCAAACTCCGGCCCGCGGGCCACATCTGGCCCACTGGACCGTCCTGTCCGGCCTGCCTGAGCTCCCGGCTGGGGAGGCTCCCCTTGAGAATCCCTTTTTACTCACCTGGCGGCACTCCGGGTCTTTGGCGGCACTATAGCGGCGGGTCCTTCACTCGCTCCGGGTCTTCGGCGGCACTTCAGCTGTAGGTCCCTCAGTGCCGCTGAAGACCTGGAGCGAGTGAAGGAACCGGTTCTTCAGATTTTGGCAGCTCATCACTATGCATATCCCTATTTTGGCAGCAGACCACCTTACCACAGAGCACATCACCAGGAAGGGCTACTTTATTATGGTGATGCAAGTGTTGGTGGATCACTGGGGATGCCTCACCGATATCAGTGTTGCTGGACAGAAAAGGTGCATGATGCTCGCAATTTTAAGAACACAGGACGGTGCTCTGTCCCCAGTTACTCATCTCAGCCATGTTCTATCTCCATTACTAGCCTAGAAAACATGACTCCAGACTCCATTATGGCTGAACCCAACAACAACAACACTTAGCTCTTATACAGCACTGCTGCTGTTCCCTGTCGTACCCCTTCTCCTGCATCCCCTATGCAATCTGCTCATAGAAGTCTTGTATGGCTAGTCTGGAGTACTTGTGGCACCTTAGAGACTAACAAATTTATTAGAGCATAAGCTTTTGTGAGCTACAGCTCACTTCATCGGATGAGCTGTAGCTCATGAAAGCTTATGCTCTAATAAATTTGTTAGTCTCTAAGGTGCCACAAGTACTCCTTTTCTTTTTGCGAATACAGACTAACACGGCTGCTACTCTGAAATATGGCTAGTCTGTAGCTGTGCATACACAGCCTCTTCTTCACCCTAAGGCCCAGGAGATCCAACATCTCCTGTCTTCTCCAAGCTGGAGTGCATGGAGCTGGCATGGTCAGGTGGATAGCTGCACACAACACTGGAAAGCTACTAGGTGTGCTCATAACACTGGGCAACTGGGAAAAAAGCATGTCAAAAATTCCTGGGGCTTTCAAGGGGCTGGGAGAGGCCTTCTAATCTACATGATCCCTGCACAGCCAGTTCACTCTTGTAACCAGAGCTATCAGTGTCGGGCCTTGCAGGACAGCTGCTAGACGACTGTTAGGGCCGAAATAGGAAATGCCGTCTCTACACTCACATTGTGCTGACCTCAGTACGTTGTCTATGGCTCAGTGCTGCTTGGGGAGGTGGTGTTACTGTGCTACTGTAACAGGGCACTTACACTGGTGGGAGACAAATTTAAATGTGGACACCTGCAGATCTAGGTCTACACCACGTGACTTATGTCAGCCTAACTTTGTAGTATAGACTAGGCCTCTGCAGTTGGCGGCCAAGGGGAAAGAAGCTGGTCAAAGCATGAGGGGGAGTGTTGGAACAGTGAAGAGAAGAATGGAGTGGAAAGCAGGGCATCAGAGCTGTGCGGTGGAGGATGTGGTGTGGGGGGGGTAAGTGGAGAGATATTCACCTCTGTCCTCACAACCTCCACCCCGCAACCAGTGAGAGGGATGCATCTGTCCCCATCACCGTGGTATCTAGCACCTTACACTCTTTAATTTGTTATTCTCACAACACCCCTGTGAGTGCACTGGTGCCACTGCCATTTTGACCAAATTCCATCTGTCCGTATCCATTTGATGTCACTTGTCTTAGACTGTAGGGGCCTGTTTGGAATTCACACTGATGCATGCCACCAGACTGCTAACAATTCCCACGGCATGAAGACACTCTTCTGCAGCTCTGTGGACACAGAGCTACAAAATTCTTCACTTGAAAGGAGGCACACTTGATCCTTTGATGTGTCCATGCACCTCTTGGCACATCACCATTGTGGCTCTGCCAAGCTGCTCCAGCTAATCCCTCCTGGCCTCTACCATTCAATACAGCTATGCCTAACATAGTGGCTCATTCTATTTATCTACCTCACAAGAGTGTTGTGATGCTTGAGTAAGTAATGTTTATAAATACTTGGTGATCCACCGGTAAGAAAGCATTGAAGCTAATGGAAAGATGCCCATAGACTTCAATGGGCTTCGGATCAGACTCATCAAATGCAATATATTAAATGAATTGCAATATTGACTTAGCTTTTTTTAGTCTCTTATTACTCTACTCAGATATCTTATTTGGAACAGTTGTGTGACCATTTGTTGGGGCTGGTTTTAGGTGGTGATACCTGTTGCACGCTTTAATTCTCCTTCACTCTAAAGGAGTTCTCTGTCTTGACCTCTGAATGCTTTATTCTGTATGAAGGGAGAAAGAAGTCACAGAGAGCTCATTCAATGCAATAAATGACTCTGCCACGCTGGCATCAGCCCTAAACTTTTATGCAGATTGGTCCCACAATGTGAACACCTTTTGGTGGATTTTACCCCAGAGCTCATGAACCCAGCAGTAGCGGGAGGTAGCTGAATGACCCTGTAACAAAAGTCTCTTTGAAACTAGGGAGACCAATAGGGTGTGTAGCATACCAAAGGCCAAATGTCTCTAGGATTTTTCTTCTCATTTGATCTTTGGAATGTCCAGAGGATGATTTTTGTCACAGGATGCTAGGTTTAGGCTGTAGGGAGAATTTTAGTGGCAGAATTGTGAAAATTTGAGAGTTTTCAAATTAGCAAGGGGATGTATAATACTTTGAGTTGCTTATTTTGCTGAGTTAGTGAAATTAGGCCAAAATTTTTCAATGTGGATTTCTAAGTTTAGGCAGCTAATCAAGACAACTAATTTTCTGAAATGCTGAGCTCCCATACCTCCCCAGTGAAGTCAGCATGAGCTATGGGTGCTCAACACTTCCAAAAAACAGGGTAATCTTATTTAGGTGCTTAAATATGGATTTAAGGTTGGGATTTTCAAAGGAACATAAGGGATTTGTGTGCCAATCTCTCATTACATTAAAATGGGAGATGGACACCTAAATCCATCAGGCGCCTTTGAAAATCATGGGACTTTGGCTCCCAACTTTTAAGATGTTGGCTTTAATAAACAATTTGCCTAAATATTAACACTACTAAATAGAGCTGATCACAACTTGGAATTTCCATTCCATAGGACACTCTGAAATTTTTCAGAGTAGCAGCCGTGTTAGTCTGTATCCGTAAAAAGAAAAGGAGTACTTGTGGCACCTTAGAGACTAACAAATTTATTTGAGCATAAGCTTTCGTGAGCTACAGCTCACTTCATCAGATACATTCAGTGGAAAATACAGTGGGGAGATTATATATACACAGAGAACATGAAACAAAGGGTGTTACCATACAGACTGTAACAAAAGTGACCAGGAAAGGTGAACTATTAGGAGCAAGGTTTCAGAGTAGCAGCCGTGTTAGTCTGTATTCGCAAAAAGAAAAGGAGTACTTGCGGCACCTTAGAGACTAACAAATTAGTCAACAACGCTTCCTCAGCTCTCGTCCCCTAATGCCCCTACTCTACTTGCGCTACATTGATGACATCTTCATCATCTGGACCCATGGAAAAGAAGCTCTTGAGGAATTCTATCATGATTTCAACAATTTCCATCCCACCATCAACCTCAGCCTGGACCAGTCCACACAAGAGATCCACTTCCTGGACACTATGGTGCTAATAAGCGATGGTCACATAAACACCACCCTATATCGGAAACCTACTGACCGCTATTCCTACCTACATGCCTCTAGCTTTCATCCAGATCATACCACTTGATCCATTGTCTACAGCCAAGCGCTACGATATAACCGCATTTGCTCCAACCCCTCAGACAGAGACAAACACCTACAAGATCTCTATCATGCATTCCTACAACTACAATACCCACCTGCTGAAGTGAAGAAACAGATTGACAGAGCCAGAAGAGTACCCAGAAGTCACCTACTACAGGACAGGCCCAACAAAGAAAACAACAGAACGCCACTAGCCATCACCTTCAGCCCCCAACTAAAACCTCTCCAACGCATCATCAAGGATCTACAACCTATCCTGAAGGACGACCCATCACTCTCACAGATCTTGGGAGACAGACCAGTCCTTGCTTACAGACAGCCCCCCAATCTGAAGCAAATACTCACCAGCAACCACACACCACACAACAGAACCACTAACCCAGGAACCTATCCTTGCAACAAAGCCCGTTGCCAACTCTGTCCACATATCTATTCAGGGGACACCATCATAGGGCCTAATCACATCAGCCACACTATCAGAGGCTCGTTCACCTGCGCATCTACCAATGTGATATATGCCATCATGTGCCAGCAATGCCCCTCTGCCATGTACATTGGCCAAACTGGACAGTCTCTATGTAAAAGAATGAATGGACACAAATCAGACGTCAAGAATTATAACATTCAAAAACCAGTTGGAGAACACTTCAATCTCTCTGGTCACTCGATCACAGACCTAAGAGTGGCTATACTTCAACAAAAAAGCTTCAAAAACAGACTCCAAGGAGAGATTGCTGAATTGGAATTAATTTGCAAACTGGATACAATTAACTTAGGCTTGAATAGAGACTGGGAATGGATGAGTCATTACACAAAGTAAAACTATTTCCCCATGGTATTTCTCCCTCCCACCCCACCCCCCACTGTTCCTCTGATATTCTTGTTAACTGCTGGAATTAGCCTACCTTGCTTGTCACCATGAAAGGTTTTCCTCCTTTCCCCCCCCCTGCTGCTGGTGATGGCTTATCTTAAGTGATCACTCTCCTTACAGTGTGTATGATAAACCCATTGTTTCATGTTCTCTGTGTGTGTGTATATAAATCTCTCCTCTGTTTTTTCCACCAAATGCATCCGATGAAGTGAGCTGTAGCTCACGAAAGCTTATGCTCTAATAAATTTGTTAGTCTCTAAGGTGCCACAAGTACTCCTTTTCTTATTAGGAGCAAGAGAGCGGGGGGGTGGATGGGAACCTTTTGTAATGATAATCAAGGTGGGCCATTTCCAGCACTTTACAAGAACAGTAGGAGGGGAAATAAACAAGGGGAAATAGTTTTACTTTGTGTAATGACACATCCACTCCTAGTCTTTATTCAAGCCTAAGTTAATTGTATCCAGTTTGCAAATTAATTCCAATTCAGCAGTCTCTCCTTGGAGTCTGTTTTTGAAGTTTTTTTGTTGAAGAATTGCCACTTTTAGGTCTGTAATCGAGTGACCAAAGAGATTGAAGTGTTCTCCAATTGGTTTTTGAATGTTACAATTCTTGACATCTGATTTGTGTCCATTTATTCTTTCACGTAGAGATTGTCCAGTTTGGCCAATGTATATGGTAGAGGGGTATTGCTGGCTCATGATGGCATATATCACATTGGTAGATGTGCAGGTGAACGAGCCTCTGATAGTGTGGCTGATGTGATTAGGCCTTATGATGATGTCCCCTGAATAGATATGTGGACAGAGTTGGCAACGGGCTTTGTTGCAAGGAAAGGTTCCTGGGTTAGTGTTTTTGTTGTGTGGTGTGTGGTTGCTGGTGAGTATTTGCTTCAGGTTGGGGGGCTGTCTGTAAGCAACGACTGACCTGTCTCCCAAGATCTGTGAGAGTGATGGGTTGTCCTTCAGGATAGGTTGTAGATCCTTGATGATGCGTTGGAGAGGTTTTAGTTGGGGGCTGAAGGTGATGGCTGGTGGTGTTCTGTTATTCTGTTTGTTGGGCCTGTCCTGTAGTAGGTAACTTCTGGCTCTGTCAATCTGTTTTTTCACTTCCGCAGGTGGGTATTGTAGTTGTAAGAACGCTTGATAGAGATCTTGTAGGTGTTTGTCTCTGTCTGAGGGGTTGGAGCAAATGCGGTTATATTGTAGAACTTTATATTGTAGACAATGGATCGTGTGGTGTGGTCTGGATGAAAGCTGGAGGCATGTAGGTAAATATGGCAGTCAGTAGGTTTCCGGTATAGGGTGGTGTTTATGTGACTATCGCTTATTAGCACCGTAGTGTCCAGGAAGTGGATCTCTTGTGTGGACTGGTCCAGGCTGAGGTTGATGGTGGGATGGAAATTGTTGAAATCATGGTGGAATTCCTCTAGGGCTTCTTTTCCATGGGTCCAGATGATGAAGATGTCATCAATGTAACACAAGTAGAGTAGGGGCATTAGGGGACGAGAGCTGAGGAAGTGTTGTTCTAAATCAGCCATAAAAATGTTGGCATGCTGTGGGGCCATGCGGGTACCTGTAGCAGTGCCGCTGATTTGAAGGTATACATTGTCCCCAAATGAGAAATAGTTATGGGTGAGAACAAATTCACAAAGTTCAGCCATCAGGTTTGCCTTGACATTATCGGGGATACTGTTCCTGACGGCTTGTATGTGTGGAATGTTGGTGTAGAGGGCTTCTACATCCATAGTGGCTAGGATGGTGTTTTCAGGAAGATCACCGATGAATTGTAGTTTCCTCAGGAAGTCAGTGGTGTCTCGAAGATAGCTGGAAGTGCTGGTAGCGTAGGGCCTGTGGAGGGAGTCTACATAGCCAGACAATCCTGCTGTCAGGGTGCCAATGCCTGAGATGATGGGGCATCCAGGATTTCCAGGTTTATGGATCTTGGGTAGCAGATAGAATACCCCTGGTTGGGGTTCCAGGGGTGTGTATGTATAGATTTGTTCTTGTCCTTTTTCAGGGAGTTTCTTGAGCAGATGGTGTAGTTTCTTTTGGTAACCCTCAGTGGGATCAGAGGGTAATGGCTTGTAGAAAGTGGTGTTAGAGAGCTGCCTAGCAGCCTCTTGTTCATATTCTGACCTATTCATGACTACAGCACCTCCTTTGTCAGCCGTTTTGATTATGATGTCAGAGTTGTTTCTGAGGCTGTGGATGGCATTGTGTTCTGCACGCCAGAGGTTATGGGGCAAGTGATGTTGCTTTTCCACAATTTCAGCCCGTGCATGTTGGCGGAAGCACTCTATGTAGAAGTCCAGTCTGTTGTTTCGACCTTCAGGAGGAGTCCACCCAGAATCCTTCTTTTTGTAGTGTTGGTAGGAAGGTCTCTGTGGGTTAGTATGTTGTTCAGAGGTGTGTTGGAAATATTCCTTGAGTTGGAGACATTGAAAATAGGATTCTAGGTCACCACAGAACTATATCGTGTTCGTGGGGGTGGAGGGACAGAAGGAGAGGCCACGAGATAGGACAGATTCTTCTGCTGGGCTAAGAGTATAGTTGGATAGGTTAACAATATTGCTGGGTGGGTTAAGGGAACCACTGTTGTATTTTGTATTTTCTATTTGTTTCAAAATGGAACAAAAACAAGAAATTGAAATTTCTCACAAAATGAAATTTAAAAAAGGCTATTGAGTCAGTCAGTTTACGGCAAGAAGAGACCCCTAGATCATGTAGTCTGACCTCCTGTATATCACAGGCCACCACCTAGCCACCTGCACACGAAGCCCAACAATTGGAATTACAACAAAGCATTACTAAAGTCAACCAAAGCATTCAGTTTCTAAAAAATCAAAATGTTTCATTCCAATTTTGAATTTATTTTAATAAATGTCTAAATGAAAAGTCATTTTGAAATGAAAAATCACCATTCCATTTCAGAAATGTCAAAATGGAACACTTCACCATTATTGAAAAGCTTCATTTTTAAAAAAAAATCTAAACACGTTTCTACAGAAAGCTTTGATTTCAACAAAAAACATGTCAGAAAAATTTTGACCAGCTCTACTACTAAACTGCTTTTTAAAAAATCTGTTCTTACTGAGTTAAGTATTTTAATTAACTTCTTTAAATATATATATATATATATATATATATATATATATATACATATATAGCCCACCTACTCCCATGTCCCATAATTTCCCTCTGGTTGACTGTCCTGATGCTATCCCTACTGTTCATGCTGGTGGATGAAGTAATTTGGGCTATTACCCATACTAGCAGAAGGATAACTCAGCCCCAACAGACACTAAAAAAAAAAAAGTTAATTGATTAGTTTAACTCAGACTATTTCTTGTGACTTCTCTACAGCTTCACAATTCTGTAGGGATCCAGTTATTTATTTTGGGGTTTGGGTTTTTTTTAATCAAAGGGACAATTTCTGACAGTTAATACAGACCTCCGCATATCACTGATCCCATTACAGACACCTGATCTAATTATGGACCAAATTTATAAATCTATACAGCCTTATCCACAAAAATGTGAAACACATCAATTATTTTGTGGGCAGATAATGGAAATAATACTTCAAATGTACTGGTTGCAGTAGATATCTGTTGATGTAATATACACTATACACAAAAAAGCTATATTAAAAGAACGTTATTAAGGTTGCAAAGCTAAGCACTCAAAAGGTTAGAAATGCCAGAATTAAGGATGCCTGTGCCCTTATAAGGATCTAATAAGGATCATACCAAAAAACTTGTACATAGTAGCCTTTATAAACGCCCATATCTTCTGTGCCAAACTTCAGCATGACAATTCAAATGGGTTAGGAGTTCTTTCCCTTAATCCCAGATTTTGTTCCTGTGGCACATACCACTGGTGGCAGGCCTTCCAAGCAGTTTTTTATAAGTATAAAATCTGCTAACAATGACTTCATTTTTCTCCAAGACCTACTTTAAGGGAGTACTTAGTCCAGTTTAAAAAAAAATCCTACTACTGTCCTTCAAATGGAATTATATTTATCTTGGTATTGATCTTAAAAACTCATTGAAGGGTCTGCCTTAACTGTTATTTGCAAATGCTATACCCCCAAACCAGCATGAATATGAGAAAGGCTTTAGATCTTCTACTTAACCAGCACTATCTTTTCTCTAGACACTGAACTGAACCAGAACTACACTGCAACCTAACATTTTTGAATATTAAATCAGCCTCAATCTGTCCCTTTTCTACCATATGTTTTTATTCAGTGGATATTTCTTATTAATTTTATTTGAGAAGACTGTAATCCCTAGCTCCAGTTAGTTTCTAAGAGCTCATCTTGTGAACACTTTTGGTTTGTCAAGTCATTACTGAAAGTAGGAATTAAGCCATGGTCTATGAAGGTGGATTTTTTTCTTTCTTAAACTAAGGCTGTGTAATAACACAGTAGAATCCCAAAATCTTCCAGGTGACAGTGTGCTACATGAATAACATTAGCACATAAATATCATCAATAATTGTGTTGTATGGCATGCAATGTGTGACATTTATTTTACATAGGCAAATGTTTTCAACTCAACTCAATCCGCTAGATTTGTAAACAAACTCCTTGTCTCCTGTTTTTGCCCATGTTTCCTTTGATGTACCACACTTTCCTATTATATTATGCTGTGTGGTTAGGCTCTACATTGGACTACTCATCTGAGCAAAATTATGCATGTGCTTGGCTGGACTGGGAGCTAAAATGGCAGCTCAGCTTTCTAGCAGTAGTTTGAGTCCTTTCCTGTTGTGTCCCAGTTTCTTTAGTTTTCCTATAGAAGTCGCAGAACCAACAATCCTTTTACAGGGTGGGTTCCCAATAGGAGTAATATTTTTGAAAGCCGCATTTGTGGATAATTATTCTGTATCCGAGCTTGCCACGGGGACTTTGTTGGGACTAGATTTTTCGAAGAGGGATGCAAATGTAGTGCCCATAAAATCCAGTCTCACTCCTAGATGCACAAGAATATATATTTGCTCTAGCAAAACTGGTAAGTGGGACTTGCAAACAGGGTAATTGCATGAGTGGCACTGGGCAAGTCATTTAACCTCTCTATGACTCAGTTTTTCCAGCTGTATAATGAAGATAAAATTTACTTCACCAGTGTTGAGCTCAATTCTTCCCACCAGCTATGGAGGTTAGAAAGTGGTGATTTTTCCAAAAGGTATTTGTTGTTCTGTGTTTCTTTGTTCACTAAAGTTACTCTGGTTATGTACAATATGATTGCTTTTCAACTTAAGTTCCTGAGGGGAATTCTCCTTCTTTTCCCAAGCCAGAAAGCTATCCCAAACCTAGTCAGAATATGGAATGGATCCTGTAAAATGCTGAACAACTCTTGGAGCTGATAGGACCCATTGGGAATTGAGGGTGCTCAGGACCTCCAGGTATTATTCTTCACCTTGCATTGGGTCCTACGATTGCTGAAGACAAGTTCTCAACATGTACATTCAGCCACTAGATGAAGGGGTATGACAACATGGACTCAAGTGCTAGCAATGTGCAGATGACACACATCTATCTAACCTTCATCACATACAAGCATACCACTACCACCAAGGTGACCCAGGACTTGGATGAGATCAGCTTGTGGATGAAGAACAGCTGGCTGAAGCAAACCCAAGCAAAATGAAAATTTTTCAGGTGGACAGAAACAAGCACTTTGAAGAGTGTATAGCCACTGTGCAGTTTCCTTAGGTTGAAGGTACATGATCACAGGTGGTCATTTCAGTAAACTCCATAGTTTAGGAATGCTCTTGGATTCCTTGCTAACAGTAAGCTCTCAAATAGCAGCATCCGCAAGTAACATTTTCTACTGTCTCTGGTTTGGTAGGAGACTCCATCCCATGCTGGTGGACAATGACCTGGCTTCAGTTGTACGTGCCTTTGTCATCTAGACTATTAAAATTTTTTCTTTGATTCCTATCTGCCTTTTAACAGTAATGATAGGGCCTCATGAAGTCTTTCCACCACTTTCTGTCTTATACCAGCTTCATGGGTTTGTTCATCATTAAACCTTTTTGTTCCATCATTCTTCACCATGTATATCCTATGCATTCTCAGTCTTCCTCTAGTTCAAGTTCCTTGCATTCTGGTATGTATCATATTTTTTCAGGGTCCATTCTTGACACATGTCCAAATCATTGCAGTCATCTTCCTTTAATCTTCTGTAACCATGTCACTTCTTCCCTTTACCCATTTTCTTATCACTTCATTTTTTTATGGTTGTCTTTAAACTCTCTGTTCCCCTTAGCCAGTCATTTCTGCAGTCAACAGCTTTCATTTCTTAGCTTTCCTCATACTCAGATATTCCAATCCATACTGCAGTATTGGCACAACAATCATTTCAAATACTCATTTTCTATTTTTATCAAAATATCTTTTGTCTTTCAGATCTTTCGGACTTTTCTGAATACAATGGCAGGTAGTCCAATTCTTCTTTTTGTATCATCTTCACAGTTCCCATTCTTCAATACTAGTCCTCCAAGCTCCACAAACTTTCCCACTTGTTCTAGTTTTTTGTTTCCAACTTTGAACTCTATCTCTACTTCTTGTCTTCCAATTGCCATAATTTTTGTCTTCGTCATACTGATCTTTAATCAGAATTTTCTGTGTTCCCTGTCTACCTTGTCAGTTATTTTCTGTAAGTCCTCCTTGGTCAATGCTATGAGGTCAATATCATCTGCAAATCCTTTAGATTATTCACTGTCCTCCCACATAACATGACTCATCCCATTTCATCTCTCAGAGCTACAGCCATTGCTGTTTCCAATACCCAGTTGAACAAATCTGATGATAGTATGCATCCTTGTCTCAAACCCTCACCCTTAACCATTCCATCAGCTTCTTGACTATTCTAACTATATTACTGACTTGCTATAGATCTCTTATCATTTTGATCAATGTATCTGGGTTGCCACACATTCTCAAAATTTGACATAACCCTTTCTGCCAAATGTAATCAAAAGCCAGACTGAAGTCCACGAAGTTGTTGTAACAAGTTCTATGTACTTCTATATGTCTCATCTTAGCTGATATATTACACTACTTTTCCTTGTCTAAATTGGGCCTGTTTCTCTGCAAGCACCACTTTCATGTACCTCTTCATTCTCCTTTGCAGAGTCTTGGTGAATGCTTTCCCCAGCACAGTCAATAAACTGATTCCGCTGTAGTTCTTGTACTCTCTCTCATCTCCTTTTTTATAGATTGGTACTATTGTTACTTTCCTCATTTCTCTCCTACTTGATCTTGTTTGTAAATCTTGTTGAATAGCCTGTGTCCTTTATACCTTTACCATAGTCCATCTCGACTGCAGCAATGAAATATACCTGGGCATGAAGTCCTCTATCCTTAGGAAGCACCAGCTGGTACAGAATGTTGCAGCACATCTCCTCAGTAATGTGGGCTACCACAAGTCCTTTATACTGATGACTTCCCGTTGAACATCAAATTAAGTTCAAGGTCTCAGTCCTTATCTTCAAGGCACTCAATGATCTGAGCCCATAATATCTAAAAAGTCTATAGTTATAGGATGAGGTCCTTGGTTGACACTTCTGAAATAATGGAACTCTCTCCAATAAGGGTAAAATCCATCTGTGCAGGAGATAGAGTTTTCTCAGGGGCTGGTCCAAGACTATGGAAAAACTGCCCCAGGCTAAGGACTATCACAAACCTTACTACCTCCAAGTCCAAGTGCAGGTGCAATTCTTCGACCTGCCTTCTCTAACATAAACACAAAGTGGTATATACATCTGACACAAAACCCCCACCAGAACTAAGCACACATAATTCTCTTTCTGAGGACAGGATGAGGGAGAGAAAAAACTATACATGACAGACGTTAGTCATGTCACTTAACACACTTCTAAAAGGCACTCTGATCTTCCAGTGATGAGCGTGGTATATGAACCTTGTAATAGGATGACTGAGGGATGGGGCCAGCCAACTCTGATTACAGAATGACCCACACCTGGGAAAGATCAGGGTGATTGCCCTATAAAGAGCAGCAGGTGGCTGCAATGAAGCAGGGGAACTCATGAAACTGGAGCTAAAGCCAAGGGCTCCTGCAATGAAGACCTGAGACCAAGGAGCTGTGATAGAGAGGAGCCCAGGAGCAGGAGGCTCCTGTGGGAAAACCTGGATGGAGTTTGAACCTAGAAGTTTGGGGGCCTAGAAGCCAGTTCCAGAAATCTGAGCTCCAGCTGGGAAGAGCTGGGAGCATGTGAGAACAGATTGGGACAGAAGAAGAGCTCTGGCTGCAAGAGAAGACACCAGAGCTAAATATGGACTATGGAGTGGTGATGGATTTTATTTTGGGACCCTGAGAGTTGTTAAGGATTGGAGCTGATCTAACAGAAATAGGCAGCAGGTGGTGTCATCCACCTGAAAGTCTGTGCAGTTCTTGAGGCAGCCACAAGATGGGTCTAGAAGGGAAAGGGTGCAAAGTGATCCCTGGCCCTGAGGGGGTGCTCAGTAAAGGGCCACCCTGCTAGAAACATATACAATAGACTAGAATAATAGATGTATCCTGGGAACTTTGTAGAACTGTTCAGTGTGATGAATACAAAAGATAGACATACTTTCACAAATAATTAAAAGCATATTTTCAGTCTGTCTGATGAAATTTTGGATTGTAGCTTGTAGACATATTAAATATTTTGTTTAGTGCAGCAGTCATTTATGATACCCCAGTTATTCAATAGTTTATTTTAACAAAATGTTTCTCGTTTATCAGGGACAGCAAAAATGATATTTATGAGCCAGGCATTGGCAGATTACACAAGAGCAACATGCATTGAGACTAGATACTAAATTAATTTAAACTAGATTTAATTACAACTGTTAGAATCAGTGGTCTCAAAACCCATGGGAAGAAAAGCTATCCACATATTCCCATCCCTTTGACCATTGGTTTTTTAATTTAGAACCCTTTTACAAACCCCTTTGCTGCATATGATACTAATGAAGTGAGCTGTAGCTCACGAAAGCTTATGCTCAAATAAATTTGTTAGTCTCTAAGGTGTCACAAGTCCTCCTTTTCTTTTTGCGAATACAGACTAACACGGCTGCTACTCTGAAACCTCCAAATGCATCTGATGAAGTGAGCTGTAGCTCACGAAAGCTTATGTTCTAATAAATTTGTTAGTCTCTAAGGTGTCACAAGTCCTCCTTTTCTTTTTGCGAATACAGACTAACACGGCTGCTACTCTGAAACCTCCAAATGCATCTGATGAAGTGAGCTGTAGCTCACGAAAGCTTATGTTCTAATAAATTTGTTAGTCTCTAAGGTGCCACAAGTACTCCTTTTCTTTTTGCTAATTAAACATGCTGTACATCAACTTTTAAATTTGTCTTTGGGTGACATTGGAAAAATAGTGCTGTCGTTTCATATTTACATTTATTGCTGAACACACTGGATGGCAAATGCCTAACATAAAATCAAATGAAGTGATCCATTTTGCTACACAACAGTACTTATTGCATGAGTGCAAATGCTAACACTTTCTCATAGTAAGCATGAGATATGGAACAATTCTTTATCATTAACATGCCATTTTTAAAGAAGGGAGGAAAATGTATAAGATAAGACAAATAAATACTAGATTTCATCTGGCCATGTGTTGCACATTAGAAAAGATTTGTTAAGTTCAATTTTTACATAGTCAAACAATAACATAATTTTCTTTCAGAAATGATGACCTTAAGTTTGCTGTATAATGTTATCACTAACGAGCATCCTGTGTTAGCAAAAGAGGACGTGACTAGGTTCTAGAGCTAGGTATGTCTATGGTTCACATTATGTCAATGTGTTCAAAATCAGAATTCAAAAATATGAGCAAAGGAATAGACAGAAAGAGAGAGTCTAATAAAGAAACCAATTAAAACCAGCAAGAAGAATGAAATCAACTGTGATTTAGGGAGAATAGATGAAAGTAAAAAACAAACATGCACGGTTAAGGCCAGAGTGCAAGCCCTTTCAAGTCCTCAGCTGCACAATATAAGAGTTTCTTGTGAACACATAGACATCTCATTGATGCTACTTTTTTGTAAACAAATGTCAGCTGTAAAATATGCTTGAATCAGCAGTGATTTTCAAATGCTACTTTTATACACTGAGCCAAATTTTGCTCACCTGGTCCTAAGAGCACAAGCTAGCCTTGTGTACACACTAACGTGAACATTGTCATACTTAAACCTGCATATTGGTCTGAACAGCATACTTGTGGATAAACAGCCCTGTTTGCACTAATATGAATGTTAAGGTACTAACAATTCTGCAAGACCCATATATCAAGGGCATTAAGGGGAAATGTGATTTTTGAGAGACAGAGCTTTTTTCCAGTGTTGACAATTATTTATATGCTCAGCCAAGGCTCAGTGCTTTAAAGACCACACAGGAGAACATGAGTCTTATTCATCACCTATCCTTGTGGGAAGCAAGAGATTCAAGTGAAGAGTGGGTGATATAAGCCAAGGTAGTTAGTTAGTTCCGTGCATAGGGTCACCATGGGGGAAAAAAACATGGAGTGATAAGTGCTCAATTCTGGCAAGATGCTGAGTATTTTGGCTGCAGTCCTGCAATGTCCGTAAGCACATGCTTAACTTTAAAAACCAAAGAAGCCTTATTGAAGTCAGTGGGACTACTCATGTCATGCTTAAAATTTAGCATATGCTTAAGTGCTCAGCACCTTAAAAGATTCATCACTAATTGAATATGAATCCCCATTATGCTTTTATTTTTTTTAACAAAGTCCCTTTTCAGAGTAGAATACTATTTGATTGGAATTGTATAGATAAAACTCAGTAATAGGCTGAATCGAAGTAAGATACAGTTCAAGCCCACAATGATATTTACAAAAGGTGGTCATGGAAGTTCTCAAAGAAGTCTTGGTTATTAGATGGCCTCATCACTTGCCAGTAGTTAGTTTTTTCTTCAATAAACATCAGTGAAGAATGTGAATGCACTATCATAGCTAATTATTTCCGAAGCTCAAATGCGACCCTCCCTAAACTGTGACCTTCTTAAATAACAAGCTATGTCCCAAAACTGACATCAATGCATCTTTCTGGTTCCACCCAGTGATAAGAAACCATTTCAATGGTCTCAACAGAGCAACAAAACAAACAAAAAGATTTTAAAAAAGTCTCTGTAAACATTGGTTTCAGAGTAGCAGCCGTGTTAGTCTGTATTCGCAAAAAGAAAAGCAGTACTTGTGGCACCTTAGAGACTAACAAATTTATTAGAGCATAAGCTTTCGTGATTTATATTGTAATAGAAATTGTGGTTAATCTATTTTCTCCTCTGGTCCATATGTGACACTGTCTGTATCATTAGTGTATATATTAAATGCCTGTCATATTTAAAAAAGGAGTACTTGTGGCACCTTAGAGACTAACAAATTTATTAGAGCATAAGCTTTCGTGAGCTACAGCTCACTTCATCGGATGCATTTGGTGGAAAAAACAGAGGAGAGATTTATATACACACACACAGAGAACATGAAACAATGATATCATTGTAACATTGGTATCATTGTTTCATGTTCTCTGTGTGTGTATATAAATCTCTCCTCTGTTTTTTCCACCAAATGCATCCGATGAAGTGAGCTGTAGCTCACGAAAGCTTATGCTTATGCTCTAATAAATTTGTTAGTCTCTAAGGTGCCACAAGTACTCCTTTTCTTTCTGTAAACATTGTGATACTGCAAACCCTTATTCCCATTAATACTTTATTACTCAGTGTGTAAAGACTACCTGGATTACTTCTGCAAAAAAAGGTGTGCAGGATTGGGCCAAAGGCATAGGTCAAAATATGTACATTTCTTATATTGTTTTTTCCTCATTGTCACAATGCTGAACCTGTCATCTTCAGATCTTGTTTGGTGGGGATGAGGAAATAGAAAAGACAGAAAGGTGGTAGCAGGAGTATCTCCAAAATTCAAATACTATGAAGATTATATAATAGGGCTCTGGAGCAAAAAAAATTGGGGATTGGTCCTGCTTTGAGCAGGGGGTTGGACTAGATGATCTCCTGAGGTCCCTTCCAACTCTGATATTCTATGATTCTATGATTGTGCATAGGTGTCTAGAAGCTTCACAGTAACTTATTTTATTAGTAGATGATGGAGGAAGAAGGAACAAAAGAGGACAATAAAAATACTGTGAGGGAAAGAATAGGAAAATATTTAATATGGAGCTGGGGGGAAGAATGTAGAGAGCATAGGACTAGGTGGAATGGTTATCAAGGAAAGCCCCTTTTTCCAGACACAAGAAACAAATGAAACAAGACTGCTGAAGTGGATGCAAATGTAGCAGAGGTGTTGTAACTGGGTAAGTGAAACTTGGCTTCCTTCAGAATGGTAAGATGAAGGGTTTCTGCTGGGATGGAGATATTCAATAGGACAGAAGAGTGGGTGGCAGCCAGCATGGATGGGGCAAGCGCTTTGTTTAGGACAGATGACATCTGTGATTTGGCTACTGCTTCAGATGCAATTCACACTGATATGAAAAAGGTCATAGGGCATACCTTTCTGGAGAGACAATAAATAAATAAATAGATCAGGACCTGTTGTTGCAAATAATAGCGGCTGTGGAAAAGACCTTCAGCAAGGGCTACCAACTTGAAAATGAGGCAGTTGTTGTTTGATATCTTTGAGGTGAGAGCACACAATGGGAGTATGAAATGGAGGACAGAGTGCAACCGGAGTGTGTGTTGCGGGGAGTAGGGAAGCATTTTGGGGTATGTTTCAAAGTGATGCCCTAAGGATCAGTAAGCCAGTAGCAGCTTATCCATCACTCCATATGTCGATGTCTCAAACGGGAACAAGCTACTCTTCTGGTAACCTTTTCTGACCAGGCCACCAGATGAGAGCTCTTGCCCCTAGAAGTGGAGACAGTCCCTCAAATAGAAACTACAACTGCCAGCTCATGTAACTTGTTTCTTCTTCATGATTGTCCTGTTCTATTCCATTTCGCTATCTTTCTTTAGATTTTAGCAAGTCAGAATCTTTAGCCAGGTTCTTTGAATATTTAACCTGATCCTGAATAAGTAATGTTTGATGTAGTACGTTAATGTTTTATTGTAACTTTGCCTTAATAAGCATTATAAAAATAAATACATAAAAGTTACCATATTAGTGAGGATCTGATCATTTTTGTCTGTTGTTGAAGTTTGTTAGTATTATATACTATATTCCTGGAGAGTCACAAAGGGCTTGATCCTATGGAAAAACTTTCAAAGATGTCAATGAAATTTGAAGTATAGAATCATAGAAATGTAGGACTGGATGGGAATTCTAGAAATCTTCAAATCCAGCCCTTTGCTGTGGCAGAACCAAGTCAAACTAGACCTTCCCTGACAGGTGTTTGTCCAACTTGTTCTTAAACCTCCAATTATGGGGATTCCACAACCTCCCTTGAAAGTGTTTTCTAGTATTAGCTATTCTTAAGTTTGATATTAGGAAAAAGACTTTCTAACTATTTCCTTTGTTGCAGATTAAGCCCATTACTTTTTTGTCATTCCTTCAATGGGCATGGAGAACAATTGATCACAATCCTCTTTGATCTTGTAGTTAAAACAGACAACGGGGCATCAACAGATGTGAGGTCTGTACCCATCTCTGCCACAGGCTTCTTGTGTGACCTTGGGGAAGTCACTTAAGATTTCAGCTTTGTTGTTAGTGTTTATTTGTAGTGCTGTAGCACTTGGAGGCTCCAGTCAGGGAATGTGCCTGGCTGTACTAGATGCTGTATACACACATAATGAAAAGATGGTCCCTGCCCTAAAGAGACTAAAATTTGAGGGAGAACTGATTGATATGACTAATAGATGAGGGGAGCAGAAGGTAACAGTGAAATAAAGAGAGATCACAGAACAAAAGCAGCCTAGCCATTGTCTAGTATGTTGTAGACATCACAGCCAAGGTAATTTTTTTTTAAGGAGGGACAGAAGGGGGACAATGTAGTGGCATTGTGCATTTTCTGAGGAGCCTTATCATGCTTAAGAGGCAGCATGAGAGAAAGCACAAAGATTTTAGGTGAAACTGGACTTAATGACCATGAAAGCTAGCACTGCTGGAAAAGTAGAATTGGGGGTCGGCAGCAATGAGAGAGGCAGGGCAGAGCTAAGCTGTGAAGGCTCTTAAAAGTGAGGAGGCAGTGATAATATTTACCTATCTCACAAGAATGTTGTGAGGCTAAATTAATTCAGGGTTTCCCATGTGCTTTCAGCTCTTTAGCTGGACGACAATATATAAAATAAGTGCAAAGTATTATTATCCCACCCTTGTGAGTTCTCGCCCAGCACATAGAAAAGTCAATAGTCCACCATTGAATTTAATTCAGTCATTTGCTTGTTTACATTGGAACCTGATTAACTCTACAGTCTTAATGTATGAACCCTCAGTAAGGAAATTCCTGCTTCTGCTCTTTGTGTTTAGAAATGATTATATGAATTGTAATATTTTATAGAGTGCTATACATTTATTATAGCTCTGAGCCATGTCACTGTGCACTGCAGAAAGCTTTACAGGGTTTCTTTTTCAGATTTCACATAGCAATTGAACAGCTACTGTCATCCTGAGCTGCTAATTTACCCAAGCAGTTTCTTAACTGTCTAGCAGGCAGACCATTAAGTCTTTCACCATGGCTTTAGGCTATGCATGGCATGCAGAATACAGGACAAGTGTGTCAGAAAGAAGAGGAAGTGAAAAAGGAAACAGATAATATGGCTAAGTCATTTGCAGAATGCTGATTAGATGAAAAGGCTAAAGTGAAAATAAAACATAGCAACAAAGACAACAGGCAAAATGGATGATACAGTCAAAGATCAAGGACTAGATAGCATAACAAAATAGCATTGTCAAGCTCTCAGACAAACAAGAATCCAGCAATATAAGCAAATTCTAAGTAAAGGGTAGTCCTACAGAAACAAGCCTCATCACATGTTCTCATCACATGATTTGACTAGTGGTGCATGCTTCAGGTGGATTCACAACCTACTTTCAACTAATTACAAAGTGCACCAACAGCCTAAACTGAACTCCCGTTGACCTCTGATACTTGGGATGAGCTTGTCTGACAGTGAGTATGCCTAGGGTGTGCCACTAAATCTTCCCCTAAACCCCTGGGTGCTGTACAGCCCACTACTACAATCAGTCTTTCTAAAAGAGAGTTTGCCACCTTAAAGGAGTGGGACCTTCTGTACTTTACATTTCAGCTCCATTATGTCTGGTGCGGTTCTCCCATGTAGGGATTTGTATTTTGAAGCAGGGGGCTAGGAATCAAACCCCATGCTCTATTTCCAGCTCTTCCACTGACTTGTGATTTGGTCAACTCAGTCAACGTCTCTGCCTTGGTTTGCTCAGGAGTGCTGGGAGGCTGAATAAATTAGTGTGTGCAAAGAGCAAACTGAAAGGGTAGCAAACCCCCAGCAGAGCAGAACCAAAGTGTAAAGTGGGAATGCAGGGAGTGAGAAGGGTTTAGTGTTAATAAACAGAAAGCAGTACACCCAGGTTTAAGAAATGGAGACAAAATTTTGGGATCTAAACAAGCAGCCTCACCCATTGCATTAAAGAGTTTAGTTTCAACCTGATAATACTGTTCCCCTATAACTTGCTCTGGAATCAAGCTCTATAGTTACTGATTTAAAGACATGGATCAGGAATGGGAGGGCGTTAAGGGGAAGGTAGTCCACATGAGGATCTTAACCAGTGGTCCCCAGTATGAAAACACTGGAGAATCATGTACAGGCAGTCCTTGGACTTATGACACAATTGGTTCCTGAAAATTGCATCATAAATCAAAATGTAACCCAGAACCGCAATCCACTCCATTGCGGGACCGAGCATCGTAACGTCGAAACCAATTGTCGTAAGTCGAATCACAGTGTCAATTCAGAAATGTCATAAGTGCCATTCATCGTAAGTCAAACATCTTAAAGTCGAGGACAGCCTATATTATAACAAGGCATTTGGAGCTTAATCCTGCTCCCACTCAAGTCAATGGAAAAACTCCCATTTACTCCAGTGGTACAGGATGGAGCCCTGAGAGGATATTCAGTTTAGGCATGCAGACCAGACTATCAGTTTTGGACATGATCCCAGCTTGACCTCCTTGCTTGATTTTAAGTAGCCTGTGAACAACCATTTACTACAGTAAGAGCAAACAAGGGAGTCTCTGTAAGGTGTAAGGACTGGATGTAAACATATGTAAATAGAAATCATTTAGGCTAACTTCTTGTTCTGAATTCATTACAAAGTACTCATTTCAGAATGCTCATTCCATGCATTTAAAACCACTGCTTTGTCCAACTGTTCTGTGACAGAAACCAATTTAGCATAATCCGTCTACTGTAATGTCCACACAGATCACAAATTAAACCAAAGGGGCTTCATTCTAAAGAAGACTTATTGTATTACAATGCTGTTGGTTGCTTGTTTAGATGGACTGAAATGGATGCAAATTTGAGAATCAGTAGAGAATGGATACAGTCTTGCATTTGGGGGAATTATGGAGGAGGCCCAGACAACTAATTTGTAACAGAAACTTGCTTGCTGAGTGCTGGGTAGAGGACTTAAAAATGATGATCTCTAAACAAATTTTACATTTTGTTCAATCTGATACAAAATCGAATTCGACCAAAAATCAGGGGACCAGATTCTCAGCTGGTGTAAATCACTGTAGCTCCACTGACTTTAATGAAGTTTATATTTATACCAGCTCAGAGTCCGGCCAAGGGATTTTAGTAAGGAAGAGTCTAGGACAACAATGGGAGAACCTTAATTTCTCTGGCACAGAATTTTGGCTGTTAATCTCATCAGAGTCTGTTCTCCTTCCTCTTGTATTGAGTTAGCTTTGACTTACAGTTGGATTATTTTTTTCTCGTAGTATTTCTTCTTAGCTGAAATCAGGAGGTTAAAAGACACACAAATTATTTTTAAACACGAGTGACTTTTTTTAACCTAAAAAAAAAATCTTTGGGTTCAATTTAAGTTTAGGATGAAAATTCACATTGTGACTAACTTTGCCAAAAACAGTTCAGCCATCTCTAGTCTGAGGCCATACTCCCCTGGAAACATCTGTGATTTATTGTTTTTGTCACAGATTGTGCCCAGTAGGCATTGACCTGGCTTAGTAGAGATGGTATGTATAGTTGGCTCATGAGAGGAATGGCTCCTAGTTGTGTATGAACAGTTCTTTTTGGGAATATGTAGGGAGACTTTTTAAATAAGAACTTCCTGGGTTTTGAACATTTGAGTTTGGAGTTATAAGCTACAGAAGATAGTGTTGCATGACAGCAACCTTAACAAAGCTTTTTGTAAGTGAATACAGGCAATTAGAGGTGGTAACTTTTTTTTTTTTTTTGGAAATTTCATTGGAAAAATTTTGAAATTTTTTTCAACCAGCTCTACACAGTAGGTGGCAAAGCTTTTGCATGATCTGCTACTCCCTGGGACAAAGCTGGATGATAAGGTTTTTCTGCACTAGGATGACCTTTTCCCCTTGGATAAATTGGGCTACCACAGAACCAACCTCTATGGCCTCTGGGAGTCTGTAAAACAGGGAAAGGCCATGATTTAAGTGTGTGGGACTTTTCTTTGAAGAATAAGATATATGTACTGTACACAGACAGCAGCTGGCCACCCAAATCTCTTGGACCTCATCCACTCGAGTTTCCTGTGTGTTAGCAAAGCATTTTTCAGTATTTTTTTTTAATGATTTCTGTTACCATGGTTGTGCAATTGCCCTGTATGGGGTGTAACTTGGCTGGATCCCATGTGTATTCAATTGCAGGATCTGTCTCTTAGGGCTTGTCTACACTTGAAATGCTACAGTGGCACAGCTGCACCACTGCAGCACTTCAGTGTAAACGCTACCTGTGAGGACAGGTGAGGTTCTCCCATTGGCATAGGTAATCCATCTCCCCGAGAAGTGATAGCTACATTGATGGAAGAATTCTTCCATGGACCTTGCTCTGTCTACACTGGGACTTAGGTTGGCTTAACAACATCGCTCTGGGGTGTGGATTTTTCACACCACTGACCGACGTAGTTAAACCCACCTAGTTTTCTAGTTAGGCCAGGCCATAATCTAGACAATGCCAACCTGTGTATGTTCAGGGCCCCATTCTCAGCTGGGACCTCTAACTGCTGTCATCACATAAATAATGATGATAACTTTATAAATATAGACATCAGCATGTTGAAATCAACAATATGGCTTTTTAAAATTTAGTTTTATAGTTCAAATTAATGGGAAGCGGGAAAGTGAGGCACTGAAATGCCCCACTGCCTATTGTTTTGATCATGAGTTGCTTAATGTCTTCCTCAAGGGATTCATCATATTTTTTTTTTAGTTAAAAAAAAAGTTTCTCAGTTCTGAATACCTATATACTTTAATGAGAGTACTTATAACAACAACATTATGGTAAATTTTATTTAATACAGGAAAAAGAGGAAGATTAAATGGGGCATTGAGGAAATTCCTGTTTGTTTATTTTATTCTCTAAAGTGGTTCATTTTACCCACCAGTGTGTTCACTCCATGACAAACCCCCTCGCCTGATTGAAAGCAGACTCTAATAAAAGTGGCTTAAGATCACAGTGATAACTTACATTCAAGAACATGGATAAAAAGAACCCTTGGAAAAAAGGCCCCATCTGCTTATATATGATATTGAGAAGTGGCTGCATAATGCAGAGTAGTGATTGCTACCAGGTGTAAGACTTATTAGTAACCTACATGTAGGGTCTCTAATCTGTATAACCACCAGGAAAAGAGAGAAAGAGAGAGAGAGAGAGAGAGAGAGAGAATATTGTAAAACATGTCCTAATCTTTACATTTTGACCTCTTCCTGATCACCAACCTTTTACAACACAAACAAAAAAAGTCCAGCATAGAACCGGGGGCTTGATCCTATGTTCACTTTAATGGCGCAGGGTCTGGCTCTTGTTCCATAACATAAGAGAGTGCTATCGGGCTGCCTAGCCCATTTCACTCTCCAAGTGGTTTTTATTTTGTTTTATTTTACAGAAATGCATTTTGCACTGAGTTGAAAGCTTCTCTTGCTGAGGGCCCTGGGAAGGGTTACAGAGCATTACATCAGACACTTCAAACAGTAAATTGTGAATTTGGAAGAAGCACTTCAAAGCACAAGTAAGGGGCAGTTCAAAATCCAGGCAGAAGAGTACAGATTAGGAAATGAAAATATCACAAGAGAAAGCACTGACATTAGACATTAGTAACCATCCCTGTTATTTATTTAACATTTCTATGGTAATAGTGCCTAATGGCCATCACCAGGTTGGACCCCATTGTGCTATAAACTGTACGAATACATAATACAGGACAGTCCCTGCACCAAATGGCTTGCAGACTTGAAAGACAAGCCATAAATGATAGGCAAGACAAAGGGACAGGTCAGAGGCAGAAGAGACAATGGAACACATCTAATAAGATTGTGTGTGATTCTTAGACCTGGCCTACACAGTTTAGTACCAATTTCACTATTTATATTGGGGAAGGTGATTTCCCCCCCCCCCCACCAAAATAGTTACAATGGTACAACCCCAGCATGGATGCAGTTATACCAGTATACAAGTGACTTAGATTGGAATAAGTTATACCAGAACGGAGGTTATACTGTGTCAGTTAAAGGGGTACAACTTTTTGTGTCTAGACAAGACCTTAGCTATTTAATAGCAGTGATCACAACTCATGACTGAGTCAGCCATTATCAAGTGGCAGTTCCCTCTATGCTTTCCGGCAATGGTGTGTTTTTGAGGAGGATCTGAAGGAGGACACGGAGCTGGCTTTTTGGATTTTGGTTTGAAGCCTTTCCCACTCATGATGGGCAACATTGCAGATGTTGCTTCAGTGCTTGTTGGAAAAGCAGGTGACCCAAGTTGGCATCATGGGTGGAATGTAGGTTGTGTGTGTATATATATTGAAAAAGTATCGGCTTTCTGCAGAAAATTTCAACTTTTTGTTGAACAAAACTAATACTGAATCCCCCTCCCCCATAAAAATGTCATTTGGAAATGCTGCTATAATGCCTCATAGGAGTTGTGGTTCAGATGTCACATACCCCCATTCTCTTTTATGGGCTGGGTTTGCCAGCTGGACTACATCTCCTATGATGTACCACAGCCAGGGACTCATCTAATGCCCTGCAGCGGCTCAGCAAGAAGGGACAACAGTGCAAGAGAGGGGATGGAGTCTGGCCAGGCCAGGCAGTTGTCCATAGTGCAGCACAGTGGCATGAGGCACGCAAATGACAACTCCCAAGAGGCATTGCGGAAGCATTTTTTAAAAACTCAGTTTTAAACCAAAAGTTTTTGGGTGAAAATTTTCAGGTGTTGGCTGCAAATATATGGCTTTCAGTTCTTCACTGGAAAGTTTAAAAAATCGCAAACAATGCAATCCATGAAAAATTGACAAAAATGATTTTTCCTCCGGGAAAACAATATAATTTCCAAAATAGCTCTAGTACAAATATATCTAATTTTATTCTCTCCCCACTCAATATAATTGGGCTATTCAGATGCTTAAGGTTAAGCATGTGCTGAAGTACTTTGCAGAATGGAGGCCAGAGGTACTGAGTAACCTGCTAAGGTCATGGAGGAAATCCGTGACAGATGTTTGAATTGACTCCAGCTTTCCGGAGACCCGGTCCTGGGCTTTAACCACAGGACCATCCTTCCTTCTTTTATTTGTTTAAATATGGGCTCACAACATGGTATGGAAAACTGAAGCCCTACTGTATGTTGTTAAGAAAACTTCCACAAGCCCTGTTCAGTGTCCTGGCCAAACTCCAAATCAGACAATGGCATGCTGCCTTAATTCCCCCTGCAGTTTCAAACAGAAGATATAATTTGTTTCCTGTCCTTAACCGTTGTGTGGCAGAGAGGTAAAATGACCAGCCCAAAGGAACATAGCAAATCAGTGACAGAGACAGTCCGGGGGCTTAGATGAATTGCTAAGGGTGAGTGACATTGTGGTGCCTACGTCCTGAGGCCCCGGAACTTTTCCACTAGATTATGCTAGGATCAGGCCCTTACTCTCTTTGACTCCCCCTTTCCTTGTTCTAAAATGGGGTTAATTATTATTTGCCTCACAGGGTATTGTAGAGATTAGTCAGTTTGAACAGCAATTTGGGGGAGACCAGGTCCCAGCTCCGCAAGGCTCTTGGCCCCAAGAACAGTGACAGGATCTCTTCTCCAATCACTATTAATTCCCAAGGCCATTTCCTCTATAGTTCTGTCTCCTTAGGTCTCTCTAGCTCCCTCTATTGGATCCTTAAAGGGCCATGCCATGTGGCAGACTGGTTGACCATGGGTTGCTATGCCTTTAAGGGGCAGGCCATCCTGTGATAGTGGAATAAATCTCATGACTAGAATATTGATATAGAGAGGTATCCCTTGTTCAGGAAAGACAGGCATGGCAAAAAAAGAGGAGGTATTGCATGAAACATCAGGAATACACATATTTGGAGCGTCAGAAGGAGGTGAGAGGCAGACCACTTGAATGTCTCTGGGTGTGGATAAGTGTGTGTGTGGGGGGGACAGGTGTGATGTCGTAGTAGGGGTCTACTGTAGAACACCAAATCAAGAAGAGGAGGTGGATAGGTGGATGAGGCATTTCTGGAACAAATCACACATATCCAAAACACAAGACCTGGAAGTAATAGGGAACTTTAACTACCCAGACATCTGTTGGGAAGAAAAGCAATATGACAAACACAATATTTCCAGTAAGGTATTGGACTGTATTGTGGAGAATCTTTTGTTTCAGAAAGTGAAGGAAGTTACCTGGGGTACAGCCATTTTAGATTTGATTCTGACCAACAGGGAGGAATTGGTTACAATCGATATACTGAAGGCTATTTGGATGAAAGTGATCGTGCAATGACAGATTTCATGATTCTAAGAAGAGGAAGGTGTGAGATCAGCAGAATAAGGACAGTGAACTTTTAAAAAGCAGACTTTAACAACTCAGAGAACTGGTAGATAAGGTCCCATGGGAAGAAAATATAAGGGAAGAAGGAATTCAGGAGACCTGGCAGTTTCTCAGAGTCAATATTAAAGGCACAACAACAAATAACCCTGCTGCGAAGGACAGAGAGGAAGAATAGTAGAGGCCCAATATGGCTCCATCAGAAGCTCTTTAATAATCTGAAAATCTGAAAGGAATCCTACAAAAAGTTAAAACATGGATGAATTGCTAAGGGTGAGTACCAAAGCATAGCACATGCATGTAAGGACAAAATCAGAAAGGTTAAGGCACAATATACCTAGCAAGGGACATAAACGGCAATTTCTCAAATTAATGAACAATCAGTTTCTAAGCACCTAGAGGATAATAGTCTTATATATAATAGCCAAAATGGCACAAGAAAAATCATACCAAATCTACCTATCCTTCTTTGACAGGGTTACTGGCCTAGTGAATAGTTGGGAAGCTATACATGTAATGTATATTCATTTTAGTAATGTTTTTGATACAGTCTCATCTGACATTCTCATAAGCAAACTAGGGAAATGTGGTCTAGGTGAAATTAATATAAGGTGAGTGCATAGCTGGTTGAAAGACTGTACTCAGAGTAGTTATCAATGGTTTGCTGTCAGACTGGGAGGATATATCCAGTAGGGCCCGATGGGGGCCAGTCCTGTGTCCAACACTGTTCAATAGTTTCATTAATGAGTTGGGTAATGGAGTGAAGAGTATGCTTATAAAATCTGCAGATGACACCAGGATGGGAGGGTTGCAAGCACTTTGAAGGACAGGATTAGAATTCAAAATGACCTTGACAAATTGGAGAACTGGTCTGAAATCAACCAGATGACATTCAATAGACACCAGTGCAAAGTACTTCACTTAGGAAGGAAAAATCAAATCAACAACTACAAAAGGCGGAGTAATTGACTAGGTAGTCATACTGCTGACAAGGATATGCAGGAGGTGTGTGTGTGTGGGGGGGGGTTATAGCAGGTCACAAACACAATGCAAGTCAATAGAGTGATACAGTTGCAAAAACGGCTAATGTAATTCTGGAGTATATTAATAGAAGTGTTTATGTACAAACTGGAGGTAATTATCTTGCTCTACTCAGAACTGGTGAGGCTTCAGCTGGAGTCCTGTGTCCAGTTCTGGGCAACCCACTTTCAGAAAGATGTCAGCAAACTCAGGAGTCCAGAAGAGAGCAACTAAAATTAAAAAAAAAATGTCCAGTTTTCTAAATTTATGAGGAAAGGTTCACAAAGACTGGGCATGTTCAGTCTTGAGAAAAGAAGACTGTTAAGGGACCAGTGTTCAAATATGTTATAATATGTTATAAAGAGGATGGTGATCAATTCTTCTCCATGCCCACTGAAGGTACAACAAGAAGTAATGGGCTTCAGTAATGAGTAAGGGAGATTTAGGATAGATACTAGGGAAAACTTCTAACTATATAAAGATAGTTAAGTGTTGGAATAGGCTTCCAAGGGAGGTTGTGGAATCCTCTTCATTGGAGGTTTTTAAGAATAGGTTGGATAAAGACCTGGCAGATCTAGATACATTTGGTTCTGCTTCAGAGAAGGGGGCTGAACTAGATGACCTCTTGAGGTCCCTTCCAGCCCTGCATTTCTATGATTCTAGGATACATGCTAAGTATGGTGGTTATTATCATCCATTATTAGATGCTTATTGTGTGCTTTGTTAGGAAAGTAGAAACCTTTACTTTCCATTAAATGTACACCTTTCCCTGGTTTGGCCTCTTACTCAGATAACCGTGACAATTAGCCAGATTATGAAGTAGAAGATGAAGATGAAGAAGCCAGGTGGTTTTTAGGGTAGGAAGATGAGTAAAAGAGACAGACCAAGTGAATTATCTTAGCTGGAGCAATAAAATGTAAGTGTCCTGGGTGTCTGGTTCTGGATCTTAAAGTCTGCATGGGAAGAATGCTGTTTATCTGCCTTAGTCCCAATTGCAAGCTTGACAATTTTTTCACGCTTAAAGTTCTGTGAATCCATCATTGGTACTGTAATCTCAAAAGTAAAAGCCTAATGGCAGCAGGATCTCCAAACTACATATGGACATAATGTGATAGGAAATGTATAATTATATTGTAATAATAAGAGGGAATACATTTCAATTCAGATCAGTTGTTGTGTTCTTTTTTTACAGTAAAAATATTTTAGTAACTTGTAGTCATTAAATAGCCATTAGTCCAACCAGCTACTTGAGGGTGATTGCCCCACCATATAGTCAGTTGTCTTAATCTCTGATATTTATGGGCTTGGCTAAATGCCCAGTTTATAAAGGAATAAAAAGTGAGAACTCAGCAAAAATGCTGGAGCAGAGCATCCCCACCAGAGCCAAACATGATTAAGAACGACACATTTAAAATTTGTTAGTAAATAAATGATTAGATGTACTACCTCTGGCTTTTCATTTGATATACTCAGAAGGCAGATTTATTCCACTCCATAACTTAATAAAAAAAAGTGGCAAAAGCTTTCTAACATCTTTCATTAATAATTTGTTAGGAAATAAACAGCTAATGAACAGAAATACTCTGCATATAAGGTAACACTACTTTGGAACTCATTATGATGGATAAGAATGAATTAACGTCTGGATTGGAAGTTAGTGGTTGCCTGGGGACCAGTGATCTTGACCTGATTATTCAATAAAAGCACATAGAGAACAATCCCAACCAGTAATGCAGTGGTTCTCAACCTATTTATTATTGTGGGCCGCAAATACGACCCACAATGTGTTACCTGAGCCACAGGTTGAGAACCACAGCTCCTCCCAGACCCATATACCCAGTGCCTCCTGCCCAGAGACCCCTCCACAGAGTGGGGCCACGAGCAGAGCCCTAGGTCGGGGCCAGGCTGCAGCCCCAGGGACTGGCCAGCAGCCTGGATCCTGGACCCGTGGGGCTGGCCAGCAGCCCCGACCCTAGCCCAGCGGGGCCAGCTGGCAGCCCCGAACTCATACCCCAGCTGGCCAGCAATCCTGACCTTGGACCCCGACCCCGCTGGGCTGGGCTGGGTGGAAGTCGGACCCTGGACCCTGACCCCACCGGGCTGGGCAGCAGGGCAGCCCAGACCCCACCACACTAGGCAGCTAGAAACGCATACTTCATTGCGCCAGGCGACCAGGCTGTTGGGAACCCCAATCCCATTGTGGGGGCTGGATGGCCTTTAGCACACAGGTGGGCTGCAGCTGTGTGCTAACTGGGCTGCATGCAGCCCAAGGGCCGCTGATTGAGAACCACTGCAGTAATTTATATATTAGTAATTCAAAAGGGCTAATTTCCCAACACTGAGTGAAATTATAAGCATACTGAGTGGGACAAAAAATGTATACAGAAAAATATTAATTAGAATTGGGAATTCTTTAAGAAAAGTTTATTAGATAGCCCGCGCGGCTTCCCGCAGCTGCCATTGGCTGGGAACGGCAAACTGTGGCCTTTGGGAGCTGCGGTAGCCGTGCCTGCAGACGGTCAATGTAAACACTGTCTCACGGCCACCAGCGGATTACCCTGAAGGGCTTCATGCGGCCTGCGGGCTGGAGGTTGCCCACCACTGACTTATACCCTAGGGTCCTAACAAAATTGGTTGAGAAGATCTCTGGCCTGCTGATGATAATAATTAATAAATGTTGGAATATTGGGAAATTCCAGGAGACTGGAAGAGTGCTGATGTTGTGCCAATATTCAAAAAGGGCAAGTGGAATGACCCAGGTAATAATAGGCCAGTTAGCATGGCATTAGTCCTGGGCAAAATAATGGAAAATCTGATACAGGATTCAGGTTATAAAGAATTAAGTGTTAGGATTATTATTAATGCTAGTCAATGTGATTTTGTGGAAAATAAGTCTTATCAAACAAACCTGATTTCATTCTTTGATTAATTGTAAGTTTGGTCAATAAAGGTAAATTCGCAGATATTATACATGTAGACTTTTGTAAGGCGTTTAGTACCACACAACATTCTGATTAAAAATTAGTGCAATACAATATCAATAGAGCACATGTTAAATAGTTTAAGAAATGCTTAACTAACAGACCTCAAAAAGTAGCTGTCAAAAGGGGAATCGTCATTGAACAGGAGTGTTTCTAGTGGGTTTAGTGGGTTTAGTGGGATTAGTACTAGCCCTGACATTATCCAATGTTTTCATCAATGATCTGGAAGTACATATAGAATCACTACTGATAAAATTTGTGGATGACACAAGAATAGACAGAGTGGCAAATAATGATGATGACAGGGCAGTCATAAAGAGCAATCTGGATCACTTAGTATGCTGGGCCTCTTTTTAAAAAATTTAGTACATCCAAGTGCAAAGTTGATACTCAAAACAAGAAATGCAAGCCACCCCCCCCCCCCCCAGAGAATGGGTGACTATATCCTGGAAAGCAGTAACAGAAAAGGATTTAGGGGTCATGGTGGACACGCAACTCAACATGAGCTCCCAGTGGGATGCTGTAGCAAAAAGAGCTAGCGTGGTCTTTGGATGTCTAAACAGGCCAACAGTGAGTAGAGTAGGGAGATGATTTTATCACTGTATATGGATTGGTGAGATAGATACTGGAATACTGCATACCATATTCTGGTGTCCACATTTTTAAAAGGATGTTGAAAAACTGGAGAGGATGCAGAAAGGAGCCACAAAAATGATTGAAGGCTCCTTAGAGAAAATGTCTACAGTGAGAGACTGAAATAGCTCAACGTGTTCAGCTTATCAAAAAGAAGATTGAGAGGTGTTTGATCACAGTGTGTAAGTACCTTTACAGGGAGAAAATGTGAGGTACAAATGGGCAGAGGGTTTGGGATACATGCTTCTTTCCTTAGACACAAAACTGGCCTTCCAAATACATGACTGAATGAAAAGAATGAAATTCAAATGTTAATATTAATTTGATCCCTCAATTTTATCCATGGATGCAGAGGATCACCATCCCTGACAACTGAAATAGATGAGGGAAATTCACACCACTTTAGTTGCTATTGTTTTAGTCATCCTGGATGTAGAACCAAGATTACCGTTGCATTGGTTTGGATAGGAGCTTCCAAGCAGTATGGCTAACTACTTCATTTACTTAAAAAATAAAAGCTTTGGGAAAATCTGGCCTGTGTGAAAGCTTTATCAAGGCCAGCAGGGGAAGGTAGTGGTGTTGGCTGCTTATCTTGCACATCTGCTCTTTCACAATGTTGAGTAGCAGGTTACCAGAGCACAATGCTGGACATTGCTTATAACTGCTCAGAGTCAGAGCACAACCTACACCAGCTAGCATTTGCTGCCGGCTCCAGCAAAAACATTAGCCAACAGGGACTGCATACATCTCCTAGCCAGAAGATCACACTCCCTTGGATGATGACGTGCTGGCCAATCTCTTGAAGACTATGGAGAGAGCCTGTCTTGCTGCTATTCTAGGGTTTAGGCAGGAAGAGGTTCTGTTTCTTGCCCACCCTGCTGCACAGGGTCAGACTTCACCCTTAGTCACTGGAGAGTATTGAACAGCTGGCAATTCTGGCCAAGATGCAGTGTACACAGATGGTCACTGCCCATGCTATGGACTTGTGCACTTGGATGACAGCACATCAGTAAGTAATTTGTGCAATGGATTAATTTACAGTCCATGAGAGAGGTAAAGGTCCAGTGTGTCCCCACAGCAGATCAGCCCTATCCATTTGCAAAAACTTTATAAATGACCATGTTTTCTGGTCTCTGCAGTATCTTTTGCCCTAAGGATATGTTAGCTAGACAGGCTTTCTCCTCTTAGTAAAGTCGATTGATGTTAGATAGACAGGATTCTTGCCTTAATAACAGCAGTTGCAATAGCTGCATATTATTTGGGGCAGCTGTCAGCAATGGTCTGTTTCATTTTATGAAAGCAAATTGTTTCATTGTTTCCTATACTTCCTGCCTGTTTTTTTCTATCAATGTCATAGAATCATAGAATCATAGAATATCAGGGTTGGAAGGGACCCCAGAAGGTCATCTAGTCCAACCCCCTGCTCAAAGCAGGACCAAGTCCCAGTTAAATCATCCTAGCCAGGGCTTTGTCAAGCCTGACCTTAAAAACCTCTAAGGAAGGAGATTCTACCACCTCCCTAGGTAACGCATTCCAGTGTTTCACCACCCTCTTAGTGAAAAAGTTTTTCCTAATATCCAATCTAAACCTCCCCCATTGCAACTTGAGACCATTACTCCTCGTTCTGTCATCTGCTACCATTGAGAACAGTCTAGAGCCATCCTCTTTGAAACCCCCTTTCAGGTAGTTGAAAGCAGCTATCAAATCCCCCCTCATTCTTCTCTTCTGCAGACTAAACAATCCCAGCTCCCTCAGCCTCTCCTCATAAGTCATGTGCTCTAGACCCCTAATCATTTTTGTTGCCCTTCGCTGTACTCTTTCCAATTTATCCACATCCTTCTTGTAGTGTGGGGCCCAAAACTGGACACAGTACTCCAGATGAGGCCTCACCAATGTCGAATAGAGGGGAACGATCACGTCCCTCGATCTGCTCGCTATGCCCCTACTTATACATCCCAAAATGCCATTGGCCTTCTTGGCAACAAGGGCACACTGCTGACTCATATCCAGCTTCTCGTCCACTGTCACCCCTAGGTCCTTTTCCGCAGAACTGCTGCCGAGCCATTCGGTCCCTAGTCTGTAGCGGTGCATTGGATTCTTCCATCCTAAGTGCAGGACCCTGCACTTATCCTTATTGAACCTCATTAGATTTCTTTTGGCCCAATCTTCCAATTTGTCTAGGTCCTTCTGTATCCTATCCCTCCCCTCCAGCGTATCTACCACTCCTCCCAGTTTAGTATCATCCGCAAATTTGCTGAGAGTGCAATCCACACCATCCTCCAGATCATTTATGAAGATATTGAACAAAACGGGCCCCAGGACCGACCCCTGGGGCACTCCACTTGACACCGGCTGCCAACTAGACATGGAGCCATTGATCACTACCCGTTGAGCCCGACAATCTAGCCAGCTTTCTACCCACCTTATAGTGCATTCATCCAGCCCATACTTCCTTAACTTGCTGACAAGAATGCTGTGGGAGACCGTGTCAAAAGCTTTGCTAAAGTCAAGAAACAATACATCCACTGCTTTCCCTTCATCCACAGAACCAGTAATCTCATCATAAAAGGCGATTAGATTAGTCAGGCATGACCTTCCCTTGGTGAATCCATGCTGACTGTTCCTGATCACTTTCCTCTCCTCTAAGTGCTTCAGGATTGATTCTTTGAGGACCTGCTCCATGATTTTTCCAGGGACTGAGGTGAGGCTGACCGGCCTGTAGTTCCCAGGATCCTCCTTCTTCCCTTTTTTAAAGATGGGCACTACATTAGCCTTTTTCCAGTCATCCGGGACTTCCCCCGTTCGCCACGAGTTTTCAAAGATAATGGCCAAGGGCTCTGCAATCACAGCCGCCAATTCCCTCAGCACTCTCGGATGCAATTCGTCCGGGCCCATGGACTTGTGCACGTCCAGCTTTTCTAAATAGTCCCTAACCACCTCTATCTCTACAGAGGGCTGGCCATCTCTTCCCCATTTTGTGATGCCCAGCACAGCAGTCTGGGAGCTGACCTTGTTAGTGAAAACAGAGGCAAAAAAAGCATTGAGTACATTAGCTTTTTCCACATCCTCTGTCACTAGCTTGCCTCCCTCATTCAGTAAGGGGCCCACACTTTCCTTGGCTTTCTTCTTGTTGCCAACATACCTGAAGAAACCCTTCTTGTTACTCTTGACATCTCTTGCTAGCTGCAGCTCCAGGTGCGATTTGGCCCTCCTGATATCTTTCCTACATGCCCGAGCAATATTTTTATACTCTTCCCTGGTCATATGTCCAACCTTCCACTTCTTGTAAGCTTCTTTTTTATGTTTAAGATCCGCTAGGATTTCACCATTAAGCCAAGCTGGTCGCCTGCCATATTTACTATTCTTTCGACTCATCGGGATGGTTTGTCCCTGTAACCTCAACAGGGATTCCTTGAAATACAGCCAGCTCTCCTGGACTCCCTTCCCTTTCATGTTAGTCCCCAGGGGATCCTGGCCATCTGTTCCCTGAGGGAGTCAAAGTCTGCTTTCCTGAAGTCCAGGGTCCGTATCCTGCTGCTTACCTTTCTTCCCTGCGTCAGGATCCTGAACTCAACCAACTCATGGTCACTGCCTCCCAGATTCCCATCCACTTTTGCTTCCCCCACTAATTCTACCCGGTTTGTGAGCAGCAGGTCAAGAAAAGCGCTCCCCCTAGTTGGCTCCCCTAGCACTTGCACCAGGAAATTGTCCCCTACGCTTTCCAAAAACTTCCTGGATTGTCTATGCACCGCTGTATTGCTCTCCCAGCAGATATCAGGAAAATTAAAGTCACCCATGAGAATCAGGGCATGCGATCTAGTAGCTTCCGTGAGTTGCCGGAAGAAAGCCTCATCCACCTCATCCCCCTGGTCCGGTGGTCTATAGTATGTCTATGGTATGGTAGATTGTTAGGGCGAGAAACGAGTGAAAATGTAATAGCCGAAATGAATCTGTGGTTGTATTCATACAGCCGTCACTATCGAATGGTGTGGTGGATCACCCCCTTTTTCAGGGTGCCACCTGATATACTGGGGTTCCACTGACTCCCCCAACTGCTGTTCACTAGGCTGGGCTATCTCAAGTCTGTCCTTGCTGTGCCAGATCCTCAAGCCTTCTCTAGCGCACACACACAGGTAGAGCCACACCCAGCTGCAAAAGTATACAGACACTGAGCTCAGCTGTGTGAGAAGACTCAACTTGGGGATTGCCCAGCACTCAGGCACACAGCCCCTTTGGAGTGTAAGGCCAAAATTAAATTGTCTGGAGCTGAACAGAAATCTATACAGCGTAAGCTCATGAAATTCGCTCCCTCCCTCAACATGGAGGAAGATATGCCCGCCCTCCCCCCCAAACCCCAGTTATGAATCACACAAACTGGTTATAGAATAAACAAAAAACAAGTTTATTAACTGCAAAAGGTTGATTTTATGTAATTATAAAGGATAGCAAACAGACCAAAGCAGATTATTGAGCAAATAAAACAAACATGCAAACTAGTCTTAATACACTAAAGAATACTGGCTACAAATAATAATTTCTCACCCTAATTGTTGTTTTAAGCATCTTCTTCACAGGTCAGACACCTAGGTCCAGTCCCTTTCTTTCCCAGTTCAGCCTTAGGTGTTTACAGCAGTCATCTTAGGCGGGGAGCCCAGGAAGGGAAGAACTGACCTTGATTATTTCACTCCCCAGCCTTAAATAGGATTTACATAATGTGGGAATCCTTTGTTTCCCAGTTTGATCCCCACCACATCCTAATGACAAAATCCTAGCAGACCAAGATGGAATCCAGTATCAGGTGACATGATCACATGACCCTGCAGTGTCAAAGCAGCATCCCAGGAAGGTTGGTGATTAGCATCTTCAAAGTCCTATTGTCCTCCCTAATGGCCCATTCAGGCTGATTGCCTACTGTCTGGTGGTTGTTTCCCAGATGCAAGCACTTTTGTAATTGATACATAGTCCATATTTCTAACTTCAGATAAAGAAACAATACATACATACAAATAGGATAATTATATTCAGTAAATCATAACCTTTCCAATGATACCTCACATGACGCATCTGGCATAAAACGTATCTTAGTTATGCCATATTCATATCATAAGCATATCTCTATGAAGAATATAGGGCATAAGGTCACAAATGGTTTTAGCCATTTGAGCTACTGTTTGTAATAGGCCACTCTCTTACCACTTCAAAAGTTATTTTTCCTCCCTTGGTATCCTGCTGTTAATTGATTTATCTCGTTAGACTGACCTCACATTTGGTAAAGCAACCCCTGACCTTTCATGTATTTATACTTGCTCCTGTATTTTCACTCCATGCATCTGATGGAGTGGGTTCTAACCCATGAAAGCTTATGCCCAAAGAAATTTGTTAGTCTCTAAGGTGCCACAAGGACTCCTCATTATTTGAGCTAACGTGGACTCTTTGTTAGATGATAGTAAGATTTATAGTCTATTTGTATGTGGCAATCCAGTGGACAGCTTACATTTGAACAAATCTGATTCCATTCAGCAGAGGGCAGTGTGGTGCACGTACACCCTTGCTTGTATATTCCTAGACCTTTCCATCTTTTCATAGAAACTGAAAACCATCTGAAATTCTGCTGGTTTGTTGTGTGGCCATGGAAACAAAACTATTTGATGTTTCCACTGCATTTTTTATCTATGCCCCTTTTGTTGAAAGAAGAACTTCAAGTTTTTCCTATGCAATATAATAGCACACATTTTTAGGTTGAATTTTGCAGTTTCAGTTTGAGACTTTGTTGCATAATTTCTTGCCAAATGTCGCATAGTTTAAGACAAATGATAAGCCTTCCAGCTTCATGATCAGCTGCATTTACCCAATTGATCAGTAGAGCCACATACCATTTGCGGACCTCCTCTCAAGGAAGTATGCATTTTAGCTTAGCTCTGTAGTTTAATTTTCTATCCACGATAACCCTATGTAAGTGAATGTTCATAATTTTTCACCATGTCCAAATTAGAAAAATTGTACCAGTGTAACTAGATCTGTTTTAAATTGACTAACAGGTGCAAACACCTGAAAGTGGTTCACTCTCACTTAAAGGCTGGTCTATACTCTTTACACAACAACTACACTAATTTAACAAAAGTCGGCAACTTACCAATTTAAGTTATGTCAATACTAGTCTGTTCTAAACCAATGTAAGTGTATCCAGATAATGGTTTGGACCAGATTAAATAAACTGATTTAAAACCAAGTATTGTATAGATAAGTCCTATATCTGTTCATCTTAATGTGGTTAACTACCGACTCAAGCTAAACCACTTTAAGAGCGATTTAAACTGGCAGAAGAGTATGTATAGTCACATATGCAACAGTGTACCCAGATGGAGTTCAGATTGGTTTAGTGGTGCCAGTGCAACATTTCCAATGTGGACCAGCCTTCACTCTATGGAAGGGCAGAGGCAGGCACACAGGTGATGGAAGGAAGGTAAGAAAGTTTTATGAGAAGGGGAAGGTAATAAATAAATCAACTCCTAGAGTTAACTTCAAAAGTTCAAAAGACTTTTAAGTCTCACAATATTTGGTGCTTTTCTTAAAGTCTCAGATGCTGGAATCATGATTATGTGAGAATCTCAGGTTTCAGATTTTTAAAAAGTAAGATTCTAGCCTTCATAGTTGCCCAGAAGAGCTTGAAAATGTGAATCTTAAAAGCTCAAAAACCAGAAGCCAAATTTTAAACAATTTTTTTTAAAATCTCATGATTTTTGGGGGGTGGGATTATTCAAGTGTTTGGTGTTGGCAGTAATGGGATAGGGATTCATTTTTTCTACATCTGTTCTGTCGGAGACTGTTTTCTGCCATGCAAGGAGTGGAGGGATGCACAGAACAGGGGTAGACAGCTGCAATGAGCTTTAGGAGCCCACCTTCTGCAAGCTTCCCTCCGATCCCATATGTACTACAGCCACTTCTGCTTCTGGCTCCCCCCTGCAGATCTGTGCATCTTAAATTTGTGTGTATTAAATAAATATGCTCTTGGGACCTAAGAGTAAAGCATATTGATTACATGGAGGATAGGTCCAAGACGGTCAAGCATGCCACTCACTATGCTCTGGGTGTCCGAAAACCTCCAACTGTCAGAAGCTGGGACCTGATGACAAGGGATGGATCATTCGATAATTGCCCCATTTTGTTCATTCCCTTTGAAGCATTTGGCACTGGCCAATGACAGAAGACTGGATCCTGGGATAGATGAACCAACCATTGGTCTGATCTCATATGGCCAATCTCTTGTCCATTATTTGTATTGGAGGAGAAAACTCCTGGTGTAAATTTTTAGAAATGACTGGTGATATTGGGTGCCTGATATAAGACATCTTATTTTAACATGAACCACCTGATTTTTAGAAAGGGCTGCTCCCCTTTTTAAGGTGTCTCAAGGTGGGGCACCTAAACTTGCAAAATCATTGGACACAATTTTGAAAATGTAGGCCATTCATAGGGACTCTATTGCTCAACTCCTGATTCGTTCTCCAGTGACTTTCCTTAGTCCTGTCTGGCTGTCTCCCTACCTACCTACCTGTATGGCTAGGGTGACCAGATGCCCCAATTTTATAGGGACAGTCCTGATATTCAGGTCTTTTTCTTATATAGGTGCCTATTATCCCCCACCACTGTTCTGATTTTTCACACTTTCTATCTGGTTAAACCATGTATGGCCCCTGTTACTGCAGTAACTGCGTGTCTCTCCATCTGTAATGTATTTCTCTTCACAGCACCCCTGTGAGGTTGGGAAATCCTTCTCTAGCTTTATATACTGGACTTTAAGCCTAGATCCTCAAGGGTATTTAGGCTTCTAGAATCCATTGAAATCAGTGGGACCTAGGAGCCTAAATCCCTTTGAGGATTTGGGCCATAGTCCCTAAACTCATAGGTCTTGTCAGTATTTTAAAGACAGTTTACTTGCCAGGTTGTTGGAACTCCCTCCATCCCAAGGTCTTAAGAACTATTCCTAGAACTGCGATTCAGATGCTTTCCTTGGAACAACAGTTCAAGGGAAAATAAAAATAAGAAAGGGCCAGAGCCAGATGTCAGCTGATTTTAGGGTAGATTTGTAACATTTATATAAAACTTCTGTTTTAACATAATTTCAGTGTTGAATTTATTTGTCCCTATTATGGGCTCATTTTATCTGGAAAGGACTTCTGGGGAATTCAGAACAATCACAAGGCTTCTCAGTTACTGCCGAGCACAACAGTTAGAGTTACCACATGAGCCTGCATGCCAGCTGAATATGGCAAAACACGGCCCTGCTGCTGTAAAATGTCCTTGGACCGGGGTTCCTGGACCTTCATGAGGTCTCCTTAAGCTCTCCCTGCTGTCTTTATTGTAGGGTGCAACTCAATGGCCACTACTTGCCCTCAGTCACAGCAGGGTTGCTATAGAGAACAGACATGATGCAGTGCCACTGGTCTTCAGCATCACCTCAGCCATATGGCAGCCACCCCTCAGAGTTGAGCTTGCAGGAGGATACACTTGTATTTTAAAAGGGTGGTCAGGGCAGCTGATCACTGTGAAGCCTCGGAGCTTTCTTTCTGCCCCATAAAACTTTTAAAGCTCAGGAAGAGCTTCCTGTCCTTCTCACAGGACTAGAGCACGACACTATATTCCAGTGGGCTACCTGGTGGCCAGCGCCTCCACCCACAATCCAGTGTTCACCTAGGAGGAGTGGGAAATGAGCAGCAAAAGGGACCCTCTCCCCAAGTCTGGATCAGTAGCCAACTGCATCTGATTGTGGAGCAGCCTGAGCTGCCTGCACTCTTGGAACTCGCAGGAGCACCCAGTCTCAGGCCCTGAGTCTGGGTCGTTCTTGCCACGTAAATTGGTTGAAACAGACAGATTTCTCCCCTCCCCCGCCACACATCAGTAATTCCCCTGCTGCAAGGAAGGGTTCCCCAGGCGTCTGGAAACCAGCACAGTGGCCTTACCCCACAGCCTTTGATGTGTAGGGGCCCAAAGGCAGGAAGGAGTAACATCATGTTGGAGGGGCAGTGGCTAGAGTGCTGTACTCTGCATCTGTCCTGGGCTACAGGACAATTCCACAGGGAGCTGTTACCGGCAGTGTAAAATTAGAGCAGCCCCTGGGTTATCACAGCATAAACTTAATTCAAGGATCTGCATTGATCTCTGGACTCGTCCAGAATTCAGGCAGAGCATAGATGGCACAAAACCACTCCTCCCCTCCCGCAGCAATGCCTCGGGAGCAGTGCATCCTGCTAGGCACAGCACAGACTGCGGCCCTTGGTCTCCACATAGATACATCTTTATGTGAGGGGGAGCTCAGTGCAGGGATTCCCGGAGTACAGGTGGCAACTTCTAGAGCTAGCTACAGCTGGGAGTAGTCTCGGAGTTGCACAAGTGCACGCTCAGCCTGCTGCCAGTTCCACAAGCTCAGCTGCTTTGTAGCCCTGTCAAGGGGCCACTCTACCAGGGTTTACAAAAAACAGGAGAAAACACTGTTTTCTGTAAAACCAGCAGAAGCAGACCCTGAAACAGGGCTAGTTCTGGTTGTCAGGGACACACAGACCCTGGTTATCTGGAATCAGATCAACTGAGATTGTGTTGTTCATTCACATTAAAGGAGCCAGTAATTTTGTTTTGTAGGCTGAAGTTAGGGTTGGTGGCAAATTGCTTAATAGGCCTGGCAAAAGAATACCAGCTGGGTCTGGTCAGCTGGGGCTCCTATCCACAATAACGTGTACATAGGCATAAGACTAATAACAAGAAATAATATAGTGAAACATAAGTCAAATACTAACAACTTGTGACCAGAAAATGTAGAAAAGTATTAAATTAAGCAAGCAAGCTCAGGAGAAACTTGTTTTTACTTTTAGAGGTGGATGGAGAGGGCTTTAGGAGTCCTGGTTCTTTTCAGGCACTTATCAGATACAACAGAAGTAGATAGCATGAGAGAGGCAGGGGAAAATAATTCCTCACAAACAGAGATGGATAGGCAAAGCCATGGAGTCTCAAAAAATAATACAACACTGTTCTGTTATCATGCACTATTGCCTCTCCAAGTGAGAGCATCTGAAAATATGCTGGTCTCTTCTAAGGCACTGTGGAACACAAGAGGGTAGATATGGGGTAAAGGGAAAGAACATACTTAGCATGTGAGAGAAACTAAATATATTTAGTTTAATAGCTTCTGGAAGTTTTATGTATTTGTTTATTTAACTGGGCAAAGTCTGGAGCTGAGAACTGGAACTTTAAATCCCCACAGTCACTTGCAATAAGCAAAAAGAGAGCTACTTTCCATACAGTGATATAACAAACATTTCCCCTGTTAAGGCAGTCCTCATTTAAATTACACTTTGAGCTGCTTTTCGCTTCCATTTGGTTTTATTTTTAATGGCGCACTTCCTCCTTTCAGGCCCCCCAGTTATAAATATGAGATGGACAAAAATCTGTGCTCTTGAAGAAAAGGGTTCCCTTAGTGATCAAAAACATGTGAATCTATCAGAACTCCTTCCCATTCCCCTCCCTCAGACAGGACCAGCAGTGCAAGCTGATGTAAATGATCACAACACAGATACACAGTGTGGAAAAGGCCTCCCCTCTTCCTCCTGGCCAGAATTTTCAAACTAGCTCAGCACACACAATTAGGGCCAAATTTTCAAAAGTCCTCAGCTTCCATTTAGGCACCAAAATAAGTGGCCAGAATTTCAATAGCACTCAACACAATAGGGCCCAGATCCCCAAAGATATTTAGATGTCTAACTTCTATTGATTGCAGTGAGAGCTATGTGCCTGAATACCTTTGAGGTTCAGGACCTAAGCACTGAACACTGGTCATAGTGTGTCAATGGAGCTGCTGGGGGCTGAGCATCTTTGAGAATCTGGTCCCAGGTGTGAGTGTTGAGCATCTGAAAAATCTGGCCTTCAACTCTTCTAAAAACTTGGCCTGATGTAGGGAGCTCTCTTCATAATGTGGAGATGAGCTTTTAATTGAATGATCCAGGCTCCCCCCCCCCCCCAACCCACCTCTCTTTTTTACTAGCTCCGGTCTTGGCACAGGAAATGCAAATCTGATTTATTCTATTGTTCACAAGGGACACTGGTTCCTTAGACTACTTTTGGAATGCTTGGCAGGTTAATTTACTCTTATTGGGTGTCATGTTTGGGTTTTAACCTAGGAGAGCTCCCTGAATGGTAGTTCATTCCTGGGGCACACTGGGGTTCTAAATTCTGCAGGAAGAGAAACTCACCAGGTGGGGTGCTCTGTAGCCTGCAGAGCATGTCCATTGTGGAAGACCAGCTGGAACTGCGTGGGCCAAGATCGTGGTCTTGCAGATCTGATCAGATCCTCAGTCTCCCCTGGTTCCAGACCGAGCAGCTCCCTCTGACCTTGTATGTTTATAAGCTCTATGTGACCCAAAAGAGCTGCCAAGACTAAACAGTATGTGGAATATAAACCCTCTAAGCCGAAAAAGTGCAATTATGGCTAGAACTCCAGTAGAGATTACAAAATACTGTACAAAGGAATGGAGTTGCAGTGCTGTGATTGGAACTTCTGCCAGACAGAGTTTCTAAAGATCAAAGGAGTAGATCGTTTCCATATTATACCCAGCCCAGATGGCTCATCTTTCACTGCCTAGGGATGGGGTTCCCCAGGCAAAACATCCTTGCTACTCCCTATGACTGTCTCACTACTACTGTGTTTACTGTATCAGGGCTCTAGATTAGAATTTTTGAGTAGTTCACTTTAGCTGCCTATAAGCTCCCATTTAAGGAGCCTCAGTCTCAAGGCTCTGCTGTGGCTGCTGAAGTAGGGCTGGAACATTGGCGCCCCCTGCAGGAAACTTCATATGGGAGCTTTCCAGTCTAGGACACCAGAGCAGCTGCTCCTGGGGGAGCCATTAGGTGGAGGAGCAATCTTGTTATGTTAATTGCTATGAACTATGGATAGATTTGGGAGGAAAGTTAGTGTATTTTATTCTGATTTCATGTCTCATTCATTTTTCAGAGGGGGGCAATGCCATAGGTATATATCACTGCCTGCAGAAGTCATCTGGGCTTTTGATTTTGTGGTGGGGAGCTCACATAGAGGTCAAAATTATTCACGCACAGAGAGAGAGACACACACACACACACATCCTTCCATCTTTCCTTCTATTTCTCATCTCCTTTTTCTGCTCTGGTCTTCCAGCTCCGTCCTTTTTCCTCTTCTCTTTTCCTCTAGTTTCTCACCTTATTTATTTTTGTTCCTCTGGTCTCCATATCTCCCTCACCCTGACCCTGACTTAGATGGCTGAGTCTACTGCATACACATCTCAACACACAAGGGGAGGCATGGAACCTGCAACTGGAGGCATTCTTCCATTCAATAAAGAGAATGACCCCAGTACCATTGACAAATCTCCTGATTAAGTCGAGAGGTTCCCACAAACCATGATGGAGTCAGTCCACTACAAGTAAAAGTGGGAGAGGGTTCACGGGCATTTGAAGCCAACTTTGACTTACGTTAACATCATAGATCCAGAGGGGATCATACCCATCCTTATGACTCTGGTATGACCTCACCTAGCATACAGTGCTAGCCACCACATTACAAGCAATGTATTAACAAATTGAAAGGATTTCATAGAAGAGCAATAAAATGATTCAAGAGCCGAGGGGGAGTAGGCTGTTAATTTACCAGAAAAGATTGAAATAACTAAAGTCTGTCTGTAAGAGGCAGTTGTTAGGAATATGATAAGCATCTCAGTTATCTGAAGTCAAGCACCTGGGACAATGATTGTTCAGAGTTGTAAACTTGATAAAATCAAAAGTGACTGGATGAAACTAGGCAAAGGGATGCGCGGGGTTAAGCCAACCCAACTACATTGCTTAGGGGTATGAAAAATCCACACCCCTGAGCGATGTAGATTAGTCAACCTAAACCCGCAGTGTAGACGGTGCTAGTCAACAGAAGAATTCTGTCAATCTAGCTACTACCTCTCAGGGAGATAGATTAATACAGCAGTGGGAGAACCCTTTTTATTACTATAGTGAGTGTTTACACTGAGTAGCATTTCAAGTGTAGACAAGCTCTTAGATTCTGCAATCCTTTCCCCAAGGAAATGCTTGAGGCCCCATTGCTTAAGTCATTTAAAACCAGATTGATAAAACACTCAAGAATATACAATAAGGAACAATCCTGTAATGGCAGAGATCATTTAAAAGGATTTTTACATCTCAGATTTTTGTGTATGATTTAGTTAATGCTATAGGACCCAATCCAGCAAAGCACTTATAATCACATTTATCTTTAAGCTTGTGAATCGTCCCACTGAAGTCAAAGGCACTACTCACATGCTTAGAGTTAAGCCCAAATTGGACTGGGGCCAGAATGATCAATAGAGCAATACTTTAATTTTAAAAATAAACACAGGGCCTGATTCTAATTGCCTAGAGACTGGATTTACTCCATTGATTTCAAATGGAGTGTTATGCTGGAAGGTGTTAATGGCTGCCATCAATCACAGACCTGGGTAAAACCAATGTGTGTATTAAGTATCATTTATTCAGGCTACATGGAAGGAGCAGTTTAATACTCCCTTGTTGAGTGATAGTGGAAACAATAGAAATCGCTGCCCAAGGCACTGGCCAATTGGGCAAGGCCGGAGCAAAAGCTAAATCATGTGGGCCAAGAGGTTTCCCTAAGGACTGATTGCAAATGCAAGGGCTGGAGCACTGATTGGTTGTAGCTGGGTGTGTCTGAGAGAGAAAGTGAAGAGAAAGTGAAGAAGAAGCCAGAGAAGCAGCAGTGAGCATGGCCATGGGAGGAAGCCAAGAGACAGAAGAGCTTCTTTTGAGCACAGTACCGGAGAGAGATTTGGATTTCTGAACAAAGAAACTGCCTCCTGTTATTAGTTTCTTCTGTGTTCAGGGATAGAGGACTCTGTGTGTATTCACTGAAAACAAAAAGGCTTGCACCAAGGAATAGACCTGACTTGTATCATCAATTACTCCTCCTAACAGAAACAACCCTGCAAGGCTCTACTATTTGCTAACTGCTTTGGCCAAAAAGGGACAACAATACACACTGAGGTTCAGCGAACTTTTTGTGAACCAAAGTCAGGGCTCCATGGGAAACGTGTCAGCTTACTGGGTTCGTAGGAATCCCAGCTTTCCAGGGTCCATAGCTCTGGGGCAGCCACACCATGCAGGCATCCCAGGGGCCAGGGAGCCCAGTGTTCCAGGGTCTGTTCCTCTGGGGGCAGTCAGCTGTGGCAGGGCTTCCAGTCTCACTGACATGGATTCAGGAGCCTGAAAGCCCTGGTAGTTCCAGCTCTAACATATGATTGGCTCCCAGCTCCAAAGCCCGCCAGTTTGTGGTAGGCTCTCAGGGCTTCCAAGCTTCTTGCTATATAGAGCTGGGCTCCCAGGGCCTCTGGTTCTCCATGTAGCCTTCCCCAAGCCAGGGACTGCAGGGGCTCCAGACTCCTGCAGGTCTGGGAGTCTGGAAGCCCTCAAGTACCTACCCCAGGGCAGTCCACATGTGGAGCTGTCCTGGAGCCACAGACTCTGAGAGACCCAGGAGTGGCGAATGAAGTTGACATTGTCAGTTCTCCAGCTACTGTTAACTTCCATGACACTGACAAGAGTTTTAATTTCACTCATCAGCTGTCTGGCTCCCAGGGAGCAGATTTCATTTCAGAACCAGCATATGTTGCTGTTTCCAAAAAAAAATTTTGGGGATCTCCAGTCCATGTGAAATTTTGATAAAATTGGGATTTGTTCCAATCTGGATGAAGCCAAATGTAGAAAAAGCAAAATTTTCCATGAACCAGAAATTCAATGTTTTGGCCAGTTCTAAACAGGCAATTAGTCCTGATTTACAGCAATATAAATCAGATCAGAATCAGGCTCTGCCTCAGTGAACAATTTTATAACATACACAACTTTCAGCTCCTGAAACCCATTACCTGTTTACAGGATCACATGGTATTTGGTATGGGCTCTTCTGTCAGAAAGTCTGATGTGAAAAATTATCACAGTACACAGTTGCTCTTCAGAGATACTATCCAGTAATGTATAGAGTTAGCAGGTAATTAAAATAATATTTTACCTGTTGATAGAGCTTTTCATGGAGAAGGATCCTAAAGTACTTTGTGAACTTTACTGGAAGTGGATTAAACTAGTTTGGAAATTATCTAGTGAATCCACTATAAATGGATTAAGCTAAATTGGAAAAAGACATTTTTATTCTGGAATATCCACGTGGGGCATTATTCCAGAATAGCTATTTAGATAGATTTCCAAGTGTAGACAAGCCCTTACACAATTTTCCTCTCTGTTTTTTTTTTTTTAATGTCTCCAGGAGGAGGTCCCAAGGGTACCATGAATTTGGGTAAAGGTGGGGTAAGGTGGCAGCCTGTGGGCAAGGAGCCTCCAGTACCAGATGACCCCTGCCTCTGGCAGATCCTTTATGGTTTGAGGGTGCCAATCCTCCTGCCTCTTCTATTTGGGAGCAAACTCTGCCTCTCAAATGGAAGTATTCAAAGGACACACACACAACCCAGAGCAGACTGGGGATCATTCACAATAGTCATGAGCAGCCAGGTTCTACTAGAACTTGTTTAGTGATGCAGTAAAGAGAAGATTTTTTATTTACTCTAGGTCTTTAGTTCATCACAGCAGCTCATCTAGCAGGGCTTGCTTTCTACACAGCTATTTTATTTCCCCCCATCTTCAGAAAACTGTACAGTAAAAACCATTAGGAAATACTGCTTCTCTTTGCACCATCTGAGAAATTAATAGCAAAACCAATTAAATCCAACATGCAAGTCAGCCGCGCTCTACGTGTCTCCCTCTGCCTCCCTCTAAGAACTGCCACATCACTTTTAAGTCATTTCCTTTCCCAGACTAGGCAGTTTTATTCATATCAAAGAGCTTGATCTAACCCAAACACTCTTACAATAAACCAGGCAGCCTCCTTTTTGATATCATTAGCCTTTAACCTCTGAGGGACTTCTTCAGAAGGGAGCTGCAACTCGTTACCAGATGTCAAAAAAGAAGTTTGTCAAAAAAATCTCAGGAACAACTCGGGGCCAGACAGTGTACGTTTTCTATTATGCTGAAACTGAAAGAAATTTTCTTTAATGCAATAGTGCTTGATAGGGAGGGGGAAGGGAGAGGAAAGTGTTTCAAAAGGTCATGTCACAACCAGCTCTGAGGAGCCTCAAACCCACATTGCTCATAATTCAGCCACTGGATTTCTTCATAAGCTCTGAGAACCTGTGAGGCTAAGATGCCGAATTTGTGGCCTTCTTTATAGAAAAGCAAAAGGGTATGTCAGCCTGGGGTAGGGGTTGTGAGATGTGTGACTCAACTCATAAATATGCTTAAAGTATTCACTCACTAGTCAGTCATTTCCAGCCTAGGGAAAGACCTGTGCTGATCATATTTCTGCATAAAGGCAAACCTGGTAAGAAGGCTTTGATTTTTGGAGGGATTTGTAAAAGCAGATATAATTCTCTGCGCATTCTGTGTGTGGCTGGATACATTGTAAAGACAAAATAGCTAAACAAAGAGGATCAAAAATTGCTGTCATTGCTGATACTGCAAATTGAGGGTATAGACTGACCTTTTACCAGAGAATGGGGTGGACCAGAGCCCAGGGAGAAGCCCAGAGTAGGAACTGACCCTCTGAGTCATTCTTCTTTCCCTACTCCTCCCTTCATCTGGGGTGGGGCAGAGAGGGATGGGGAGCTTGGATAGTAATCTGCTACTCATCCAGGCCAGTAGCAGATTACTACCCCGGCCTGTGTGCCAGTTTAGCTGTGCTGTTTGACCAGCTGGAAGGAGGCATAGCCAACTGCACTCATTCCCTGCCCCTCTCTGCCCACTCCATATGTGGCTTGGAGTGAGGAGGTACCTGGTGTGCGGCCCTTACTCTTCCACCATTCCCACCTGCCTGCAGTGAAGATGTGGGGAAATCTCACGAAGGATCTTAATGGCCCTACATTACCAAGTTTGCCAGGCTGTGATCCAGCCCATAGACAGCAACATGAAAAATGTTACTCCCTTTAGAGACAATTGTGTTTTTGTTTCCTTTAGGACAAAGCCCGAACTTTTAGATTTATGGTCTAAAAATGAGACATTCCACCCCTTGTTAAGCAGATATGGGCTGTAGAAGATAATTAACCACATCTCATGGTTTACCCAACCAGCAAAACTTGGGTCAAGAATTGCTCACCACCCACATTAATTGCCCAGAACAGACTAACTGGTGTTGGACCAAATATTATCTCACCAGCATTTAATATCCCTGCCATAGCATGAAGGGAAACAGAAACCCGAGAAGAAGAGAAAATTAGAGCGGTGGGAAGAAAAACAGTTCCTTAACTGTGCAATGGATTCTGTCTGTCTAATGAATCCCCTTTGAAAATCACCCTCAGTAATAAATTAGGATGTAATATATTGCAGATGGATCAACAGTGGCACACATACAGCTTTATGTATCTGACACACAGGTGTTTGATTTTGTGTTTGACAGCAGGTCAAGGTGTAGCCATGTTGGGACCAATCCTGCTACACCAAGCTGTCCAGAGAATAACAATTCCGTTTTGTGACAACTTTCAAGGTTTCTAAATTTGTTTTTGTTCCTCACTGGAACCAAACCAAAACCCTTTTGAACATTTTCACAAAGCGAATTTGTGTTGAAACAGCTGTTTTTGAATCAAAAAACCTTAGGTTTTCAATTCACATCTCTCTTCTCCCTTTCTCCTTCTCTCTCCAGAAGTGACCAGAGAGCTCCAGATCTCAAAAATCTTCCCAACAGAAACTTTTTCAAATCTGATACATCTTTGGGAAATGTTTTGGTTTTAACAGAACAGGATATTTAGATCACATGTCATTTAGTTGAAAATATTCCAATCAGTTCAAATGCTAAGTGCTGACCAATTCCTGCTTAGATACCTTTTGAAAAGCCCCATCCCACAGAGCAATGTTTTTCAAGGGATTTTTTAATCGTCCTTCTCAGATTGCAAGATCTTTATTAGAATGAAAGCGTTTTGGGGGAGGGGCTGTGTTGCATCAATAACTGGGACACATCATCAATAACTGGGACACTGTGATAAAACAATAATATTGTGAATAAATCCTATGGAATTCAATAGAAAATCCTATCCCTATTATTGAATTATATAAAATGGTTACACAAAAATAACAGAAAATATTATTCTCTGTTAAATTCTAAAAGATTTTAGAGGAATTTCCTTGGAACCCCATTTAATTTCTATAGAATTGATTTCCTCCATTCTATAGGACTTCTCAACAAGGAGTTGAGGGCTGAGTCAAAAGAGAGTGATTCTGTTTGTGGTTTTGCCACAGACTTCCTGTGTGATCTTGGGCAAGTCATTTAACTCATCCATGTCTCAGTTTCCCCAACAGTAGAATGAAGATAACAACCGGGGTGTGGTGAAGGTAATACATTGATGTTTGTGAGGCACTCAGATAACATGGTGATGAATGCCACACAAATGCCTATAAAGAAAGGGGTTGAAGGTGTAAGATTGTATTGTAATATTCACAAAAAAAAAAGGAGTACTTGTGGCACCTTAGAGACTAACAAATTTATTTGAGCATAAGCTTTCGACTAACATGGCTGCTACTCTGAAACCTATTGTAATATTGACACCCATCATCAGCATCTTGAACCATAAAGCCCATTATTTTGAAGGGTCCCCACAGATGCAGAGAATACCCTGGCGATCATTCTCCACTGTCTCTGCCTTGAATAGGTGATGGATCGGGTCTTCACTTGGCACACTGTTTGTGTCTTCATTGGCTTACATAGCTCAGTTCTGGGCTCCAGCTGACTTGGTAAATGGATACAGGCTGGAGCTCTCCTGGTTGCCAACCATCTTGCCAGGAGAGTCATGTGGCCAGGAGAGTCACATTCTGAGTTCAATGGCCCCCAGTCTGCGGTGCTCTTTTAGTGTTCCATTACTGACTCCTGATCAAATGTTATTTCTCTGTTAATTGAATTCCTACAGTTCTATGGTCTGATGACAAATGTGTGTGTGTTCTGCATTATACCCTCATGACTTTCAAATGTTAGCGCTACAGGGAAGGGGCTCTGTTAATAATAAGTAATAATAAATGTCAGCCAGATGAAGATGAAGAATGGCAAGAATAATTACTGCAAATGGAGATTCTGTCCTTTCAGCGACTTTTCTTGGCTGTATTTAGGGGGAATTTCATCTTTCCTCTGCCTTTAAAAATGAGTTCTGTATCTCCGACCATCATGCATTGTAATCTTTCACGCTGATCCAACTCCCACTGAATTTAATGGAAAAACAACGAGGAGTCCTTGTGGCACCTTAGAGATGAACACATTTGTTTGGGCATAAGCTTTTGTGGGCCACGAAAGCTTATGCCCAAATAAATTTGTTAGTCTCTAAGGTGCCACAAGGACTCCTCGTTGTTTTTGCTGATACAGACTAACACGCTACCCCTCTGAATTTAATGGGAGTCTTTCCATTGTTTCAATGGAAGTGGGATCAAGCACTTTGTGCTTTGGGCTCTAATACCCCCGAATCTTTCGCTATCTTGTGGTACATCTGCATTGCAGTCAGGGGTGTGATATGCAACTTCTGTAGACGTACCCACACTAGCTGTACTCTAGCTAGCTTGTTAAAAATAGAAGCGAAGACTCCCTGGGGTGGGCTTCAGTGCTGGCTGCACAAGCAAGTCTGTACTCAGATGGGCCAGGAGGGCTTGTGCACCTTGTGCTAAAGTCCTCACTGTGGCATTCTCACTGCTATTTTTAGTGAGCTAGCTAGAGTACAGCTAGCATAGGTATGGCTACACAAGCTGCCCTTCACACCCCTGGTTTCAATGTACCCTTAGAAGTGTTCCTGTGTTCAGACAGTTTTCATTTTGGGATTTTTCCCGTGCTTGTCCCACATCCATACCAACAACATATTGGGATCGGTCTTTCATCTGCATCCTAACATTTTGTCACGGAAAACTAGTTGTTCTGCATGTCATCACTGATGTGCTGTTGAGGACCATTTTGTCGTGCTGGCATTTCGTCTCCTGTGGATGTTAGTGGTTTGACGTGGAAACAGAAATCCCAAATTGAAAACATGTTTCAGCAAAAATGAGACACAGGTTTCCTCATTTTTATTATTTTTTTACAGGACTAAGTGCAAACCTCCATTAGTAGGAAACCAAGAGCTTCAATGAAAACCAAACCCAAAAGTGGTATGAAGTTCACTACACAGCTCTGTCAATACTGGTTATAACCTGCAATGAACCTCCTCGTTCCAGATAGCTCTTTTCCTTTCCCACCTACTTCCATCCACAGCTAGATGGAGGTTTCCCTGTATTTGTTACAGTAAAGGTTACCATCCATCAGGGTTAGAAACTGCATCCGCACACAAGATAAAGTATTCAGCGCTAGCCCAGTTTTCCACCATTAACACCTGCCCCTCACCCCCAGAAGGGATTTGTTTTCAAACATTACTCCACTGCCACGACTCCTCCAATTCCAGAGTTACTGATAGGAAAGGGCAAACCTCAAATTGGGCAGAGAGTCCAGTCTGTAGACTGAGTGAGATTCTATGGAGCTAACATGAGGAAGAGTGAGTAAACAATGTTCATGAGGAACTTGGAGACCAAATAAGATTTTAAATTGTTGTATAACATGAATGTGTGACTTTAAAAGTTGTTTATTTAATCCTGCTCTCATTATTCTACAGGCCATCTCTGACTCCATCTGGGGTTGTCTGGGAACAAGTATTCTGTCTATCCTGCTAACACACAGTGGAGTACTGGTAAAAACAGAAGTAGGTAAACTAACCTAACATAATCTCCATATTTAACCAAACTGCTGCTTTGATCCCTGCCACCATGGGGTGAAAACATAAGCAGTTATTTTTGTACGTCAGCTAAGGGAGCAAGTTCTATTGGCACCCTGCAGGCCACTTGATGAGTTCTCGGTCCCATCTTCACTGGCTTTATAGCTAAGGCTATGTCTACACTATCACCTATGTTGGCAAAACTTGTCACTCAGGCATGTGAAAAAAAAAAACTTTTCTGAGAGACGTAAGTTAGAGTGACAAAAGCACCGATGTGGACAGCGCTATGTCGGAGGGAGAGCTTCTCCCGCCGACACAGCTACCACCACTCGTTGGGGGTGGATTAATTATGTCAATGGGAGACCTCTCTCCCATTGGCATACAGCGGCTACATTGGTACAGCTGTGCCACTGTAAGCTCACTACTGTAGACATAGCCTAAGACCTTGTCTACAGCGGGGAAATTTGCTCCAACTTCCCTTCCATACCTCAGAGGATTGCTGTCAGGATAAATACCTTATATATTACGAGATGCTTGGACACTCTGATGAGGCCATAAAAGTGCCTAATATAGGAACATTCAAACCAGAACTCAAGTGGCAGATGCTCACGAAAAAGCCAGGTTGTGCAAGGTGAGGTGGCATTCATTCAAGCAACAGAACCACTGTGGTAGCACCAATAGCAACAAAGGGATTTAGAGAGATGAGCTGTAACACTAATGGAGGCAAAGGAGGTCCACATCTTTGTGGTCCTACATTCACACAAAGCCACAAAGAAAAGAAAGACCTGCTACGGGAGGAAATGAAAACAAAGTGGAACTGTATTTGCTAAAGAGGACGGAAGGCCTTCCACAGAGACAGTGCCTAGCTTCTTACTCCAGATGCTGCTGATCCTGTCATTCTTTCCGTCAAAAAGAAATTATAAAATGATACACACAACAGAAACGAAATATAGCTGGAGCCTCTGGACTGTATGTAGCTGTCAGCAAAATAACAAGCTTGGCACTTGCAATGCTACGAGATGCCAGCAGCTCCAAAAAACAAAACAAACCCCATAAAGCTTTCTTGTTTTACTTCTTAAAAATCAGAAACAACTAAATTAACCATGGAAACAAACTGAACAGACCACTGTGCACAAACACCCCCAGTTAACAGCATTAGGCTACAAAGAGTAAAATCCTGGCACCATTGCGGTCTGTGGCAAAACTTCTGTTGACTTCAGTGGACCCAGGATTTCACTCAAAGAGCTGATAGCTCATGAAGAGATGGTAACAGACAAATTTACATACCCATCTTCCACATTCTGACCAATACACAAAATGTCATCAGTAAATTGTATTCACCTTGTAGACATGGGCTAAGACTAAACTCCAGGAGGGCATGGATCAGCGTTCACGTCGCACTGTCAGTACCCAGGCTGGGCTGGGGAAGCTAATGATCTGACCAGCAGACCAAATTTGGTGATGAATCCTGGTCAAGTGCCACCTGAGGCACATTGCACATACTCTAAGAAGAAGATTAAATTCCAGACTTCAGCACTATCCATCACTAAGCTTTGGGTTATGGGAAATCCTGGTCCAAATCTTGCAAATGGCCTTTACCCTTCATAATGAAACAAGCCAAATTCCTGGTTCAGAAAACTCCAGATTTTGAGGTGTTCAGAATCTGGATCCAGCTCCAAGTCTTGCGGCTTGAGCCCATCTATGGCTCTTTCTGCACTATAGTGACTGCTCCCCATTGAACTGTGTATTTTTATAAAGGGAAAGGTTTTAGAAATCCAGCACCTCAGGTTGGGGAATCATTCAACTTGAATCTTTGCCAAAGTAAAACTCCAGACTTGGAGCAAGTTCAGCTTGCCTTCATAAACAAGCAAAGGTTTGTATATTTGTGCTCACAAGCTTTTTGTCAGAGATAAATATGAGCTGTTTTGCTCCAGCTGAACGTCCATGAATATTTTGCCATTTGGTAGTATAGGGGGTGAGTTCTTTTGGAATATGGAGCCCAGATTGATTAATCATTCAGGCAAAATGTGTCATTGCACACCCAGAGGCATAGACACAAACACCTGAACCTTCCCTTCCACACCACAACAACACTTACCTTCTTTAACTGTAATCAAATTCAGGCAGGCCTTATGGTAAATCACAAAGTGAAGTGTCTTGGGCATTCCCAAATTCTGAATTGCTCTTCCAGCCCATGGCAGTTTTGCAAATTCCTCTGACTTTATTATCCTTGATTCCCCCTTCCTCCCACGTTATTGAATGACTTATTTCCATAGTGCTGTCGCGTTTCACACATTTACCCAGGGCAGCTTTCACTCTGCTTTAAAGCTACACTGAGCATTCCCTTGTCTAGGCTAAATGCAGACATCTCAACATGAAACCAAACAGCAAATACAAGGATCCTTAATGGATTTTTAAAGCTTCTATTTTATATAGTGTTATCCATTTCTATTCTAGAACTTTCTATCATATTCAAAAGCCCTGGCAGCCCCTCAGTGGAGCTCTTAACTGATCTGGAGAGTGGGGAGCCCAAATCCTCTCCCAATAAACCCAGTTCCTGCAGGTCTGAATGCTGTTACAATGTTAAGTGCTCTGGATCCTTATAAAAGCCTTTGATGACATCTTTATTAAATGAGATGGAGATTTGCTACATCTTGTTGATTTACTTGATGAACTTATGCAAAAGTCAACAGTTTCAGTTTCCCTACATGTACATTAATTGTCACAGATATAACATCTATTTTACGTTATACCCACCCACTTGAGGTTGCCCGGTGTTTGTGTTTATTTAATTTTTCCTTCTCAGAAACCGTGGTAATATAGGCTTTAAAAAAATACTTGGAGACGTGTACTTTACATTAAAAAAATCCCGAGGCCACACTCATATTTTGCCTGCCAACAATGCAAGTTTGATGAGGTATTAATGCATGACACACCTAAAAGAAACAGAATATTCATACATAAACCCTCTGTTAAAACACCCTTGCAAGCCAGGACAGCTGTCTCACGCTGAACAAAGCCAGGAAACTCAGATGTGGAGCTGGTTGAATTATTTGTTGCAAATGAATTACCTGGCAAATGTAGCACTTCTTGTGGTCTCATATCTTTCAAGAAGCAATCTTGATTTTTATTAATGTTTTTGTTAGTTGTGATTGCAAAACAGTTTGTGTAGACAATTGCTTTGATTAGTTTGCTATTCGCTTTATTGGTGTGTTTTGTCACCTACATAACATCTATTTGTCTATCTATCTGCTGTTCTTATACAGTGACCATCACCATGCAATCTCATTGTAGTTTAAGAAAAAAGTTATTGTTTAACTGAAACTTTTTAGTTGGGAAATTCACCCATGGCCTGTATGAAGACAATGTACCATTTAAGGTCACAAAATAAAACTAGAGTTTAAATAGCACATAGGGTTTGTGCTGGACCTCTGCACAACAGAGAATTTCACCTGTAATGAAAAAAGAATCTGGTATGAATTTTCAGATGAATCATTTGTGCTGAGATCAGTTAAACTTTCAGGATTCACAAGCATTTTCCAGCATAAATCAGCAGACATGTGACTTTATGGTCAGCTAACCAAGTAGCAGATAAGCAAGGAATGATTTTTTTTCATACTATCTGTGCTCCAATTAGTGCAATGCAAAAACACGCTGGTTTAATTTCCAGGAGGTAGCATGGACCTTCTTTGGTTTCAGATCATGTGGATTTGCTCTCCTTCGGATTTGCTTGGAATTTGAGGTTTGCCTGATTTGCATTTTGACCAATAATCATCACAAAAACCACTACTACAGTCATCTTTAATTAGAGTTGGCAGGCTCAGCAGAGAGGGTGGCTAGTCTAAGCATGGAGGCTCAGCTATCTGGGGGGAGGCTGAGCCTCAACCGACCATTCTTTGTTTGGTCTGTGGGTAAACACATGACTTCTATATCAAGAGCTCTCAATCCTGCACCTTTTGCCAGCACTAAGGGCTTGATCCAAAGCTTACTGGTGTCAATAGGAGTCTTTCCCTTGACTTCAGTGGGCTTTGTATCAGCCCACACAGGAACGGTAGCAACTTTTCAAAGTTAATTATCTTGGCCATTTTAAATGTTTTTGGCTCCAAATACCAGAAGTACTACATTACCCATATTGGTTCCCAAGTATCCCACACCAAAGCCACTTCTCAGTTCCATGAATACAATGTCATATCCAATAATACACAGTTTTCTTTTTACAAAGTACTATAATATTTTACAGGAGCAGCCCCAGAACCCATGTTTTACTACCATTAACACAGCATATTTTAGTAATGTATTTTAGCATAATCTAGCCAGATTCCCACCTTTCAAAATGTCTATTCTTTATGTTACTGATATATTAAAACTTCAGGATGGAGAAAGAAAGGTGTTATTTTATAACTAAGGACAGACCTGAATGTACAGCAACTATCAGTAAAAGTTATAAACACTTTGAGGAAGACAGATACAAAAAACTGATAGAAATAAAGGCCAAGCATCATGCCAAATCTTCAGTGGGAGCCTGCACATTCCTCTATGACATCTGTTCGGAATCTTGTGCCTCTTGGATCAGGCTAGGCAGCCACATGAAAACACACGTGGTGCTATGACATCGTTGTTGGTAACAACAGACAGCCACACAATTTTATGGACTTATGTTGAAAAGTGCCAATGTCACACATGGATGTTAATGGAAGAGCAAGGACTTGGTCAGTGTAGTACAGTTTGGCAGTGCCTATCAAGATCCAATAAGAATACTGACTAATAAAACTATTGATGGGTAGTTTCTAAGCTAACTTCAATAGATAATAAACTTACACTGGGAAAATATTTTAAAATACTTCCCAGTGAAGAAACATGATATTGTCTCTGCTTCCTGACTGGTGCCAAAAATTAATCTAGATATAGTTCTAGCATCTCTCACTGTACAGTTGTTTCCAATCATTGCTAATAATACTTATGGAATTTTCTAAGTGCACTTCTAACTTTAGCAGCACATGGAAAAACATGGTCTCTGCCCAAAGGAATTTATAGAGCATTTGTAACAGACAAATATGATGTCTAGTAATAAAGTGAACACAAAATGGCACAGGGTGATCATTGCTGGAATGCCTCATAGAAGAAGTGAGTTTTAAAGAAGGATTCATAGAAGGAATTCAAGGAAATGAAGGTTTCATGGTCGTCAAGAAATGGGAGGCTGTTCCTAGTGTAGGAGGCATGAAAGAAGTGAGGAAGTGAAGGAAACAGTAAGGAGAGAAGATTGGATGAAGCAGGACAGCATGCAGAAATAACAGCAGAGACAGAGGTGGGGCCAAGGTTTCGTAGGCCTTGAAGAACAAAAGGATAAAATCTGATGGTGATGTGGTAAAAAATAGAAAGCCAGTGAAGGGTTTCAAGGAAACGGCATTGATGAGATGAGGAATGGTAGGACAGGAAGATGATTTTTGTTAGTGACATTTTGTACTCTCTGTGAGCCAGGGCCCTACAGAAGCATGTTGGTAGTTTCTCAACTAGCCAGGGAAGCCAGGGTGGAAGAGGTCACTGAAGCCTAGATGAGAAACTACCATTGTGCTTCTGTAGGGCCCTGGCTCACAGTTATAGCAGTAGAGATGGAGAGGAAAGGGTGGATTTTAGTAGTATTATAGAGGAAGAAATGACAGGACTTTGCAAGAGGGAAAACATTAGAGAGAGGAGTTGATGGTGACACTAAGGTTGTGAACCTGGGAGATGTAAAGAATAGTGGAATTGTCTGTTTTGGACATACCTCATGAGAAACAGCAGCAGGAGAGATCTGAGAAACAGCTGCGATGAAAGCCTAGACTATCTGGCAGTGATTGAAAGAGACAGATAGACTGAGAGTCAGTGGCAAAGGTGTGGTTAGCTGAAACAGTATGAGCTAAGGAAATCTTGTGTGATGGAAAGTTGGTGGGGGGAGGGGTAAATCACTGGGGCAAATCAGCATAGTTCCTTAGAAGTCAACAGAGCTTCCACCAGTTTACACTAGCTGAGGATCTAGCCCAGAGAGTAGCAGTTCAGGAACCTCTGGGTTCTTCGTGCCTACTCTGAGAATGAGTCCTATTGATCTTCTATTACCCAATTCCTATCCAGTGGGTGGAGTTTGGAGTTTTGCCTGATCCTTTTTATGACTGATGATGTTTAGATTTACTGACCAATTGATCTGACTACAATAAGGTTCTTTCCCACAGAATCAGGCTACACAGAATTCATATTGTGGAGTTCAATATCTTGTGGGGACTCTTGGGGTGGATAACAAGGACACTGACACAGAGGGCAAAGTAAAACCTTATATATCTTTATTAAAATAATAGAGAAAGCTAGGAAAGATCCAAGCCAAATAACAAGATAAAGATAAAACTGGATTGGGATAATCTGTGGTATCATTCTATGCATAAGCTTTTAAAATTGCACACTCACACCCTTAGTTGAGGACCTGGTGGTAAGAGACAACAGGATCAGCCCTGTCTCTGTCATGCAATGTCCCAACAAGTTGAAGGGTCAAGTAGAAAAGAAGAAGACAGCAATGGAAGAGGCCCAGGAAAGAACAGCCCCGGACCACATGGTGACTGCCCTGTTATGGGGCCTGAGTATCAATTTCTCATGCTCAGTCCTCCATGCCCAATATATGCCCATTTTAGCCATTTCAGCAATATAATACTGAGGTGTACTTATTCTGTAGATTATTATCTATAGCATAATGATTATCTATAGCATAATGATACGTGTAGCTACCATTTCAGCTCATAGAATCATAGAATCATAGAATATCAGGGTTGGAAGGAACCTCAGGAGGTCATCTAGTCCAACCCCCTGCTCGAACCAGGACCAATCCCCAACTAAATCGTCCCAGTCAGGGCTTTGTCAAGCCTGACCTTAAAAACCTCAATGGAAGGAGATCCCACCACCTCCCTAGGTAACACATTCCAGTGCTTCACCCCCTCCTCGTGAAAAAGTTTTTCCTAATATCCAACATAAACCTCCCCCACTGCAATTTGAGACCATTACTCCTTGTTCTGTCATCTGCTACCACTGAGAACAGTCTAGATCCATCCTCTTTGGAACCCCCTTTCAGTTAGTTGAAAGCAGCGATCAAATCCCCCCTCATTCTTCTCTTCCGCAGACTAAACAGTCTCAGTTCCCTTAGCCTCTCCTCGTAAGTCATGTGTTCCAGTCCCCTAATCATTTTTGTTGCCCTCCGCTGGATGCTTTCCAATTCTTTCCACATCCTTCTTGTAGTGTGAGGCCCAAAACTGGACACAGTACTCTAGATGAGGCCTCACCAATGTCGAATAGAGGGGAACGATCACATCCCTTGATCTGCTGGCATTGCTCCTATTTATACAGCCCAAAAAGCTATTAGCCTTCTTGGCAACAAGGGCACACTGTTGACTCATATCCAGCTTCTCATCCACTGTAACCCCTAGGTCCTTTTCTGCTGAACTGCTGCCTAGCCATTCGGTCTCTAGTCTGTAGCGGAGCATGGGATTCTTCTGTCCTAAGAGCAGGACTCAACATGGTCATGCTGTCACCCCTGGCTTAAGTGGATTTGCAGTATTACGTCCATGTTCCTTGTCGTTGCATGGACTCGAACATTCTAACTCCTGTCATTGAACAAGCTCTTCTTAATTCCCCAAATCTAAAGGTAACCGGTGATCTGTGCAAA